>NC_072437.2:33003750-33673125 GCF_028878055.3 Symphalangus syndactylus | reverse complement strand
TCTCTTCTTAAAATAATGTGCTTGTCACTTAATGTATACCTGCATCAACAGTAATAGGAGTTTTGAGAAAAGAAAACAGAAAAATCACTATTTATGCAAACATAAGGAAAATAACTTTCATATATGGTAGATATCTTCATTTTTCATTCATTACATTTAAAATTGAGAATGTAGTTTAATAGATGTACTAAGTGTTCTTAAATGCAGGCACTGAAAGTAACACCGATTTATCAAAGATACTACAATTCTTGAGGGGAAATGGTTTAAAATTTGTACAGGTTTATACTAAATATGGTCTAGTATACATTTACTTTTGAGAAAATACAGTTGACATTTTTAAAGAAAACTTAAGATGAACCAGTTGTTTTAAGAAAATTAACTCAGTAATTACAAGAAAATCAAATGACGTTTTGATACTTTTAACAGCGTTCCAGTCAAAAAGATAAACTATTCTATATTAAACTAACAATAATAGAGTTTAAAAAGCTATATAAAAATTCTTTAGTTAGGTGATTGATTTCAAATAGTAGATGATTGAGATAGTCAAAGTGGTAATGAAGTGTAAGAATTGATTATCTTATGGCATTGCCTGTATTTACATAGAACTAAGCTAAAAGTAAAATTAAATAATTACTCCAGTTATTTAAATAATGAATTATTTTAATCTAAAATCACATAAAATATTGTAGTGTTAAATTATCTTTCAGCTTTATTGAAATTGATTTGTTATTTAAGAGATAACCGCCCATGACTATTTTAAGTGAAATTCATGTAGATAACGTCAGTGAAGCTGATGAGGCAGGGAAAAAAAAAATCCGAAAAAAAGTCAGAGTTTAAATTTCTGGAAAGAAACTTAGCTGTATATTAGTTTTATCTCTGTCTTTTTTTATGTGATATGTTTTGGGTGTCTGTTCCCTCCAAATCTCAAGTTGAAATGTAATCCCTAGTGTTGGAGGTGGAACCTGGTGGGAGGTGTTTGACTCCTGGGAGTGGATCCCTCATAAATGCCTTGGTGCCTTCCTTACAGTAATTAGTGAGTTCTCGTGCTCGGTGCACACAGGATCTTGTTGTTTAAAAAAGTGTGGCACCTCCTGTTCATATACTTCGCCCACTCTACTATAAAGACACATGCACACGTATGTTTATTGCAGCACTGTTCACAACATGCACACATATGTTTATTGCAGCACTGTTCACAAATCAAACACTTGGAACCAACCCAAATGCCCTTTAATGATAGACTGGATAAAGAAAATGTGGCACATATACACCATAGAATACTATGCAGTCATAAAAAGGTTGAGTTTATGTCCTTCACAGAGACATGGATGAAGCTGGAAACCATCATTCTCAGCAAACTATCACAAGAACAGAAAACCAAACACCCCATGTTCTCACTCATAAGTGGGAGTTGAACAATGAGAACACATGGACACACAGAGGGGAACATCACACACCAGGGCCTGTCGAGGGGTGGGGGGGCGGATTGGGGGAGGGATAGCATTAGGAGAAATACCTAATGTAGATGATGGGTTGATGGGTGCAGCAAACCACCATGGCGTGTGTATACATATGTAACAAAACTGCACGTTCTGTACAGGTATCCTAGAACTTAAAGTATAATAATTTTTTTTAAGTGTGAAACCTCCTGACTCTCTTGCTCCTGCTCTTGCCAAGTGGCATGCAACTTCCCGTCACCTCCTGCCATGATTGTAAGCTTCCAGAGGTCTAACCAGAAGCGGGTGCCAGCACCATGCTTTTTGTAAAGCCTGCAGAACTGTGAATAAATTAAAATTGTTTCCTTAATAAATTACCCAGCCCCAGGTATTTCATTATAGCAACACAAGAATGGCCTAATACAGAATACTGCTATTTGCATGCATTTTTATTAATTTGTTAACACAATAAATAAAATAATTGAATACATGTTAACTCTTTAACATTCATAGACTTATGAAATGGAGCTTTTTCTAAGAAGTATTAGTGTTTTTATTCTAAAAAAAAGTATGACATGCTGCTATAAAACGTAGCTCAACTGAATTAATTACTTAATTTTGAGCTCCCTTTAACAAATGAAACCAAAATAGTAAAATCCTTGGGTTAAAGGTATTTTAAACTAGAACTTTGTATGCATCTGCTTGATTTCCACTTCAAGGCCTTCTTGACAGATTTTGCATTAACAGACTAACCTAATAATAACCCCGAACCGATGTGCCTTTGAAATTAATCACAGGAGGACCGAATTCCAATGACTAAAACTGGCACAGCTTAACCACTCTTGTACAGTGGTTTTAAAATGAAACAGAAGGTTTAATTTTGAACTTTGCATGGCATGAGAAAACTTTCC
The DNA here is from genome assembly GCF_028878055.3 of Symphalangus syndactylus. NCBI lineage: Eukaryota > Metazoa > Chordata > Mammalia > Primates > Hylobatidae > Symphalangus > Symphalangus syndactylus. Next base: position 33,670,778 of record NC_072437.2, on the reverse strand, counting down.
TCTTTTAAAATCACTTTTTGATGTAAACTTTCATTGAATTAGTATTTTTGATAAGTTCCCTTTACGTTCACTTTGCTTATCTGCACATATGTGTATTCTGTTTATCTAGGAGGATAATTTCAGAACCAATCACATTGTGGTTCAGCACCAGTTTTCTTAATAAAAACTTAATATATCACATTACATTCCCAGCACACTCTAATTAAATTCCTTTTCATTTCAGTCTGTCTCAGAGGGTTAGAGAAGCTCAAGAATATTTAACAAAATTCAACAAAGCAACTACCTGAAGTTGATACATTAACCTTGGCACTGAAAGTTACTTTATTCAAACCACGTATGCCAGAAACATCATTATACAATGACCTAAAAATGACAGTATTTCACTCTAACTGGAGAGCCTGTAAATGAATAACGATCATTTCTGACTCGTTATATGTACAATGTATTTTGCCCTGGGAAATTTTAAAGAAAAAACAAACATCAGTAACAGCAAAATCTGTCATACCTGGATGTGAAACCAGAAACATCAGAATGTTTTCTTGATCATAAAGAGAATAGATAGACCTTAATGGTTTCTAATGTGATCATTTCCAGTAACAAATGCATATATATATATAGATAGATATAGATATAGATATATATGAGATATATACATATATCTCCTATTTTTCCTCTTGGATTCTAGAATGGAAATGTAATTTTAGAGAAGATAATCTTTCCTATGAAATATTCACTTGAGACTGATTATAATTTTCCAATAAAAATAATTTGTTGCCATGGGCAGTGAGGCTAAAGGAGAGGTCTCCCTCTTTAATTGATTCTAGAGGGTCATGGAGTCCTCCTCCATAATAACCACAGCTGTACAGGTCTATATACTCACTATGGTTGATCCAAACATCTTGTGGTGACATATATTCCACATTTGCAGTTTTTCAGATTTCAATAACATAGTATCATACATATATGTAGTATATTGTGTAGCAGTCCTTGACCAAACATATTCAGTTTTTACAGTGAGATAAATATATCTATAAAAGATTAGGTAAACAATGGCCATACATAAAGTTATGTCAGTTCTATCCAATAGTTGTATGTAGGGTCAGGTTTTGCTGTCAACTGAGTTGCAAATTCTTTCAATCTCCAGAGCTTTTTGATTTTGTAGTATTTGATTAGGAACTATGAACCCACATGGCCACTTTTTAAAAACCACTTATACTTTCTATTCAAGTGACAGTCTGCCCACCTTCATTACCCTGACCATTTTATGTACTCCGTTAATGTGAAGCACATTTAATTTGTATCATGAAAAATTAAAGCACTAAAAGAGGTGTTTCGACATCCCACAAGGCTGAATGAGTCAGACACTAAGTGCACAGTGCACAGGCTTGCATGCATTAGTTAGAATCCTTTTTTATTCATTTGTTTTTAATCACCTAGTCAGTTCATTTGGTTTGTCTGCTGAAGCCCCTGAAAATTTCCGGCTATGTTTTTGTTCTGACAGTGACTGAAGCAGTTGTCCTGCATACATCTTTGTATGGAAATGAACTGTTTCCCCTTTTCCTCTCCCACCACCAACTTTCAAGGGTTGCTTTCCTTTAACTTCAAAGTTGTCTGCATAACAGCTGATCCTCACCATCTCTCCTTGCTCTGCCATAGGCTGTGACAATTATTTTGCTGGCTGGCTTAAGCCTAAACTGCTTTAACATGATTCTATTTGGCTATAGAATTCTTAAAAAAGAAGAGCAGAGGGTGATAAAAGAATAAACATTCTCAAATTTTTTAGCATTCATTGATCAGAAAGTTAGTCTATCATCTGCATCAATGGTTTTGAACAGTAGAATGGCAAAAGGCACCTTTGCTTTACAGGAGATAAAATGGCAGGTGTTTGAGTGAGTCAAGCACTTCTTAGTGTGGTAATAAAAATAATGGTCTGGACACTGTTGACATACTTGATGCACAGCAAGTAGAATACATGATCCAAATTCTAGTGATAGGAATACAAAGAACACTTAGATGAAGAAAGAAGTGAGAAAAGGTGAAAATCTCAGTTGTGGTCCCAGTTCTATTTGGGGTGAAGAAATACAAATATACATTGGGGAGCATCTGCCCAAAATCAATGGTTAAAGCAACGAAGCAGCAAAATCGTTCAATATAGAGTTCTATAAAGGCATAGGAGAAAGCTGATAAAAGATGTGGCTAGTAAGACACATTTGAACAGAGTATAGATTTCCCAAGACAGCAACTCAAACTGAAAACATATACAGTTAAGTGCTTTGAGAAAAAAGTGATTATTTTTCTTTCAATGAAGCCTTATTCCCATTAATATTTTTCCTTATTATTTATTTGATTATACAGATACTTTGGACATGTATACGTGTTTTGTGTCTTCTGTAAAGTACATACCATTATACCAGTCTGAAAATTTAAAAGTATAAGTAGAAAAGCTTGACTTATAAGCAGGTGCAGTTAATATGGATAGTTGTGAAATCTACAAGAATTACAGATTCTATACTCCTATATAATCCATATTGCCGAGACCCGCTCTGTCAGGGAGACCCTAACCCAGCGGCGCTAGAGGAATTAAAGACACGCACACAGAAATATAGAGATGTGAAGTGGGAAATCAGAGGTTTCACAGCCTTCAGAGCTGAGATCCCCGAATAGAGATTTACCCATATATTGACTAACAGCAAACCAGTCATTAGCATTGTTTCTATAGATATTAAATTAACTAAAAGTATCCCTTATGGGAAAAGAAGGGATGGGCCGAATTAAAGGGATCGGTTGGGCTAGTTAACTGCAGCAGGAAGATGCCCTTAAGGCATAAATCGCTCATGCTATTGTTTGTGGCTTAAGAATGCCTTTAAGTGGTTTTCCGCCCTGGGCAGGCCAGGTGTTCCTTGCCCTCATTCCCGTAAACCCACAACCTTCCAGCTTGGGCGTTAGGGCCATTATGAACATGTTACGGTGCTGCAGTGATTTTGTTTATGGCCAGTCTTGGGGCCAGTTTATGGCCAGATTTTGGGGGGCTTGCTCCCAACACTATATAGAATTAATATATTCTATATTCCTATAGAGTCTACTCCTCTGGTGTCCATATTTACAGTCACCAAAATTTATTGAAGAGAAATAAGTATTACACTCTGATGGATTGGCTGAATGTCACAACAGAAATGCTAAATCAGCAGACTATGGTCATCTTTGCTTAAGAAATAGAGCCTTTGGCTGACACAGCACAAATAATTAGGTGGTAATGAGACATAATTAAGTAAATAATCAACAATACCACTACTGAGAATAATTTGATGGATATAGTGATGGGACAGATGTTGGAGAAAGATGAGGCAGATTGGAGATAGGGAAGATGTAAAGTAATAAATCACTTTTTAATATAAAACACATATTTATATACTCTGTCACCATGAAGATGTTAGGCTACAACTGAGCATTCACTTCCATTAGAGGCGTAAAGACACTAATACTAATACTAATGTTCTTAATACTACTTTTCCAGAATTTTGTTTTAATGACAATAATTCTGTTCCTTGTAGTGACATGAAACTTATTTACTTATATTCAGTTGTAACCCAGGGTTCACATAAGAGAATTTAAAATGTCTTTACTTTGAAATTAAGTCTGGGCTATTTAAAAAATACGTATTTCTTCATTAAGCAATTGGATGAAATGGTTTGCACTTTTTTACCTAACAGCCCAAGTGTTATCATAGTCTTATAATTAGTCAGTGCCCATCTTTCCTCTAATCCAGTGGTTCTTAATATGTAATCTGAGGATCTCTGGAGGTACCTGTGTTCTCTGTTTCCGTGAAGTATCTGTGTAGAGTCCAAATTTTCCTGGTACACTTCACCCAAAACATTATATAGCAACACATTTAATGCAGAGGAAATAAGAGCATGTAATGATCTTATATTAAGCTGTTTATTCTAGAGAGTTCAAAAATGTAAAACAATGTCACTCACCTCAGTACATTTTCTTTTCTTTGGAAAATATGTTATATTTTTGTTATTTTTAAATTAGTAAATAAATAATTATTTCAATTTCCTCTCCATTTTAATTTCCAATTTGTAAATCTAAAGAAATATAATTCACATAAACAAAGCCACTCCTAGGTCTTCAATAATTTTTAAGAGTATAAATGGTCCTGGAATGAACTCATTTGAGGACTGCTATTGCTGTAATCCAACCCGGACATCATCAACAGAGTGTTGTAACCTCATCAGGGTGATAAGTCTCCTGTGGCCCACTACATATTTCAAGAGTGTCTTTCAATATGCTTACCTGGGTATCTACTGGTAGATCCAAACCTTATTTTCTTTGCCTATGCAATCCAAAATTATAAGACAATTTTTAATTTTTAAATTTAAATTCAAAACATCTTCAATTTTTAAAAGCTACTAGTACCAACACCATTTCACTGTCCCTAGTTTACTGAATTCCTGGCAGACTTTTCTTTGTTCACATCACCTGTGGTGCCCATATTTACAGTGACTATAATTTTTTAAGTTATTTATACATCAAGTAATACAGTTTATTCTTTTAATTTCCTTTAAGTTCCTTATACATTTCGGGATACAACACTCTAAGTTAGAAATATAAATATAGAAAATATTCCAAAAAGATATTAATCTACTATCATGATAGGTAGATTTTAATTTTCTTGTGTGAAACTTTCTTTAATGAGGATCTAAATTGAGCTTCTGTATAATGTTAGCCTGCATCATCATGGTACCTTCATGGCAATGCATCAGTTGACTTCAGCTGCAATTTGAAAATGTGTGTGTTCACTGGGGCATTTACAATAATGCACAGCATAGGCTAATTTATTCGAATAAAATCAAACTAAATCTCAATTAAGAGGAAAAGACCACAACTAATAGTTTTCTGGAGTCTTCAGAGTGACAATAGATCAGACTCTGTGAAGACATTATGGTCATACATTTTTACCCCAAATTTAAAGGAAGAAAATGCTCCTTTAATTCATTCTTAGTTATTTTTTTTTTAGTTTTATGTATTTCTCTTCTTAAAGTGAATTTTAACTTATCAGACTTCTGAGAAGTTACTTTTTAACTTCGGTTGATTTCAAAGTTGTTATTTTAACGAGATGCTGTTCAAGCTGTCCTATTAATAATTATTTCCCACATCAGTTTGTATTTCTTGATGCATTGTTTGTTTATTTATGCAGCTCAACCCTAGCTCACTCCCCTGAAAGCTAAATAGCTTTTAAGTAAATCTGAAAAAACAATTTTAATTGTTCTATGTGATTTTTTATAAATGCCTACAATATTTCATATAACTTTCTTTTAAAAATTTAGATTCAGGTTGGTCCTAAACACAAATGTGCCTTATTTATAATTTTTAAAATAATTACGTATAAATGTTCTGGGTATTACCTCTTGATTTGATATATCTCATATGATATTTGTAATTGAACAAAACCCCTAAGGAGCTTATATAAGTATGCTGGAATTATTCAAAAAGAAGTTTGGTTAAGACTTGTAATTTTAATCAAATGGCTTTGGGGTGGAGATAAGAGACAGGAAGGGGAAAAACAAATTCAGGTCATATAATTTCAGTAATGATGGCAACAGTAGATAATTGTTTAGCCTAAAGATAAGGAAATATGAAAGAATCTTTTCTGTTTAGTTCCTACTGCTAAAAAAAGTCAACAAGTCAAATTTTTAGTAAAAATTATCTGTTAGAATTATCTATGTACTAGATATTTTGAAGTTTATAAAGTATAACTAGATAAACAATTTTTGCACTGATCACATTGAAAAGGCAAGGAAGATCGAAAGTATATATACACTAGCATTAAATATATTTGAAGATACATACAATAAGTGTAAGCATATAGGCCTTATTCATTTGAAGTTTTTCCTGAATGGTATTGCCTAGGTTTTCTTCTAGGGTTTTTATGGTTTTAGGTCTAACATGTAAGTCTTTAATCCATCTTGAATTAATTTTTGGATGTCTCACTACTTTTTTAGTACATACATGTATATAAATTGCTTTATTTGTAAATTATATATTTTCAAAAGAAAATTCTAATTTATTCATCAGAAATAGAAGATCTTTCAAAAATTTCTTTTTGGCAGAAAAACCTGTAGACTGTACAAGGATATGATATGTGTATTAGGAGGGAGATAATCTGTTATGAAATTGAAAAGTTTACTGCAATTGAAATAAAGGAATTTAGAAAACCGTTGTGAAAGGCAGACACTATACCCTTTAGATGTATGCCCCATGAGGTTAGCCAGTGAAAATAAAAATAATAATTGGTTTGGGGTATATGGAAAAAAAGGAAAAGAGCACTCTTCTAATTTGTCGAAGAATTCCACATTGGTAATTAAGAACATAAAAAGCTCATACCAAGTGGAAGTTTTAGCTTTCCAGTGTCTACTAATTATATGTTCCCATGGAAATGCTTTATAATGACAATTTTCTCTCAAAATTCTCATACTTTTTTAAGCAATAGCTTTTATAGTATATAATAACATAAAAATTCCCAACAGATTGTCAATCATTGAGAACATGTATAATATAGGGATATATATGTGTGTGTATATGTATACATACATATATACACACCTCTATATGTCTACTGAAAGTTTTTGCACATTTTAGATGCCCAATAATTGTTTTGAAATAAATATTGGTACAATCTTCAACCTATATTGAACTTCACAATACATTCATGATAGACAAGATCTCTGTTATTCCTTTCACATTCACAGGTCACGTGGTAGTCCATGTAGTTTGGTTAGTCAGGACTTTAGTTTTCAGTAATAAAAAGGCAGTTAAAACTAATTCAAGAAAAAGAAAATATTTTGCAGCTCGCATAACTTTGAAATCAAAGGGAAAGCTCTTGCTTTAGGCATGACTGGGTCCAGGCGTTCAAAAGTATCATCTGTTGTCTGTATCTTTCTTGTTCACTTTGATACATTTTATATATTTTTTTCACTTAATTCTCAGGCAGGGGTTTTTCACATGTTGCCCTTACTATAGACATCGGCAATCCAAGTATCAATGCGTTCTCAGTTATATCCATCTCAAAAAGAGAGATTTTTTCCTTCCTAGAATCAGTAATAAAACCATAAAAAGGATCCTTACTATCTATGTTTGTGCAACCGTTAATGTGATCGGTACATCCAGGAGGAGTGGGATATTATTATTGGCTATGCTGGGTCGTTCACCTACAAAAATGAACGCAGGGCAATGATAGCATTGACAGCATCAGATGAGGGAAAGGAAAGATTCTGAAAGGGAAAAAGAAGTATTAAAGTGTCAAGAAATAATAAAAGTACATTACACAGTCTAGTTTCAATTGTTGATCTATTATTCCTATATTATTAATAGAATTTGATCAATTATATTTTTGTTTTTGTATTTCTTCCATGTGAGTATAGTTGTCTTACATATCAATTGCTGCATAACTACCCAGCCAAAATTTAGTGGTTTAAAATGTAAATTTTCATTTACTTATGATTTTGTGGAAGGGCCCAGCTGGTGGTGCATATCTGACTAGTGTGACAGGAGATGAAGTGTCTGCCACTGGGGGATTCATTTCCACATGGTTTCCTCACTTACACATCTGGTCTAAGTGCCCTGTCCTCTTCCTTTCTCTGTCTCTGTATTTCATCTCTGTCCTCTTCCTTTCTCTGTATTTCTCTCATTTTCTAAGGGATGCATGAGACTTGGGCTTTTTTCTGTGGTCTGTTTGTCTCAGGGTAATTGTACTTACTGTAAGGTTCCTAGGAGATAAGGCCTCCAGGCCATTTAAAGTGATACTGGTCCAGCATCTCTTATGAAATACTTTATTGGTTCACATTCAAGTGAATGAAGAAATAGACTCTATCTCTTGATAAGAAAGAGACAAGTTCCCATTGCAGAATATGTAAGAAGAAAGATATAGTGATGTTCTCTAGAAATAAGAGTCGGCTACAGTGGGCAACTTAAATACCTCATTATTGATCAAAGATCAAATATGTCCAGTTCTATGAAAATAAAATTATATAAAACCTCTATAATTCTATTGTTTTTGTTTGTTTGCTTTGAAAGGGTTTTTTCTCTACCCAGACTAAAATACAGTGGAGCAATCAAGGCTCACTATAGCCTTGACATCTCGGGCTCAAGCAATCTTCCCACTTCAGCCTCCCCAGTGGCTGGGACTACAGAAGCATACCACAATGCCTGGCTAAACTTTTTAGTTTTTGTAGAGATGGGGTCTCACTATGTTGCCCAGACTGGTCTTGAACTCCTAGGCTCAAGTGATCCTTTCTCCTTGGCCAACCAAAGTGTTGAGATTACAGGCGTGAGCCCCCACACCTGGCCTATAATCTATTTGGTTAGGAATATCAGAATTTGAGGACACATAATTCGGATTATCATTGTATCAGCAAGAGTTACACAGCTAATTATTATCTTAATTATTAAAATTATTAATTATGTGTCTATTTCTTTTATAAAACAAATAATCAGTGCTCTGTGTCAAAAGTTGATTACTGATCAACACTATGATAACACACAAGTTTCTTGATTGCCTTTAAAAGGCAGCTATTTACAAAGATCTCACACCGTGTGATTAGAGATCCACTTACCTTAATGAAAAGTTTTTAAAAATGTACACATGCATAACATAAATCATCATTTATTTTAAAAAGCATAGTATAATAGGTATAGGTATTTTTGAACAAAATCAACACTCCAAAAATATGAATTTCACACTATGACTATTATTATTGTTACTGTCATATGACAATATTTAATGTATTTTATTTAGGGGAACTTAAATGATTATGTCTGATATGCTATAGAATTCCAGTATGATTTCTAAAATATTATGATTTATTATTTTTGCTTCTGTTCTTACTAGAACCATTAAAATCTAAGTTAAAGAGGCAACCTAAGACAATATTTTAAAATACATGCTTAAAATTTATAAATATTAAAAACTAAAAAGTTACTGCATTTTCAGAGAAATGTTTTGTGTACCAAACACATAAAAACTAATAGGACCATACATACGTTTCTCAATGTACTTACCACTTTTTCTGAAGTTGGTCAAAGTGTTATCTGGCTTTGCGTTGTAGGAACAGCACAATCTAAGCATATCTCTTACCAAACATTGAGCATCTGCTGGACTGTTGGTCCTAAAAAACTTGTGAAGGAGATTGTGGTCACAGCAGTGTTTCTTTCAAGCTTCCAAGTCATGTAGCAAGTAGATTATTACGAAAGGGTCTATAAATAATTTTTAAAAACCTGTGGTAATTCACAAAATGAATAGGACAGATAAAATATTGGTATTGAAACTGTAAAATGTAAGATGCAAAAATTTATTACTGGCAGTCATTCTCATTTTAAAAGTATCATCTCAGATAAATTAAGATTGTCTCTATCACTGACACTTTCCATTAGAAAAATGTTGGAAATTACTGTAAATTATTTAAAATGCTAGGTAACCGTAATTATTTTCTTGCTTGGAATAACTATATGTATTAAAAATTGTGTGAGTAAAAGGAATATATTTTATGTCTAGCATAGACTCTTATAAAACAAATATAAATATTGTGAATTCATTGAATTTTTCTCTTTAGCATAATTGAATTTATGACTTACTTTAAATTTATGACTTACCTTAAAATGCTATAAATTAAATACTTTAATTAAAATTACATTTGTTGAACATTTTAATTTATGTGAGACTTTCTACAGGACTATTTAAAAATATTGTGCAATGTTCAACTTCACCAGTAAATTGTGAAATAAGGATAAAATTTAAATTTAAATACATACGTTGATTATCAAATTGGAATAACCTTTAGATGATGCTACCAAGGGGTTAAGTTAAATTCACAGTCAGTCCAATGTTTATAGAGAACAATGCATTCAGACCTATTTGCCAAAACATGCCAATGTATTTGGAGAATAGATGGATCAAATATGTCACATTTTTTATCACTTGACTCAGAAATACTGTTGGTTTTGATCTAAAAGAAATAAATAAAACTAGATACTGTTTTAGGCAAAAAAAGTTTAGTGTTTATTAAAACAAAACAAATGCATGAGGTTGTATCCTTAAACCTAGATAAAAAAATGAAGTGAAAATTCTATTCATGAATATAAATTTTATGAAATGTTGATTTCAAAAATCTAGATAAATTTATCTATTTGGCTATCAGTCTGTGTGTGTGTGTCTGTGCACTTAGTTACTTGCTCATTTGAATATGTCATTTTTGCCAAGAGATTGACACATTTCATTGGTGACATTTAAGAATGTAAAAGACTGGAAAGAAGTCTAGAGATAAGTACATATTATAAATTCTGAGAGAAGTGCTATATACTACATGGTGTATTTCATGTAATTAGAGATGTGGAAACTGGAGGCGTGAGAATGTTCTAGGAATACAATAAAAATATAGAACATTCTCCCAAACTTTAAAAGAAAAACTAAAAATTTCTTTTAAAAGCATTAAATAATGAAATACAAATTTAATGATAAATATCTAAATAGATACAGCAATTAGAAATCTGCAATTGTGTTTCAAAAATTTCTTAAAATATCAAAGCCGAGAATTAGTTTTCTTTTACCATATGTATGCACTGAGAGAAATCCTTATTTACTTCCAACAATACCATTCAGCAAATATGCCTTTATCCTTTGAAAAGAAGCCAGTTTTTCTGCTAGAGAATATCACACAAACGTTAAAACAAGGACTGAGTTCGTGAACAAATAGAGTGTGTAATTTTTAACTTCACCTACCCCCTCCACACACACAAACTTAACTGACCCATTGAGGAACAGTTCTGCTACAGTGTTGAACCAAAGAATAAAAAAGTCTTTACAAAGTCAGACAGTGAAGGGCCATGTATCCTCTTATGAGGTTTCAGCCTCAGGCATTTTATTTTCACGCTCATTAATTCTGATATGTCACAAACGGAAGAGATATTTTTGAAAGGTTATGATACTCAAGACTTGCTACTATGATTCATATCTACTTATAGTTTATTCCATTGAGTGTTTTAAAGTGAGGATAGGGCAGGAAAGAAACATTCATCCCAGTGTATGAATGATGGGACATACTTTGTGGGCATTCACCCAGAGACTTGACTTTATTTTTAAAAATATAGGAGTTCCCAGGATAGTTATAAGGATCAATTGTGATAAATTATGCAGAAATGCCTTATAAAGTAATGCAAAATAGTTATGAAATTGTTAAATATTTTAAATCCTATTAGACAGACACTGATACAGAATGCAGACAGCAACGCTTTGATATATTTGTCAAAAATGAGGAACGTTGTCATCCTCACATGCATCACTAATTTCCCCTCCTAACTGCTTCATTTTCTTTCGCCAGCTGCTAGTTACCTCATCACAGTCTTTCTTGGGTTTGTGCAAAAAATCATTCACATCACTCATAAACTAATCTCCTCCAGTCAGTGAAGAAAAATGTTTCACTGTGTCTGGAGATAGATGCTTTTCAGAAACACATATATTACGAAAATGTCTTCAGTATTCATATTCTTAAAACCCATGGTGAGGATAGTAAAATGTTCTTACTTGAGCAAAAAGGATTGCATAGTTTATACAGAGCGGCATTTCCTCCCACGTTCCTATGTCAGTAGCTTTTCCAAATATGCCATTAATCAGAATAGGGAACAGTTAGAAGCAGGACAGAAGCAGAATGCATCTCTATATCACATTAGATAAAAGCACCACAGAAACAAGAGATGGTAGGAAAGTATGATTTGTCATGACTTACTTCCTAAATATCATCTTAGCATCTACTGTCTCATTTGCAGGAGCATCCATTGTATTCCAAAACCCAGTCGATGCCAGACTTATTGTACTATATTTGTGCAATTTTTGTGCAAGCCCTGGGTTGTAAATTATGTACTTATAAATGCTTTAAAAAAATTTAAACTCCACAAGGTAAGATTTACTGCATGGAGTCATGAACAAAAAATAAAATAATGACTTTTATCTTCCCAAGCAACATGCAAATACATAATGCTTAAAAAATTTCATATCCATTATAAAAATATTTATTACAATAGACTGGAAATATCAATTGAAAAAACAGAAATAATGGAAAATATGGAGAATGGTAGTGCACTACTTTTGTATAAGTCTTCTTATGTATCGTTTAACTTCATTCAATTGACATTTTAGAGAAGAATGTGTGTCTGTGTGTGTGTGTGTGTGTGTTTATATATTTTTTTCCTCTTGGGTATTTTTATTGCCATTATTTTCTTACAAAGTCGCAGGTGATATAAAAATATGAATGGGATATTATTATTTAACTAAAATGTTTGAATGCTTAAACGTTCTTGAGAGTGGTCTCTGTTTTGCTTAAGCCTTCAAGAACTAACTAGGAATTCCTAGCAGATCATTTTCTTTCTTTCTTTTTTCTTTTTTTGTTTTTCTTTTTGAGACGGAGTATACCACTTTTGCCCAGGCTGGAGTGCAATGGCAAGATCTCGGCTACCTGAAACCTCCGCCTCCGAGGTTCAAGCGATTCTCCTGCGTCCGCCTCCCAATTAGCTGGGATAACAGGCACACAGCACCACGCCCAGCTAATTTTTTGTATTTTTAGTAGAGAAGAGGTTTCACCATGTTGGCCAGGCTGGTCTTGAACACCTGACCTCAGGTGATCCACCTGTCTTGGCCTCCTAAAGTGCTGGGATTACAGGCATGAGCCATGGTGCCCAGCCAGGAAGCAGATTATTTTCTAATAGAAGTAACCATTGTTTCTTGCAATGTTCTTTTGATTCGACATATCCATAAAATGTCTTCTAAAAACCTACGTAATTAGTCATAACTCATGTCATAACTGCATCCTTATTGTTTCTTGTAATCATATTAAGCTCAAGAACAGGCAAATATATGTGTAATTAGGGATTATAAAACAGTATATTCTCTTGATGTTAATAGAAATTATGTGCATGAGTACTGAAGGCAAAGGGTCTAATATAAGTTTCACTTCTCCTTACAATTAAATGACTTTGTGAAGCATAATATTTCATGTCCTAGATTTCTAATCTATAAAATGGAGATTATCATACTCATCTCAAATGTTTTAGATGTAATAAGTAAGATAAGAAAGCACTGCACTCCAGCCTGGGTGACAGAGTGAGACCCTGATTCAAAATAATAATAATAATAATAATAATAATAATGCAATCAATATCTTATTATACTCATTGGCTCCATTCTGAAAGTAAGATAATATGAGGAACAAGAGATTAAAGAGAGAATTTTGTGTGCCAATAGAAGGGACCTATTTTGGTGATCAAATAATACATTCTGTGAAATCTAAAAACTGATTATAATAAAATCTGCCTAACGTGTTTATATTGTGGAAAAACATCATAATATGATTGTCTTACTGTAGAACCTATAAATTTTCTTCTCCTCCTTATTGTTACTATTATTACTTTTAAATATATTTATACTTTTAATTATATTTAAGTAGTAAACTATATATATTTAAGTAGTAAACTATATATATAGTTTATATATATAGTTTACCACATATATATATAATTTACTACTATATATATAATTTACTACTATATATATAATTTACTACTATATATATAATTTACTACTATATATAATTATATATATAATTTACTACTATATATATAATTTACCACTATATATATATATAATTTACTACTATATATATATAATTTACTACTATATATATATATATATATATATATAGGCATGGGAGTATAGGGAAAATCCTGACCCATTGAAGAACAGTTCTGCTACAGTCTTGAACCAAAGAATTTAAAAAAGCCTTTACAAAGTTAGGCAGTGAAGGTCCATGTATCCTCTTACGAGGTTTCAGCCTCATGCATCCTGTTTTACTCAGTTTTAAAGTCCTGGCAAGAAGGCCGTTCAATTTTCCTTCTTGAGCAGAAGATTAAGTCCACTTTCCCTATCTCCTCCCTTTTTGGGCTCTTCCACCCAAACAGCCCTGTAATTTCTCCAAGGCCAGGTACCAGACAATGTGGGGCAGCCACTATGCCTCAAAACCCACTGAAGTTATGCTAACTAGCCAGTCATAAACATGTTTATCTCCCTGACCCATTGCTTCCCTAGGAAACTACAGTAAAGGCACTTGCCTGGAGTTCCACTCTTTCCCTCTGCCTTGTGACTGACCCCAGTGCTTCCCTCAGTGGCCCTAGGTTAAGTGTTGTGTTGTCCCAAGGAAATCCTGAGTAACAAAATTGTGTAACTTCAGGTTCTCCCTCTTGATCTGCATCTGAACTCCCTGTATCTTACCCTGGATAATATCCTTAAAACAAGAGGTTAGGGAGGCAGGTAGGAGATTATTTGTGGTACAATGCTGGAGTGACTTTACAATTACTGTTGCCATTTTAAAATCTCATTCCATCATTTTTTTTCTCCTAGAGCCTACCCACTGCATTTCCTGGCAACAATGTCGCCCAGTTGTTGACAATGATCAACTTAGATTTTAAAACTTGCCATCTACTAAAACTGTCTATACTAACAATGATTACTCAAGGACTATCCTTTGGTAAAAAATACTGAATATTTTCTCAATACAAAATAATTTCTCAATACCATGAAGAATGCAAACCAGTAAGTCACAAAAATAGATTAATAAAAATGAGCCCAAGTTTTAAGCTGATAACAGGGGTCACCTTTCTATTGTGAGTTCGTTGGCCATCCATTTAGATGCATATTTAGGCTAGTGTCACCCTACCTGATCCATTGGCAATCATTTTGCATCCTGATCTGCAACCCTGAAGGTTGATGTGTAGGAACTCTGATATATCAATGGGCTTTCTTGTCTTCTAGCTTCTAATTAGTTACAATCAATAGATCATGAGATCTACGCAAGTGGGAAGAATAAGGTCAGGGTTGTTACTCCCTTGACAATCTCATTGTGAGATTGTCTAAAGTGGTGGTTTCCCTTGGCCGAGGTGACAGCTTTTTCAAAGCAACTCTTTTCATAGTTTCTCAGTCTGAGTTCTCATACCTGCCTATCTTTGTCCCCTCAGAATTGGGGTTGGTAAAAACCCTACACTTTCTAGCTCCCAGAATATTGAATTATTTCTGCAGTTTCCCTCTACTCCCATGACTTTATAAAATGGTTCTTTATTAAACTTTCAAAAATTTCCCAAAGTGAGTCTGCAGTTGGTCTTCTGCTGGGACCCTGAATTATATATTTAGGGTTTCTTACATGTATAAGAAGGTATTATCTTACTGTAGTTTGTTAATAACCAATTCACGGGGTCTCTGCAAGCACAAAATACTTCTTTTTTCAGAACACACAACTTGTATTTTTTTAGCTCTACAATAAAAAGCCCAGTTAAAATAAATAAAATAGCACATGAATTTAATGAACCTGGATGTGATGCTTCTATATATACCTCAAACAGTTTAAACCTGAAGCTATAGACTAAACTAGATCCTCAGAGAACAAAATACTGAAACCAGGACATTTTAATTCCTTTATCAGGTTTATTTCTTGTAACAGATCCTAGAGTTACACTTTAATTCAGCCTTAAGGGCTATTATGAGAAAACAAAAACAATTTAGAGTTTTTAAATTATGTTTATTATTTTGATGACATTGAGTCTGCATTAGTCTGTACCTTGCAGACTAATCAGGTCCTTTGAATTTATTGGTTTGCTCTTTTGGAAAAAAACAACAAACCTGTAAATCTCAAATATTGGATTTGTTTCAATCTTTAGAAATTTAAGAATTTTTCAAATAGTCATATTTGTTTTGGTAGCTAAGATGCTTAGAACACTCTTTCTTTTTGACATATTTATAAAAAGTTTAGTCTATGGCTCGCATTCTTGAAAATTATTCTTTTTTCTGATTGACTGCTTTTCTAATTTTCTAGCAAAAACTTACTGTGTTCATTTTGCATTATGTGTATTCTTATAAAGCATCTCTAGTTGTTTGTCAATAGGTCCAGGATAAAATGATATACACACACCCACACACACGTATATATACACACAAATATACACACACACATATATAAAGAAGTAATATATATATAAAGAAGTATGTGTATATACATATATATAAATAGAAGTAATTTTATCTTGTAGTTGGAGTTTCAAAGGTGAAAACAATGGGGGCAAAGTAATCCCATATGCTGATCTAAAACAAGGTACAAAATGATCTGTGGGGGTCTTACAAGGAGTGTGGTAAACCAACATTTTTTAAAAAAAATTACTAAAATATAATGTACCTACCACAAAGTTCCTCCTCAAAGTATATGATAAAATCGTTTTACTATGTTTACAATGTTGTGCAAATAGTGCTAGAATCTAATTTTAGAAAATTTGCATCACCCAAAAAGACACACCAATCCTATTTGCAGTGAGTCCCTATCTACTGCCTTCCAGGTTAAACAAACAGTAATCTCTTTCTGTGTCTATAAACTTACCCATTTTTGACATTTCATATACATTCATGAATCACCCAATATATATAGAATTCTGAATCTGGCGTTTTCAATTAGCATGATGTTTTCAAGGTTTATCCATGTTGTAGCATGTATCAGCAATTCTTTCCTTTTTATTGCTGAATAATTTCCCATTTATGGACATACCACAATTTGTTTATCTGTTCATCACTGATGGACATTTGGGTTGTTTCCACCTTTTGGGTATGATCAAGTATGCTTCTGTGTACATCCATGTACATAGGTTTTACGGATAGGCATGTTTTCATACCTATTGGGTATATCAATACAAATCGCATTTCTAATCTATCAGACAACTTTATGTTTAACATTTTGAGGAACTGCCAAACTGCCAAAAACTAATTTTTAAAACCATTTCTTATTATTGAATTTGAACATATATGAGAGTGTATAAATAAAACTCATTATGACAAAAAAGTCAATAGTGAGAATTTCTTTGCTGCATTTTTTACTCCTGTTGCAAACAAGAAAGTTTTCATTCTCCAAGTGAGAATGTCTTCTGAAAAACTCATGGAAATCTTGGTAAATGTCTTTTAATGTGGTATGCTCAGGATTGGGTACCTCCCTCTCATAAAATAGGTGAAGACTGGCAAATCAAGGAGACGGAACCTAGCAGAAGTCAAGTTTTGAGAGATAAGTGTGAGCAGCCAAGTAGGAACATTCATCTATTCCGGAGGTCTGAATGTTAAAGTTTTTGGAAGAACAATGTCCCCACCCTGCCCCTCACAACATGCACACACATAAGAATCAGAGTATGTGGGCATCTGCCATTCAGAAGCTGCTGTTTGTTATATCAATCAGGTGACACATTTTCTGCTAGTTTTCTTGCTTCTTATCCCCCCTGCTGTCTTCACATTCCATCCAAACCTTGAGTTTACAAAGGCTGTCTTAAAAAAAAAAGGGTGGAAAGAAGAGTTATCAAACAGAATTCCCTTCAATTCCTTAAACTTTGTATCATCTCTGTTACCTCCAGGATGTTCCACCAAGTGAAAACCATATGTTCTCTTTGCTTTGCCTGGCTAACTCCAAACCTGGAGGTTTCACTTTATTTCATCTTGTCCAATCAATCTTCCCTAACACACTCCACATTCCTACCTTTGAGACCAGAACAGACGTCACTCTTAGTTAAATTGAAAACATGTTGTTTTTTTATTTCCAATTAATTCTGTAATTTACTGTAGAGTATCCTGAGATCATGCTTACTTCTATTATAAGGTAAATTCAGTAAAACACTGTGAGAAGCCATCAGCTTCACTGCTATTTCTCAAAAATTACCATAGTGTCGAATGTTTAATCAGTGATTAATAAACATTCTAACAATTTATACAGTACATTGACCTTGGAATCAGAAGACATAGGGTTAAATTCAAATTTTCTCTTTTAAATTGTTTGTTTGGCAATATTTTTTTCTTTTTCTTTTCCTTTTTTTTTTGAAAGGTACTCTACTGCGATCGTCTTAGACTAATCATCTGCAAAATGACTATGTTGGGCAAGATGAACATTAATTCTTTTTATTTCAACTCTGATTAAAAGACTTAATTGTAAATATGACTTTTTTTAGGGAAGCATTTGTTTACATTTGGTTGAGTTGGAGTCACCACAGAATCAATGACTAAACTCTTGATAGGATATCAGTGGTGTACAACTTTTTAACTTGTTTATTCTGCCTTGCATAACAAAGGAATAAAGGGTATCTCCTCCTACTACTTACATAGAGAAATTTAATCCACTCAAGTATTCACTTGCTTCTGTACAATCGTTTAATATTTATATAGTTAACACCTTTTCTGAGCATGTTTGATATATTTTCCTTGATTTTATTACTTGAAGTAGATATATCAATTTTAAAAATTTCTACTACATTTCATTCTACCTTTGTCCTGATTTTCATCCTGTCTCAAAGCTTTCTGGCGTTTTTCATTTATTTTGACACTATCAAATGTATCTTAATAAAATGAGGATTTAAGAAGTGTTCACTTGGCATGTGTATTGTCCTGTTTATTATTTTATAATAGATAACATTGGTTTATGAGCTAATAAATTTTTTATTTGGACATTAGTATCTTTTTTGCTGTGCTGGGTAGTTGAATATGATAAATGCTAATTACATTATTACATAACACATAAATATATATAATTTATTATCATTATTTAATTCATAAAAGAAAACTTTGATATTTGTACAGTGTGGCTTAATATAATTTTTAGATATATAATATCTTTGAGAATATATACAGTGCATTAAAAATTCTACCTGAATATCAAAAAAAATTTGACTTCAAACATATACTTTAAAATGTCGTATGAGAGCTATTTATGATAAAACTGAATTTTATTTATTTGACTTCTTGAAGAATAAAATAACTATGCAAGAATTCTTATCAGAAACATTAGATATAGAAAAAAATAAAAGGGATTCCAAAAGTGAGGATTATTATTATGATTATTTTATTATTTCCAAATATTTTTGACCAGAAATATATATATATATATATATATATAGAGAGAGAGAGAGAGAGAGAGAGAGAGAGAGAGATTGTGTGAGAGGAATTCAAAAACAACAACAACACGCAGAAGCGTGTTCCTACAGAGGAGAAGAAAAGAAAGAATTGCCACCGAAAGCTGCACAAGTATTGCCACCGAAAGCTACAGATGCAAGAAAATAAACATTTTTTTAGGCATGCCTTTGTATTTGAGCCAGAAACTGTGCACTACAGTACTTGTGTCACACAGCTATAAAAATATGCATGTCTATTTGCCTTTTTGTTTATATGTACACACACACACACAAACACTTTTTTTTCTCCTCCAATTAGGACTGAATGTATACAAAGTTGCCTGTACCATGCAAACCCGACTTATTTAAATATTACTACAATACTATATCTTTAGAATTTTTTAATATTCTACTTTTCAGTAGATGATATTATAGATATATTTTATGCTATCACATCTGGGTAATTAGTTGAGATTACACCAAACTTTCCAGAACCCCTTTTTCTTCTTTTAGATTAAATTGAAGTTGAGTTATAGAGAGAAATGTCAGCTCTCTTCTAGTTCAAAATATGTAAAATGTTATGAGTTATACATCATGTATTATCTGAACCAAACATTATATATATTCCTTTAGAGATCTACAGTGCAATATTGAAGGAGTAACATCAAACATTGATAAAAAAAGTAACACTCCTTTGACTCTGCTGGTATTAGTTCCTTCTAATATAATATTTTGAAATATTTTGAAATATTTTGCAGTTAAACAAGCTGGGTGCTGTCTGAAGCAGAACAACGGGTAGACAACTTTATCTCTGATACTCAGATGTCTTTAGGCTGACATTGAACATTGTCATCAACCTTATTATGCCAGATATTTGTAGCACTTGGAAAATTAATAATGTGATTTACCCTACATTGATACGTGCTAACACATTTGTGTTGAGTCAGTGTCACAGTCTTTTCCCAGAATATTAGTTGCTAGGGCTGTTGTGACACACTGTGCTTTGGCTCTAAAATCAGTTCTGTAATCCAATTTCCAAGAAGATGAATACAGGCCAATGTCCCTTGTCATTTTTGATTCATCAATAGATAGATTGATTTAATATTTATCGGGTACTGTTTTTCACAGTGCATAGCTTCAGTCATGTCCCCAGTAAGAAGTAGCCAAGCAAAGGGAGGGAAATTAATTCTTTCTGGTATTCCATTTTCTAGCAAATTTGCATTCACTTTAAAAAGTAGATGCACCTGTGAAGCAATTGTAATTAATTATAGCCTGAATTATATTGTTAGGATGAAATTTTGCAAAATTGAAAGTGATTAACATATTTTGATGACTAAGAGGAATAGTAGCAGGGTTTAGAGAGTATATATTCTACAAATTACATCATCTATAAAGTTACAATATATCAATAACAAAAAAGCAATATTCAAGTGAATACTCTTAATATTCACCCATATTTAAACAAGAAATTAACCAAATTAACACAATTATTTAGAATATCTGTTGCTGAATTAGAGCTTGAAATAATATTTCAAAATAGCTAGAACACAGTAAGTGCTATGTGTCAAGCAAAATTTAAAGCATTGAAGTACATTATCTAATTTGTAGTTGGCATAAATTGTTAGCTATCAATAACAATACTATCAATAACAATACAATACAATACAGTACAATACAATACAATACAGCTCTGTGTCACATAATGATGTTTTGGTTAATAGACTGCATATATGTCAGTGGTCACATAGATTTTAATACTGTATTTTTACTGTATCTTTTCTATGTTTAGATATACAAATATCATTATGTTAAGATAGTCTACAGTGTTCAGTACAGTAACATGCTTCACAGGTTTATGGCTTAGGAGTAATATGCTATGCCATATAGTCTAGGTGTGCAGTAGGCTATAGATACAGGTTTGTGTATGTATGCTTAATGATGTTCACATGACAGAATCGCCTAACGATGCATTTTTTAGAACACATCCTCATCTTTAAATGATGTATGACTGCAGTTTGTTTTCCTTTTGTATATAATGATGACAATGAACTTATAACTGGAACTTTATGGGGTTCTGTAAATGAATAGAATGCCAGAGCATAAGCAATTTGACCATTCACAATGACTTGCCTATTACTTTGAAGAAAAATGAGGAAGTATGAAGATGATGAATAAGTATTTCCTTTGTTACATGTATAAATTTTTAATATCAGGTCAGGACATTATTTAAAGGTTTATTGAAGAAATACAGAGTTGCTTCTGTCTTAAGAGCCTTGAGAGAGAATAGTAACTGATTTGTACCAGTTTCTGATTCATTTTAATTACACCTATTAAATGACCGAATAAAAATGGGAGAAGGGGCTCCAGTTACTTTGTTTACAGAAAAAATTACATATATGGGATTTTTACTAATTTACTTAATAAGTTAATCACGTTTGCCATTCATTTGTACTGAAACTTAGATTATGACTTCAATGAAGTCTCTGTATATAATATACTATTCTCAGGCTGCATGAATTCACCTTATTACAAATATCCTTGGATTTAGTCCAAAGCAGCAAAGTCTTCTAAAGAATGTATTTCTATAAAGAATAACTATGTATATCATCTTTTGAATTATTCTAATGTGAACGAAATAGATGATTTATTTCTACAGGTGATTTAGGGTAGTTATTGAAACCTATAGCAATAGCAAGATTCACTTTTTACTTATATTTATGTATAAGAAAATTATGTTATTCATCTTTTATTATACTGTACTGGAATACTGGGTGGCCTTTTTTGGTAACAGTATACATTTTTAAACAGACTTGTCTAGAAAGAAAAGGAAAAAAATTTATCATGTTCTTTTCATATTAGATAAATATTAGACAAAACACGAAGTGTTGTTATGGCTATGACTTAAAAGGAAAAATTGGCTATATAATTTTTTATGTGATTTTGTTTATTATTAAACTAATAAGGCACTTTTCATAGTAAGAACATTGCACATGCAGACAGGTCTTAAAAAGCTGTATTATAATAAAGTAGGTTCAAATCATCATGAGATTAGTCTTTTTATTTTTATTTTTGTTTCATTTTTTCTTACAGACAATCTATTTTGAGGGTCAACCATTTGAAAAAAATTGAAATTTACATCACCTTCCAGAAATCATGACAAAATGTTTGACAAACAAACATGACAAAATTTCATTTAATAATACCTCTTAGAGAAGAAGACCACTCCTTCAAATAAAATTACTAGGTACCTTCCAAGTACTCACTGTACACCACACATTATGCAAAGAGGAAGAGTAACGCTTCAACCTTGAGATCACTGGGGGAAAGCAGGGAAACTACATGTTTTCCTTTTCTTGTCTTATTGTTCTCTTATATCACTCTGTAGCCCAGGCTGGAGCGCAGCGGTGTGATCACAGCTCACTGCAGCCTCTGCTAAAACTAAAGTGATAAAACTAAAACTAAAGCCTTTATAGAAGTAAAGAGATACTCCAGCCTCAGCCTCTCGAGTAGCTAGGATTGCAGGTGTATGCCACCACACCATCTATTTTTTTTATTATTTTTTGTAGAGATGGGTTCTTGCTGTTACAGACTGATCTTGAACTCCTAGTCTCAAGTGATTTGCCTGCTCTGGCGTCCCTAAAAGTGCTGAGATTGCAGGAGTGAGCCACCATGCCCAGCCCTTTTTGTCTTATTGACCTGTATTGTCTTGTGAGCTTATTTTCTTGTCTTACTAAGCCATAATTTGTCTACAATATGATTAGGTAAACATTTCAATAAGTAACAACCAATCTGACCATGTTATGTAGAACATTCTGGCCAATCGGACAATTTCCTTTTATATCTTTCCAGCCCATGCTCTTTCTGGAATATCTCATGAAACCACTGTTCTGATCTCTACTGCCATATCTTATTTTTGCCTGTTCTAGAATGTCACATTAATGGAATGTGGAAATACGTGCCCTTTTTTATATATTGCAAAATAGTATTTCACTCTGGATATAACACAATCTGTTTATCTAAGACTGCTCATTTCAAATCACAATGGTGAGTGAATGTTGATAGCAGGGGCAAATTAGAGCATTTGAAAAACCAGAAGAAACTTTGCTGACAGTAAAAGTTATATGTGCAAGCCGCTGAAATTACCATATTGTTTCTCAGAAAGTAAGGGACATAAATACTTTTAGTGGTTTAAACAGAGGAATAAAATGGGTATAACTGGAGGGAGGTTTGACTGCCTGAGCAAAATTTAGCCTCACATTTAATACTTTACTCTTACGATTAAAGAATTACTAATACTTTTAGGTAATACATTCATATAATTTATTAATTATATTAATACTATTTTTCTGATTTACTGATCAAAGAAAAGGCATTTTGGCGGTTCCACTCTAGTAACAAAATACGCCTACAATAACTTCGTACTCATGTCTCTTTTGTTTACAATAATCTATAGATTAAAAATATCCCCAAACATACATTTATGACCAGCATACTAATTTAGCGTATACGTATTAGGAAGCAAAGGCAGAACAGTATTTCTGATTAAGAGAGCAGACAAAACACTACGGAGTTCCTCCAGAAGATTGCTTAATTGTTTGTATCATAACGTATTAAAAACAAACTATTGTCTTTTAAATTGCATAGGCTTTTAAAATACCATAATGCAAATACGGACTGCTCACATGTACATTTATTAAAATGATAATGGGATATATTATAATCTTAATAAATGCTTATGTGTAGAATATCTATCAACTATATTAGTATAAATTGAACAAATATTTAAGTAAAAATGGTGATACAAAATTTAAGAAAACCTAGAATTATAATGGAGTCTGATACCTTTGTAATCATTGCTTCTTTTTTCTTTTCTTTTCTTTTCTTTTTTTTTTTTTGAGAAAGAGTCTCACTCTGTCACCCAGGCTGGAGTGCAGTGGTGCGATCTCAGCTCACTGCAACCTCTGCCTTCTGGGTTCAAGCGATTCTCCTGCCTCAGCCACATGAGTAGCTGGGACTACAGGCACGTGCCACAACGCCTGGCTAATTTTTTTTTTTTTTCGTATTTTTAGTAGAGGTGGGTTTTCACCGTGCTAGCCAGGATGGTCTCGCTATCCTGACCTCGTGATCCACCAGCCTTGGCCTCCCGAAGTGCTGGGATTACAGGCATGAGCCACCGTGCCCGGACCATTGCTTCTTTTTAAGTCATCATTTAGTCATTCATATTGAATCCAATTTCCTAGTCTCTGATAACAAAGCTTGTTTCCATTCAGTTATATAGTAAGACATGGTGGACTTAATGTGGAGAAGAAATCATTTCTAATTCAGGTAAAATATAAAGTTACTAGAACACCCAGTTGCTTCTATTTGTAAGAGAGATATATTCTTCAATATCACAATTCTAGAATATATCTGAAGAATGTTAATAATGTAGCATTTTACACTGCAGCCACTATGTCTTGGGATGTTATTAAAAAGAGAATATTAATATCCCTTCAGACTTGTTTATGTTTATATATGGAGTGTATATATATATATGTATATACACACATATATATGACTATATCGTGTTATTCATTGCTTATTAATTCTTTAAGCAAATATTTATTGAGCACATATTGTATTCCAGACACTATTCTAGACACTGGGAATATAGTAATAAAGTAAGAAACAAAACAAACATGTGTGGTATGATAAGTGATAAAAGCTATAGGAAAAATTGAGAAAGTCAGAGATGTTCACAGATGTAGGGAAGGCCTGTGGTGGATAAGGCTTTTACTTTATAAAGGGTAGTGAAAGCAGGCCTCCTTGAATAAGTGGTATTTAAGAAAATAATTTGAAGAGAGAATGTGAGACAGCACATATCTAGAGAATAGTTATCCAGGTTGATGGTGCAACAAGTTCCAAGTCCTTGTAGTACAAATGTGCTTTCCATATTTAAGGACTTCAAGAAGTGGGATGAACATAAGGAATATTGAGACTGAAAGTAATGAATAAGGGGTAGTGGGAGGAAATAAGAAAGGGTCAAGTTAGCCTCAGAAACTAGAAGCATGAAGCTGCCATTACCTGATATGAGAAAGGCTAAACATGAAGCAGGCCCGGCACGGTGCCTCACGCCTGTAATCCTAGCACTTCGGGAGGCCGAGGTGGGCGGATTGCCTGAGCTCCAGAGTTTGAAACCGTCCTGGGCAACATGGTGAAACTCCATGTCTACTAAAAATGCAAAAAATTAGCCGGGCGTC
This sequence comes from Symphalangus syndactylus, assembly GCF_028878055.3. Taxonomy (NCBI): domain Eukaryota; kingdom Metazoa; phylum Chordata; class Mammalia; order Primates; family Hylobatidae; genus Symphalangus; species Symphalangus syndactylus. The sequence continues at coordinate 33,645,540 of NC_072437.2, read as the reverse complement.
GTGGCGGGCGCCTGTAGTCTCAGCTACTTGGGAGGCTGAGGCGGGAGAATTGCTTGAACCCGGGAGGCGGACGTTGCAGTGAGCAGAGATCGCGCCACTGCACTCCAGCCTGGGTGACAGAGCGAGACTCTGTCTCATAAAATAAAATAATAACATAAAATAAAATAAAAGCAGGTTTGAGATGTCCAAATAAGTTCCAAATTAGACTTATTAAGTTTGAGATGCCATCAGTCATCCCAGCGGAGGTGTTGTGGTGATTTTACAAAGTCTGGAGCACAAGGGAGAGGTCTGTACTGGAGATAAAAGTCAGTACCAATTATCATGGAGTTGGAATTTCAAGTCTTGAAACTAGACGGGCTCACTAAAGAGGGTAGGATAGAAGGAGTAGAGAAGATACCTAAGGACTGAATCATAGTTCAGAGACCATTGTTTAGAGACTGAGGAGAATAGAAGAATTAAGAACATATAGAGGACTAAAGCTGAAAAGTGTCAGAAGGACACCCCATAGGTGCTGGAGCTTAGCTAAAGAATTGGTAGCGCCTTCACACCCATGGCCTGATGGGGAGTAAGTCGAAAGAATAAGCACCTTGAAACACTTCTGCCCCACCCTCCAATCCCCTCCTGGTTTATTACATGTGTTGATTCCAATAGAAATCTACTAAGGGAGGAAATTTACTTGAAGCAGCCCATAGAAGTTAATCTTCTGAGACATATTAGGATGAAATTATTAATGTGTAGGGAAAGCAGTAATTTAACGAGGGTTAGTGATGATTCTAGCAAGCATGGTGGAGAAAGAGAGGACAAGGAAGTTGAGGATATACATAGGAAGATATAATAGTAGAATATGCAATAGTAGAATATGCAATTCGTTAAGGAAGAAAGTGCAGGAAAAGGGAGGGTAAGGTAGTTAAAAGCAGTAGAATCCATGGATTATAGGTCTTGAGATAACTGAAGAATTGCTGGAGTCAGGTTGCTATAGATGATGATTAGGAAAGAAAGGAAGTGATGACAAGAAAGGACAATGCCAAAAAATGCTTGAAAGTTACGCCCTGGATGCCAGTGCTGTTGAAGTCCATGGAATGATGAGAGAAGTGTGTGGGTGAAGAAGATTGAAGGACAGCATCATTAGAGAAAGGAAATTAGAAGAGAAGTTAAGATACTGAAAAAATCAGCCATGTGAACATCAGAACTACCATAAATTAAGGCAATCGTATTAGAATGAGTCCCTTTTCAGTATCATTGTAGAATAAGGGGAAATTATATAGAAGGTCTGTTGATGGCCAAACAAGAACCAAGATGTGTAGAGAATGTCATGGGCTGACACAGTAACATCAAATCTGGGAAATTTCAGGCAGGAGGGAATTAAAATTATTTACAAAGTGCAACAAAGAAGAAAAAGACTGTATTCTGTCCTGTATATCACTGACCAGGAACAACGTTGTGAGAAATATGGGATAACACACCACCACCATTTGAGAAGCTGCAGGAAAAGTTTCCAATGATGGTGGGATATATTAGTTAGAACAACAAGGTTATATAAACGTAGTAGAAGAAACAAAGCTCATAGATTTTGCTGCTCATGGATTGTGAATTCCAGAAACCAAAGTTGAAGTGTTATGTGTAGTTGATGTAGATTTAATTATGAGATGAAACATTAAAGGCACAGAGTAAAATTGGATTACTAATCAGGACAAGCATAGTGCAAATGTTTCAGCCATTTTGTTGAGGTGAGGCTATGAGGCTGAAGATGGGGAGAAAATAAAAATACCTTGTTAAACATCTCAAATGATCTTGACTCTTCTTCATGTCGGTGTGGAGACCAGGAGTGATACTTTCTGATCACGAAGTAGTTAAATATGTCGTAGTGAGCTTGATTTAGTTGTTGGTCTCTTTCGCTTTCTTCTTTCATTGTCTTCCTTCTCTTTACCTCCCTTTCCTTCCCTTCCCTCTTTCTCTTCTCTTTCCTTCTCCTTACCTCCTCCCCTTCCCTCTCCCTTGCTACCTTACCCACTTAGTTCCTCTTTCTTTCTCTCTTCTTCTTTCTCCCCATTTCTCTTCTCCCTCTCTCTCCCCCTCTCTGTTTCTCTTCTCTCTCTCATTTTCTTTTCTCTTCTCTCTCTCATTTTCTTTCTTCCTTTTCCTCCTTATCAGTTATATTAGAATTATCTATGGTTCTAATTAAATAAACTTATATCATCAATTTCAAGGCTTTCCAATTTGGCACATTCATATTTAGCTGCCTACTCTTCACCTCTGCTTAAATATAACCACCAAAAAATTATCAATTACAAAACTTGGCTGCTGATATTCTCTTCTGTATCTCTGGCTTTTCTTGCAGTATTTCCCATCTTATCAAATAAAAAATCCGTTTTTATACTGGTTCAAACAAAAATACTTAGTGTAATCTTTAACTCCTTACTTTTTCTTAGCTGCCACTGTGGCTAATATGGTTAAGTCAGTTTTCAAAATAAATCCAGAAACAGGCCACTTCTTATTACCTTTGCAACTATCAGTTTATGCAAACATTATTTCTTACCTGAATAATCATCACAGCTACCTAATTAGTCACCTAGTTTCTGTCTTTGCCACTTATAGGCTATTTTTAACACAGAAGTCCAAATGATCCTTTTAAAATATAAATCCCTCTCTGCTTAAAATACTCATGGCTTCCTGTTATACTCTGAATTATAGCCAAAATTTATAAGCTTACTTCCAAAGTCCCTGTGATAATCTCAGGTCCCACTGTCTTTTCTCCTTCACCACTAGGCTGAAGTACCAGGAATTTCCCCCATTCCAATATAAAGAATGGATAATGTATAAGTACTTGGAATATTCTTCCTCTCCGCTTTACTTCCTAGATTCTTTCAAATCTTTACTCAACTTTACTTTCTAGGTAAAGACATTCTATCTATCCCCTCCATAATTCAAACTTTCCCTGCCATATGTTTTTATCAGTACTTGTCGTCATATAATGTATAACCTGTATAATTTATATAGTTTATTTATTGTAGTCAACCTCCTACAATAAGGTTTTAGGATGTAAGATGTAAGATGACTTATAAGGAGACTGGGATTTTTTTCATTTTGTTTTTCACTAGAACTGCATGGTCTAGAACAGTGCTACCAACTACTAAATGCAATATAAGCTTTGATATAGTGAATTAATAACTAATGAATGAAATTCCTGCACACATTAAATGTCTCTTTACTTCCCCCATGTTAGCTCATGTTGCGCGACATCTCTCAGGTACCTTGGCACATAACCTGTTGGGGTTGAATTCTATGTTGAACTCGGGTAGAAGACTTTAGAGGACAAAGAGTTAACCACTCCTCACTTACCCTGCCGCCGTGTTTTCAGGTAACCTTGACTGTCACAGAACCTCCCAATACCACCATGCTTGTCACACTGAGCTTTTTGTAATTTCCCAGTGCATGACTTAAAAGAGAACAAAGAGTTGGTCAGCATCTATCCACACAGTATTATAGGTTTCCAAGCTTTATAGCCTTCTTTGATTTTCTGACCTGTACAGATGAAGCACTGTAGCTTTTACACTCTGCTGACTGAGTTACTCACTAACTTCCCAGTACAATGTGGACAGCTTACTTCTTATAAATTAGTCTTGGCATTCTCCTTTCATAGGCTGCCATTTTTTTAGGACATAGAGTTCCCTGACTCATTTTCAGAACTCCGTGTTTTTCCTTTTAATTTCTTTGGTTAGTATCAGAATCATCCACACCCATCTCATGTTTGTGGCACTTCTAAACTTGAGGTCAGAGTAGGAAGTGAACAGCCTTTACTGGTGAGGCACAGTATCTGGAACTTGATGCAAATTGTAAAGACCAAAAGTTGCAATATATTACTGAAACTCTGCTTACAGAATTATTACACTTTAATGAAACTACAAATCATTCCAGATAGAGGAAATGGCAGAAAATGATGATGATTTCATTCATTTCTTAAAAGGTTATAATTATTTCTTTTGTATCGGAAAAAATAGAGTAACTACCATAGTTCAACACCAAACTACATTAGTTTTCTGTTTGTGTTTTAAAATAGTATAAAAATATTTAAAATATTCTAGTATTCAAGGAAAGAGAGAAAAAAAATTTTATTTCCTTCTGTGCTCTTTCATTTTTATATTACCAAACTTTATCTCTGCCCCATTAAATAAGTCCTTGCTCTGGTAGGCCAGAGGTGGAACCAGTGGAGAATATTGCCTGCAGAAAAGGCCAAAGAGTGCTTTAAACTTTTAGGGATTTCAACATTAAAACACTTATGTGAATGAGGATTTCATGGGTGTTTGAGGCATGAATTCACAATCAGGCCAATTTTAGTACAATTTATGTTTTTGTTTTATATAACTATATAAGCATAATCTTCCCCCGTCTATGCTTTTAGTTTTCTTCTCTAGAAGTAATGCTAATACTTTATCAAATACATTTTCTGTGAAATCTAAAGATAGTATGCCTGCAAAGGATTTAGCACAGCGTTTAGTATATCATGAGCACTCCATTATGGTAGCCATTATTATTATTGTATTTTTATAATTCTAACATGAAGAAAATATATTACTTAATTAAATACACAAGGAAATGAAAATATAGAACTGCATATATGTAAGTTTGACATTTGTAGATATTTCATTATTATTTAGAATTAAGTTATTTTAAGAGAGTTGAAATTTGCATTGCATTGTAAACTCATGTATTTCAGGAAAGAAAAGAGGAAAAAATGCCTCTTAAGGGATGATTTTCAGCCTATTATAAAGTATTTGAGATTCACCGTTAAAATCCTTGAATTGCTTTGTATTATTTATTAATATAATTTGATTTTATTATAATCATAATCAGCCATTTCTAGCCAAGCCAACTTTCTGATTTTCTCATACAGTAATTTATACAACTGCTAGTTCATGAAACTAATACCAACTAAATTGTTTGCCTTCAATTTAGAAATATAATTTAAAGCCAAATATAATTCCTCAAAATTTGATGAAAACTCTTTCTTATTCAAACAACATCTTCACTATGGAGTTATTCATGAAGAACACACACACAGAATTTAATATAATGCTTTGCAATTGTGCTCATTTCTTCTATGCCATTTCTTCATTACTTTACTAGGCAAAAACATACATATACTTCAAGGAACTTCACTTCTATGTTTTCATAGACATGTGCACCTCTCACTGGTTTTAATCATTGTTAAATTCATAATTATCTAGTTTTTTTCCTGCACTTAGAATTAAATGAAGACATCTATCTATATATATATATAGTGTGTGTGTGTATGCGCTCGTGTGTGTATGTTTCTGTGAATCTATAACAATCAGTCAATATAGAGCTTACATCTATTTTAAAATAGAGTGTTTACCTGCCTTTATTTCAGCTATTTAGGTATCTACAACTATTTCAGCTATTTTGCCTTATAAACTTGCTCTTTGGATTCCTGATGGAAGATCAAGACTGATGATATCTTAGTGATTTTGATTTTGTCACTGCATATGCTTAATCCAAATAAACAAAAATTCCTTATCAAATGGTTATAAAGATAAAAATCTTTAGAGCCTATTTAAGAATACTCTTCACTTTTCATAAATTCAGATAATTCTAGAAGTACATAGCTTTTATGTGGCTGCTAAATATATGGCTAAAATTATAGACTGTCTATTTCAATCCTCTATCATGGTCTCATTGCTTCGAGCACTCTTAGCAGTTACCACCAAAAAAAGCAATGTGCCCTTTGTTAATAATAGCCATTCTGACAGGTGAGCAATAAAAAAAAAAAAAAGACAAGTGTTGGTGAGGATGTGGAGAAATTAGGAACCTTGCAAACTCTTGGTGGAAATGCAATACAGTTCAGTTAATTCATACTATTTGGAAACAGTGTGGAAGTTCCTCAAAAAATAAATAAATAAAAAGAAAACTACCATTTGGGCCAGTAATCATACTTCTGGATATATAACCAAAATAATTGAAATCAAAATCTTAAAGAGATATTTACATTCCCAATGGTTATTGCAGCACTATTCACAACAGCCAAGATGCAGAAACAACCTAAATGTCCATTAATGGATGAATGCACAAAGAAAATATGGTATATACATACAATACAATATTCACCCTTAAAAAAAGTTCTTTAATATGAGATAATATGAGTAGGCCTGGATAACATTATATTTGGTGAAACAACCCAGTCACAGAAGACAAATACTGCATAATTCCTTTTATATGAGATATCCAAAATAAATTCATAGAATCAAAAATGTGGAATGATGGTTGTTAAGGCAACCATGGTAGGAGGGGGATATGGACAATTACCTATCAATGGGCACACAGTTTTTATTCAGTAAGATGAATAAGTTCTGGAGCTCTGGCGCACAACATGGGACCTACAGTCAACAACATTGTATTGGACACTTAAAATTTTATTAAAGGGTAGATCTCATATTAAGTGTTCGTACTGTAATAAAATAATTTAAGAAATAAATTTAGGGTACATATAGCATTTCAATTGTAGCAAACGCAGTTTCCTTTTCGTTGGAAATTGATTTGATTACTGAAAAAGTTTTTTCAAAGAAAATTATATTTTAAAATCAACTATTAAGTCAAAATATACCAAACACATATTATAAAAAGAAAACACAGAATGAAGAGCATACTGCTAATTGTAGCTAAATAAAGGGGGTATCTCCAAAGAATGAATTGTACTCCTTTTAGACAAATTCATTAATATGTAGTGATTATCACTTCCCGTTCAAGAGCGCAACTGACTTGTATTTCTAACACTGATGCTTTCAGTGCTGCCTCTCAGAACCTCACAAAATATCCTAAACAATAAAATAAAAATAGATGAAATTACAAAAAAGAAAAAAGAAAACAATGTGCCCCATTTCGGATGTCAGGAAAAAACTGATTTCTCTCATATCTAGCACATCATTTGCAACAAATGTGATATAGCGACTCATTTTGGACCACCATGATTGAAACTGGCCCCAATATTTTGTATTTATATAATGCAGGAACAAAAAGGAGGGTATGGTTTTCCTAATGGTGTCATCTGAGTGAAAAAAAAAAAAAAAAAAAACAAGATGCCTGCACTATACTTCAGTAGCTTGGCCCAAATAAACAGGGTGCTGTTTGAGAGTTTGCCCCATTCCTGCTCATTGGAAATTTGAATAGTTTTATACCAGTTCGTTTCTCTCAATGGCTTATTTTCCATTAGGTTTTTAACTTTTAGTATGTGCTAAAAGCAGGGATATAATGATTTATTTTTATAATAAAAATTATCATTGGTTTACTTTTTCTGTTCTGCAGAGGGAAACAAAGGTAAATTTATAAGACAAATCAAAACTTGCCTCTTGGTCTGAATTGTTCATACAAATTAAAATCTACTTCATTGACTTAGAGGAGTATATTCTAAACTAAAACATATTAAATATTGCTTTAATTATCTGTATTTCTATAGTGACATAATATTTTTTAGGAAATTCTCTAGAAGATACAAGTTTATTTAAAAAATTTAATTGCTGATTTAATTTCACTTCCTGCTTTGTTTGCCTTTCTGAATTACTGGGTTACATAATTTAGAGTATTCAGAGCTTTTGCCAAGAATTAAATTCAACTATTTCCCTTCTTCTAATTAATATATAGATATAGGATGTATATGATTCCCTCATATTTCTGAATACCAGACTGAATAGTGTTTGGTGTTTTGGTGTCCACTTGCAACGCTTTTATTCTCTGAAGTTTAAAAAGCAAATATCATTCTTGCAAATACGTTAAGACTTCAAATAGCATATATATTTGTTCAAAATAATTGGCATATTTTCCTTGCAACTCTATTGTGCTAAATCTACATTTGAACGTAGTTTAAGAGATTTTCCCTTTCTCAGCTAATTTAAAGACTGAGAATTGCATAAAATTTAGTGTATAATTCAAAGTTCATGCTGCATTTTCAGAATAAGAATGGGAGATGAATGAATTCAAACTCTTTTTTAAGGGGAAAAATGGACCCTACTGAGAAATACTTGTTAATGGTGCATAACTGTTCTATGAATCAGGGAGAATGAGTTGGTGTAGGGTTATAAAACAATTAATGTTATTCATTGAGTCTAGAGTAGTAAAGCGAGAATTCAGTGCTAATAGCATTTCATCATTCGAAGTAGCAGAGAACAAGAATGTATTTATCATTAAGCTCTAACTGCAAGCACAATTTATGGCTGGATGTTTTTGTTTCTGCTATGCTGATAGAACAAATAAAATGTGTGAAGAATTAATTTTCTGGAAATCAGGTCAACAATGAAGACATTTAAAAGGATAATATAAAACCAAAAAATAAAAAAGAGAAAGTAACTGCTTTAATGCTTTGTCACACTGATGAACTGTATTATCAAATTAAGTTTATCAATTCAGTAGTAATTTTAGACACCTCTTCTGATTTTCAGTGAATAACACAGAACTTAAGTCACTGAAGTTAAACAAATCTTTTAAATGTATATACATTAGTTTATAGTATACAACATATAATGACTGACTTCATTTACAGTATGCAATTTGTTTCAGTAAATTACCAGAAGCATTTAAAAAAATGGAGCATACCCAACATTAAATGGATACAGCAGACACTACTAATTACAAGAACATTTTAATATTTTGGAGACTTCATTATTCACTGGGCAGAGTATATAAGCAAACAATCATATTACAGATTTTTATGGCAAGACTAGAAACTTTTTGATATTATAATCAGAAGTGAGAACATTTCAAAAGGAAAATAATTGAGAGAATGATCATAATAAATATTGCCTCAGTGAAAAATAGTGTAAAGTTTATGACCTGAACTATGCAGTAATTGTGTATTCAACTGCCTGCCTAGATGTGATAGGGTGAAAAGCTTGAGTTATAGTGGTAAAATATATTTTTAGAGAAAGATAAAAATGTGTTAAATGCTGCCAAATCTAGATTTCAAGTCTCTATAACTAGATTTTATGTTATACAGTAGTATAATTTGGCAAAGTGATAATAGATTTCAGTGAGAAGAGAACCAAATTATACTGACTCTGAATAGAAAATCTCATCTGAAGACTCAACTACTCTCCTCTCTACTGTTTAGCTAGAGTATTACACTTTAATGAGAAACAGGCATTCAGATGCCAATCAGCAAGTCTAGACAGTATTTCAATATTGTGGGACCAGATGAGAACTCTAAATTTGATTCTTATTTTCTGAGAATTAATATCCAGCATTCATTGTGTAATAGCCCTCCTTACATTCCCTCTGTTCTGCTTTAAAGGAAAGGTAAGAATAATTCTACCTCTGTCGTTTCACTCTCTTACCACTGCTTTGATACTGGTATATTTCTAATCATGGAATTCATTTGTTTAAACTTCATCTTTGGTTTAGAATTACTCTTAGGATGCAGATAAGAATCCTAAATATTGTTCACAAAGTTCTTCATTATTAGTTCCCAATTAACCTTCCAGTTTTCTACTTACATACAGTGATTATATTGAAAATATTTATACACTGGTAAAACACAGGCATGTAATTGCCAGATGAAATGCCACCTGGAGGACCTTTGCTCTGCCAGACATTTATCTCTTAGTTGACAGATCTTGGGTGGCTGGAGGTTTTCTAGGTAGGGCTGGGAGTACACGAGGGGCTCAGAGTAAAGAGACTTTATTGCTCTTTTATCAGACATTCTCTTCTGTCTTCAATCACAGAAATCCTTCCCTAGCACACAACCATGGTGAACTGCAGTTTAGTTATTGGGATCTTGACACTTGCTTGTTTCCTCTTCCTGGACATCTCTCCCATCCCCTAACATTTGCATCTGGCTAAGTAGTACACATCTTTCAGGTCTCATAGTGCCACTCAATCCTCATCACAGTCTTCATTACATTTTTCCAGTTGTCCACATATACTATAATGTATTTTGCTTGCACAAAACGTTAATCTTATTATGTAATTAATTAGCATATTCTCTTACTCTAAACTATTGTTTTTATTTAGGGGAACTATAACTCCCTGGGGTATGTGAAAGAAAAATAAAATCTCAGGACCCCAATTCACTATGCCAAAAAGAAAAAATGAAGCGGAAAGATGAGTCATGCAAGAACCTGCTTTCATTTTGTTCCTAAGCAGAGAGCTACAGATAAAGGTTATATATCTCCATAGATAGCTACTCTATGTTCACCTTATGTTATATAAAGTGCCGATTTACTGAGAGCTAGTTGAAAACTTAATGGACTATTCCCCTACCTGCTCCTTTTCTCTTGCAAGACGTGGATACAGCAATGTCATGACACCCTCTCTTTCCCCTCCAGCCCGCATTTTCCCTTTAAATACTGAAGTTTTCAAAATCATCTTTGGAAAAAGGTATGGATCACAGATTGTTCCTGTGGATTTGTGATTTTTCTTTTACAAGCAAGTCCTTAATCTTGGCAAAATAAACCCTAAAGTGGTTGATACCTGTTTCAGATACTTTTTGGTTTACAAATTGGTGACTAACAAAGGGGACTCTGAGTGGAGGTGGCCCTAACCTTTGAGAAATCTTCTATTGGTGCTTGGTGCCAGCCTGGGTACCAAACCTCAAACCTTGGTACCCAAGCTGGTACCAAGATTTTATTGCTCAAACCAATAGGACAATTTGCTGAGGTACTGCAGGTTTTATTTACCCTCCAGAGAATCCTGATCTCCCCTAATTTAGTTGAGATCTAAGGTTGATTTAGCTGTATGACTCCTTTTCTGAAGATTTACTCACTTCCAGCAGGTAAGGCAAGTTTGAGCTTTTTCCTGCTTTTCAGATGGTAGAGATCAGCTTTCAGCCTTGGCCACATTCCTAGGTAAATAGCCGAATTGGAGTTTTGCCTTGAAATAAATGTCTTAGTCCTGTTCTTCTTCTTCTTTTTTTTTTTTTTTTTTAACTAAGTTCTGCTCTTTTTGCCCAGGCTGGAGTGCAATGGTGCAGTCTTGGCTCACCTCAACCTCTGCCACCCGGGTTCAAGCAATTCTCCTGCCTCAGTATCCCGAGTAGCTGGGATTACAGGCATGCGCCACCATGCCTGGCTAATTTTATATTTTTAGTGGAGAGAGGATTTCTCCATGTTGGTCAGACTGGTCTGGAACTCCCGACCTCAGGTGATCTGCCCGCCTCAGCCTCCCAAAGTGCTGAGATTACAGGCATGAGCCACCATTCCCAGCCTGTCATTTTCTTTTTATTTTTTTAATTATTATTATTATTATATGTAAGTTCTAGTGTACATGTGTACAACGTGCAGGTTTGTTATGACTAAAAGTTAAAATTGTCAACCAGCTGGTCTAGTTCTCAATAATCGTATTGTTTGTTTTCTTGTTTTTGTTTTGGCCTTTCACTCCTTTTCCCACTGGATTTCACCAACTCTACCTGGTTTGGTCAAATCTGAATGAGAATTCCAACTTATGTAGAACAAGGCCTCTGAATTGGCTGAAATCCCCTACAGCAGCAAAACTGAAAAACAAAACAAAAATAAAAACAAACAAACAAAAACAGCCAGCAAAAAGAATTTTTTTAAAAAATGTTTTTCTACTACTTTAGGGGCTTCAGCCACAAAACAAGGGTATCTTTTACTAAAAAAGCTGCTTCTAGTTTTTCTTCTTGTAAGAAGAGCAATGGCAGCTACCATTAGCTATAGTTCAGTAGCTAAGATCCTGCCCTTTTTACTTATGTAACCTAGGTTTGCTTCCTAAATCAAGTCCTTTCTTGTTTGATATTTATGCTCCTTTTGAATATCAGCTGATTATCCCAGCTAAAATATAGTAGTAAGAAATTTGAAATGATTTTTTAGGGAGCTTTATATGTAAAAGTCAGCTAAATTAAAAGCTGGTATCCAAGATTATCTATCTATCTATCTATCTATCTATCTATCTATCTATCTATCTATCTATCTATCATCTATGTCTTTGTGCTCCTATGAGAATCTAATGCTGCCATTGATCTGAGAGGAGGTGAAGCTCAGGTGTTAATACTTGCCTACCTGCCACTTACCTCCTGCTATGTGACTCAGTTCCTAACAGGCCACAAGCTAGTGCTGGTCCACAGCCTGGCACGTGGGAACCTCTGCAATACAGGCTGCATTGGAAGAGCTCAGTGGTCCAGTTAAAAGATAGAGAATAAATTTAAAACTACCTATCTAAATAAAGTTGGTCTCCTTATAAAATCCTATGGTAGATTTCTATAATTTTATGTTTGGCTTGGCATCCATTTTAATCTTCTTGCAACACACCCTAACGTTCTCTCTCTCTGTACTTTGCAATGTAAATTGTGCTGATTTTCACCTCAGAATTTATTTGTTATGCAAATTTAGGGTTATGTTGCTGACAGTTGCTTAGGGTAATGAAAGAGGTTATCAAGAAGGCTGGGCATGGTGGCTCACTCCTATAATCCCAACATTTTGGGAGGCTGATGGGGACAGAATGCTTGAGCCCAGGAGTTTGAGAGCAGCCTGGGCAACATGGCAAAACCCTGTCTTTACAAAAAAATACGAAAATTAGCTGGGTCTGAAGGCATGTGTTTGTCACACCAGCTACTCCAGAAGATGAGGTGGGAATATCAATTGAGCCAGGGAGTTTGACACTGCAGTGAGCCATGATTGTGCTACTGCACTCCAGCCTGAGTGACAGAGCAAGACCTTGTCTTACAGAAAAAAAAAAAAAAAAAGAAAAAAGAATTATAAGTCTATAATAGGAAAGGAAATTTTTTTATGAATCTATAAGATGTATGCCTGTTTGTATATCTGTATGTCTATGTATTTGTGTCATGCATATAATATTGCACTACTAAGATTCTATAAAATAGCTCTAATTAACTGGCCTAAAGAAAGAAAAGCACTTAAATCAAATGCTTTATTAGAAAATAAAAAATTTAGGCTAAAATGCTTTTTCAAGTTCATGTGATTTAAGTAAATTTTTAACACATAAGCTGGCTTTAAATTTATTCATAAAACAAAATCAGTAATGCCTTTATAATTTTCAATATACATTATTATTTACACCTATTTTTCAAGCAATTCTATATCTCTACTAAATATTAAGGTCAAAATTTTATATAAAGTTTATAGAGCTACAAAAGCAGGCCAACAGAATGATCCTCGTGCAGTTTTTTTGATAAAAAAGGCATTCAATATTATTGGTTTAATGAAAGCAGCTAGATCTTGGGTTATTACCAAAAAGGCCCATTTATTTAACCTTAAGATATTACTCAAATAAACACACAATCTTCACAGGCTATAAAAATGGTTAACAGGGAATAACTTTAAATGATGATTAGCTTTGACTAATATCACAATTTTTATAAGTAATCTAGGTAAACTATTAAGAATAAACTAATTAATTAGGTAAACATAATAAAATAATTGGTTATAAAAATTCTTGTCATATAATTCAGAATCTTAAAGTTTTATTAAATTAAATAATATATATTTATTAAATGTCTGCATCATACCAATATTTTATAATTATAGAAAAACATTTTTCTAAAACAAGTGTTGCTATAAAAGGGAAAATAAGTTTTATCTAATTCAAAGTTGTTTATGATAAAAGGTAAAAGGAAACAATAAACAAGGGAGAAGTAAATATAGTTTAAATACGAGGACTTATTTTTGGTAAGAAAGTTTAAAATAATTTCATATGAGAAAGAATCTTATATGGTAATTTTGTGTCCTAAAATAAAGTGTCTGGTTATTTAAGAAAGATACTTGTTTGGGATAAAACTGGAAGTCCAAGCATGTCATAGATGGTTTGTGTTAGTCACAATCAGATTTGTAAAAAGATAATTTTTGAAAAAAAAGTTCATGTAATTAAGTTGGCTACAATTAAAAGGAAATTATGTATAATAGTCTTCCTAGAGATTGGGCTTTGATATTAAGAATACATTAATACACGAAAGAATTGGTTAGTTGGTTAGAGTAATAAAATTTTTAAAGTATTGATTTACTTTTAATAAAACTATAATAAATTTTAATTTTTCACCCAAAAATTCAACTTTTCTTTCATCTAATCTTCAGCTTTCCTTTCTATTTGAAGAGGCCTGAAGTAATAACTCTTTCCTTCAAGCTTTTTATCACATCCTGCAACTTTTTTCTCAGGTTCTGTCATTGTGGTCTGATGCTAAAAATATTTTATTTTTAAGATTAAAATAAATGTATTTTTCTGATATAATAATTCTATATTCTTGGCTCCTCCTAATATATCTAAATGGCTCTATGAAATGTAAAACCTTCACTGATGACCAAGGATACACTCTTACTATGTCTAATAAATTTTAGTGCCCTTTTCATTAGTTTGGAATTGCAGGCTATCTAAATGAACTCCCCATAAAGAAATGCAAGCACACTGCACAAGATCAGTTTTTTGCTTTTTGATAATTCGTCTAAGAAACACATTTTAATATTATTGAAAAATTTCCTATGTCAATGTTATTGTTTTTAAAAATCTGTTTTTGCTTAGAAAAAACTGAGATTTTAAAAAATTAATTAATGTTATTACATGCATGTAACTTTCTGTAAGGCTTTTAAAATCCTTGTTCTGGTATGTTACAGGGCTTTGACTCTTGGGTGTAAAAAGGACCCCAACTCCTGCTAAATCTTAAACATTGACCATAGTTAAAACCTCATTTTCAGACCCATGAGAAGATGATTATAAAAATGAACTGTGTTCTTGAGACACAGGGATGAAAATTAAGCCTACTCAACCCCTCTAGTCCCAGGAACTATTGTGGAAAAGGTAGGTATGTGAGATTGTAGGAGCCAATTTTGAAAGAAACAGTAAGTTCAGTTGCTCTATAAATTAAACGTTAGTATCAAAGGCACATTGATGCAAAACCGGCATTGGGGCCCCAGGTTTTCTTAGATCATTCATCCTCATTTTAAGGAAAAAAAATAGAAAAGTTTATAAAATGGTTTGCAAACATATCTTATGGTAAAGATATTAACAGTTTAATAGATTTTTAAATAATACCTGAGAGATTTTTAACTGGCATCATGCTGTCTTTATTAGGGATTATTATTTGGGAAAGTAACTCTCCTCTAATAAAGAGTAAAGGCTTTTACTTTTTTAAAAAAAATTGAGTTATGTAGGCTAAATTAATGACTTGTTTTACAATAATCTGTGATCCCATTTGATTATATCAAGTGTCTTAAACCTTTTCTATTTCACAAACTTTCCAAAATCAAATGCTGAATTTATTCTTTTTGATCTCTTTTTTTTGATATTAGGTTTCTCTGAAGTCCAAAATGATATATTTGCTTACATTGGTATAATAAATCCATAGGAAGCATTGTCAACTATGAAATAATGTCTAACATGTTTTGGATTATATTTATAAAAGTGTATTATTAGTATGAGTTACAAAATTATATGAGATTTCTGTGACTCTGATATGTCTTAGTATATATTATTAGTAGTAATTATGATTATGTTAAATAGTTGCAAGCCACAGAAATAACCAAATTTTCCTGTCAATTTTTTTTATCATGGTTGTTCTAAGACTTATTTCATCCACAATTGTTATACTTTAACCTTTTGAAAGGGTTATTTATAATCAGCTACAGAGCTCTGAAGAGTTCTCTAAAATATAGGTTTCTGATAAATTTAGAGATTGTGCCATTGGAATGAAGAGAAAATCTTCCAGGACTCTCATGGAGATGTGATATATTCATGAGGATTGCTGATCAAATATGGAGCAAAAAAGAAGTTCATTGCATGGAGTGAACTAATAGATGGCTGAAAATAACCTTTTATGACCTTTGTTTAAAACATTGCCAGGTCTTTTTATATCAGAGCCA
Organism: Symphalangus syndactylus; assembly: GCF_028878055.3. Lineage (NCBI taxonomy): Eukaryota > Metazoa > Chordata > Mammalia > Primates > Hylobatidae > Symphalangus > Symphalangus syndactylus. Next base: position 33,629,716 of record NC_072437.2, on the reverse strand, counting down.
ATAAAACTTTTTCCTCTTTTATGCCATTTAAGCTTTTAACAACTGAATAAAATAAACTCTTATGAGCACAATTTAAAACATAATTCTTTTTTTTCAACGTGTTTCCAACATTTGGAAACTTTTTGATTCTTAGTTTATAGATTATATAGCTATTTGCATCAGTTCAATAAGAATATGTTTTATTTTATAACAAGATATGATTAGAGACATTGGTTATTTTATGAAGGCTTTGACTAGGATGACATACTTTCAAATGGCCTTGAAAAAATAGGGCTGACCTACAGAGCTTTAAAAGCCTCTTGGAAAAACAGGTCTCATATTTTGTCCTTAAGAGAGTTCTGACCTGTGGTAGGTAAAGAATGTTACTTTCTGATAGGCCCAGGAACCCCAAGCTTACTTGGTACCTCAAAAAAAAGAGAAATTCATTCAATTCATACCAGTACCTACAGGCACAGATAAATCTTTGACTGGGATCAAGGCTTTTAGAAAGGTTCCAGCAAGGCCAATTTAAAAAAAAAAAAGAAAAAAGAAAAAAAAAACACTTATATGGCAAATGATTATTCTTGCTCAATTTTAGGCAAATAACCATGCCAAGTATAATACAACTAAAATTTATTTTACAAACAAATTGGTCCTGCTATGATTTTGCCTTTAATAAAATTGGGTAATTAGAGACATAAATTATTTTTTCAAAATAAACTATAGTATACTTCTTACTAGATTCTAAGTTTATCCAATAATTTTCACTTTTTATTATTTTCTAAAATTTGAACTGAATCCTCACATTTTCCTGGCTACAAGTCTCTAAAGTCATGTTTTTTATTTTTTTCTCTTTTTTCTTTTTTTCCATATTTTCAAGGATTTGAAATCATTGAAAAATTAAAACTGTGCTTTTCTTAAAGTTCTGTAGCCTGAAGCTAGAAAACTTAAACATTGGAAGGAAACATTAGAAGAAAAGGACAACAATACACACACACATATATATGTTATATATAGATTGTATATTATAATTTATTATATATTATGTATAATATAATATATATATTATATATATTTATTATATATTATGTATAATATAATACATATTATATATAAAATGTATAATATATTATGTATAATATAATATATATTATATATAAAATGTATAATATATTATGTATAATATAATATATAATATATAAAATGTATATTATATTATAATATAAATGTTATATTATATTATAATATACATTATATATGTATAAATATACTTTTATACCTGCCTACTGATGTATGAACTTCAGAGTAATATGGCCTATATCAGTTTTCCAGGATTGTTTTACCTTTCTATTTGTTAATTCTCCTTTGTGTTCTTCTGTTTTCTTTCTCTTTTCCATCCCCAATTTTCCTTAATGGAATAGGAGACTTCACAACCTGCTAACAGTGAGCTTTCCTCACAATATGGGACCTATCCATCTAGGAATAAACCATCCTAGCCATGAGAGATTGGACAAAATTTGAAACCAGAGACTCATTTTCATCTAATATGCTTTCTCTAAAAGATATTATTTTAAGGAGGGGTGGGAGATGAATGTGAAAGGAAAAATAAAATCTCAGGAACCCAATTATGGCCAAAAGTATAAATTAAGCTAAAAGCTGAATCATGCATGAAACTTCCTTTCCTTTTGTTCCTAAGCAGATAGTTACAGATAAAAGGTTAAATATCATCACAGGTAGCTACTCCATGCTCACGTTTCTTATGTAACATTCTGAGTTACTTAGTGCTAGTTGAACTAATTGACTCTTTCTTTACTGCTACTTTTCTCTTGCAATATGTGGATTCACTAATGTGACTGTCCTCTCCCTCTTTCCCCTCCAGCCTACTTTTTCCTTTTAAATATTGAAGTCCTCAAAATCATCATTGGAAAAAGCTATGGACCACAGATTGTTCTTGTGGATTTGTGATCCTTCTGTTTTCAGGCATGTCTTTAACCTTGGCAGCATAAATTTCTGAATTGATCGAGATCTGTCTCAGACACTTTTTGGTTTACAGCTCATAGTTAAAGGTTCTGATCCCTGGAGTTCATTTTCTACAAAATAATAAATTCACTTTGCTATGCCTCAAACATTGACAATTTAACAAGATTCTTAGTGATTCACATGCAACTTATAATTTAAGAACTGCTCTGTGAAGACGATATTTAAACATGCTTTTTCACTCTACATGTTGAGAAAATAACCCAAAACACAGCACAAAATCAGTACTTTGAAAATCTTGTTGAATGAATGAATGCCTGTCAAAAATGCTTCACTGATGAAAGTTTATTTTCAAGTGTCAGCTTGTGAAGTTAGGTAATATTTAATTAGCTGGAAATAGAATTAAGGTGTAAGGAAACTTGTATGCTATATAAAGATAATCACTGATGCTGAGTATTTCAATAAGAGACCTTTTCCTGTTTCAAGGTCCCTGTGTGTCAGAGCATATTTAAATTAGCTCTAAATCACTGGTCAATATTACTCTCTTTGCACGTTTCTTCTTTTCCTCTTCCTCCTCTTTCCTCTTCCTTCTCTTCCTCCTTTTCTTTTCCTTCTTTATCTCTTTATTATCACTTTGTTACCCTTTATGTTACTCTTTTGTCTCATTAACTTTTTAACTTTTATTTTAGATTTATCTTTGGTTCTGATTGGTAATCAAAGGGATGATTTAGATCTTCCTAAGCCCCTCAAGCCTAAGAAAATTATGAGGTAAATAACGAGTGTAAAAATCACCCCAAAACATAAGTAATTTGAAATGTTATACAAATAATCATCTAATTGCTTTGATATATAAATCCAAATATTACATTTTCTGAACTAGTGATAGCCTCTTTATACTTACAAACTTATAATAGTAAAAAAAAGCGTGAATTCCTAAATCAATTAAATTTGAAATAATAAAATCTGTATTTGTATCACATAGAATATTTTGAGTTTAAGTCAAGCTTTGAAGTTCTGTTCACTTAATGTATGAAGTCTTTATAAATGTCACTTATTTGACACACATGATCATAGTCTTGTGCAGGTAAACCCAAATATAGTTAACTATGTATAAATTATTCAATAAACCCATACATAGTAAATACGTATCTGTGAGTAAAAGATATATATATATATATATACACATATACATATATATGTGTGTATATAGATATATATATATATACACACACATATACATATATATGTGTGTGTATATATATATACATATACATATATATGTATATATATATATGTTTTTACTTCTGGGAATGTGAATGTTAAAATAATAAAATATTAGATTATAAAGAGCTATAGAGTCCTAGTCTAAATAAGAATTGTACAAACATGTATAGGAACTTCATGATTTGGTCTGTTCAGTGATTTGCTCAACTATTCTTAGCAGAGATCGGATGAAATGCTATAACTTCCAACTTCCAGTGGAAGCCCATTCCACCAAAATATGAAGAATTTAGACTAATATTACCTGTCAATATGGTTTATAGTCTATATGTCTCAGAGAGAATATACAAAGCTTAATTTGTTTTGGTTTCTAGTCAAACAGCTTGGAATTTTTGCCTCATTACTAGAATTTGCCAACTAGTAACATCTTTTCAAGTTATAGACTAGTTTGGGTATCATATAGTTTAGTTTTTAAAGCTACAGATTTAGCAGACATACAAACTATAAACTTTGTTACTAATCACAGATATGCTCTTTCTCATAAACTTTAATAAAGGTCAAGCCTTAAGGAGCATTATAATTTTCAGAGGCTTAGTTGAAAACATGTATAATTTAATTTAATTTGTAAAGATATGTCTTCAACTGTTGTGCATGTAAATTGGAATAAACATTCAGTTTTATTGTTCTAGAAATATATTCTTAATCACACTTAATATATGCCCTTAGGGTGATGATTTTCACATTTTTAAAATGATTACTTAACCAACTGTTCTTCAACGAAGCATACAAAACAAATTGGGGAAAGCACATCTTATTCAATAAATGGTGCTGGAAAAACTGGCAAGCCACATGTAGAAGAATGAAACTGGATTTCCATCTCTCACCTTATACAAAAATCAACTCAAGATAAAACAATATTAAATCTAATATCTGAAACCATACAAATTCTTGAAGATAATATTGGAAAACTCTTCTTGTCATTGGCTTAGGCAAAGAATTTATGTCTAAGACCCCAAAGCAAATGCAACAAACAAAAATAAATAAATGCGACCTAATTAAACTAAAAAGCTTCTGCTCAGCAAAATAAATTATCAGAAGAGTAAACAGACAACCCATAGAGTGAGAGAAAATATTTACAACCTATGCATCTGACAAAGGACTAATACCCAGAATCTATAAAGAACTCAAACAAATTAGCAAGAAGAAAACAAATAATCCCATAAAAAAGTAGGCAAAGGACATGAGTTGACAATTCTCAAAAGCAGTTATACAAAAAGTAAACAAACATATGAAAAAAATGCTCCACATCATTGTTAGGGAAATGCAAATTAAAACCACAATGAGAGACCACCCTATTCCTGCAAGAAAGGGCATAATATAAAAGTCAAAAAACAACAGATCTTGGCATGGATGTGGAGAAAAGGGAATACTTTCACTCTGTTGGTGAAATGTAAACTAGTACAACCATTATGGAAAACAGTATGGGGATTCCTTAAAGAATTAAATGTAGAACTACCATTCGATCCAGCGATCTACTCAAAGTAAAAGAAAGCATTATATGAAAAAGACACATGCACATGCATGTTTATAGCAGCACAATTCGCAGTTGCAGAGATATGGAACCAAGCTATGTGTCCATCAACCAATGTGTGGATAAAATAATGTATATATACACCATAGAATACTACTCAGCCATAAAATGGAATGAAATAATGTCTTTTGCAGCAACTTGAATGAAGCTGGAGGACATTATTCTACATGAAGTAACTCAGAAATGGAAAATCAAATATTGTATGTTTTCACTTAAAAGTCGGAGCTCAGCAAGGAAAATGCAAAGGCATACAAGTGATATACTGAACTTTGGGAACTCAGAGTAGGGGATGTTAGGAGCAGGGTGAGGGATAAAAGACTACATATTAGATACAGTGTATACTGCTTCAGTGACAGATGCACCAAAATCTCAAAAATCACGACTAAAAAACTTACTCATGTAACCCCAAACCACCTGTACCCCAAAACTATTGAAATAAGTATAAAATTAACTTTTACAAATGCCTACAAATAGAAAATAATTTTTCTGCTAGTTCTGGAGTAATGCTTCAAGACGGAGAGCATCTATAAACTCACTGATCCTCCAGTGAGAGAACTGCATAATAGATAAGACGAAATGACAAGAATATTTCAGAAAAAGGCTAAATGATGATTTTGAATATACTATCCTTCTACAATGGTTGTTCTGGCAAAATCCTTTAGTGCAATAAAATATTATCTGTGAAACACATTTTGATGATGATATATATATATTCTGGTGGTTTCCTTTTTCAAAATTTATATAAATTTATGAGGTACAGTTTTAATTTTGTTAAATGCATAGATTGCATAGTGGTGAAGTCAGAGCATTTAGGGTATTCGTCACCCAAACTGTGTACATTTTACCCATTGAGTAGTTTTTCATCTTCTACCTGCCTCCCACACCCTCACCTTTCCAAGACACCGTTGTCTATCATTCTACACTCTACGTCCACATGCACCCATTATTTAGCTCAAAATTGTAACTGAAAAGAAGCAAATTGGTTTTTCTGTGTCTTGCCTGATTCACTAAAATAATGGCCACCAGTTCTATTCATGGTGTACAAAATACATGATTTCATTATTTTTAAAACTGAGTAGTATTCCATGTGTATATGTATCACATTTTATTTATCCAATCATCATTTGATGAACACTTAGGTTGATTCCATATGTTCACTATTGTGAATAATTCTGTTATCAACATAAAAGTGGTTTTTTAAATAATAATTTCTTTTCCTTTGGGTAGATAAGTAGTAGTGGGATTGCTGAATTGAATGGTAGTTGTATTTTAAGTTCTCTGAGAAACATCAATAATGCTTTCTATAGATGTTGCATTAATTTACATTCTAACTAACAGTGTATAAGCATTCCCTTGTCTACACATTCTTGACGTCTTTTTTTTGAAATTATTAATGATGGTCTTCCTGACTGGAGTAAGATGATACATCATTGTACTGTTAACTTGCATTTCCCTGATTATTAGTGATGTTGAACATTTTTTCATATATCTGCTGGACATTTGTATGTCTCCTTTTGAAAAGTGTCTATTCAAGTCCTTGCCCATGTTTAAATGAGGTTACTTATTTTTTTTGAGATCCCTGTATATTCTGGATATTAGAACCTTGTTGGATGCACATGTGGTAAATATTTTATCCTATTCTACAGGTTAGCCATCAACTCTATTGAATGTTCCTTTTGCTGTGCAGAAGCTGTATAGTTTTATTTAGTCCTATTTGTTGATTTTTGTTTTTGTGGACCGAGATATTGAGATCTTACCTATGAATTTGTTGCCTAGACCAATGTACAGCAGAGTTTTCCCTAAGTTTCCTTCTATTATGTTTATAGTTTCAGGTCTTACATTTTACTCTTTGATAGATCTTGCATTGGATTTTTTTATATGGTGAGAGATTGGGGTCCTGTTTCATTCTTCTGCATAAAGCTATCCAATTTACCCAGCACTGTTTATTGAAAAGGGTGTCCTTTCCCCAATGTATGTTCTTGTAACTTTGGCATACATAAGTTGGCTGTACATATTGTCTTTATTTCTGGGTTCTCTATTCTGTTCCATTAAGCTATAAGTCGATTTTCATGCCAGCAACATGATTTTGTGGTTACTATATCATTGTTAAGTCAGGAAATGTGATGCCTCCAGATTTACTCTTTGTGCCTAGAATTGCCTTGGTTATTCCGAGCTCTTTTTTGCTTCGTAGGAACTTTAGGATTGTTTTTTTCTCTCTGTGAAAATAATATTGTTATTGTGATAGGAATTGCATTACATCTTATAGATTGCATGAAGCAAAATGTTCATTCAAAAATATCGATTTTTTCAATCCATGAGCATAGGATGTTTTTCCATTTGTTCATGTCATCTACAATTTCTGTCATCAGTGTTTTTGTTTTCTTGTACAGATCTTACACCAGTTTGATTAATTACATTCTTAGGTATTAAATTTTTGGTAGCTATTGTAAATAAGATTGTCTTCTTGATTTTATTCTCACCTGGACGATTATTGGTGTATAAAAATGTGATTAATTTTTGTACATGATTTTGTGACTTGAAACATTGTTGAAGTTTTTATTATTATTATTAGATCTAGAAGCCTTTGGGCAGAGTCTATGGAGTTTTCTTGTTTCCATTTCATTCAGTTTAGTTTTGATTGCGGTTAATTTATTTTTCTGCTAGTTTTGGGGTTAGTTTGCTTTTGCTTTTCAAGTTTGACTAGGTGTGATATTAGCTTCTTTATTTGAGCTTTTTCTAATTTTTTAATGTGAGTGCTTAGCAGTATTATCTTTTCTCTTAACACTGCTTTAGCTGTGTCTCAGAGATTCTGATATGTGGTGTCTTTGTTTTCATTAATTTCAAAGAATTTCTTGATTTCTGCCTTAATTTTATTATTTACCCAAAATTCAGGAGCAAATTGTTTAACTCCCATATAATTGTATGGTTTTCAGAGATTTTCTTAGTACTGATTTTTGTTTCTATTGCACTGTTGTCCCATAGTGTTGGTATGATTTTTTTTTTAATTTTTAATTTGTTGAGAACTGCTTTATGGCAAGTATAAGATAAATTTTAGTGTATGTGCCATTTACAAATGAGAAGAATGTGTATTCTCTTTTTGTTACGTGGATTGCTCTGTAGTTGCCTGTTAGATCCATTTGGTCTAGTAACTAGTTTAGGTCCCAAATATCTTTGTTAGTATTCTTCCCTAATGATCTGTCCAATACATTTGTTGGGGTGTTGAAGTCTCTCACGATTATTGAGTGGTAATGAAAGTCTCTTTGCCAATCTTTAAGGTTTTATTTTATGAATCTGTGTGCTCCAATGTTGGGTGCATATATATTTAGGACAGTTAAGTCTTCTTGTTGAACTGAATTTTTTATCATTATATAATGCCCTGCTTTGTCTTTTTTGATTGTTGTTGGTTTAAAGTTGATTTTGTCTAAAATAAAAATAGCAAGCCCTGCTTTTTAAAAATTTCCTGTGCTTGACATATCTTTCTCCATCCTTTTACTTTGAGCCTATGGGTGTCCTTCCATGTGAGATGGATCTCTTGAAGACAGCCTAGAGTTGGGTCTTGCTTCTTTATCCAACGTGCCACTCTTACCTTTTAGGTAGGATATTTAACCTATTTATACTTAAGTCTAATATTGATATGCGCAGATTTGATTGTCATCATGATGTTAGCTGTTTTTACATGTAGACTTGATTGGGGATTTGTTTTATAATATTGATGGTTTATATAATTGAGTTTGCTCAATGACCTTTCATTTCCATGCTGCATGCTCCCTTAAGGACCTCTTGTTATACAGGCCTGTTGGTAATGAATTCGCTTAGAATTTGCTTGTCTGAAAAGAATTTTATTTCTCATTTACTCAAATTCTTGGTTGGAATTTCTTTTCCTTAAGGATGCTGGATATAGGCCCCCAATCTCTTCTCTCTTGTAAGGTTTTTGTTGAAAGATCTGCTGTTGGCCTGATGAGGTTCCCTTTGTAAGTAATCTGTCCCTTCTTTCTATCTGCCTTTCATATTTTTTCTTTTGTTCTGGCCTTGAAGAATCTCATAACTGTGTGTCTTGGGGATGGTCTTTTCATTTAGTGTCTTGTGGGGGTCCTTTGAACTTCCTGAATTTGCATGTCAATCTCTCTGGGGGGTGCACAGTTTTTGTGGGCAGTATCCTCAAATAGAATTTCCAGGTTACTTGCTCTCTCTCCCTCTCTTTCAAGAATGCAAATGATTTGTAGATTTGTTATCTTTACATAATCTCATATTTCTCAGGAGTTTTGTTCATTTGTAAATTATTTCTTCTAATTTTTTTTCTGACTGAGTTAATTTGAAGAACCAGCATTCAAACTCAGAAATTCTTTCCTCAGCTTGGTCTATTATGCTGTTAAAACTTTAAATTTTGTTATGAAATATTTGTAGTGAGCTTTTCACTTCAATCAGCTCCGTTTAGCTCCTCATTAAAATGGCTATTTTATCTTTCTTCTCCTGAAACATTTTACTGATGCTTAGTTTGGGTCTGTGTTCCCACCCAAATGTCATGTTGAATTGTTTTGCCTTGAAGGCATTTCAGAGACCTTCATGGCAGACCCTCCCATCACAGGCCCAGAGGCCTTGGAGTAAAGAATGGTTTCATGGGCCAGGCCCATGGTGTCACTGCCCTGTGCAGCATCAGGACACTACTGCCTGTATCCCAGCCACTACAGCTCCAGCCATGGCTAAAGGGACCCACATACAGCTCAGGCCACTGCTTTAGAGGGTGCAAGCCATAAACCTTTGTGGTTTCCATGTGGTGGTAAGCCTGTGGGTGCACAGAATGCAAGAGGTGAGGCTTGGGATCCTTTGCCTATATTTTGGAGGTTGTATGGAAAATCCAGAATGTCCAGGCAGAAGCCAGCTGCAGGGATGGAGCCATCATGGAGAACCCTAGTAGAACAGTGAGGAGGGGAAATGTGAGGTTGGAGCCTCCACACAGAGTACCCACTGGGGCACTGCCTAGTGGAGCTGTAAGAAAAGGGCCACCATTCTCCAGACCCTGTCATGGTAGAGCCACTGACAGTTTGCACTATGTCTCTGGAAAAATTACAAGCATTCAACAGCAGCCCATGAGAGCAGCTATGGGGACTGAACCCTGCAAAGCCACAGGGGCAGAGCTGCCCAAGGCCTTGGGAGCCCACCCCTCACACCAATGAATCCTGGATGTGGAGTGTGAATTCAAAGGAGATTATCCTGGAGCTTTACAGCTTAGTGACTTCGCTGCTGGGTTTCAGACTTGCATGGGGCCTTTAGCCCCCCCTTTTTTTTTTGGCTGATTTTTCCCTTTTAGAATGGGAATATTTACCCACTACCTTACCCCCATTGTATCTTGGAAGTAACTAATTTTTTATTTTACAGGCTCAGGACAGAAGGAACTAGTCTCATCGCAGATGACACTGTCCAGAATTGGTGGGTTCTTGGTCTCACTGACTTCAAGAATGAAGCCGCGGACCCTCGCGGTGAGTGTTACCGCTCTTAAGGTGGCGCATCTGGAGTTTGTTCCTTCTGATGTTCGGATGTGTTCGGAGTTTCTTCCTTTTGGTGAGTTCGTGGTCTCGCTGGCTCAGGAGTGAAGCTGCAGACCTTCGCGGTCAGTGTTACAGCTCTTAAGGTGGTGCGTCTGGAGTTGTTCGTTCCGGTGGGCTTGTGGTCTCGCTGGCTTCAGGAGTGAAGCTGCAGACCTTTGCGGTGGGTGAGTGTTACAGCTCATAAAAGCAGGGTGGACCCAAAGAGTGAGCAGTAGCAACATTTATTGCAAAGAGCGAAAGAACAAAGCTTCCACAGTGTGGAAGGGGACCCAAGCGGGTTGCCCCTGCTGTCTCAGTTAGCCTGCTTTTATTCTCTTATCTGGCCCCACCCATGTCCTGCTGATTGGTAGAGCTGAGTGGTCTGTTTTGACAGGGCGCTGATTGGTGCGTTTACAATCCCTGAGCTAGACATAAAGGTTCTCCAGTCCCCATCAGATCAGTTAGATTTAGAGTATCTATAGGTTCTCCAAGGCCCCACCAGAGCAGCTAGATACACTGTCAATTGGTGCATTCACAAACCTCGAGTTAGACACAGGGTGCTGACTGCTGTGTTTACAAACTTTGAGCTAGATACAGAATGCCAATTGGTGTATTTACAATCCTTGAGCTAGACATAAAGGTTCTCCAAGGCCCCACCAGAGCAGCTAGATACAGAATGTAAATTGGTGCATTCACAGACCCTGAGCTAGACACAGGGTGCTGATTGGTGTATTTACAATCCCTGAGCTAGACATAAAGGTTCTCCCCATCTCCACCAGACTCAGGAGCCCAGTTGGCTTCACCCAGTGGATCCTGCACCAGGGCTGCAGGTGGAGCTGCCTGCCAGTCCCGTGCGGCATGCTCGCACTCCTCAGCCCTTGGGTGGTCGATGGGACTGGGCGCCGTGGAGCAGGGGGTGGCGCTCTTCGGGGAGGCTCCGGCCGCACAGGAGCCCATGGAGGGGGTGGGAGGCTCAGGCATGGCGGGCTGCAGGTCCCGAGCCCTGCCCCGTGGGAGGACAGCTAAGGTCCGGTGAGAAATCGAGTGCAGCGCCGGTGGGTCGGCACTGCTGGGGGACCCAGTACACCCTCCACAGCCGCTGGCCTGGGTGCTAAGCCCCTCATTGTCGGGGGCTGGCAGGGCTGGCCGTCTGCTCCGAGTGCGGGGCCTGCCAAGCCCATGCCCACCCGGAACTCCAGCTGGCCCACAAGCGCCGGCGCGCAGCCCAGGTTCCCGCTTGCGCCTCTCCCTCCACACTCCCTGCAAGCTGAGGGAGCCGGCTCTGGCCTTGGCCAGCCCAGAAAGGGGCTCCCATAGTGCAGTGGTGGGCTGAAGGGCTCCTCAAGTGCCACCTAAGTGGGAGCCCAGGCAAAGGAGGCGCCAAGAGCGAGCGAGGGCTGTGAAGACTGCCAGCACGCTGTCACCTCTCAACACTTTGGACTTTGGAGTTTTTGAGTTAACGCTGGAATGAGTTAAGACTTTGGGGGACTGTTGTGAGAAGGACATGAGATTTGAGAGGGGCCAAGGGAGGAAATAATATGGTTTGGGCCTGTGTCCTTGCCAAAGTCGCATGTCAAATTTTAATCCCCAATATTGGAGGAAGGGTCTGGTGGGAGGTGATTGGATCATGGGAGCAGAAATCCCCCCTTGGTGCTGTTCTTGTGATACAGAGTGAATTCTCATGAGATATGGTCATTTGAAAGTGTCTGGCCACTCCCCTGCTCTCTCACTTCCTCCTGCTCTGGCCATGTGAAGTGCTGGCTTCCCCTTCACCTTCTGCCATGATTGTAAATCTCCTGAAGCCTCCCAAGAAGCTGAGCAGTTGCTGCCATGCTTCCTGCACAGCCTGCAGAATCATGAGCCAATTAAACCTCTTTTCTTTATAAATTACCTAGTCTAAGGTATTTTTTACAGCAATGTGAGAACTGACAAATACAACTGGATTCCATAGAATCCCTGGAATTTGTTTTAACATTCTTCTGAATCTCGAGGACCTTAATCGCTATCCAGACTCCATATTCTATGTCTTTTACTTCAGCTATTTCCTTCCGGTTAGTAACCATTGCTGGGGAGCTACTGTGGTATTTGGAGGTAAGAAGACACTCTGGCTTTTAGAGTTGCCAGAATTCTTGCACTGGTTCTTTTTCATCTCTGTGGACCAGTGTTCCCTTTACCTCAGTGTAATTTGAGCACAGTCAGTTGGCTCCACTTCTGCATGTTTTCAGAGGGCCAAGGCTTTGTGCAGCATCTTTGTTTTTGGCTGAATTCTTGTCCTTGGTTTCACAGGGGGCTATAGTACTATTATCTAAGTATTTTTGTTGTCGAAGTTTGGGCTGTGATCCAGTAGATGGCGTAAAGCATAATGCCCTTTAGGTGGGCTTTTGCTCAGCCTTGTAGCTCCTCTGTATTTTCTCCTGTTTGTAGCCATGCTCCCCTTCAGGGCTCTGAAAGTGTAAGCTCCTCTCTTACTTGAGTGCTGGCTATAGATCTTAGCTTGTCACTCTTGGGCTGTGCACCACAGCCATGGGGCAAGCTCAAGCTTTTTTCCCTCTCCAGCTTGGGGGAAGCAGGGAGTAGGACTTTGGTAGCGGTAATGGGAGAAGGCCTTTTCCTTGTCTCTTGGAGCTCCACCCTAGACCAATGAAGAGCATCTGCCAATGGGAACAATCAGCCCAAGGCATGGTGGCTGCATTTCAGGCCCAAGCCATGGGTCCCTGCCTGGTGAAGAGCAGGGGGTTGGGGACTCACTGAGAAGAGAGACTCATCTCAATTCCCTGTGGTGACTGTAGCATGCTGGAGGTATGAGTAAAGCACTCAGGCTGCTTGTTTCTTCCCCAGTTAGAGGGCAGTAAGGGCATTACTGCTGCATTGGCAGTGGCAGAAGGGAGGGGGATTGTCTCTGATATTTACTCCTCAGACAAGTGCAGAGCCCCCACCAACTGATGTGCTGTGCCCTGGCAGGGGCAGGGAAGCTGTGCTAGGGGGCCAGGTTGAGAGACCCTGGCCACCGAGGAGTTACAGGATCAGGGGTTCACGTGCAACACAGCCTGGCCACGTTTCTGGAAGGCAGCTGTGTTGTGCTGGAGGCCTGCAATAGTCCTTCTTCTCTCTGCTCCTTATGGAACCTGAAGGCAGTTGGGTTGCGGGCTGCAGCAGCAGCAAAAATGTCAGACCTGTGTTTTACCTCTGGGAGTTCTGTCCCAGGGAAATGCAGAACTGCCACTGGCCTAAGAGCTCAGGCAGCTTGGGGTGGCTGTGCTAAGGTCCTAGGCCAATTGTCTTTGTCTACTGAGGTGTAGCAGAGGCCAAACCTGCAGACCATTCACTCCTCAGCACCATGGATGGGGCCCCTTTCCTGGGGAGTGTGGAAGAGCCTGGCCTCCCTTGTTGGTAGAGCTACAGTCACTGGTGTCAAGGTGCTCAGGGGTCCAAGGACCCTGGGACTCTGTGTGTCTTAGTGGAGGCTCTGCCCGTACTCCATGCAGCATTCTCTGTCACTCTGGAGGTCCCAGGGAGGGAAGAGGATCAGGGGAGATCTCCTATGCCCAGGTTTGCAAAGGTCTGTGGCAGAAGTGTGTCTGTGAGAAGAGCCAGGGGCTCTTGCTCACTCACCATTTCCCTATGGTAAGGAGCCTCCCTTGGTTCCATGCCAATCCCAGGTGGGTGGCTGTCCTATCTCACTTCTCTGTTCTCCGTGGGTCCTGTTGCTTCCTTAATGAATCACAAAGTGTTCTTCTGGGCAATTCAGTTCAAAAAATCGTGTTTACTCACCACACTATCTCCTCTCCCTGGGAGTGGCACACACTAGCTGCTTCTAGTCAGCCATCTTCTGGCCTTTATCACTTGAAGGCATGTTTTTTCTATGCTTAAGTTGTTGAGGGTGTTTAGTATGAAGACACACAGGATTTCATCAAATGCTTTTTTTACATCTATTGAGATGCTCATATGAGTTTTGCACTTAATTTTGTTTATATGATGTTCATATTTATTGATTTGCATATGTTGAATTATCCTTGCATTTCTGGTATAAAACCCACTTGATTGTCGTGTATTATCTTTATGATACACTGTTGGATTTGATTGGATATTATTTTGGTGAGGGTTTTACATCTATGTTAATCAGGAATATTGGTCTGCAGTTTTCTTCTTTCATTGTGTGCTTGTCTGGTTTTAGTATAAAAGAGATATTGGCCTTGGAGAATAAGTTAGGGATAATTCTCTCTTTGTTTTTTTTTTTTGTGACAATTTCAGGATGATTTCTATTAGTTCTTCTTTGCATGTTGGTAGAATAATTCAGCTGCTAATCCATCTGGTCCTGGGCTTTTCTTTGTTGGGAGATTTTTAAAAACTGATACAGTCTCACCACTCATTATTATTGGTCTATTCAGATTTTCTATTTCTTTTTGATAAATCTTAAAAAGTGGTATGTTTGGGGAATTTTTCTGTTTCCTCTAGGTTTTCCAGTTTGTGAGCATACAGTTGGTAATAGTCTCTGATGATCTTTGTATTTATGTGGTATCAGTTGTAATGTCTTTTGTTATATTTGATTTTGTTTATTTGGATCTTCATTCTTATTTTCTTGGTTAGACTAGCTAGGAGTTTATCAATTGTTTTCATCTTTTTGATGAACCAACTATTTATTTATTTAATCCTTTGTAATTTTTTCTTTATATCTTTATATCTTTTATGTTTCTTATTTATTTTCTTTAGCAAATTTGGGGTTTGGTTTATTCTTGCTTTTCTAGTTCATTGAGGTATGATGTTTGGTTGTTTATTTTTAATCTTTCTACTTTTTATGTAAGCATTTAAGGCTGTAAACTTCACTCTTTGCACTACTTTGTTGTATCTCAGCAGTTTTGGTAAGCTGTATTTCCATTTTTAGTTGTTTCAATAAATTTTTAAATTTACATCTTATTTGTTGGCCCAATGGTCATTCATATATGTGTTTTATAATTTCCATGTATTTGTATAATTTCTAAAGATTTCTTTGGTATTGTTTTCTACTTGTATTCCACTGTGGTCTGAGTAAATACTTGATATGATTTCTATTTTGCTTTTAATTTGTTGAGACCTGTTTTGTGGCCTAATATATAGTCTATCTAAGAGAATATTCCATGTGCTGATGAAAACTATCTGTATTATGTGATTGTTGGGTAGAATATTCTATAAATGCATATTAGGTCTATTTGGTCTAATGTGCAATTTAAATCCAGTGGGTTATTTTTTGTTGTTGATTTTATGTCTTGATGATCTGTCTAGGATTTGAGTGGGTTGTTGAAATCCTCACTATTATTTTATTGCTGTCCATCTCTTTCTTTGGGTCTGGTAACATTTGTTTTATGAATCTGGTACATATATGAATGGGTACATATATATTTTGAATTATTATATTCTCTTGCTGAATTGATAGCTTTATCATTATATAATGACCTTTTTAAAAACTGGTTTCAATTTAAAGTCTGTTTTATCTAATATTAACATAGTTATGCTTAATTTTGTGTTTTGTTTGTGTGGAATATCTTTTTCCACACCTTTACTTTCAGTCTTTCTGTATCTTTACAGGTAAGGTGAATTTCTTGTAAGCAGTATATAATTAGATTATGATTTTTTTAATCAGTTATGTCAATCTATATCTTTTAAGTGGAACACTTAATCAATTTACATTCATGGTTAAAACTGATATGTGAGGTTTCGTTCCTGTTATATTCTTAATTTTTTTTTATTTTTTTCTATGTCTACTTATCTGTGATTCAGTGGAACTCTGTAGCATTATTATTTGATTTCATTCTCTCTTATTTTTTATTTTGAGTTTTTTAGTGAGTCTCGCTCTGTCACCCAGGCTAGAGTACGGTGGCATGATCTTGGCTCACTGCAACATCCACCTCCTGGGTTCAAGTGATTCTTCTGCCTCAGCCTCCCAAGTAGCTGGGACTACAAGTGCCCACCACCACCCCCGACCTCAAGTGATCTGCCCACTTCAGCCTCCCAAAGTGCTGGGATTACAGGCATGAGTCACTGCACCTGGCCCCTTATTATTTGATTTATTTCTCTTTTTTTTGTGTGTAATTGCTTTACCTGTGAGTTTTATACATTCATATGTTGTTAGAGTGGTGAATGTTATTTTTTCATTTCTAGTTAGGACTCTTTTGATTATTTCTTGTAGGACTAGTCTGGTGGTGATGAATTCCCTCAAAATTTGTGTGGCTGGGAAAGATTTTATTTCTCCTTCATTTATAAACCTTAATTTTGCTGGCTATAGAGTTCTGGGCTAGAAGTTTTATTTCTTTCAGCAATTCTGACCTGCCTTTCCATTCTCTTCTGTCCTGTATGATTTCTGCTGAGATGTCTGCTTGTTAGTCTGATGGGCTTTCTTTATAAGCAACTAGATGCTTTTCTCTTGTTAATTTTAGAATCCTTTCTTTCACTTTGACTTTAGACTGATTACAATTTGTGGTAAGGCCCTTTTTGCAATAAATTTCCTAGGGATTGTTGGTCCTACTGGTCCTACTATATCTGGATGTTTAAATCTCTTGCTAGACTTGGGAAATTTTCATTAATTATTTTATTAAATAGGTCTTCAACATATTTTAATTTGTATTCACCCCTGGGGAATATAATTCTTAAGTTCAATTGCTTGATGTAGTCTCAAATGTGTTGAAGCCTATGCACATTCTTTTAAATTTCTTTTTCTTTATTTTTGTCTGACTGCATTATTTCAAAAGACCTTTTCTGAAGTTGTGAAATTATTTTGCTTGATCTTATCATTGTTGAGGATTTTGAAATTTTTAAAAATTCATTCAATGAAGTTTTGAGGCCAAAAATTTTTGTTTGTATGTACGT
The DNA here is from genome assembly GCF_028878055.3 of Symphalangus syndactylus. Classification (NCBI taxonomy): domain Eukaryota; kingdom Metazoa; phylum Chordata; class Mammalia; order Primates; family Hylobatidae; genus Symphalangus; species Symphalangus syndactylus. Next base: position 33,612,583 of record NC_072437.2, on the reverse strand, counting down.
GTGTGTGTGTGTGTGTGTGTGTGTGTTGTTTTTTTTTTTTTTCAGATATAAATCTCCCTGGTAAATTTCTCATTTATATCCTGAATTTTTTTTTTTATTTCTTTGTATTGGTTTTTAAATTTCTCTTGCATCTCATTGAACTTCTTTAAAACCAGTGTTGTGAATTTATTATACGACATTTCAATGACTTTTTTTTGTTAACACCTATTGCTGGAGAACGATTGTGTTTCTCTGAAGGTGTCATATTACTTTCATTTTTGCTCTGGAGCAATAGTTGCTTCTTTTTAATTTAAAATTACTTTCATGGGAGGGGATTTTTTTTTTCTTGAACATATCACTATGATATTTACTTGGTATGGCATTTCGCTCTGGTTCTTTGCAGTGATGAAGACTGTGTAAGATTTCCTTGGCTATACATAACCTTAGTATCTGTGGATTGCTCAGTGAGTTAGGGTGCAGTCATGGGTGGGGGATGTGGGGAAGTTGTGCTGAGGACTGGAATGCCTAATAAGTTCTTCAGGTTTTGTTGGTAGTAGTGGTGGGCTCAGCATGTTTATCATTGTGACCTGGGGTAATGTATGCTGGCACCTGAGGTGGCAGTTCCAGGCAGGCTGGTTCCTGGGCTTCTGAGTGGCTTTCTCAGATGCCAGTAGTAGCAGTGGTGCAGTAAGGAGGTGAGTGGGCTTTTGGCATCCTTGGGACCTGGGGTGTGGTGGGCGATGGCAGTAGCAGTGGTCATGAGATCCTTTTGTAGTTCCTGAGTGTTTTTGTCCTAGCAGTTGTTATAATGGTAATGAAATATATGGGCTATCCTCTAAGCCAGTAGGTGGCACTTGCAGGTAAAAAAAATAATAATAATACAGCTGTAGGGGTAGTGGTAGGATGTATAAATCTGACCTGTGTTCCCTGAGGGAAGTGCTTGGGTGTCCCACGTGGTGGATTGATTTGTGGTACACCCGTGAGCATGGATCCCACACTGTCTCAGAGAATGGGGAGAAGTTTGGCAGAGCTGAACCAGGCGACCTTGAACCCGACCTCCTAATGGCAGGTACAGGCACCACCCTTGTCAGGACAGGACAAGGCAATCCTCAGGGTGCCCAGCTCCACCGGTGGCTAGATCTCACTCCACACTCAATTCTCAGAACTACTTGTGTTAACCCATCCTGCAGTAAAGTCCCATTTCCATAATTGCCTCCTAGGCATCCCTAACAGCCAGGACCAATGCTGCTACTCTCAAGGACCATGCACAGTTGGCTCAGAGCTAGGGTCAAGAATGGCATCCCAGGTCTATAAAAGGGCATGAGACACTCCTGAAGCAATTCCTTCTCACAGTCTCCTGGCTGCTTCTCAAGCTAGATTCAGGGATTGGGAGGGTCAGGTTCTCCCCTTGTTCCTCAACTTGCACAATTCCCCAGTAGGAAAGTGGACCACAGAAGCACACTCACTCACCCTTTCCCATATTGAGGATTCGCACCCAGCTCCTGGCTGATCCTGGCCACTCAGGCTGCCCATTTTCTTTTTTCCTCCCAGATTTGAAGACTTCCCTTCAACTTTCTGTTGAGCTCCTGTGTTCCTTCCTGATTAATGTATTCAAAGTGTGATTGTCTACATACTATTTTGGTTCTGCCAAATGGAGGAGGAATGCTTGAAATGCTTCTAGTCAGCCATCTTGAAGACAAAAAAAGGAAAAACAACAACAACAAAAAACCCAAAACAGTTCTGGTAGATGATGATGATATTTTGATTAGTTAAAATCGTAAAACCATCTATATACTCATGATAACATTCATGGTTAAAAGAAACACATAATACCCAAGTATAAATTTTTAATCACCATGATGAAACAACAGTATATGCTATCTCCTTTTTTGTTGCACATTTTACATACTAAATATATGTGCTGTATTTTTAGAATAAGGACAGGATTGAATATTTTAAATGAATGTAAATTGATTTAGAACATTTTAAAGCACAACATTCACTTATCTGAATAACTCAGTTTGATGTTGATATAAATAATCATATAGAATATCTAGTAATGGTTATTAATTTAAAATTGTAAGTGCCTATTCTGTAGAGGAATATGACTTCAAGTCCTATAATGGCTTATACTTGGGTTTATTTACTTTCTGAATATTCATGCTAGATGGTCCACTCGATAAATGCTCTACTCAGTCACCTGATTTGAACTTGTTTCTAACATGACTGTTGTGAATTACAGCTTCATAACAAATCAGACATTACCTTTGAGGTTAGTGAAATCTTTAAGTAATTCCTATTCTTGATTTTAGCATTTTCTCAGAGTCCCTAATCTAGGGAGGCACAAAGTATTTTTGAGATTCACTATGTCAAGAAAAGGGCACCCATCATTAATTAATACCTGCCATAACTTAATGTATTAATGGAGACCGCCAAGTGTGAGAAAGATCATTTTATAAGAAATTATAAATTGGACAATTATCACCTCATCTGGAGGTCATTCCCGGCCTTCCAGAATATCTGAACAGAAATCTGAGGATGGCCCCTGAGACTTCATTATTTTCGCCTTTATGGTTATCAGAGAATGAAAATTTGGCTTTTGAATGTCATCATTTACTTATTTTTAACATTTCTTTAAAATGAGAGCCCTTTTGTAGTTCCTGATGACATGTTTGTCATACATTACATTTAATAATACTTAATAAAATTATCTTAAGTTATTAACAGGTAATAACTTAAAATGGCATGCTTTGGATGTTTACTGAAGTCATATGACCATTACCAAATTAGATAAGAATTGTATTTTTTTACACACGTTTATTTTCTTGTTAACAATGTTTTAGTAATAGGATAAGCCTCTGTTGACTTGTACCAATTAGACTTAAATTTTACAATTGTTTCCACAATTAAATTTGACTGCTTTAGTACAAAAATATTCTATTAGTATACAGAGGGAAATAAAACTTTTATCACATAATGTAACATAATACTATTTAACATATAATGTTGCATAACATAATATGTACCGTAATATGATATACTATCCTATAGCATAATATGATAAGATATAATATAATATGTATTACTGGGTTTGTAACAAACATGTCTTCTGAGTTTTGCGAAAGTTACAATTCCGTGGTGTTCCAAACTACTGCTTCCACAAAAACAAACAAACAAAGAAACAAAATACCCATCAATTTTGAGTATATCTTTACCTATACAATATGTTATGTCAATTATTTGTGGTTTTGTTTATTTGTGTGTGTGAGTGATATGTTTACTAATTTGCATGTTTTAGTCATTCTTTTTTGAATTGACCCTTTTATTGTTATATAATGATCTTCTTTGTCTCTTTTTACAGTTTTTGATTTAAACATATTTTATCTAATACAGGTATTCTAATCTCTTTTGATTTCTATTTGAACAGAATATGTTTTTCCATTTCTTCACTTTCAGTCTATGTGTGTCTTTACACCTGAAGTGAGTCTCTTATAGACAGCATACAGTTGGGTTATGTTTACTTTTCATCCATTCTTTAGCTCAATGTCTTTTTATTGGAGAATTTGATCCATTTATTTTAAAGGTGATTATTGCTATATATTGACTTTATACTGCGAATTTGCTATTTTTTTCTACTTGTTTTGTAGACTCTTTTTCCCTTTCTTCTTTTTTTTGCTATTATCTTCCTTTATTGTTAAGTAATTTTCTCCAGTGGTATATTTTTATTTTTTGAATTTCATTTTTTTGTGTGTATCTACTGTAAGTCTTTGCTGTAGTTACCATGAAGCTTTAAAAATTACACATTAAATAGCTTATTTAAGCCAATAATAACTTAAGTTTGATCACATAAAATACCTCTATACTTTTACTCTACTTCCATGATATTTTACATTTTTATGTGATGATTTACATCTTTTTATATTTCATATTGCTTAAAAAATTATTATAGCAATTCTATTTTTAATAGTTTTGTCTTTATATTACAGATATAAGTGAATTACACATCACCATTACAGTAGTAGAGTATTTGGAATTTAACTATGTGCTTACTTTTTTCAGTGAGTTTTATACTTTCAGATGTTTTTATGTTACTCAGTATCTTTTTTTCTTTGAACTTGAAGACTTCCTTTATCATTTCTCATAAGATGGGTCTCACGTGCACAATGGGCAAGCTGGTTACATAGGTATACGTGTGCCATGTTGGTTTGATGTACTCATCAACTCGTCATTTACTTTAGGTGTTTATCCCAATGCTATCCCTCCCCCAGTCCTCCACCCCCAGTCTGTGATGTTCCCCTCTCTGTCTCCATGTGTTCTCATTGTTCAAATCCCACTTATGAGTGAGACATGCGGTGAATGGTTTTTTTCTTCTTGTGTTACTTTGCTGAGAATGATGGTTTCCAGTTTCATCCATGTCCCTGCAAAGGACATGAACTGATCCTTTTTTATGGCTGCATAGTGTTCCACGGTGTATATATGCCACATTTTCTTTATACAGTCTATTATTGATAGAACTTAAAGTATAATTATATATATATATATATAAAAGATGGGTCTCATGAAGCTTACTGCTCAGCTTTTATTTATCTGGAAAATTCTCTCATTTCTTTTTTTTTTTTTGAGACGGAGTTTCACTGTTGCCCAGGCTGAAGTGCAGTGGCACGATCTCGGCTCACTGCAAGCTCCGCCTTCGGGGTTCATGCCATTCTCCTGCCTCAGCCTCCCAGGTAGCTGCTGGGACTACAGGTGTCCGCCACCACACCTGGCTAATTTTTTTGTATTTTTAGTAGAGACAGGGTTTCACCATGTTAGCCAGGATGAACTCGATCTCCTGACCTCGTGATCCACCCGCCTTGGCCTCCCAAAGTGCTGGGATTACAGGCATGAGCCACCGTGCCTGGCTGGGGATCGCCTTTTGAAGTCCAGGGAAAAGTCCTGTGCTCACTTTCCTCTCTTTCCCCGAAGCAAAGGATATGTCATTCCATGGTGTACTGCCTGGGGCTGCGGGGAGGGTTGATACGGTTAGTGTAAAACAGTCTTTCCTACTCTCTTCAATGCCTTTTCAATGTGTCTTTTCTTATGATCGTGGTGCAGTCGGCTATTGTGGTCTCTCACCTGGTTTCCTTAGCTCTTGTGAAGTTACTTTTGAGTGTAGATAGTTGTTCATATTGACATTTCGGCAGCAGGAAGACCTTTGAAGAATCTTATTTTCCCACCATCCTCTAGTTCTCTCGTTTATTTTTGAATCACATAATGATTTTAATTTGTCGCTTTCTTTTCAGAGATTGGGCACATGCATGTATTCAGGTAGAAAACTTCCACAATGATTCGAAAAAATGTTTTTTAAAAAAATACTTATTCTATGTGGGTATTACTTTTATTTTTATATTAAAAAATCCCTCTATAATAGTGTTATGATTATTGCATGGTAATGGAAAAGCTGTACTTTATACATTACATAGCTTGCTCTGTCCCACAAATCTGATTGGTTTTTACACTGCAAACATAATTATCTTTTTGAAATGTAAATCTAGTAATATCACTGAATTTGTAAAATGTATTTTACATCTTATTATTCATAGACTAAAAACACAAACATTTAACTTGGCCTACAAAATCCAGTACTTTCTATTCCTTGTAAAATCTTTTCACTTTATCTCATACTTTTTGTTCCCAGCTGTCTATGCTCCAACTTCACCGGACAGGTGTGGGTTTCTCAAACATTCAGTGCTCTTTCCTGTGATATTGGCTTTCCTGTCTGTTGTTCTCTTGCTAGAAATGCCCTCTGAAGAGCCCTATTTCTTTCTCAAACATTAAACTTTGTCTGTTTAACTTCTAACAGTTCTTCATTTTTACAGCTTAAAAGGTATGCTTTTTCAGAAAACCTTCATTAGCTTCCAAATTAGTGAGGTGCACTTCATGTGTTATGAATAGTATTTTGGACTTTTATTTTATCACAATTATTTCAATTTTCTAATTTTGAATTTACTTGGGTGAGTATTTGTGTTCTGTCCCTAGACTGTGAACTGTCAAAGGGTAGAATCTATCAACTTTTCTTACCTTCTTATATATGACCAATGCCTGCTCGTAAGAGGTACTCAATAAATATATGTTAAATGAATGAATAGGTAGTTGATACCTTAGAAAATGCTTGAACCTAGATTAAGATACCAACAACACTCATGAGAATACAATATTTGAATATCTATACTATCTATAAAGGTGATGTGCTCCCGAAGAAATTCCCACTAAAGGCCAGGCGTGGTGGTTCACGCCTGTAATCCCAGCACTTCAAAAGGCCGAGGTGGACAGATTACCTGAGGTCAGGAATTCGAGACCAGCCTGACCAACATGGCGAAACCCCATCTGTGCTAAAAATAGAAAAATTAGCTAGGCATGGTGGTGGATGCCTGTAGTCCCAGCTACTAGGGAGGCTGAGGCAGGAGAATGGCGTGAACCCGGGAGGCAGAGCTTGCAGTGAGCTGAGATCTTGCCACTGCACTCCAGCCTGGGTGACAGAGCGAGACTCTTAAAAAAAAAAAAAAGAAATTTCCTGCTAAATTTAAACTGATTTTGAGATTTTGAGATCTAAATCTCATTGTCTAAACTAAAATAATTTCACAAATTGCAAGTAGATATGTTAGATTGTACCTAACCTTGCCTAGCCCGATTATACTGAAATTATTACTTGCTCTTCTTTTCTGTTGTATTGTTGTAAGGGGTTATTTACTTATATAGTCACATTGGGTGACACAGATTTGAAAGTACTAAGTCATACAATATTTAACATGAAATTCAAACAGCTTCTAGAAATATGAAGCCACTAAAATTTCTGTTCTTGACCTTCTGATTTACATATGAAGAAAATTGGTGTTGGAATAGTTTTTATTTACTTTCAATGAAAGTAACTGAGTTGAAGGTAGGTATATCAGGATCACATGTGTGAGGGAGTATTTTCCAACTGCATATTTTCAAGCATCACTATCCTGAGAACATTTTAAGATGCCAAGCATCTCTGAAGTGACATGCCCCAACTCATCTCTAAACCTTTAAGAGGATCAATGCGAAGGTATATTATTTGCTGTTGCTGGATGTATGTGAAACTTGTTAAATATTTTGTAGTTGCGAATCTATTGAAAGGCACTGACTTAAATAGGAGAACAGTACCATAAGAAAGGCAAAGTATAGTTAGAAATCCCAACACTCTTTCTCATATATATATATATATATATATATAAAATATGCACTCTTTCTCTTCTTATTTTTCTGTCACTGTCATTTAATGAATCTTTTAGGTTATTAGTAATGAGGGTTTATCCCTAACTCCCAGGCCCTCGTGATAACTAAAATTCATTTCTTTTCAGTTCTAAGTTAATATTATCTCTTTTAGTATTCTCTGATTTTAGACAGAAATGATTACTGTATTCAATAGAAGGATAAATAAGACTAAAACTCAAGAACAAAGGAAGAATAGTCTGTAGCTTTTACGTCTTAGACAAATCCACATTGAAGTATTACCTGCTCAGAATTTGTGTTTGCCATTTCAACTGAAGAGCTTTAAACGTAAGATGCAAGTGATAGATGGGTAAAATCCGTACATATTTATAGTGTGCTGATTGGAACTAATTACAGAAGCACATAAATGTGGAATTTATTTTCAAGAGAGCTGGAATCAAATTTATGGTGCCATTTGCATTCAGTTAGCTCTACAAGGAACCTTCCTTTATTTTTAACTTTGAAAAAAAATGATTTTTTTCTCAACCAGTTGCTAAATGGCAGCTTGAATTCCAAATTCAACTTTGATGTTTAGTTGATATGAGAAAATGAAAAGTAAATTAATTTTCTTACCAGTAAGGCTCACAAAAAAATTAATGTTTACCTCACAACCTTGACATTTACACAATAAGAAGCTTCAATGTCTTTTATTTTATGGAGAGTCTAATACATATTAGATTTCTTCACAAATATGCCAGCTCTTTTTTCTTTTTAGTCACTTTGTATGTTTACACTTTCCCATCTTTCTGAAATTGTTTCTTCTTGTGATTATTTCCAGTGAAATGGGACCAGAAATGATTTGTCTCATTTACAAGTGATTTAAATTTCCAGGTGATTTAAATCTATTTAAAATTCAGAGAATGCTTTGTGACATTGTTTGCTTATTTGTTTCCTTCTAGAGAGAACATTTCTGATAGTGGCTACTTTATTAGGAGGATAGTGACACAGTTCAGAGACTCTAAATGACTATTTTTAAAAATGTAACTTGGGAGAAAAATTAAGAAACAAAAGCAAAAACATACAACCATTGTAGCTTTAAGCCACTGAGTGTTAGTGGTTGTTTGTTATTGCCACATAAGCTAATCTTGCCTGATTGATTCATATCCCTTACAACATCGCTCAAGCTATGATAAAATATGGCTAAAACCACAAAACTTTGCTAAATAATCCCCATAAGCATGATTGCATGAAACAGCCATTTGTTGACCATTCCAGAGGGTGATTTTTAGGCAAGGTATATAATTTTCTTAGTTCTTGTTACCGAATTTGAAATTCATGTTTGACAGAAACCTTTCAAATATAATTTTTAACAATACTTTTGCTGTATATTGCATTTTAAAGATAACACATCAATAATATATTGCAATTCTGTATATAGGTAGTTAAGAACTTCATAATACAACTTTCAAAATGCCATATATTTATTTGCTCTCAGTTGCTAAAACTTCTGTGATCAATTAAAAGTGTTAACTTTCCCTTTTCATTTCTCTTATTCATTTTGTAGTCTAACCACTATAGTTTCCACCTAATTCTCTTATGTATTCTATTGTAGAATAATGAAAAACAAATCCCCTTAACTGGCTTCCGCATTTCCTTCATGATAGACCCATTTAATATATTCGTAGCTCTGCTTATTTCCATTTCTCCTCCCTCTCTGGCTTATGGAGCTCTTTGCTGTGTATACACCACAGTAAATGAAATATAAATAAGCAGCTTCAACTGAGTGCTCAACAATAACAAAGGGACATTTTGTCGTATTTCTTTTTCTACTTTCTGAAATAACTCGATTATATCTTCTCTATTCTCCTCAAATTCCACATTTTTTACCCTCCTTTTTTTTCTAGTCTTAACATGTCATGGAGATAATAAATATTTATAAAAGAATTTCCATAATTTCTAGACCAGAACTTGATTATACCTTCTCTATTCTCCTTAAATCCCATATTCCTTTTTTGTTTGTTTGTTTGTTTGAGACGAAGTCTGGCTGTTGTTGCCCAGAATGGGGTGCAATGGTGCGACGTCTGCTCACTGCAACCTCCACCTCCCAGGTTCCAGCAATTCTCCTGCCTCATGAGATTACAGGTGCCCACCACCATGCCTGACTAATTTTTGTATTTTTAGTAAAGACAGGGTTTCACCATGTTGGCCAGGCTAGTCTCAAACTCCTGACATCAGGTGATCCACCCGCCTCGACCTCCCAAAGTGCTGGGATTACAGGCGTGAGCTATCGTGCCCGGCCTTAAATCCTGTATTCTTTTACCCTCCTTTTTTTTTTTTTTCTAGTCTTACATGTCTTGGAGATAATAAATATGTATAAAATTTTTTCTTAACTTCTGGACCCTAAACCTATGACTCTAGCTGCCACCGCATTTACTTCTTTATTTCCTCTTGACACAAAATATTTATGTGCCTCATAATGAGATTTCATGAACAATAGAGCACATATTTGATGATGTTCCCATAAAATAATAGTGGGGCCTAAAAATTCTATACCCTAGTGACATCATAGTCATCATAATGCTGACTGTAACATAATACATTAGTCACTTCTTTGTGATGACATTGGTGTAAAAAACTACTATGTTGCCAGTCATATAAAAGTATAACACATACAAATATAATCATAATAAATGTTACCCTATTACTGGTTTATGTATTTATTACACTATACATTTTATGATTATTTCAGAATGTACTACTTCTACTTATTTTTTTAAGAAAGTAAATGTAATACAGCTGCAGGCAGGTCCTTCAGGAAGCTTTGTGGAAGAATGCATTGTTATCTTAGTAGATGACAGCTCCATGTGTGTTATTGTCCCTGAAGACCTTCCAGGGGGACAGGATGTGGAAGTGGAAGACAGTGATACTGATGACCCTTACCTTGTGTGTATAGGCTTAGAATAGCATGTATGTTTGTGTCTTACTTCTCAACAAAAAATGTTTAAAAAGTAAACAATAAAAATTAAAGAAACTAAACTAGGGGAAAGCTTATAGAACATGAACAAAAGAAAGAAAATACTTCTGTACAGTTGTAAAATGTGTTTGTGTTTTAAGGTGTGTTGTACAAAAGAATCAAAATGTTAAAATAATTTAAAAGTTTATAAAATAAAGTTTCAGTAAGTGAAGTTTAACTTACTATTGAATGAAAATTATTTTTTTTAGAAATTTAGTATGGCCCAAGTGTACAATGTTTATAAAGTCTATGGTAGTGTACATTATTACCCTAGGATTTCATATTCATTTATCACTCACTTACTGACTCACTCAGAGCAACTTCTATTTCTGCAAGCTCCATCCATGCTAAGTGCCCTATACATGTGTAGCATTCTTTATCTTCTATGCCATATTTTAATTGTACCTTTTCTGTGTTAAGATTCATTTATATACACAAACATCATTTTGTTACAGTTGCCTACATTATTGAGTAGAGTAATATGCTGTACTCTTAGTACAGTAGTAACATGCTGTACTGCAGAATTGAGTAGACTGACATGCTGTACTGTCTGTAGCCTAGAAGCAAAAGGCTATACCATATAGCCTGAGTGTGGAGTAGGCTACCCTATCTAGTTTTGTGTGAGTACACTCTGTGATGTTTGAACAAAGGCAAAGTTGCCTAAGGACACATTCCTCAGAATGTGTACCCATTGATAAGCAACACTGTACATAGCCAAGGTGATTACTTCTTTATATGCACTTCACTCCATATACTGTTAGCTTCTGCAACTATCCTGCATTTCATCTGCTGCTGCCTGTTCTGGGTCCTAATTTATCTGACTTCTTTCTTGTGTATGTACATTGTCTCTCCCACACCTATATACTTCTCAAAGCATCAAACTTGCCTAACAGGGCTGTAAAAAATAAATAATATAATATATTTTTAAAGTCTTCCATATTTTCATTTTGAAAAAAAATCAAATCCCTTCATAAGTATTTATTCCAAGTAAATTTAAAAAAAATCTTCTTTCTCATTTGCTAAGTTGGAAAGATTTAGCTAGAAAATCTCTTTATTATAAGTGGAATAAAGTAGATAAAATTAAAAATGAGAAAAAGAACCAATGATATGGACTGGCTGTTTCCCCATCCAAGTCTCATCTTGAATTTTAGTTCCATAATTCTCATGTGTCATGAGAAGAACCCATTGGGAGATAATTGAATCACGGAGGTGGTTACTTTCATGTTCTTCTCATTATAGTGCGTGAGTTTTCAAGAGATCTGATGGTTTTATAAGAGGCTTTTGCTGCTTTTGCTTGGCACTTCCCCTTGCTGCCATCATATGAGGAAGGACATGTTTTCTTCCCCTTCCACCATGATTGTAAGTTTCCTGAAACCTTCCCAACCCTGTGAAACTATGAGTCAATTAAATCTCTTTCCTTTATAAATAACCCAGTCTTAGGTATGTCTTTATTAGCAGCATGAGAATGAACTAATACAGTAAATTGGTACTGAGTAGTGGAGCACTGCTGTAAAGATGAAAGTGAGAAAGCAACTTTGGAACTGGGTAACAGGCAGAGGTTGGAACAATTTGGAGAGCTCAGAAGACAGGAAAATGTGGGAAAATTTGGAATTTGCTAGAGACTTGGAGGTCTCAGAAGACAGGAAGATTTGGGAAAGTTTGGAACTTCCTAGAGACTTATTGCATGGCTTTGACCAAACCAAAATGTTGATGATGATATGGACAATAAAGTCCAGGCTGAGGTGGTCTCAGATGAAGATGAGAAACTTTTTGGGAACTGGAGCAAAGGTGACTCTTGTTATGCTTTAGTGAAGAGACTGGTGGCATTTTGTCCCTGCCCTGGAGATCTGTGGAAATTTGAACTTGAGAGAAAGATTTAGGTTATCTGGCAGGAGACATTTCTAAGCAGCAAAGCATTCAAGAGGTGACAGAGCATAAAACTTTAGAAAATTTGCAGCATAATGATGAGATAGAAAAGAAAAACCCATTTGCTGGGGAGAAATTCAAGCCGACTTCAGATATTTGCATAAGTAATGAAGAGCTGAATGTTAATCACCAAAAGGATGGGAAAAATGTCTCCAGTGCATATCAGAGACATTCATGACAGCTCCTCCCATCACAGGCATGGAGGTCTAGGGAAAAGAGGCCTTCCCTGGATGCCTAGGGGAAAAGTCCATACCTGGGCTGGGTCCAGGTCTCTGCTGCTGTGTACAGCCTTGGGACTTGGTACGCTGTGTCCCAGCTGCTCCAGCCGTGACTAATAGGGGCAAATGTACAGCTCAGGCCATTGCTTCAGACGGTGCAAGCCCCAAGCCTTGGCAGCTTCCATGTGGTGTTGGACCCGCAAGTGAACAGAAGTCCACAACTGAGGTTTGGGGACTTCTGCCTAGATTTCAGAGGATGTATGGAATGCCTGGATATCCAGGCAGAAGGCTACTGCGGGGATGGAACCCTCATGGAGAAACTCTGTTAGGGCAGTGAGGAAGGGAAATGTGAGATTGGAGCCCCCACACAGAGTCCCCATTGGGGCACTGCCTACTGGAGCTGTGAGAAGGCCACCGACCTCCAGACACCAGAATGGTAGATTCACTGACAGCTTGCACTGTGAACCTGGAAAAGCCACAGGCGCTCAACACCAGCCCATGAAAAGAGCTGGGAGGGGGCTTTACCCTGCAAAGCCACAGGGGCTGAGCTATGCAAGGCTGTGGGAGCCCACCTCTTGCATCAGCATGACCTGCATGTAAGACATTGAGTCAAGAAGATCATTTTGAAACTTTAAGTTTTAATGATTTCCCTATTGGATTTCAGACATTTATGGGGTCTGTGGCCCCTTGGTTTTGGCCATTTTCTCCCATTTGGAATGGCTGTATTTACCCAAGGCGCCTGTACCGTCATTGTATCTAGGAAGTAACTAAATTGCTTTTAATTTTATAGGCTCATAAATGGAAAGGACTTGCCTTGTCTCAGATGAGACTTTGGATTTGGGCTTTTGAGTCAATGCTGGAATTAGTTAAGATTTGGGGGGACTGTTGGAAGGGCATGAATGTATTTTAAAATGTGAGCACATGAGATTTTGGAGGGGCCAAAGGTGGGATGATACAATTTGGCTGTGTCCCCACCCAAATCTCATCTTGAATCGTAGCTCCCATAATCCCCATGTGTCCTGGTAGCAACCCAATGGGAGGTAATGTAATCATGTGTGGTAATTACCGTGATGCTGTTCTCTTGACAGTAAGTAAGTAGGTTCTTAAGAGATCTGATGGTTTCATAAGGTGCTTTTCCCCTCTTGCTTGGCACTTCTCTTTGCTGCTGCCATGTGAAGAAGGACACGTTTGCTTCCCCTTCTGCCATGATTGTAAGATTCCCGAGGTCTCCCCAACCCTGTGGAACTGTGAGTCAATTAAACATCTTTCCTTTATAAATTACCCAGTCTTGGATATGTCTTTATTAGCACCTTGAGAACTAACTAATATAGCCAACTTAATCAAAACCATTTTAATGCATTTACTTACCTAAATCATTAAAAACGCAAGACACTATTAGCTTTTCTCTGTGCTACCTTTATTCTTCTATTTGGTCAGTTGAGGCTATAGCACATTTCCTCATCACTACATGCTATAATTCTCATACATTACCCACGCAAATCAAAGTTCTTCAAATTTTAAAATGCATCTACCCTTAGAAAAGGCAGAAGAACACATATAATCCCCTGAAGAGATTAGTAAGTTATTCTTCTTTTTTAAACTGGCAAAGCTAATTAAGGATCCCCAGAAGAAAACATAATATGATTTGGTAATATTAATTTGAAAACAAAAATGAAAACACAACAATATTTTCTGGTTCTTCATACACACTCCACACGGCAATCACACTCCTGCTTCTCATTTAAAACCCGTGTTGTAGATTCAATTCACATATCTTTTAGTTTTGGAAACTTTGATAACATTTTATAATTTATTTTTTATTCTCATATTAAAACAAATTTTATCCCACTTTACAAAAGCTAATAATACAATAAGATTTTTATAAGAATATTGAGCAATTTAATGGGACGTCTTCTGTAAGTCACATAGATGATGTGCTACATACTTGAATTCTATGCACTGTTCCAAGTAAAAATTATTTTAAATGCTCTAAGCATGATCTTTTCCTAATATACCTTCTGATAGTTATCTCAATACATTCCTCTAAAGGATTTTCAAATTCAAATTTTAGAACTTCTCTTCGTGAAGCTGACAAAAAAAAGTATTTTCATCTACTTTAGAGAATAATAGCTGACAGATAAAGCCTATAACATAGCTACTTTTTGATTAATTCTCATTTGTCTTTGTAAAGACTCTAAGTAACACAATGTCAATAACATTGTTGAGCATTCGTAATAAGCACAGCCTTGAAAGACAGTTGGTTAGCCAGAAAAGGAAAAAAGTATGATAACCAGCAAATCAAAGCGGAATAAACAAGAAAACTACAATGAATGTGGTTAGGGGCTCAGTTAATAAATAATATGTTGTTTCACTGCATATACAAATTTTGAGTGTGTATGTCTGTTACATTCTTACTGTGTTGCCATGATACTGGCTTTTAGTTTTGTAACCTGGCATTGCTCTCCTTTCTGCCTGATCTTTACAAAAGAAGACTTCTCTCCTGATAATTGACGTTACTCTGCATATATCAGCCTTTGTGATCTAGCTCAGTGCTGGCTGCAAAATGCGTTGATATGGAATTTGACTTGATTATTTCTTTGAGTTGATATTTGAGTTTGGCATTCTTGAAGCTGAACTACATGGTGGTTAGTCTATGTTTTTTGTAAATAAGATGGCCAATTGTTGAGACTTTCACCACATATTTGACAGCTTGAAACAGAGCTTGCAGTGAGCCAAGATCGTGCCACTGCACTCTAGCCTGGGCGACAGAGCAAGACTCCGTCTCAAAAAAAAAAAAAAACAGATATGTGAAACCACACATGTCTCAAATTCCACTAGGTAAAGTAAATACATAGTGTGTCAGAACATTAAAGTACAAATTGAATAAAAATTTAAAAGGAAACATTGCAAAACTGAAAAAAATCGGGAAGTGAAAATGTCAGCTTGACCTCATTTTCTAAGGTAGTGATCATCATTAGTTATATTCAGCCAGATTGACTCCATCCATACATGGGAATTCTTTCTAGAAGATTCTGGAAGATACCCACTTATTTGCCAAATCACTATGGAATCTTTATTATATTGTAGGTATTTAAATTTTCTTCTTGAAAATTAACTATTTAAGGACTATTTTTACACACACGCATGCACACAGAACTGTATTAGTTAGGTATGAAAAATAAAAATAAAATTCTTAAACTTCAGTGGTTTATTCCCATAGAAATGAGAGCCTCCCCTGTGCAACCTTCCTAATATGTTTGATACGCATCTTTTTGTTTGTATGTATTTTTAGAAAATGTTTATTGTTTTTGTGTGCAAAAAAAATTAATAAAAAAAACAAAAAGGAAAAAAAGAAATGAGAGCCTCATTGTTCTCATTTCACTCTAATGAGGTTGGTTTAGGGGCAGCAAGTTGACCTAAATGTGGTAATTTCAGAGATGATAACTCTTTCCATGTCTTATTACATCTGGAACCTCTGCAATTAGTAGCAAAGAGAAGGTAAGGAAAGCATTATCAATTCCTGTGTTTCTTAATACAGAAGTGTCATTTATTATTTTCTCTCAAATTCTGTCAATAAAAAAGTCGTATGGCCCCGATTAGTCCCCAGGAGAGTGAAAAGTAGTCCTGGCTGTAGACCTGTCACTCATTGAATACATCAAGTGTTATTAAAATAAGTTATATTGTTTACCATGTTCTTTTTAGGACACCAAATGCTATTTTGGTTAAGTTTGAACATCACACAAAGGTCTTTCATCAGCAAAATGAAAAAAATGTTTAATTTTGCCCTAATACAAATTAAATTACTATTCTGGTTCCAGGTGAACAGAAATAATTATTGATATCTATCTGACTTTTGTCTGCAACTGACTCTTTTTCTTCAAAATTAAACACGGAAATGAAAGCTTTGCTCTCAAGGGTTTATTTTTTTCTCTTAAAATAAATGACATGAATTACTTCTTTCAGAATTATCTTTTCCCAAGTGTTGCTGATGGCTTCTTTTTAAAACGTTTTACATTAGCAAGTGCCATCCAGATGAAAAGCCCATTTCGACTTGACATTAATTTTACACTCAGTGCATAATACTCGACCTTGTCATTAGGTCAGCTATAAACTGCCATGAGTGAAATATAATTTCTCTACTGCATTGCTATTTGTCCTTCTCTTATTTGTACCATGAGGTGTGCAGTTGCCCTCTACTGTCATCTTTGTCTCCTTTGTATGTTGCTCTTTTACTCATTAACTCTCATCACCAATGCACCTTTGCTTACAAAAGGTAAAGGTGCCTCTACTATAAATATACATGAGTGTCTTTCTCCTTTAATTTCTAAACAAAACAAAAACTCCAAAAATCTACTTTGGTAGCTAAAAAACCCAGGAGTTTAAGCTTATAAAGGTCATGTATCAAGAAATGTTCTGGTAAGCTGGTAAGTAGAAATGTGCATGTCACCAGAGTACCTTTCTATAAGGTGCCTTTCAAGCTCTGCTCCTTTCTGTACTGAAACACACTGTGAATTCTGTTTCCCAACCATCATCATTTTGAAATCATCCATATATAAATAACTGAATGTTTCCTTATAGTTCATGCAAATACATTCTTGAGCAATCTTTTGATTTTTCTGCAATTCTGACAATTACTTTTATCTCCAAAAATTATAGACCATATAAAAATATGACATTTTTTACAATGTAAATACATCTTTTTAAGAGTGCACATAACAGAAATGAGAATTCATTGTGAACTTGAAATTATAAAATGACATCATTTCAGATATGTTGTTGCAATCATATTTTCTAGATCCAAGAAAAGCAGGTTTAAACCAAATTGTAAGACTGTGTCATTAATACCAATTTTATATACTACATTACATAAACTAATTTATTTCAACTTAGTCCAAAATTATGTATCATTATTACCATCCATTTGTGCAGTTGAAAACTATCTATTTTCCAGATTTGGTTCATTGATTGCTCCTCTCTTGATATCCAACTGAACCTTCTTTGAGGAGTACATTTTCTTTGGAAGAGGTAGGCCATTGAAAACTATACAAATGTTTTGCAATACAGGAGGAGGACCCGGGGGAGGAGGAGGAGGAGGGCAAAAAAGATGAGGAGACAGAGAAAGAGGAGAAGAAGGAGAAAGAGGGGAAAACATGGAGATTAAAATTGTTCATATAAATTTTGGAAATTGTCAGTAAGAGCAATAATAAGAAAATTTATTTAAGGAAAAGACTGAAAGAACAATGTTAGGAAATTATAGCTACAACTGCAGAAACATTTCCTTCTAGAAAATAAACTATGTATACTGTTATTCTACTTGGGAAGTAGATAATAAAATTATTTACTTACTTTGGAGTTAGGTTACAATTTGATAGATTTATCTCAGTTTTCATAATAAATAAAAATATATCACAAGCTTGGATATAGTTTTACAATTACTTCTGTTGTTTATAATAATGAAAACAATTTCATGTATAATTTTTGACAATTAGGAATTACCTAAAAAGCAAAGCCTTTATTATATCTCATTAAAATATATTAATTATTTTATATATCATTCCTGCTGCTGTATTTTACTTTTCTACAATAATACTAGCAATTCAAAAATAATGTCAGTGTTATGTTGAATAATAACTGAATTAATATAAAAATATGAATAATATACATTATAAGACATCTTTAAACTTCTGACTTGTAGCAAAATAATGGAACATATTTGAAAGTATATGTGAACTTTTGATAAAAATATTTTAAATATGGAGCCAGACCTTTTTTAGAAAAATTTCTATCAATCAAATAGTTTTTAAAGTAACCCATGCGTGCTGCAAATTGGGATTAAAACCAATAAAATTTATCAGTAGAAAGGAAAAGAAATGATGATAGTAACACGGGATAAAGCTATAAAATCAAGCCTTAGAAAGTATTTATTTTAGCAAATATCTCCCTTGGAGTCTCTTATTCTCCTTTAACTCTTAAAAGATGTAGTATTATTTTCAAAATTTTTGAATATGCAGATCCCTGCAGTGCTTGGTCTACTTTGAAAACCATGCTATAGAAAAGTATGCATTTTATTTGAAAAATGAACAAGTCAATATCATACGAATTACTGGTTTGTATATTGTATTCAATACAGAAAAAGGCTGATGATAGCTGGACCACAATTAAGTCCTGGGTTTATGGTCAGAGTCAGCGTGAGGTAACTCTCAAAGTCAAAAAACTAAAGAAGTGTCAAAGAGCGAAACAAAACTGGAATATCTGTGGGAGTTCATTGACATTATCAATCAGAAGAGGCCATGGCCAAGACTGCAAACACAAACACCTGTAGGTACTAGGCCATCAACTAACTGAGTTCAAGCAACAAAGATGTAAAAGTCAGTAGCAACTGATCATTGATTTTCAGGTTCTGAGAACCAATACAAGGTACTGAGGACTGGGACCACCAAGAGAGGAAGTGCATGGTAGAAGTATTCCTTTCATTTACATGTGATATGGAATAATAGAGTTACATGTCCCTTTTAAATACTCTGTGAAATGTCTTCCAATGCCATTTGGCTTCTCTTTTTACAATCTCACTTTCTGTGTCGTGAGTCTTCACACTACCTTCAACATGATGGCATTACTAAAGAACAGCTCACTTCAATTAAACTTTCTGTAGTCAAAGAGTCATGTACAGTCTGAGTGCTGAACTTACCTTTAGCCTTCTTCTTAGGTGGTATCCTCAAATATAACAGAATCAACCATAGATTTTTAAGGGATGAAATTTAAAAATTTCACACTTCCATGTCTGCTAATAATAAACTCAAGTTGCTTCAAATATAGCTATTTTTTAATATTTAATAGTTTAACAACGTTTCTGTATGCTCAAAATTTACTGGGTGCTCATAGATTGATCCCAATGACTACACTGTTTTGAAATTATTCAACTTATTTCTCATTGAAGACAGGGACCATAGTTTTATTCCTTTCAGAGAACCCATACACAATTGTCTCCTGAATTGATTCCTTTGGCTCTCCTCCAAGTTAGCAAAATGTTACCGGCATTCCAACGGTATTTATATTCTACTTTAAAATGTTTAGAATCTACTCTATAATTTGTAGGAATCAGTTTGAAATATAGGAGATGAAAAATAAAAGTTACAATGTTTGCATGTGAAAGTAACAGATAAAATAAAACATGTCTGGCAGTAAGGCAATACTGATATGGCTAACTCAGTGGCTGAATAAGAATGTAGTTTTCCATTCTGCCCTCCTCGGAATGTTGTCTTCTAGTAGTTCCAGTATTGCAACTTGTGTCACATGCAGAGGCCAAAATCAAGAAGCAGAAAAAAAAAAATCATCTGTCTTTCATCTCCATCAGGAACAAGAAAATTCATCATAGAATACATTCACATTGAGAGAACTTCTCTGTATAATTGAATTGGCATAATTTGGCAGATGACCTTGCCTAAAACAATCGCTCATCAGGCAAATGAGACCACATTTTTGTCAGAGGCAGGTTAAGAGCCATTCCGTGTTTCCTAGGAAAGGCAGAGCACTGCTGAAAACAAATTGGAGAATGGTGAGCCCATGTGGAGTTTTAATAGCAAGGAAGATGTCTAAGAGATAGTGATGAGGAGACAACCCAAAATGACTGCCAAAAACAGAGGTAAATTTGGCTGTTTTGCTTTGGGCTCCCTTGTCTCCTACCTGAAAACCATTATAGAAAATAATGATTCCTACTCTATCAGATATTAGAGCAGCTGAGAATAATCTTCATTCTTGACCAAAATGCCAGTAAAATATTATCTATATTCCAATTTAAATTCACAAACCTTCTGGCATTATTAAGTAGGAATTTTAAAAGTTTTATCCAAGGATATTTTGGCTTGCTCCAAATCCTACGGACTTAGAGGAAGAAAACACACTTTTAATAAAGGGAGCCAAGAATGATTTTTGTTTAATTCCTCCCAAATATGCCATTTTTGGAAGGATTTCTGACAGGAGCAGTTTTAAGAAGCACACTGTCAATGTTGTAATGGGTTTTGAACTTGTGGCTATTATTCCAGGATAAATTCACTCTTTTTCTGTGCCTGTATGCACAGTAGAAGGTATAAGCATTTGTTTTAAATGTAGGCATTAATTCTGACTTCTGTAAAAAGATAACAATACATACTCTAATTATTGTTAGATTAAGTAATGTATTACATTTCTAGGACAAAAGTAACATTGTGTCACACACAGTTGGTGCTGTATACATAATTTTCATTTTCTGACAATCTCCAAAACTTAGAATCAAGTTCCTTCCACTGTTGTGGGTTCTTTATTTTCAAATCTTACAATTTTCAGAAATGAAAGCTTTTTGTAGTAAAATGCCATGAAAGGTCATTCATTTTTACATAACAGTATCTCATGCGATAATAGAGTCCTTATAAACCTGAAATTGTATGCTTTGCTACAGTCATTTTTACGATACCATACTTGATATTGTTTGAATTTGTATTCCCACCCAAATCTCATGTTGAATTGTAATCCCCAGTGTGGAAAAGGTGCTTGGAAGGAGGCGGTTTGCTTATGGGGGTTATTACTTATGGTTTAGCACCATCACCCTAGTGCTGTCTTGTGATAGAGTTCTCCCGAAATCGGCTTGTTGGAAACTGCCGTAGCACCTTCCCCTCTTCTTCTGCTTTGGCCATGTGTCAGTGACCTCTTCACCTGCTGCCATCATTGTGTTTCTTGGGGCATCCCCCCAGCAATGCTTTCTGTACAGCCTGCAGAACTGTGAGCCAATTAAATCTCTTTTCTTCATAAATTACCCAGTTTCAAGTATTTATAGCAATATGAGAATGAACTAAGGCAATGCTCTGAGATATTAAAAAATAGGGTAACAATAGAAGATGATACTAATTTACTTTTTAAGTAAATTGCACACTTGCCTATAACAGTATGCTTTTGGTATAATATTACAATAGTGAAACAAAGAAACTGAATACATGTAGTTCACAGTGGTACACTAATATGTGGTTTATAAATACAATTATATATGACTTACTTTGTGAACTGCAGGATGAAAATAGTTTTCATTGTCAAAAGTATTATTTTATAATATTTATTGTTGATTTAGCATGGGCAAAAATTGCCAAATATTATTTCCCTCTTTGAAGGCATCCCATATGAAAAGTCTACGTATATTAAATGTGTAGTTCATGTGATACACATAAAGATTGTGTAACTACTACTCAAGAGACTCCCTCATACCATGCTCCAGTCAGGATCATACCCAATTGTAAACACTGTCATGATTAACCCATTCTACTGTTATTGGACATTTGAGTCTTGCCAAGTTTATGGTTGCAATGAATAAAATTTCTATGTTCACTTTTTCATATCGATTTTGTTCTATTTATGTTGGGCATACAGAATATAGGAATGGAGTTGCTGATTCCAGGCACATGAAAGGATACTATTTTTTTTTCTTCAAATGGGTTCTATCAAAACATTTTCTTTTAAATGGTTTTACATTTTTTGTAATCACTACCAATATAGTTACTGTTATTACGTGTCCTCAGAAACTCTTTGTATTTTCAGCCATTTATTTAGATATTCTGATAGGTAGTGATAGTTCATTGTAATATTAATTTGCATATCTGTAATCAATAATGATAATAAAACATTTCCACAAGTTTATGAAACTTTTTGATACTTTCTGTGAAGCACACATTCAATTCAACCTATTTTTCTATATATATATACATATGTGTGTGTATGTATATTATTAGGAAAAAAATCTAGTTTTCAACAAACCTGATAATTAAGGGAAATGATACAAAGACAACTGTCTGGGAGAAGATATTTTCTCTCTCTCTCTCTCTATATATATATATATCTATATATAATCTCTCTATATAGATATATATAGAGAGATATATATATAGATGTGTATATACATACATATACATATATACAACTGTCTGGGAGAAGATATATATATAGAAAAAAATATATATCTATATATAAATATAGATATCTATATATAAATATATGTATCTATAGATAAATATATGTATCTATAGATAAATATGTCTATATATAAAGATATATATCTATATATAAATATAGATATAGAAAATATATATATACAGATACATAGAGAGAGAGAGAGAGAAAATATCTTCTCCCATACAGTTGTCTTTGTATCATTTCCCTTAATTATCAGGTTTGTTGAAAACTAGATTTTTTTTCTTAATGAAGCACCATTTATCAATGTTTGTTATAGATATTGCTTACTGCATGTTATTTAAGAAATTTATTCAGAGATTGAGTTAATGAAGACTTTTATGTGTTTTCTTCTGGCAATTTGATAAACATATGTATAATATTTAGGTCTATCTGCCATCTAATATTATTTTGTGTGTGTTTGGAAAGAGAAGTGAATTAATATAACACCTTTCCCCCATGGATTGTAAAAACCATCCTTTCCCCAGAGAATTTGTAATGGTGACTTTTAAAAATCAATTAAAGATTAATGTTCAGGTCTCTAACTGGACTCTGTATTCTGTACCATTGGACCATTTGTCTGTCCTTGAAACAATGTCACATTGTTTGGGTTACTATGTATTTATAGTAAGTTGTGGTATGTGGTAATACCTGTTCTGCTTTGCTCTGCTTCAAAATTGCTTTAGTGATTCTAGGACATTTGATTTTCAATCTACATGTTAGGATCATACTCTCAATTTCCATAAGAGGAAAATCATCCTGAAATTTTTATGAGTATTGCATAGAAGCTTTAGGGAAAGTTGAGGAGAATAGGCATTTTACTAGTAAGAGTAGAACAATCCATTAACTCAGAATAACTCTCCATTTTATTTAGATATAATTTAAGAAATGCTTTTCATAGTTTTCAGTGTGAAGATATTGCAAAGTTTTCATATATTTACTAGATTCATTCTTAGAAATGTAATGTTTTGGCTATTTTAACAAATGGAATTCTCTATTTAAATTTCATTCCCATTTTTATTGCTAGTATAAAAAATGTAACTGACAGTTATTTATCTACCATGTATCCAGCTAAATTCCATTATTATTAAATACTTCCTATGGTTGGTTTGTAGGATTTTTTGTTTGTTTGTTTTGCTTTTTGTTTTTTGTAGGAGAGGAGTGATTTTCTGTATCATGATGTGCATCAAAGACTTCTTTTTCCAATATTCTCAGCTATTATCATGTCTTCTTAAGTAGATATAGTTTATTTTAGCTTTTCACAAAGACAGTACTGCCTTACATATGAAACGATCCATAATACAGTCAACCCTGTGTATCCCTGAGTTTTGCAACCATGGATTCAACCAACCACGGATCAAAAACATTTGGAAAAAAATGCATAGCTACCTCTGTACTGAATATGTACAGACTTTTTCTATTTTATTCTTACCTAGACAATACAGTATAACAACTATTTACATAGCATTTACATTTTATTAGGTATTATAAGTAATTTAGAGAAGATTTAAAGTATACAAGAGGGTATTAGTAGGTTATAATCAAATACTACATCATTTTATAAAAGGGACTTAAGTATCCGTGGATTTTGGTACCCACAGGAGGTCCTGGAACAAATCTCCTGTGAATACTGAGCAGCAACTCTATTTTACTGTGATTTTCAATCAGTACAGAACTTCAATGCTTCATTTGATGAAGATGGAGATATGTGTAATCGCTTGTCTCTTTTGTATAGAGACGTGAGTTAGGCTCAGCACAGTTATTGTTACCTTTAAGATTTCAAACATTCTTAAGTCTCATAAAGTTCTGGTTATTGTGGAACTTTCCAAGATCTTGATCTCAGAAACTTCTGGGCTCTCTAATTTCTTATTGTAAATAAATACAAATGTCCTCTATGTCTACCACCATATCTAACACTCACTGTGGCAGCGATGTTTTATCTTCTCTTTTACTTTTCCAACATTTTCCTTTTGTTATGCCTGTATGTTGACACTTTGTCTATGCTCAGAATACAGAATTTTTAAATATTTCTTTGTATCAAACTTTTTTGTTCTCTTGGAGGTCTAACCCTTATGAGAGCATAAAGTATAGTATCTAATGTTTCAGGCATTAGGTGTTAGGCATTTTTATCTTGTTGACAATTATATATTTAGGTTTTATAGTATATATAAAATAATTTTACATTCTCTAAGCAACAAATATCAAACCCTTGATAAATAAAATACAATAAGCATTAATGTGCATACAGTCTCTTTATGACTTTTTTTTTTTGTCAAGAGGACCAGTGTCAGTACCGTATGAACCATCTGTCCATCTGAAGGTCATGTTTAGCTCCTCAATGCCTTGAGTAATTTTGGGAGATCAAATGTACACTTACAAATTATGTTTTAACTAACCAATGTGGTTTTATAAATAATAATTAGGCACTTTTATTTAATGACTTTGACGGACAGTAAATTTAGAATAGTGTATAAAAACTTAGGGTGAAATAATTTTTTATCATAGAAATTT
Source organism: Symphalangus syndactylus (assembly GCF_028878055.3). NCBI lineage: Eukaryota > Metazoa > Chordata > Mammalia > Primates > Hylobatidae > Symphalangus > Symphalangus syndactylus. Next base: position 33,587,752 of record NC_072437.2, on the reverse strand, counting down.
TTGATAAAATTTTCAAGTTTATGTATATGTAGATAGATCTATTTTATGATTATGAAAATATATGAGCATATCTGTATCAATCTGTATATAATATACATACGAAAACATGTACAAACATACACACACACACCCTTATTGGCACACATATTTTACTTGTATGATAAATGTTAAGATAAATGATAGAGTTAAGAAGTTAAGAAGACATTTTCCTTTCATAATTATATGAGACTGAAGTCATATTTTTTTTTTAAAGTCAGAAACAATGGCAACAAAATATAATGTTGCCTGGGACATGATATTTAAAAAAAAAAAGTGATTGTAACCTGGAGCAGCAATTACCTCAGAATTACCTAAGTCAAAGGACAAACTATTTCCTATGTGCCAATTTCTAGGATTCTTCTTTTTTTTTATTCTAAATAATAATGCATCATCATACATCATTTACCTCGGGCCAAAGATAAAGTGGGAAAATAATATAGTAAAACATGTTACATTTTTATAAATTTATAAACTTAAAAAATTTAGTAACAGCATGTAGATCTGAGTAAATTTTCACTTCACTCCTTAACAATGGCTTCAATGCTTAATTACAGAAATTTGATTATAAAGTAAAATTTAAACTTTATTTCTTTTCCCCAAGTTAAGTTGTGTGCTCTTCATATCACTAGAAAAACATTGTCTCAATAAAAAAAAATCAGCCTTTCTCATCAATTATTTCAAAACATTCCTCATTTATATTCTAAGGCACCAACAATAATTAGTGAATCGAAGAAATCCAACGTAAGCTTCTTAAGATTAACAACCATTCCTTATGGATTTTTTTATCTTCTGGTTCATAAGTTTCTCTTATTTGAATTAATGACTGTATGTTGCCAAAATAAACAAATCTTTATTGAGCTAATTTATTAATACATCTCCCAAGACTATTTATGTTGATCTTTTTTTGCATATTTCTATTTCCTTTTAATGACATTAGGCTAACAGTGTATAACCAAATATATGTATATAAATGAATATATAATGTATCATATATTATATATGCATATAGTGTGTATGTGTATATTATATATAACTACTTATGTAGAACAGATAAATTAGCAGCAAATATTTTGTTAAAAGCATATTTGAATAATATGCCAGTAGGAATAAGAGTAACAGCAGCAGTAATAAATACGACAAAAGGAATAGCATATTTGTAAAATATATAGGTGTAAAGTATGTAAATGAGAAGAATGGGCTAAATGCTTATATGCATTATCTTATTTCAGATTAACTATAAGCATATATTGCTCATATTAATATTCTTGTAGATAAAGAAACTTGGGGTCTAAAAGTTATGTAATAATCCATAGGCCATAAAGGTAATACATATCAGAGCCAGTGTTTGAGGTCATGTATACCAGAATTTCCACTCTTAATCATTAATACATAATAGTATAGGTCTACAGGTATAGATTTTATTCTGATGGCAATACTTTTTCAAATATTTCGCAACAGATAGAAAGAAACCAATGTCCTATTGAAAAGAATTGCCCTCAATTCCAAGTTTGATTAATCATTTTCACACAAATGAATTTGCAATGAATCAAAAAGTACTTCTAGGAAACAAATGAGCAAAAAAATCACAATTGTAGAAGCTTGGTTAATGAAGCAATTATGGTGAAAATATTTCAAATGAATCATGATGAATTGAGAACTTAGTGATTTACAGATATTTCTGGGTATTTAATCATTGAAAACCATACATGGCCACATATGAACACCTGTGGTGTGATGAATCTATTTGGACATGATGATGTTGTAGGCTGGATGCTTCTGCAAACAGAGATTTGAACAAAGTCAGAACAGAGGAATATTTTAGGAAATTAATATTTTATCTCTGAAGGCCACAGGACCTCTGACAATAATGTCAGATATGTTAATGCCCTTTACATTTTATTTAAAATAACTCATTATATCACCATGTATTCAATTTTGCCAGGTTATGTACGAAAGGACAACTTGACTGTCTTTGGAAGTTCTATTTAATAACTTGCGTTCGGGGAGCAGATTCATTATGTGGAATATCAATATCCAAAACAAGTCATCTCAGTTAATATCATGGCAAGTCCAGAGAAATTGTATCACACGTGAAATTTCCTGTGTTCTTCTGTATCAATAACTTGTGGCATAGGGGTTGATAAAATTCTATTATATTTTAATGTCTACATCCTTGTGGTGATTGGATCTCTGAGACATCAACTATTTGAATATATTTGAAGTGATGGTATGTGTGGAAAGCTGGGGTTGGAGTATGGAGGATGGGAGGTGAGGATGGAAAATTTGGAGGTGAGAACAAAGAATATAAGATAGAAAATAAAAGATCAAGACTATTTAGGATATTTGCATCATATTAATGATTTTGGATTTTAAACCTGAGAACAATGAAAAGTCACGAATGCAAGTTTTATCACTTAATTCACATTTTAAATATTGTTCCTTATGCTTTCTCCAGTTGTTTTTTATGGCTTTCTTCTTTCATTTCTCTCCATTTGTTCTTGCCTTCATCACTGCTTCATCTCCTAATTTAATCATCACTTAATTGTCTTCTCTAATTTTAGCTCCTTTTCTTTTGCTTGTCATGTTGTTAGTGCTGTTAGGTATCTCCTTTGTCAGTTCTTAGAGAGAAACAAATAATAAATTATTTGAGAAATACTTGAGTATTTTCCAGGCTTCTTGATTTAAGTATTTTGACCTTTAGATATTACATTTTACTTGGTTCAATATCTTTTCCTCAGAAATTTATTTATATGTGCTCTCTGTGGTATACATATTTTTAATATTTTTCACCAGTTCTACATCATTTAATTAGTCCTCTCTATATTATATCAATTTTTACTTTACTATCTGTGTATTGAATGAATTGGATAAGATGAAATGAAAAGTTTAGGTAACAGGTGTTATTACTTTATCAATTTGTGCTCAGACTTTGCAAAACTAGTATATAAACCTGATTTTTACAAACAATTAATGTAGTTCCCAGATCAAAACTCATTTTAATGTTTAAAAAAATTCTTTGTTGGTAATGTTCTCTAAAGAGCAGAATACATTCAGGGATAAATAATTCATTATTATAGTAGATTTTTAGAAAGAGTGTTTTCCTAGGCCTTATCTTTTTAATAACCAAAGGCTATACTTGTATCAAATATAGTCTGATTATGCTCAGCATATGAAATCTAATTTTTCAGCTACTGAGATTTTATTAATTATACCATGTTTTTCCACTCTCTCTTTCTTTACCCAAATCTATCTTGTATTTCAAAGCAGTCATATGGTGAGTAAAGACAAAGTCAGGCCAACTTCTAAGGCTGTACTACAATTAATCTAATATTAACTGAATACAGAATGCAAATCATATGCTTCCTGAAAATAAGTAACATAATTTCATATAAGGAAAATTACAATCAATATAGCGATGCAAAGTTATTAGCCAAAGCTTCATTAATTGAGTTTATTTGTAAACTCTTGTAGTTCATAATGGATTTTTAAAGTTTTGAAAGTAGTTGAAATTAACACTGTGCGTAGTTGTCACTTCGAATGTAATCTATTTATACTTCTTCCATTTATTTACCATTATTGAATGTCAAAAAGAAATGTGATAGCACTTTGCTTAGCCAAATAATTTTTGTGCCAACTGTAAGTTATTTGTCAGTGAGTGGTGCTACATTGTCAAATTAATTTTGCTTGCATTGACCCTGTTTTCCATGTAGGGGAGTAGAAGTGAAACAAGGTTGAAAGTGTTCAATAGCCAAATCTGTGGGTATTTGGAAAATATTGAAGACTTTTTTTCATGTAAAGAGGCAGAAAAGATAAAATAAAATAAAGTAAAAGTAAAGAAAAAAGGAAAAGAATGAAGAAGATGAAAATAAAAGAGAAAGGAACAAATATTTTAAAAATTAAATATGATATCTAAGGGTATTTTTTATTTGTAATAAAGCACAGAAGATAAATGTATGAATTGTGCTACATTTATATACTAATTTATCTATGATTTGTTGACTAATTACTATGTTCCCGGCACTCTGCAGGTTGATAAGAATGAAAACAGTGTCAACGAGGAGGGCACAGTCTTTTGAGACAGTGGCAAGTCTATTGGCAAACAGGATATTGTGTAGTGAGTGTTTTAATAAAGGTAAAAGAGAGTACATAAGAGAGAGATTCTTAGAGTTCTATAGGTTAGAAGAAGTGTCTGGGTCATAAAGGCATCTGCAGGGCTCTGTTTCTTTCTGGAAGATCCTAGAAGAAAATCCATGTATTTCCTCAATTGTATTATTGCCAGAATTCACTTCCTTGCAACTGTTGAACTAACGTCTCTATGTTTCTCTGGTTGTAAACTGTGGACCATTCCCAACTTTTAGAGGCTGCCACATTCTTTAGCTCCTAGCCTACTTCCTTTCCCCCAAAACCAGCAACAGTGAGTGCAGCCCTTCTCACAACAAATCTCTGACTCACTTTTCCGGCTTGCTCTTTCGCTTTTAAAGGCTCACATGGTGCAATTGGCCCCACAGAAGTAATATAAAATAATATTCCTGAATCAATGTCCTTTGCCTTAATTATATTTTCAATTTTTTTTGAATTTTACATTATATGTTTTCAGAGCTGGAGATTGGGAGATGGGCATCTTTGAGTATGAGGGCATTATTCTGCCTATCACAGATACTTAACAAAAAGTAGTGAGAGATGAGCAGACAAGGAAGGAGTGGATAGGTATCTATATGTTAAAGAATAAATTGATCTCAAGGAAAGAAAAAAATGAGTTTATCAAGAACATTTTAAAAAAGTGGTTTGTAATTCAGAGAAAAAGAAACGACAATTTTGGAAAAGTGTCTTCCATTTACCAAGTGATGTCGACATCATGAGAAGCTGAAGAGATTATCAGCTGGAATGAAGTGCCTCCTCTGCCATGGTTGGGTATTTCAGTTTTATTTTAAATGTAGCAGAAAACCATGGAAGCATTTTAAGAGATAAAATGCCATTATATACTCGTTGTATAAAAATCACTGACAGCAGCATGGGAAGCAATGGCAGGGGAGGGTCAAAGCTGGAGAAATAAAGAAAAGTTGAGGATAATACTGTAAATGAGAGGAGAAATAGCCTGATCATGAGCAGTGACAGTAATGACCTTGCAGAGGGGAAGTATTCTAACAATATTCAGGAAATTTAAGTGAGAGAACCTGACAGAAAATTGGATGTGGAGGAGAAAGTTAACAGGGAAGAACAATAATCTCAAGAATTCTAGCTTTGAAAGCTGCAGATGAGAAATCAAAGTGTCAACTCATGTGCTTTTTAATGTGTGCCTGAACAATTGTCATAATTAACCCTAAAAGGACTGATGTATTCTGTGATGAACTGGGCTTGGTTGTCCCTCAAGGAAACTTCCCCTGGAACTGAGAGTTCACAGTCAGTAAAAAGATGTGGCTCAGTCCTTATAAAATCGATACCATTGTTGTTCCCAATTAAGATCATAACATCTATAAATCTGACATAGACCTTCACTGTGCTAAGAGTCTAAAATCTTGAAGTTTAAAAGGTACAGACGAGGTACTATCAATAAATGAGAACATCTTTGGTATCCATAACCCCTCACACTGAAAGAAAGCTATAACTAGTGTAATAATGAAAACATTAATTGGAAATCATGACTTACAAAATACATATTTTTCTAACTCTTTTATTCCTAACCATATCTTAATACTATAACTGCACTTTTTTCCATGAAAAATTCTCATGAAGGCCCATACAAAACAATCTAGATATATTTTGTTTCTATTACTAATGTCTACCAAAAGTAACTAGGGCTCCTTGAAGCACATTTGATTATGTGCCATGGGACAAGAAAAATAAAGGCTTGGGTATGGAACCTCTTATAACACTTCAAATTTTAGTATAGTTTTGAGATTTTCATGGGCATTAAAGCCATCTTAAAAGGGCTATTACTGGGCAAGTGGTGATAATTAAGTAGACAATGGAGTATTAAAATTATTAATATTTGGCTATTTGGCCAAATATTAATGGCCACTTGAATCAGCTTATGCTGATAAAAATGTACATGTTCAAGAGCATAAAGTGCAAGACAATTTATATACTTATAAAGGAGAAAAAAGATGACAATGTTAGAATAATTATATTTTTGAACTGTCTTCATACAAAGTGACATTCTATACGTGTGCACAAGAAAAAGTTTTACAGTGAGGCAACTGTTGACTTTCACTGGTGGTCATACCAAAAGCTCAGTTAATAAAATGGTCAAAAAGTCAATATTCCAAAAACATAAATGTCAAATGTGTCAAAGAATAGACTTGTGACTTGTGTCACACATCCCCTTACTCTGGAATTGAGAAAATTTCAATATCACTTTATTAGTTTTTTTAAAAAGCTGATGTTCCATAATAAATTTCCAATAATACTGAGAAACCATGTTAATATATCATTAAAACGTGGCCTCATGCTAGCTCCTGGCCATGGAAAATGTAATTAGTATATCATTTTAAGAAAAGATACCAAATTTCAAATTCTACTACTTATATCAAAGGTGGAGACATAAAACCCATTATATAAAAACTAAAGCTTCGGCCGGGCGCGGTGGCTCAAGCCTGTAATCCCAGCACTTTGGAAGGCCGAGGCGGGCGGATCACGAGGTCAGGAGATCGAGACCATCCTGGCTAACACGGTGAAACCCCGTTTCTACTAAAAATACAAAAAATTAGCCGGGCGTGTTGGCGGGCGCCTGTAGTCCCAGCTACTCGGGAGGCTGAGGCAGGAGAATGGCATGAACCCGGGAGGCGGAGCTTGCAGTGAGCCGAGATCGCGCCACTGCACTCCAGCATGGGCGACAGAGAAAGACTCCGTCTCAAAAAAAAAAAAAAAAAAAAAAAAAAAAAAAACAAAAAAAAACTAAAGCTTCATTGCATTAAGAAAAAACAAAAGCTCGGGTTCATATTGAATGCTATAACTTGCAACAATCTCATTGGACTAAACATCTCTATCTTGGCTTCTACTTAAAGATCTTCCCTCTAGAAAACAAAATTTTATTATTTTGGTATAGTATTATTTTATTGTGTCTTGAAAGACAACCAAGTGTAAATGTAAACATAACATATAGTAGAATAAATGAAACCCTAGTAATATGTAGAAATGGCAAATAAAAGAAGTTGTATATACAGGATACAATCAAGTTTATGTCATAAGCACTTTATAACTTTGAGCTCGATCTCTGCCTCCTCAGTTCAGTAAGACCATGATCTGCTCAGAATCCGCTTCTCTGCACTGCCTGCATTTCAACATCCAAACTGTACTGATTGGCTAAGTCTAGTCTTAGTTATTTTATCACATCCAATAGCAGGCGTTTCCTCCAAAACAATTTTGCCAAATTATCTAACAGTTCTAGTGCATAAGCTATACTCTCTAAAAGCAGGCCTTTCACTTCTCTGTCTGGTTGACACTCTATTCTAGTTTTATTACAAAGCTTGTAGCAAGTAGGTCTTTATCCATGTGTGAGGCATGGGAACATTTGCTGAGATTTCTGGTAGACTTCTGGTTCACATTAAGGAAAATGGTGATTAAATTATGGCTAAAGCCATATAAAAGAGAATGGCAGTTAATAAAAGAGTGGTCATTTTGAGGCATCCTCAAAGTGCCTCATCCATGTGTGAGACAAGGGCACAGATAATATTATTCATTTTTTAAAAAATACATTGGAAAGCTCCTTTTTTATCTACACACCTAGGGTGCAGGTTTTCTTTTTCTCTGCATTTATGTACTGGGAGATAATTCTCCATGTGTACCCTCCTTTTCTACACATCTGGTGAGCAGAGACACTGATCGCTTTTATTTCAGACTACTTTGCTGTTTGTATAGCAAACAATCTTGGAAGATAGAGACAGTGTTTCCCTCCAGAGCAAGTAACAGGCATGATTCCCTGTTTCCCATCCTGTAAAAGATTTGCATTTCCTAAGAAAAGAGTTTCTCCTTTGTAATTCAACCCATTGTGTGTAATACTCTCTTTGCATCACACTGTAGAAATTTGAGCTTATGGAACAGAAGGCAAGAAGAACCTGCTCTTCTGACTACTGCTATCAGAGTGACCAACTAATTTACTTGCTTTCATCCAAGAGGGTCATGTCTTCTGACAGAATTCATGAAACTTTGAGGCTAATATTTCAGCTTGAAAATAGGGTAACATCTCAAACTATTCATAGTTCTTGACAGTTTTGTCTATGAGATGGGGACACTGGCAGAAATATAGCTTTCTAGGAAAGGAAGAATGAGACCTTGTAGGCCAATTAAGAGAGGTTGAGAAAAGTCCCTGTGAATCTGTATTGTGAAGATTGAATAAATCCTGTGTTTATTCACATAATAAATGGTCCTTCACTTTGATGCCTGTTAATGAGGGAGAATTAAAAATAATAACGAAGGGCTGAGTACTGGTAAGTAGATTCAAAGGCAGCTCCTTGAATGGCACCTTGGTTGTTGCTAACCTTCCTCTAAGTAACAGGACTTTGTTACAAATGTAGCAGTCAGCCCTATGGCTGCCTGGGTGGGCAGAAGTTTCTGATCCATTTTTAGACAACAATTTACAGAGAATACACCTACACTAAGAATGAAAAGATGAAATTTGCAACCATTATGTGTAAACCCAAGTGACTCAACAACTCCAAGGTCCAACAGGCATGGAGAAAGGAATGATACATACAGATAGAGAAATAGAGAGATACATAGATTTCATATTTATGCTATTCAAATATATTTTCAAAGTTTTCCCTTAAAGTCTTTCTCACAAAGAAAAAAAACTATAGTTCAGCTCTTCAAACTGTTGCAAGCTCCCAAATTTTAATCATCCACTCTTTTATGAACTGCCATTTTCTTTTATATGGCTTTAGCCATAATTTAATCACCATTTCCCTTAATGTGAACCAGAAGTCTACCAGAAATCTCAGCAAATGTTCCCAGGTTCTTCTCTCAGACAAATCAACTGTCTACACCTCCATATGTATGTCCAATTCTCTTCCATTTTCCATGCCTCATGGCTCCTGAATGGCATAGATCTTACTTGGGGAGCCCCATCAATTATGAAGAAAATGTTTTATTCAGGGAGGTCATATTGGCTATACTAGTCTAATTGTACCCCTGACTGATGTTAAGTTTCATTTGAGACCCTGACAGTTGTAACATTTTAGTTGGAAAATCCAAAAATGTAGGAGTCATCAATGTCTCCTCTTTTACCTTACCAAAAAAAATCCAAGTTCTAGTAATTTAACCTTATTTATAACCTTAGTTCAGCCCCTCATTTTACCAAAACTGATTTAGTGTAGCAGTCACCATAGAATTGACCTTCATGCTTCCAGGCTTGCTGCCTAAAGTCTATCCTCCATCATATTAGTCTTTCCTCATACTGTTATAAAGAACTGCCCAAGAATGAGTAATCTATAAAGAAAGCAGGTCTAATTGACTTATAGTTCCACATAGCTGGGGAGGCCTCAAGAAATTTACAATCATGGTGGAAGGGCAAGCAGCCACGTCTTAGATTGTGGTAGGCGAGAGAGACAGTGTATAAAGGAGAAACTGTCAAACACTAATAATACTATCAGATGTCATGAGAACTCACTCACTATCACAAGAATAGCATGGGAGAAACTGCCCCCATTGTCCAGTCACCTCCCACCAGGTCCCTCTCTTGACACGTGGGGATATGGGGATTACAATTTGAGATGAGATCTGAGTGGGGACAGAGAGCCAAACCATATCATCCATTCTCTAAAAACAAAGCAAAATAAAACAAAAATTCCAAAATAAAATGAAGCAGAAAAACAGATTTTCCTAACATAAAAATTATTTCTCAGCCTGATGTTTATTAAGAGCCCCAAACATCATTGGGTAGAAAGATCAAAATCTCTAGTGTGGTCAACAGCATCTTCCATGACCTGGCCTTGATCTTCTTATCCAAGATTCCACTTGTTACTCCCAACACCTTCTTTATAGATTCATGCTCAGGTATATCATACACTTTGCACTCACTCTTGTGGTTCCCTTGCTTTCTGTCTAGTTGTTCTCTCTGCCTAAAATTTTGTTTATTGAATAATCCATAATCTATCTTGCTTTATGGTGTTTCTATTCTCTATGTCTCATTTGGGATATCACTTCTGATTGAACTCCTTCCTAGGAGTTTGATTGGTTCCTCACTGATGTGTTTCCATGATACACTGTAAGTGCTTTTAACATGGTTGCTATCACTCTATATGGCATTATTCTATTTATTTGTTACACCTCTTAATACTTGATAAGATCCATGCAGTCTGAATTTACCTTTGAAAAGCACCAACCAACAAATTTCAAACTCAATGTAAATACTCAAAAAATGCTTAATGAATTAATAAAAAAATTATTGTATCTCACGTTACTATTTCAATTACATAGAATTATATGTTTATATGGTCAATTAAACATAAATTAAAAATAAATATAGTAAAGAAGTCAGTTTTTGGTGAAGAACATTGAGTTTTTTATTTTATTTTATACGGCTCTTGCTTCAACATTACTTATGCAAAAATTACCTGTAAAAGCATGATGCTAACCTTTTATGAGCATACGAATAATGAATACTTCTTTTGCACACAGTTAGCAATTACATTTTTAGATTAGTTGGCTGTCATGTTGAAAAGAGCACAGATCTCAGATGATGGGATGCTAAGCAGATAAGAAGAAAGGTTAGGTAGATCTTCACAAAACATTACAGATCCAGTGGGTTGTACTGGAAACATAAGCAAGAAACAAAGAGGGAAAGAGAAAGGAAAAAAAAAAATAGGAGATTAAAAAATGAGTGATGGGAAACATTGTTTACTCTTCTATATCATCTAATTTTGCTCTATGCTGTGGTTCTTTGGAGAAGACAATTGAAAAGTAATGGGGTGTGGAAGAGCTGAAGCACCCACTAACTAAGGGAGAAAATTGTAGCCTAATAAAGTAAATGGGTTGGCAAAGAGCTTGTTAGAAAAGGGTGAAAATGGAATAATTTTAAAAGCATTTTTAATTAGAAACTAAAGTTATAACGTATGGATAAAGAGAAAATTCTGAAAATAAATTTAAAAATGTAAATCCATACACATTTGCTTTTAATGACTTAATTTTAAGTAATGAATTCACATGCCATTAAAATAGAGCAGAGTAGTATTTAATGGATGATCCTAGGAAAAAAATAAAAGTGAGTGTATCTCTCTGCAAGCAAATGTTAAAATTTCCCCTGAAAATGACCAAAAGAATAGAAAATATTCCCATTTGACCATTTTACATGTTTCTGATTCATTCCTTTGTTATGCTCTATTTTTACATTAACCCAATATGTTTTATCTTTCTTTTATACTCTCTGTGACAATAAGATTAATGTTAAGGCTTTAGTTTATGCTGCAGTTGATTTTATACAAGTAACAATGAATACAACATATCTGAAGGATTTTCCAAACATTGTTTTCCATAATTTTCATCTAAGAACTATAATGTTAAAATTATGCCAAGAAATATAATCACTTTTAAAAACATTGTGAACTCGTTCTTATTCTTTATTCACTGCTTTAGGCTGTTACTATGAATGTCTATAAATTATAAAATTTACCTTTTTAATTTTAAATTATAAGATTGTGACATTAATAATCGCCCTTTTTCAGACATATCCTGATCATCATCTACTAGAACAGCAAGAGAAGGTTTGTCTATTTTTACCGTACTGCTTTTATTTTTAATCATTGTATAATGTCAACCATTCTGAAATAGCTAATCTCTCTTCTAAATTTAAATATATTTTTTCTCTCTTATTTACTGTTGACAGAATATGCGTCTATGTCCTTCTCTCAATATTATCTAGATTTTTCACTCTATCTCCCTCAAAATCTTCCACTTGGGCATTTTATTATGAGGAACAGATTTAACTCAAGGACATTGACTAACACATGAGAGATGTGGATTCATTTAGTTGATATCCACTGACACCCCACACCCAAACTAAAATAACAAAAACAAAAATCAATAGATAGGGAGCACACAACAATGTGAGTTTATTGTATAATATAGATAAATTAATAATTGTCATTTATTGATGTCATTTATTGATTCATTCAACAAATATTTATCCAAAGTTTAGAATGGCTTTAAGTAGAATGGCATTAAATGAATAAATAGAATGGCATTATACAATTTATTAGTTACACCTCCAAATACATGATAAGTTTCATGAAATCTGAAGTTACCTTTGCAAAGCATCAGCCAATACATTTCAAACTCAATGTAAATACTCAAAAAAATGCTTAATGAATTAACTATCAAATTATTGGATTTCACATTACTATTCAAATTATATATATTTGTATGTTTATATGGTCAATTATAAATAAATTAAAAATAAAAATAGTAAAAAAAAAATGTTCATTGTACTTTTGTGTGACATCCTCATGATGCAGAGCTAGCAATTGTGATGTGCTTATGAGGATGTCAGTCAAAATCACAATGAACATTAGGATAGAGGAGGTGGGTAATACAAGAACTATCCACAGAAGGGCCAGTATGCCTAGTTGTTGGATCAGAAAAAATTGAAAAGTTAAGTCCTAGATTATGAGCAGTTGATGGATAGGTCAAACAGGGCAAGAAGAAAGAGAAATATTTTAACCAGAGAGAACATGATTGAAAGTGTAAAAATCAGAAAAAAGAAGTAACCGAGACCATATTTGTATGGTTGGCTTAGAAACAGTATGAGAGTGGTGAGTCTAGGTAGGCTAAATTACATAATAACAATTTATAGGACTCATTAAACATTAAAGCTTCATCCTAAATTTCACAAGAGGCCAGTCAAGGAGGGGTGACAATTTATGTTTTGAAAAAATTCACCTAGGATGCTCTCAGGTAAATGATTGAAGACTGTCACTCATCTGAATGAGACGTAACTATACCTGTGGGAATAAGAATGGTAGGAAGAAGTGGAGGATCTGAGAATCTTTAAATGGTGAAGTCAAATTGACTCTAGTGATTTATTGTTTCAGAATGAGAGATGAATAGCTATGCCTTGATTTTGAATTAGCAATTAGATTTATGGTGTTGCCAATTACTGTGAAAGGAAACCTAAGTGAGGAGTTAAATTTTTGAAGTAAGGCACTGCATTCAATTTAAACAAGAAGGTAGTTTATTGGTATTTAAATTTTTCAAATTACATTAACATTTTTGCTAATAAATGCCTGTCTAAAACATGTGATGTAACTTTCTCTGATGTCTTCATGACATTTCAGCATTAGAAGAGAAAAGCTCTAAAAGCCACCATGTAAATGGTAAGAGTTTCTGGTTAATAAGACTTAAGGGAGATAGATTGGCCTACTTGGCAAATGATACACAAATAATTTTAATTCATCACATGGTGTGGCCTACAAAAAAAAGTCAAAAAATAAGTCCAAAATCTCCAACAGTAAATATTTTAGTCAGATATAATTTCCAGGGTCAAGAACTAAAAGGCCTATCTCTGTTAACCCTAAATACGTATATAGTAGTACATGGACACAACTTTAATCTTTAGGTCTTTGGACAAAATATAGAGAAAATTAAAATCAGTAAATGAATTGCCTTTGCCGCATCCCAAAAACTGAATAAAATTCTTGATGCAGGATTTTTCTCAGCCACTTTGCCAGCCAGAGACCTTCCCAGCTGTTGACACCCCTGCCCAGGCCTTGCTTGGCCCTGGGTTCACAACAGGAGGTGCACTTCCCACTCAGCCCGTCAGGCTATGCCTGGCTTGTGCTCTGCACGGACACCATGACCACTGTGATGGTGCACTCAGCCTCCAGTTGAGGGTGTGTCTGGGTGAGTGAGTGCCAGGTCCGGCTGGCCACTCCAAGTGCTGCCACAGGTGCATGCTCCGTGAAGGGCTTGTGGCTGAACCAGGTGTGTTGCAAGTGACTCCTCCAGCAGACTCTGACATCCAAATGAGAGTAAGATGATGGCACCCAAACAGGGAAGCTTGTGACCTCAAAGCCCCAGAGGAAGTGTTACAGCATGGTAACAGCTCTTTTAGTGCAACCACAGCCTGCAGAATGGGGACTTGTTAACAGCTCTTTCAGTCCTGTTGCCACACTGTGCCCCACAGCTCCAGAGCTGGCCCAACCCCATCGCTGCTTCTTATTGCATGGGCTGGCCACCAGATGCCAACAAGGGTCAGATGGCTAAATAAAGTGTTACTGCCTTTTTCGTACCTGCATTTGGCAGCATCCCAAGTTCTTGTCCCACATCCAAGAAGAATGAGCTTATGCTGACAGCTGAAGGTTGAGAGGCACAGAAAAGAATTTTATTAAGCAACGGAACAGCTCTCAGGAGAGAGATGTGAGGGTGGTCCCCTATCTTAGGTTGGGTGGTCGCTATCTCAGTGTGGCTGGGTCTGGGACTCTTATGGCCTCAGAATGGGGGAGTGCATGCTGATTGCTCTGTGAGTATGCAAACAAACAAAGAAAGAGCTAAATCAAAGGCAGCACTCAAAGGTGGGCATGGCAGTGTAAAAAAAAACAAGAATTAGGGAAGGGTAGGTATATGTAAAATAGGTGAAGTGTGGGGACGAATCAGAGGAAAGAATGTCAAATAGGAAGAGAGGTTCTCAATCCTGCTTATGGATTTTTTCTGAGACTTGTATCTTGGCTTTTAAACTGTCTTTGATTTGAAAGTGAGGTTTTACTGGGGACCCTTCGCTATTTGCCTAGGAATGTGGCTACCTCCTGCGGCTATCATTCTAACAGTGTTATATGTTCTGTTGAAAGAATGTTAACAGGTTGTACAATAGAATTGTTTTCATTGGGAACAATACACTCATTAATGTTTGTTCTGTATATTATACATGCTTCTGAACCAAAAACATGTTTGATTACTCAGTATGATTTTAAGAAGAAGTAACTACAGTGTCCTTTATTATAAGCAGAAAGTACTGGAAAATCGCCTGTATACTTCACTATAGACAAATGCCATTATCTCAAGTCTACAAAATTAGAAATTAACTTGTGACAAGTATAAACATATTTCCAAAGAGTTCTAGTGCAAAATACGTTGGCGCTATTTAAGTTTACTTTGAATCTACTTCAAGGAGATTAAATATTTTATATTTAGATTCTAACTATTTAGTGAAAAGCTCATAAATTTTGTATATAAATCAGCATATATACAAATGTTAGTGTTTACTGAAGCACACCTGTTGCTTAATCCTCATAACATTTAAAAAGATCTTACGAGTTTATGCCAAGACTTCCTTAAAATACCTATTGCTTATTAAACTATGGGGTCATTTATTTTAAGAACCAAAGTGTGACACATATTTTAAATTTAGACTGGCAAACTTCTAGCAGACTGTATTTCAAACTCAGTGTAAATTTCACCTCATGTTGGTCTGTCCATCTCTTGTAGAAACGAGACTCACCCTGCTTTGGCTCTGAAATGATGTCCTGGGTCACCATCCTCTTGAAACACACCAATAAGAATCTGCCCCCACAGCACTCTTGTCATCTCTCTCCCACTCTTCTGTCACCTCTTCTGGAACACTGTCTTTGCCGTCCTTAACATAAAGCTGCCTTGTTTGGCCCTACCTAGGAATAGAGTAGTTGAAGAAGAGAAAGGAATAAAAGGGAGGGAAAAGATGAAGTAGTTATTTAAAAGAAAGATGATGAGGACAATCAAGATCCCAATTTAAAAAATGCAGTATTTTGGGAGCTAAATGATGAGAACACATGGTCACACCAAGTGGAACAACACACACTGGGGCCTATTGGAGGATGAAGGGTAGGGGGAGGGAGAGGATCAGGAAAAATAATTAATGAGTACTAGGCGTAATACCTGGGTGATGAAATAATCTGTACAACAAACCCCCATGACACACGTTCACTTACGATATTAATCCCCTGCCGAATGAGTAGTTTATAAATATTTTCTCCCATTCGAAATGGTGCCTCATCACTCTGTTGATTATTTTATTTGCTTTGCAGAAGCATTTGATTTTAATATAGTACTATTTGTCTATTTTTGTGGCCAGTGATTTTGAGGCCTTAGTCATAAAACCTTTGCCTAGACTAGTGTCTGAATAATTTTCCTATGTTTTCTTCTAATATTTTAGCAGTTTTTGGCCTATATTCATCTTGAATTGATTTTTCTATATGGTCAGAGATAGAGGTCCAGTTTCATTCTTCTTCTGGTTATCCAGTTTTCCCAGAACCATTTATTGAAAAAGGTATCCTTTCCCCAGTGTTTATTCTTGACAGCTTTGCCAAAGATCAGTTGGCTGTAAATATATGGATTTCTTTCTAGATTCTCTGTTTTGTTCCATTGGTGTATGTGTCTGTTTTTATACCAATACTGTTTTATTCCCTATGGCTTTGTAATATATTTTGAAGTCAGGCAGTGCAGTGCTTCCAGCTTTGCTGTTTTTGCTCAGTATTCCTTTGGTTAGCCAGGCTCTTTTTTGGTTACATGCAAATTTTAGAATTTTTTTCCTATTTCTGTAAAAAAAAATTGGTGTTTTGATAGGGATTGCATTGAATCTGTAGATTGCTTTTTGCAGTATGTCCATTTTAATGATATTAAATTGAAGAGGAAGCAAACAAATAGAAAGGCATACCATGCTCCTGGATCAAAAGAATTAATTATTCTTAGTTTAGACATGCAGCTACCTTATGCTAAGGACACAATAAACTTAACTGCCATTACAACAAACCGCAAATCTAGGATACCAGGGTCTGTAAGACCAAAATAGTGCTATTCCTTATTGTACTCAAAGCATTGTGAGAGGGAAAACATGTTGCATTCTTTATCTCTCACAGTGGGTATGGGAAGTCAGTGGGAGTTGTTTCACGTAGATAATTCAAGAAATAAAGGTTTCAGTGGCTATGTACTTAGAAATGGGATTCTATGATAACACCTAATATTTTACATAGTTAAAACCATTTTTTTCTTAGAGAATGGATATTAAAAGTAGAAGAAGGGTTGACTTTTTACTGTTTGTCTTATATTTGTTTACAGTATGGATTTGATGCTATAAGCTTGTGTTATTTTTTATATTTATTAATATTGGTATAATAATTTATCATTTCCAGTACTTTCAACAATTCTGAATATCTTATATAACATGTTTTTATATTGGATGGCAAGGCTCTTCAATAACTGTATGCACTTTTGTTTATCAATCATTAGTACTTAATTTAAGTACTTGTGTATACAAAAATAACAGAAAAATAAAATTGAAAAAAGGAAGGAGGGGAGATAGAAAGGAAAGGAGGGCTTCTAACCAAATGGTTTTGGTAAGAATAAATCAGTCAGTCCCAAAGTAGTTTCATATAAATATGTACTTTTCAAATACCATGCTTAAAGCACAATGATTGAGATTACATTAACAAAATGTTGATTTGAAAGTCCTAACAGTTATTTGCATGAAGAAGAGTATTCAGGATGACATATAGTATTTTATGAATTTTGTTGTTGTTTTGTTAATGTCTACAATCCTCAAAACATATGATTTCTGATTCACTGGTTATATTTCTTAATTTATCACACCAGCATTACATATTACACATTGCACAGAGATTAGCAGTGTATTCATTTTTAATAAAATGTTTTCTCAAATGAGAAAAACAGTTATTTTAGCATATTTTAGAAAGTTTAGGGAAACACGTATTCATCTACCTCTTAATCATAAGCTGCTACAATTTTGGTGAAAATGTATTTTGGGGAAAAAATAAATTACTTGTTATTACCATCATAATGTAGTTGATAATATTTTATCCATATAGCATACATCTACATTAAAATTATATTATGCCAACATAAACTATACAAATAATATCATATAAAACTTAAGTGTAATATATATGATATTGTTATAAAATTCTTAAAATCTAGTGTGTTCATTTTTTAATGCTGCCATAAAAAATGGCCACAAATATAGTGTCTTAGCACAACACAAATTTATTACCTTAGAGTTCTGTGGATCAGAAGCCTCACATAGATTTAAGGTGTCAGTAGGGTGCATTTCATTCTGAAGATTCTTGGAAAGGAGAATTTGGTCCCTGCCTCTTCCATCTTCTAGAGTCCACATATTTTCCTTGACTCATAGCCCCTTTCTCCATTTCAAAAATCTGTCGCTTTGGGCCAAGTCCTTCTCATACTGCCATATCTCTGGTCCTCTTTTCCACCTTAATGTGCTCTTGTGATTACATTGGACTGAATGTAATTATGCTAAAGTCAGCTGATTAGCAACTTTAATTTCATCTATATATCTTTATTTCCTCTTTGCCATTTAATGTAACATATTAATAGGTTTCAAGCATTAGAATATGGAACTTTTTGAGGGGCCATTACTCTGTGTATGAGACCAAGATACATGGGTATGCAGTTGAAAATATTAACTGCAAAAAATAATTATTTCATATTAAATTATTTTATAAGGTCTTTTTCAAAATATAGTCTTACCATCTTAAAAATGAGACTATATGTAATGCATTTGAATAAATATGCAAGTTATATATATTTCATAAATTGAATAAAAATTTAAATGCACAAAAGCACATTACTAAAAGTTTCCTCTATCTTCTATTATTATTATTCCAGCTATTATATTTGAAATTAAGAATTTACTTTGGTTTATAAATTTATGTACTATATTATTGAGTAAGAAATTTAACCAAGCCATTTGCAGATGCAACTTTAATCATTATATTATACAATTATTAGTTTTTAAGAAACTTTGACTTAAAAAACATTTACTAAGTGTTGTATCACTCTGAAGAGTTTTTCATAAAATGTTAGAAAGAAATGTAGTCATAAAACTTCAAAACCCAGTAATTAAAAATCATTTAATTTACCAATAATCTCAATATTAGCCCCCAAATACTAAACTCTTACTCTGTCTCACAGACACACAAACACAAACACACTCACATACACACACAGAATGTTCAAATATGTAAAGATATTAAGAATAGCCAGATTTTCTCTTAATTGAAGAAAGAATTTACAAATTTGAAGGGGTAAAAACTTGTATGGTTGGATCAGAATTAGAAATAAGAGAAATAACAAATATATATTTAATATGCAGACTTTTCATCACCTCTGTCCCTTTCTTGATGCACTGATGCTGCTTCCCCTGCATAGAGATCCTTCCTCCCTTGTCCAGATTTCCCCATAATGGGCAGACAATTGTTTACAAGAAAGCCCTTCTTAAGCTGGTTAGACTTGAACTTTCCAGCCCCAGTGTCCCCTAACAGAATGTTCTCATCCTGCTCAACTTCTAACACCCCACACCAGGCTGCACACACATTTCTAGGCCCCTTTTGGACTCTGATTTCCATGCTTGAATGCCATATCGTTTCTCAACTACAACACTTTTCTACTCAGCCTGGTCTCTGACAACATAGCCTCTGTTTTGTTCCCCGCTTCTTTGCACAGAGACACTTTCCTAATCCACCTCGTGTTGGTCTGTCCATCTCTTGTAGAAACGAGACTCACCCTGCTTTGGCTCTGAAATGATGTCCTGGGTCACCATCCTCTTGAAACACACCAATAAGAATCTGCCCCCACAGCACTCTTGTCATCTCTCTCCCACTCTTCTGTCACCTCTTCTGGAACACTGTCTTTGCCGTCCTTAACATAAAGCTGCCTTGTTTGGCCCTACCTAGGAATAGAGTAGTTGAAGAAGAGAAAGGAATAAAAGGGAGGAAAAAGATGAAGTAGTTATTTAAAAGAAAGATGATGAGGACAATCAAGATCCCAATATAATCCTGAAAGTCATCAATATTAATGTTTATTTCAGGTTCAAGTTTTTAAATGAAGTATCTTTATATCTTTAATGAAGAATATACATCCAATGTACAGTATTCAGATCAGGGTTTTATATGGAAAAGAAATGTTTACTCATGAAGATCTGAAAAACTGTGACCAGGAAGATCAAGTGTGAAAAAAAATCATGTCATAGAAATATCTAAAGGCACAAGATGTGGCGTAGACAAGTGAAGTATTTGGAACATGAATGTATGATGATCTGAGTATTAACAGGAATGCCATATGCAAAACTGCTGTATTCTGTGTGGTTTTGAAGGGATAACTGGGTAAAGCATAAACTGAAAAACCTAACCTAGCCTTTCTAAATACAAGAGCCATTAAAAAATAAGAAAGTTTTTTTTTTTTTTAAATATGGAGGTATGAGCACATGCTTCCAACATTTTCCTCACTGGATATGCCCTTTATCATTACCTAACAAAAATATTTGATTAGCCTAAAAGTATGCAGACATATTGGAAAAACTGGATGTATGCTGGTGATTTTAGAAGTGTCTATCTTCAAATTCAAATTATATAAACATTCTTTTAGATATTGTAACAATGGATGAAGATGAATAGAAATTAGCAAAGATCAAATAAAAACTTGAGTTCCTGAAACAGGTCCTCCATGTCATGAGAATTAAAAATAAGCCGTATTAACAGAACTGTACCAGTAACTTCTGAGAGACAGAATGATAGCTCCACTGGGCACTTGACTGCTCCATAATCACATCTGCTTTGTTTGGTGTGACATCAAATAGAAAGCCTGCAGCATGATGGCCTTACTTGTCAGGGCTTTCCCTGATGCTGACCATTTCTCCATACTTCTTCACCCCTGTGAATTTGGAAAACCCACTTACATTTTGTGAGAAAAAAAAATGAAAGTAACTACTGAATTGGGTAAATACACTGAATTGACATTTAAAGCCATTAAAAGCTTAATTAACTGAAAACTGTCTAATTAAAACTCAAAACAGGATTCCATTTATTTTTCTTTTTCCAAATGCTCACATTTACCTTCACGTTGACTGCTTATTTGAACTTTTTTTTTCTATTTGTTTGCTTGTTTTCGTCTGTCTTTGGCTAATAAAGGGAATGAATAGAGGGATAAAAGTGAAATAAGATGGAAGAGAAAGGGGAATAAAGAGAAGAAATGAGAAAAAAACTTTTTGTGACGTAAGTTTAGATATATACAGTGAGCACTGATACATCTA
This sequence comes from Symphalangus syndactylus, assembly GCF_028878055.3. Lineage (NCBI taxonomy): Eukaryota > Metazoa > Chordata > Mammalia > Primates > Hylobatidae > Symphalangus > Symphalangus syndactylus. The sequence goes on along the minus strand of NC_072437.2, from coordinate 33,566,691 downwards.
AGTACTAGGAACAAACTACAGAGAATGCTCCAATGTGTGAAAAGATTTTAATGTGGTGTTAAAGGAAATGTGTAAGACTGAGTTAAAATGGGATGCCTTGCACACAGTCTTTATTTGGTGTGGGATCTGCGGCAGGACAGTTAGTCATATACAGCCCTTTCTTATGTCAGTGATTATAGGGTATCAGCTGATGGAAGAGGTAATAAGGAAAATAATTTAATCTCTGCACTAGAAGTTGTGAAATGTAAGAAGAAAGATATGGTATGGACCTGACATAATACTTTTTCTAAAAACTTCTAAGGTTACGAGTTATTAATAAAGAAATAAGGATTTATAAAATTTAAATCAATTAATTTATAGCTGGAAAGAGCTAATATGCCTTAGGTATTTTGTTATTTTGTACAAGCCGAGCTAATAAATTTATCTTGGTAGGTTTTCAAATAAGAAACCTATTGTGTACATTTTAAAACCATTTCTTATACCTCACGAACTGTAATTCCCAATAGCATACTTTTCCTAATTTTATATTCTTTAAGAAAATTTGTGATGGATGTAACACCTTAAAATCTATTAACATGATATTTCTGATCCTCTCAATGCACATTCAAAGCTAAAATGTTTAAAAGTACCATGTTATAACATAGCTGGATTAAAGCTATTTGGTATGACACCTTTTAAAACACCTGTGTTTCAAAGTCTTCTAGTAGGCTCAGTTGTAAGATATAAAGCTGAAAAGAATACTTAGCACAGGGAAAGGATTTTACAAACCGGAACCGCTAATAAAAGAGTAGTTCACATAGGTATTACATTAATAATACAATTTCTCTTTAGCTTGACATCCACTATGCATGCTCACATTCTTTGATAAAGAGGTTTGAGTTCCCAGTAACCCAGTCTCTTCTGTCATCTCTTTGAGATAGTTAAATTGAGTAGAAAGTAGTTTTCTCAGTGGGTGTCTTTACATGAGACCTTAATAACTCAGTACCTGCATTTGTCCACAAAGGTGAGATTTTGATTTAAAAACTACATGAAGCATGTCGCTATGCTGACATTTGTATAAAGCCAAATTAAATTTAGTAGTGATTTTAAGCTTAATTTAACAATGTTTTTTTTTGGTCTTATAGTGGCAGAAATGTCAGTGGGGCATTGTGATATTGTGCAAGCATCACCTTGAATACCTGTCATAATCACTGGCAAAGCATACACAATGTGCTCATGAATAAAAAATAGATGGTAGCTTGATTTAGTTTTTATAATATATTAATCATAAACAATTTTATACTCTACAGAAATTACAAGCATAAAGGGAAAATATTTATGTAGTGAGTCAAATATTTTTACCAAAAGCAAAAGGTATTAATAAAACACTAGGTAATGATGAAAATAAATTATGTTTTTTGGCTTCCTTAATAATGCTAGTATGTTAGGAATTCAATATAATTACACAGATAAATGGAGGGTCAGTATTAGAATTAAAATGTAAGGGAAATATATTAGTGACTCTGACAGCACAACACAACTAATTTAAGGGAAAAAATGCAAGAACGCATTTATAAACATTTCAGATTTTCATGAGTTTCAGAAAATAACATGGTACATAGTCATTTGTACTAATATGAAGTAAATATAAAAACTAATAGAATATGAATAAAACATGCAAAAGCTTACAATAATGTACTTTTTACAAATAAGTAGCATATATTTGCTATTCAATTTGTTCCTGGCATTTATGTACAAAAACAAAAAACAAAAACAAAATCTCATATTTTAAATTATTAAATTTTATTTTCATCTGGATTGAAATACACACATTATAAATTACTAATTATTCCCTAATTTGCGAAAGTCATGCAGTTAGCCAAACTTTGGTTAATAAGTGGTTGTGGTATTGAAGAATGAGAAACAGAACATCTCAATCTTCCTTTTATGAAAGTAAATGTAATTTATTGAATGTATCAGTCTTAAGAATTTATGTATTAATAAGTCCTTCAATTGTTGTTTTTTGTATTCCAAAACAAAACTACTGCCTAACATATTTTTAGCCAATTTGAGTGATTTTCCTTATTCATAATCATTTTGTTCTACTGTGGTGAATGGGTACATTTATAAGGTGAAGAGCTGATTGTAAGGTGCCATCTGTTACTCTACGTAATAGTCTTTGTTTGATGTGCTGTATAAGGATCAGACCCTCCAACTTGACCTCATCAGCATCATGATACAGATAATGGATCTAGTTAGTACCAATATAACTCATTCATATTCTATTGTGAAACACATTGGAGTCTCAACTCACATTTGATTAAATTTCCATTTATCATTATTAAAGGTTCCTCTGTGCAGATGAAATGGCATTTAGTTCATTTAACATATAATTGAATTCTAATTGAGCAGCAACTGTTTCATAGAATTGTTAAGTACTTTTTGAATGTAAAATAACACAGGTACCAATTTGTCGGTAGTTTTCTGTAACAATGTTTTCCCATTAACTTCAATTTCCATATACTGGACCAATAGTTACAGGTTCATCTTGCCCATCACCAACCTCATTCCTCACTCGGTTATGTGGTATCATACTCTTAATGAAATAAGTTACACCTTTGTATATCTTTCTAAATGAAATATTTTTAGTTTTATATGGAGAGATAAATGTCCTCATTGTGAAAAGAAAGTGTAAGCATGCACTCTACTGTTAGGGGAAACCCCGTATTTAAGAGGATGCTATCTGCAGTTTATGAGCAATTCCTTCAAACAGAATTAAAAGTATCTTATTTACCCTAATCAAAATTATAAATTAGGGCCAAGCACAGCGGCTCAGACCTGTAATCCCACCACTTTTGGAAGCCGAGGCGGGTGAATCACTTGAGGCCAGGAGTTCGAGACTAGCCTGGACAAAATGGCAAAACCCTATCTCTACTAAAAATAAAAAAATTAGCCAGTCTCAGCTGCTTGGGAGGATGAGGTATGAGAATTTCTTGAACCCATGAGGCAGAGGCCACAGTGAGCCAAGATCGCGCCACAGCACTCCAGCCTGGGTGACAGAGCAAGACCCTGTCTCAAAAAAAAAATCTTAATCAAATGTTTTCTTCTTAATGTTTTCGATTTATTCCCAATTTGAGAATTCAATCCCCTATGCAAACCATTTTTGTTCATTTTTACGTTCATACTCTGTAAGTTTAAGACCTAGTTTTATTTTTCTTAATTTTTAATATCATTTGATCCTCATTATTCATGGATCCCATGGAAATTTGTCTACTCCATAAAATTTATTTGTAACCTCAAAATTAATACTAGCGGCACTTTCGTGGTCATTTGTGGACAAGTGGTGAGTGGCAAAAACTTTGATTCACATGGTGCGCAGGTTCCCAGCTAAAATTAAACAAGCCAAAGCTGTTTGTTTCAACTCAAACTTATTTCATGATCTAATTGGTGCCATATTTTTCACAACTTTGTACTTTTTGTTGGTGATTTCACTATTTAAATGTCTCCCAAAGATAATGCTGAAGTGCTGTTTGGTTTTTCTAAGGGAAAAACTGCTGATGTGTCTTAGGAAGAAAATCTATGAGTTAGCCAAGCTTTGTTCAAACATAATTTATATAGTGCTGTTGGCGGGGCTCATGTAACTGTATCTGTATTTTAACATAGATTAAATAACATGTCTTTAAATAGAAATACACACAAAACTAGGATATGTGTTGATTGCTTGGTAAAAATGTTGTGACCAGAGACTCACAGAAATCTAAGCCTGTATCTCTTCCAGGAGTAAGGGCTCAGGATTTGTTAATTCAGTGTTATCTGTGAATTTATAGAACATAGCAACTGCATATAATGAATAATGCCTGCATGTGAGAGAGTAAGCTGGAAGAATTTGGAAAATAAATTTTTATTAATCTTAATATTTCTAATTCTCAAAAAACTGACTTATAATCTCACTTATGTAGGATACCTAATGTAATCAAACTCATAGAAGCAGAGAGTATATTGGTGGTTTCCAGGAGCTGAGAGAAAGAAATGCAGAGCTGTTGTTCAATGGGTAGGAAGTTTCATTTATGCAAGATGAATAAGTACTAGAGATCTTCCATACAACATAATTTCTAAAGTTAACAATGCTGTATTGTGCACTTAAATAACTTGTTGAGAGGGTAGATCTCATATTGTATTCACACACACATGCACACACACACACACACATGCACACACACACACACACACACACACACACACACCCAGAACAACAGCAATCAAGAAAACAAATGAGCCTGAGGAAACTTTTGGAGGTGATGGATATGTTTATATCCTTGACTGTGGTGATGGTTTCATGGGTGCATGCATGTGTGCAAACTCATCAAATTGTACACATTAAATATGTGCAGTTTTTTGGTATATCTATTATGCCTCAATGAAGCTGTTAAAATCACTAATCAAGACAGAGAATATTTCAATATCTTTTAAAAATCAAAATTAATGCAACAAAGCTTTGTTGACCAACATATAAAAATTTTAAAAATAAAATCTAACTCTGCAACAAAGAAAGAAAATAAAATTATTCTCAAACTAATTTCAGTGTTTCCTGTATCAGTCTCAATTTCTTGACTGCTTACTACACAATATAATAATTTGTGTATACATTTGACCCTCTGTATCTATGGTTTCTGCATCCATGAATTCAACCAACCACAGAGCAAAAATATTTTTTTAAAAAAACACAAAAAAATACAGTAAAAAATACAAATAAAAAATACAGTATGCTATTTACATGCATTTATACCGTAGTAGGTATTCTAAGTAATATAAAGATGATTTAACGTATATGGGAGAATGTATGCAGGTTATATGAAAATACTTTGTTATTTTGTATAAGGAACTTGAGCATCCATGGATCTTAGTATCCAAAGGAGTCCTGAAACCAATCCCCTGTGGATACCAAAGGACTGAACATCATTCTAACATTCACCTTCTTTTTCTTCTTAACTATTCTCAGCTGTACCATATCTATTATAAACATATAAGTGTGTATTCATTTATTGTAAGCATTTTTTCTGTAAATTGATGCAAAATATTTTTTAGTGATCTTGATTTTGTAAATACATAAATATGAAGCCAATTAGCATTTTAGGTTCGCATTTGCTTTTGAAATGTCAAGTCATCATTTTTGAGTTACTCATAGTGTCATGTACAATTTGGGTTCTTTTTATTTTCACTTCAATTGTTAATAATGTTTTAACTTACTTTGTATTTTGTTCATGACTCTACCACAACATTCTGTTGCATCTTTGTCTTATGTTTTCTAGTTACAATCTTTCTTGTTGCAGCACATGTGCCTGTTTCACTATAGACCTTTCTGTTTCTTATTTTTTCTCTATTTTACATATCTTTTCATATTTTTATATTTTTAGAGAATTTCCTTTAGTACTACTCTCCTTTCACATTACTTTGTATTGAAAATCATAGTTTTAATTTCTCAGAGATTTAGTCTCTATTTTTTATGACATTCTCTTTTTGCATATAGTATCTTCTCCAATGTCACTGAGAAAATAAATTAATAATTTCTTAAATATTATCCATTGTGCCTTGATTACTTCTCTTTTATCCTTAAGTCTCTAAATATATTGACCTCCCTCTTTTCTTCCTAGTTGCTGGTTTTCTTCATATAACTGTTGATCTGTAGCTATCTGTTCATGGTTTGAGAAATAACTGGGCAGCTCCTTCTTCCATGAAGGATTGACTTTTATGAGATTTGCCCTCCTGCTATAAACAGCTAGAACCATCTCCCCCAAAAATGTAAAACAATTTATTTTAAGACAGTGAACATTAGTTAGCACAGGACTGTGATACCTGAGAGAAGGAAAACAGAGTAAGTTCAAAGTCACTGCCAGGCCTCAGAACAAGTAGGGAAAACCTAGGAGGAGCAGTGTCCTCCTGCTTAAATGTGGACATAAGGGCATTAAGTTCAGGAAGGCAAAAATGGCTAGACTGCTGGGTAGGGTACTAAGAGGAAGAAGCTGAAACAGAGAGAATGCCGGTTCAAGGGATGTCCTGAGTCATTCCCTTGAATCAGACTGAGGAGTGATGTACACATATGTGAGGAATCTCCCCAGGATAATGGAAAGACACACCTTGAAGCACACAGCACAACAAATGGAGCTTCCAGAGGGCTAGGAATCATTTTGTGTTTCCACCAGTTAGGATGGAGAAACCTATTAAGAATTCACAGGGCATAAGGAACAATTATGAGGAAGGTCATGTTGTAGAAGGGGGCTGCATTTGTACCAAGTAAAGAAAGGCTGATATGGATACGTTAATTAGAAGGTTGGAAAATGATATACCATGGAAAAACAAAGTCTGAAGTAGACTTCAGATAAAATACTATTTCTAGAGATAAGGAGAAATATTCCAAAATATAAATGGTGTAAATTCATTAAGAAAATGTAACAATCTTAAATGTATATGTTCCTAACAACAGAGCATGGACAAATATGAAATAAATACAAATATGAAGTAAAAACTAAAAAGAAAAATAAATCCTGATTTTTGTCAAGTAACTTAACCTCACACTATATATTTATTTATATTATAAATTTATTCATATTATATATTTCTCCACTCTCAACTCTGAGTGCAAGTTTTTATCTGCTTTTTTTTCTCAAAACCTATCTGTGGAAAAATAAATAAAATGGTATTTTGAAGGAAATTTTGCCCCCAAGATTTGCCATTTTATGTTTGTTCCATCCTTACTTGCTTGAAACCTTCCTATTGCATTGTATGTCTTTAGCACCATTCTAAATTGTTTTTACATTTTCAAGGATGGTTTTAAATTCCTAACATTTACCTTTTCCCAAATATTTATCTCAGAATTTTTGAGATCTGGGAATTTTGGGTGTCTAAAGCACAGAAAGGCTTTTATCTCACATGTCAAGATACCATAAGAAACTTAGGCTGTGGTACTTTTCTCTGAATTATCAGTTGCCACCTTTCCATCTGCCTTCTATCTTCCAGAAATGTATTGTTATCTCCCTGCTACTAACTGTCCTAGTTTTATAAATGTGCTTGGTTTAAATTGCCAATGTTCTTTTGAAATAAATTTAATGTGGTCTCTTAAAAAGGAGGAGATTAATGTACATAGTGAGGCAGCTATGATAATTCCAAACATTGCAATGTTTAATATATTTTATGTGATTTCTTCTTTTTCTTATTTATTTATAAACATCTATTATTTTTTAATTGACTAAATTATATATATCATATACAACATGTTTTGTAGTACGTTTACATTACAAAATTGCTACATATAGCGAATTAACATATACTTTTTGGTGGCAAGAACACTTAAAGTCTCTTTTCTTAGCAATTTTCAAGAATTCAAGGCATTGTTAGTAACTATAGACCCATGTTGTACAAAACATCTCTTGAACTTATTCCTTCTAGCTAACTGAAATTTTGTATCCTTTGATTAACATCACACCAACACCTATCCGTGCCCCCATCCGCAGCCCCTGGGCACCATCATTCTATTGTCTAATTCTATGAGTTCAACTTTTTTAGATTCCAAATATAAATGATACCATGTGGTCTTTGTCTTTCTGTGCCTGGTTTATTTAACTTAACATAATGTCTTTCAGGTTCACTATGTGTCACAAATAACAACGTTTCCTCTTTTTTAAAAAGGTTGAATCATATTCCATTGATTAAATATACTACATTTTATTTATTCATTTATTAATGAACAATTATGTTGACTCTGTATCATAGCTAGTGTGAATAATGTTGCAACTGACATGGGAGTGCAAATATCTTTTGACATACTGATACCGTTTTCTTTGGATATATACCCAGTAGTGGGGTGGAATGATATGATAGTCCTATTTTAAAATAAAAAAAATACTTCCATTCTGCTTTCCATTATGTCTATAATAATTTGCATTCCCACCAACAGTATACAAAGGGTCCATTTTCCCAATATCTTTGCCAATGTTTGTTATCTCTTGATATTTTGATCCTAAAGAGTATGAGGTGATATCACATCATTGTTTTGAGTGCATTTCCCTGATGATCAATGATATTGAGCACCTTTTTATATACTTGTTGGCCATTTTTATATCTTCTCTGGAGAAATGTCTCTTTAGGCTCTTTGCCCATTTGTTAATCGGTTATTTGTCTTTCTGAGTTGTATGAATTCTTTATAAATTTTAGGTATTAACCCTTTTTCAGATATGTGGTTTACAAATATTTTCCAAATCCCTAGCTTCCATTTTATTTTGTTGTTTCCTTTGCTTTGAAGAAACTTTTTTAGTTTGATGTTTTATTTTTTATAGTATTGCTTATTGGTATGGTTTGGCTGTGTCCCCACCCAAATCCCATCTTGAATTGTAGTTCCCATAATCCCCACATGTTATGGCAGGGACCCAGTGGGAGGTAATTGAATCAAGGCGGTGGTTACCCCCATGCTGTTTTTATGATAGTGGGTGAGTTCTCATGAGATCTGATAGTTTTATGGGGGCTTTTCCCTCTTTGCTCAGCACGTCTTTCTCCTGCTGCCACGTGAAAGAGGACGTGTTTGCTTCCCCTTCCACCATGATTGTAAATTTCCTGAGGTCTCCCCAGCCCTGCAGAACTTTGAGTCAATTAAAACTCTTTCTGTTGTAAATTACCCAGTCTCAAGTATTCCTTCATAGCAGCGTGAGGACCGACTAATACACTTGTGTTGCCTGAGCTTTTGGTATGCTATAAAAAAAAATCACTGCCAAGGCTGCTGACAAGGAATTTTTCTCTGTGTTCTCATCTAAACGTTTTATGGTTTCGGGTGTTACATTTAGATCTTTTGTCCATTTTAACTTTTTTTGGGTTTGTATAATAAATGGGTCCAATTTTACTTGTTTCCATGTGGAAATCCAGTTTTCCCAGAACCATGTATTGAAGAGACTATTTTTTACCTATTGTAACCTCTTATTGCCCTTTTCAAAATTTATTTGACCCTATAAGTTTGGATTCATTTCTGTGGTCTCTATTACATTCTACTGGTCTATGTGTTTGTGAGGGAAATAGATTAGTTGAAATCAAATTTGAGCAACCATTAAATGCGTTTTCTTCTTCTTTGTGTTTCTTTTAGTATTTAAGCTTCTCATTTTTAAGTAATTATACATGCATAAGAAGTTGCAGAAAAAGAATACAGAGGCCCCATGTCCCCTTCATTCACTGAAGAGGTTGAAAGTCCCACCTTTCCACTAACCTTCCTGCACCACCACCACAGACGGCAGCAGAAGTTTCTCATTAACTCCAGGTGGTGGTAGAAGTCCAGGAACCAAGTGCCTCTGAAGACACTACAAGGTTGGGGGTGGGGTAGGAGATGTTATCTTTTGGTGTTGGTAAAATTTCTGGTTTTCCAATAACCCCCTTCTCACACTACCCGAGGAAGGAATGAGACAAGCACCTCTTATAGTCAGGCAAAGATGGAAGTATTCACTTTCCACTCAGCCTTTGCTGATGTGTGTATAGATGGAGACACAGATTTTTCTCATGGCTAGGGTAGGAGTGGAGCAGTATCATTATTGAAAAATTTCACCTCTTGCTAGGATCTTCCTTTCCTGCTCTTTGTCTAAAGAGGACAAGCTTTTCTTTTTTCTTGGTGTGACCCTTTGCTGTTTCTAGGTTGTAAGTTTCCCCGGTATCCAGTCCAGATAAAATAGACTGAAAAGAAACCCCACTGGAACTCACCTTCATGTTATTCTTCTGGTGCAAGGTCTATAGCTGGTCTGCCTTCTCCTCTCCACGTTTTTATGTTACGTTTTACAATTTTAGCTGTACATAGCATGAAGAATACTGAGAAGCATGTCTGTTACATCTTTCCTAAAACTTGAAATCTGTTCCCCTTTTTAAAGCATGTTTAGCATGCAAAAATTAACTTTAAAAATGTTAACTAAGTTCAAGTGAATATTTACTTTAAAATAAAATTCTTCACCTTGCACAGTAATTCACTTTGGAATTTCAATAATGTCTCTCTCAAATATAATACATGGTACAATTCCTTTGAATGTAAAAAGTTACAGGACTTTTCAGGTACACGTCATTCTATAAAAGGATACATATTTGTATTGAAAATTCTAAGACTGACACTGGGAAGATGATTTTAGATACTGTCTTTATTTATTTTCCTTTGAATTTGTATTAATAGTAGATATTCACAAGTGCCTCACATTCATCACAGTGTTCTTTGTGCTTTGATCTATAGTTGTAAACCTTCCCAGGCACTGAAGGCAATGTTGTTTACTCAACATAAAAAAGTAAGGGTCACAGCTTTGCTTGCATTTTCAGTCTGAATATGCTGAGAATATTCTTATAAGATTCTTGGATCATTATTACATCCCTTATGCACATAGCTGTTACACTAAATTTAATTTGAACTTTGTTTTCAATTATGCAAAAATCCCTGAGTCTGTAGTTAAGCCAGCATAGTCTGAGTGAGCGTAGACATAAAACCCATTATGGGAAAAAAATACATTCTTACTAATAAAAGGTCACAATGTTCCCAGACTCCAGAAAAGGGTGAAAAAATACTTGTCTTTCCCCATGAAATGCTATTTGTCCAGTTTTGATTGTTATGCCAGGCCAGAGCCCCTTTTTCCATTATCTTCTTCTGTCTTCTTTGCTTTAGTCTTTTATCTTCTCTGCCCTGACCCAGACTCCTAACTTCAATAATTTGAGGTCCTTGTAATCTTCATCACCGTTTTGACTTCAGATTGGAAGACTGACAGCAGTTACTATTCTGATTCATTTTGGAGGGCTTCACCATTTTGGTTTCATCTTGGAGCACTGACAGCAGTTTTCTACTAAGCCCCACTCTGTGCTATTTCAACTTCAAGATTCTTTAAGGTAGAGCTTTTAAAAATATATAAATGTTTATCATGTACACAATCTAATGTCTTTGCTATATATAAAAATATATATAAAAAATATTTTAAATGTTGAGCACACTGATAGCAAAAGTTGACGAATCATGCTCTCAGAGTCTTTGTCTTTACTCCTCTCAAAGTCAAGCAGAAACAGAAAAAGAGATGAGATGGAATAAAAATCTTGCTTTGCCATATGAGGTTTAGAATATTTAACTTAGTCTTAAATTTACTTCCCTCACAAGTAGCTTGAAAGATTAGAAATAGGATTTTCCATGTCAGTAAAAATTAAGCATGCTGATATTATATTTATATTTCTGATTATTTTATGTATGTAAACACATATATTGTAAATACACAATATATATAAATACAGTTGACCCTTGAATAACATGAGTTTGAGCTGCACAGTTTCACTTATACATAGATTTTTTTTCAATAAATATATTGGACAATGTTTTGAAAACTTGCAACATTTTGAAAAAAATTGCAGACAAACTGCACAAAATATAATTTATCAATACAATTTAGGAAAAGTTAGGTAGGTCATGAATACATAAAATATATGTAGATACTGGTCAATTCTATTATTTACTACCATGAAATACACACAAATTTATTATAAAAAGTCAAAATTTATACGAAACTTACAGACCATACATGGCACCATTCACAAGGAAGAGAAATGAAAACAAACATAAAGATCCAATATTAAAACATAATTGCATAAAATTATAGTACATTCTGCCCTACTGTAATGATTTTGTAGCCGCCTCCTGTTATGCTATTTTTGTGAGTTTGCAAGCATCCATTAACAACATAGTGTGGCTCTAATCATCTTTGGGTGAACAATTCATCTCTTCAGTAAATTTTGTATTCAAGTAAAAGGTGTTCTCTCACAGTTCTCATGTTATTTTTCACTGTGCTTAGTGCAATATCATAGACCTTGAATAACACAGGGGACCTATATGCAGTGCCGCCATTGATGCTGGAAGTGCTCCAAAGAAGCATAGAAAAGCCATGGCATTACAAGAAAAAGTTGAATTGCTTGGTACCTTCCAAAGATTGAGGTCTGCAGCTGCAATTGCCCATCATTTCAAATAAATGAAACTAGTGTAAGCACCATTGTTAATGTAAGAAAAAAAATGCTGCAGCTATGCTAGCGGGTACAGAAACTTTGCACTTTTCATGAAATACATTTTTTATCCCACACACTTATGCTAGTATAGAAAAATGTCACTCTTATGTTAGCATAGGATTGTTTTAAGGAAAACATACCAATGGATTCTAATATCATTCAAGAAGAAAACTAAACCATTATATGGAACTTAAATCAAAAGGAAGATGAAGTATCAAAGCTTGGTAATTTATTGCCAGCAAAGGATGGTTTGATAATTTTAGAAAAAAGGGTTTGGCCTAAAAATGTCAAGGTAACAGGAGAAGCAGTTTCTATCAACCAAAAGGCAGCAGATGAGTTCCCAGATACCATAAAACAAATCATTGAAAAGAAGAGGTATCTGCCTGAACAGGTTTTTAAAGCAGATGAAAGTGCCCTATCAGGGGTCATAAGGACCTTTAAGGCTCATTATGCATGGTGCTTTATGGAATTAATTTTCAACTCTATAGAAGAGAACCCTGATAGAACATCTGGAAGGATTACACTGTTAAATTTGGCATCGTTGTTACAGAAAAGCAATGAAAGCCATCAAGCTTGAAACAATAAATTGCTGCTGGAGAAAACTGCATACAGAAAACTGTGCATGACATCACAGGATTTCTGACAGAGCCAATCTAGGACATAATAAAAGAGATTGTGGATATAGCAAAAAAGGTGAAGAATGGAGGGTTTCAAGATAGGAGTCTTGGAGAAATTCAAGAGTTAACAGACACTACACAAAAGGAATTAACAGAAGATTACTTGATAGAGATGAGTGTTTCCAAACTAGTGCCAGATGATGATGATGGGGAAGATGTAAAAGAAGCAATGCCAGAAAACAAGTTGACTTTTGAGAGTCTGTCAAAAGGTTTCCTATTATACAAGACTGCTTCCGACTTCTCTCACTACAAGGAGACTTCTTTGATATGGCACTGAAACTAAAGCACATGGTGGAAGAAAGATTTTTACCATATAGGAATATTTTTAGAGAAATTAAAAAGCAAAAAAGTCACAAATTGTAATGTATTTTAATAAAGTTGGGCCAACTATGCCTACCTCTTCTGACTTCCCTTCTATCTCCTCCAAAAATCTGCCTCTCCTACCCATAATAGCAAGACCAGCCACTCCACTTCCTCCACCTCAGCCTACTCAATGTTAAGATGATAAGAATTAAGAAATTATGACGACCTACTTCCACTTAATAAATAGTAAATATATTTTATCTTCCTTATAATTTTCTTAATAATTTTATTTTCTTTAGCTTAATTTACTGTTAGAATATAGTATATAATGCATATAACATTTAAAAGATATGTTAATCAAATGTTTGTGTTATTGGTAAGGCTTCTGGTAAACAGTAGGTTATTAGTTAAGTTTTTTGGGAGTCAAAAATTATACACAGATTTTTGCCTTTCTGGGAAATCAGCACCCCTAATACCCACATTGTTCAAGGGTCAACTGTAATACATAACACATATAAATATATGTATAATATATAGCATAATCAAATACTCAAAAATAATAACCAGGAAAATGTACTTTTTCTGAGAAATTAATCTTTCATTAAATAGAAAATATATTGTGTTTTCATTCGTGACTCCTTTTTGTGGGGTCATAACAAAATCCAAAATAAGGTCCATGTGGAAGTGAAACCAGAAATAAACAATATTTGAATAGCTAGATGAGCATTGAAATATGACACCCAGAAAATATGGTGGCAGACAGTAGCTGGATGTGGAGTGTAGAAAGCAATCAAGGAGGCAACAGATGGCATAGTAGAATTTGGGTACATTTGGGTGGATGACCAGAAGACTGAAAGATACAATATAGGGAAGTTAAGGCAGACTGTTGCGACAGAAAAGTGATAACTGAAGGTGTCATTCCTACCATGATCATTTAAATTGTAGCAGTGGGTTTAAAGCAGGTGTGATGATTCATGTGGTAATAGACCACATGAATAAATAGGCCACATGAATAATAAAATCACTTGGGTAACCACATCAAACATACTCCTACACTCTAGGGAACATATGGGAAGGAAGCTGATGGACAGTAGATCCCTAGAGATGTTATACAGTAGGCTTGTAGAAAGAACAGAGGATTATTTTGTTCAAGACAGGATTAATCCTTTATAGTTTGGCTTTTCCGCACAACAAGAACACTATTTAGCTACTATGTATAAGTAGTTAAATTTCATTTCTTTGGCTTATGATAACCTTAAGCATGGTGTGTTTTCATAATTCTAATTTAGTATTTTTAACATTATTAAAATTATTATCACAGTTGTGATTGTGCATCCCACTCCATTTTTTTTTATCCTGATATCTGCTTTCTGACTTCAATTTTCAATTTTTTTTTTTTATAAAACTAAGTTTCTTCTTTATTCTGTTTCTCTATGTTTCTATTTGGATAATGTGTCCCTTGCATCATTTTGTCTTCTAACTAGAACCTTAAATGGATCTTGGCATGGAAATCTTTGATAGTTTCTCACTGTTATCAGAGAGTACATCCTCATAATTCTGTGTTTCTACAATTCTAAGAGTCATCAACCTCACTAGTCTCCATTTTTTTTTTATATTTAACTCCAGCAATTTCCTCCCCTTGATACTGAATCACTGATGTCTTGCTGGAATATAATCTGCTTGATACCACCAAGTAAATACCATGAGCTTACTGATTAACTCAAATTTCCAATAAGTCCCCACGCATGTCATATCTCAATGTCTAGGTCAAGTTCATAAAGAGTACATATTTTTTTCTGCCAAATTCCCCTTAATCTGTTTAGGCTTGGTTATAGCTTCTGGTTTTAGCAGGCAGTTACAGCTGCTGGAATGCAGATTTTAAAATATCCTCTCTGGAGGCCGGGCGTGGTGGCTCACGCTTGTAATCCCAGCACTTTGGGAGGCTGAGGCGGGCGGATCACGAGGTCAGGAGATCGAAACCACGGTGAAACCCTGTCTCTACTAAAAATACAAAAACTTAGCCGGGCGTGGTGGCGGGCGCCTGTAGTCCCAGCTACTCGGAGAGGCTGAGGCAGGAGAATGGCGTGAACCCGGGAGGCGGAGCTTGCAGTGAGCCGAGATCGTGCCACTGCACTCCAGCCTGGGCAACAGAGCGAGACTCCGTCTCAAAAAAAAAAAAAAAAAAATCCTCTCTGGGATATGTTATGTTTGGATTAATTCCTTCTTCAGATGCCATTCTTAAAATCTATAAAAAAGCTAATCCAGAGATGACTGATTTTATCTATTATGCTACTCCAGTATTTGTCATGCAGAGGAAGTGTGACCATGTGCTTGCTCACATCTTGACTCTCACTGTGTTATTTTATCTGTGTTTTTTGGTTGTTGTTGTTTGTTTTTTGTTTTTGTTTTTTGTTATTGAGTAACTGGATGAGGGTTGAGGACTTCTATGAAGATCTAGAAATGGCTATCCTTTTTTTCAGATAAAACTGGATGTGCGAGTTCAAAGGTCTACATTTTGCAATAGGAGGTAGGATATTAGTGTTAACTTTGTGACCAAGGCATTTTTTTTTCTTTTTTTGAGACAGAGTCTCGCTGTGTTGCCCAGGCTGGAGTGCAGTGGGATGATCTTGGCTCACTGCAAGCTTCAACTAAGGCATATTTTACTTTTTCGTTTTTGATACAGGGTCTTACTCCATTGCCCAGGCTGGAGTGCAGTGGTGGATTATGGCTCACTGAAGCCTCAATCTTCTGGGCTCATGTAATCCTCTCACCTCAGCTTCCCAAGTAGCTGGGAGCACAGGCATGTGTCACCACCGCTGACTATTTTTTGTATTTTTTGTAGAGATGGGGTTCACCATTTGCCAAGGCTAGTCTCGAACTCTTTGGCTCAAGCAATCTGCCCACTCCACCTTCCAAAATGGTGGGATTAAAGGTGTAAATTACCCTAAGGCATATTTTTCAATCAAGCTTTTACTTCAGCTTTGCTCGTGGTCTAAAATTTTTGTTCTTTATCTTGATATGCTCTTGTTTGAGAACTTGTAGGGGATGAATCCTATTTGGCACATAAACCCCCAAACGAAGTAATCTTTAGCAAGACTGCTATATACGGAACACAGCTCTGTGATTGATAGTAATGACACTCAGCAAGTACAAAGTCAAAATGCAAATATAAAAGGTAGCATTTACTAGTATTAAAGTTGATATTTTTGATAGAAAAATGTATCAGAGGCCAAGATTCTAACCAATTTTTTTCTGAATTAAATTTCAGAGAACAGCTGAATTGAACTAGGGAGACATAAATTTGTCATGAATAAATCTTGCAGAAGGAATATATTCAGACTATGGAGATATGATATACAGTGACTATATTTGTGGTTAGCAAAATGATGTTACAGTTTTATGATAATAAATTTCTTATAAAAAAGAAACAGTTCTAATTCATTGTATTATCTTTAGTATCTTGCACAGTTCTGGCATGAATTAGAGATCAAAACTTCCTACTCCCAAATTAAGCAGTACATTATTAGAAAATGTTAGTCAATACTTATCAATATGTATGCCCTAAACATTTTGCAAAATATGGGAAATGCAAATTTTAAAAGTCATTGTCTTTGTCTAAGGTCTTTCCATTTTATGAGGGAATAGCAGCAAGAATTGAGAAAGAAGAGTGGACAGTGTTGAATAAAAGTGATATAGAAGTGGAAGAAAAGTATAAGGAATAGAAAATGTACACGAAGCAAGAAATAACAACATAATGATGAAAAGAAAAAGGAAAGAAGCATAGTAGTGAATACTGAAGGGGCGAGAGGATGATGCAAAAGAAGGATAAATAGATGCAAGTGGAGGAGCAAGGCAGAAAGGAAAAACAGAGAAAGCATTGAGGGCAAATTAGACCAGAAAGGAGGACCAAAGGAAACAGGACTACAGCAAAATGTTTCTATATCTGCTATAATTAATTCATTACAATAGATGATATATGCTTTTACTCTAATAGGTTTAGTAGTAACTGATTTGAAATTATTAATATGTATAATTTTGAGATTTCTTTTAGAAATATTAAATTGGTGGCAGCAAATGAATAAATGACCACTATGTAGAAAAATAATTGTTAAAACTTAAAAGGATAAATTCTTGACAGAAAACTGCTGCAATAACAATCGCTACCTTATGTAACAAACACAGAACTTCCATTAGCTCCAATTTAAATCAAACTGACAGGTTTCACTAAGAATTTGTTATGAACACTAAATGTTATTGTAAAATTATGTAAGAAATAAATCTTCTATTATGAAATAACAGTCATATTCCTGAAATAAAACATAGATACCAGGTTGTTTTACCCACTCCACCCCACTGGAGATTGACAATTAATTATAAAATATGCATACATGCACAATAATGCATTAGTACCTATAAGCGTATTAATCTTTTTCTATCTCTCACATAGGCATACACGCACATACACACACACAACCATTCATGCACACACACACAGAGTTATTGCATATGTATAATTTTAATTGTTGATACTCTTTTCAACTGTCATTACCACCCTTTTATGTTTTTCTTTGTGACTAATTGCTCCCCACTGTTAGAATGGAATGAGATCTGATAATAAAAAGAGAAACTTCTTGAGGTTTCTCTCCCATGTTCCCCATATTCCTCAGCAAATTTCATCTTTAGTTTTTTAAGCTAAGAAAAAAAATGATTAGAGAGCATCTCTGTCTCCTGACTGAAACAATACGCATTCATCATCGTTGCACCCTAAAAATGTCACATTGGTCCAGCCCCAAGCATTGTTTAGTTGTATAGCCTTGGCCTGTAGTAATGGCCTGTAGTACAAACTAGCCCCAGGTATGGTTTTGTCCCAAGTGGATCTAAAGTACTTCTGCTGCATTTTCAGAAATTTCAAAATCGAAAATTGTCTAGTGAAAAGGAAACACATGCAATCTAAGTCATTATCTTCAGTACATTGTTATTTCAGAATATGCTAAAGCATGTGCAATGAGTTGTTCATTAATATCAGGAATTGACAAAGTCTGGAAATGTCCCTCGAAATCAAAATCTACCATAATGCCATTAAAAATAGAGGATCAGAAAGTAATTGCTACTACAATGAGAAAAATAAATGTTGTTTTTGATTGTTTGCTAAATCTATTTCTGATATATTTTATGATTATAAAATGGTTGACATGCAAATAATTCTCATGATTTTAGGGTGAAAGCTAAAAATCAAATTATATTTATATGACCTGAATCAAGACAGTGGAATAAAACAGTAAATACTCTTGAATGCACACATGGAGAGAAATGTATTTTTTTTGTTTCCTAAGATTTTACTGTGTTCCCTGAAAACCCAGTGGGTTGTTTTAAACTGGCAAGGAGGAGTAATCCAGCTTGTTTATGATGTGGCAGCCCATATGAGCATCCCATTCCACACAGTCCTTGAAAATCTTGAAAATAAACACATCAGCATTATCATTACCTATATATACATCCTATGTGATTTTATACAGCTAGAATGTAAGATTAATATGAACAATTCAAAAGCATTCTTCCCTGCCTAAAAATTAATTTATATTACCCTCTTATAGTCATATCTTCCATAGTATAGTAAAGGTGCCTTCTCACACTTTTCCATCTATCTTGAGCTTCTGCCTTCCTATGTTTTTAAACTAAGTTACTATTTCCTGAAAATACCTCCACTTCTGACACTGAGTCTTTACCCACAGAGACCCAAAACCCTTAAAATAACTCATCAGTTTTCACAACATCTGGATACTTTTACTTCTCTAATCTCCTCAGTCTTCATTCCTTCTCAAGAATCCTACATGGTTAAGATCTTACTAGATTGAGTCATGCATTCTCAAAAGGATGATATTGTCCACAATGTGGCTACAATTGGCTCTTGAGGGGGGAAATATTCTTTAGAATTGCAACAGTTTGGGTCTCCACAGTTTAACACTGTAGGACAAGTTCTTCATCGTCAAAATTTAATTTCACGAGAGAATGGTGGTGATTTTGTAAAAGCATCTAAAAGGGATCCTGGTAGGGAGAAGAGTGATAATGAAAAGAAGATTGGGAAACACTGGGCATTATCATCGTCCCAATTGTCCTCAATATATTTGTAAAGCTCTGTATCAATACACACGTTTTTGTTTTTCTATCCAAGATAACTTTGTTCAACACTTGATGACTTAACTTTAGAAAATCCTCCCATTCTTCTAGATATAGCTCAAATGTAAACTCTTGTAGCTTTTGTGGATACAATCATTCCACCTGCACCAGGCAGAAAACTTTCTTTTTACATGTGTTCTCATATTTTCCAGGTACTCGGCATGCTATGGACCAAATGTTTCTGGCTCCCCCCACAATTTATACATTGAAACCCTAATTTAAGTATGAAAATTTTTGGAGGTGAAGCCCTTGAGAGATAATTAGGTCAGGAGGATGAAAGCCCTCATGAATGGAATTAGTGCCCGTATAAGAAGACGAGAGAGAGCTAAGAAGTACTCTCTCCGCCATATGAGGGCGCAGTGAGGAGGTGACTCTCTGCAACCCAGAAGGGAGTCTTCACCAGAACCTGATCATGCTGGCAACCTGGCTACCAGAACTACAAGAAATATAATTCTGGGGCGGGGGCAGTGGCTCACTCCTGTAATCCCAGCACTTTGGGAGGCCGAGGTGGGCGGATCACTTGATGTCAGGAGTTCGAAACCAGCCTGGCCAACATGGAGAAACCCCATCTCTACTAAAAATACAAAAATTAGCCAGGCATGGTGGCGGGCACCTGTAACCCCAGCTATTTGTGAGACAGCTTGAGGCAGGAGAATAGCTTGAACCTGGGTGGAGGAAGTTACAGAGATTGCGCCATTGTGCTCCAGCCTGGGCAACAGAATGAAAAAAACAAATCTGGTTTTCACTGTCTCCTAGGCTGCAGCCTCGAACTTCTGGGCTCAAGTGATCCTCCTGCCTCAGCCTCTCGAGTAGCTGGGACTACAGGCATGTGCCACCACACCCGGCTAATGTTTTTATTTTTATTTTTGTAGAGATGGGGTCTTTCCCAGGCTGGTCTTGAAATTATGGCCTCAAGCAATCCTTCTACCTTGGCCTCCCAAAGTGCTAGTATTACAGACATGAGAATTTCTGTTGTTTATAAACCACACAGGCTATAATATTTTGTTATAGCAGCACGAACTAATACATGTCATCACTGTATATCCATGTATTTATATATTGTTCTTCCTTGTGATAATGTGTCTTCATATTTAAGTCCATACTATCTACATCTTTGTAATCCTCAGTAATACGGAGTTGTTACCAGACTAAGCAAGATGGTTTAAAGATTAGGAAAATAAAAGCCTTTGGATAAAAAAAAGTAACAGAAATATTATTGTTTTGATGTAGAGAAAGAATAGGTAAGGATATAATCCTGCTTTATTTCAGATCAACTGTAGGCTATTCTGCTTACCTAGTGTGAAACAGGATTATTAAGGCCAAATTTAGGTTTATAAAATAGAGCCATAAAGTGAGTATGTGCTTCACAAATTATATTAGCATCATAGCGGTCCCCATAAAGAGTATAAATATAAGACCATGTAGATGACAATAAAAAGTCCTAGATGAAAGAAATATATGTACACTATACCTATGTCTGTATTTATTTATATCTTTAATCTTTTGAGCAATTTATATTTACTTATATAATATAGTGATATAATTATATAATATACTATATAAATTTATAGTAAATATATATTTAGTATACATCTATGGTTAGTATATTAAATATATTTATATATCATATATAAGTAATTTTATCTTAATTAGAGACAGAGTCTTGCTCTGTAGTTCAGGCTAGAATATTGTGGCTTTTCATAGGTGCAATCATTGCACACTACAGCCTCAAATTCCTGGACTCAAGCAAGCCTCCCACCTCAGCCTCCCCAAGTAGCCAGGACTATAGGTATCCACTACTGTGCCTGGCTTTATATTATATACTCACATATAAATATTTTATAATTAATATAAATAAGAAATTATGATATGTTACGTAATATAATAATATAATGTATTTTATTTATTAGTCATCTAATACATCTTCTAGTTTTAGAAGAAATTTAACTTAGAGGAGATACTGCTTTATCTCCCAAGTGTTAAAGAAAATATAAAGTGAACACATTTATTAGTAAGGAAGGTCAAATTATAAATCAGGCCTACTTCCGACTTTTTTCCAAGTTAATTTATAAATGGCATTTAAAAAACATTAAATGCATCAAGTAGAATTTTAAAAGTAGTCAAAGAGGAAGTTTAAGATACCAACAAAAGGAAACATTGTATATTTACTTAAATCACAAAGGTAGACAGATGTAATTTTAAAAGTCAACGAAGAAATTTAACATAAAAAGAAAATAATAAAAATGTTAAAATTAATTAAAATGCTTACTGAATGCTAGAGAGCTGAAAGTCCTTTATTGACACTCTTCATATCGGCCTATTTTACAGAAGGGATGAGATTATAAAACTACAAGAAACCAATATGTGTAAAAGAACAATAAAAGGAAAAGACTGTCTCATATATATATACTTTATCTCGGCTCACTGCAACCTCTGCCTCCTCAGTTAAAACGATTCTCCTGCCTCATCCTCCCAAGTAGCTGGGACAACAGGCACATACCACTATGCCCAGCTATTTTTTTTGGTATTTTTATTAGAGATGGGGTTTCACCTTGTTGGCCAGGCTATGTTATTAATATTTATATATGATATAATGGTATCAGACATTTCTTATCTTGATAGTATAGATTTCTGGGACTCAGAACACAATAACCCAAAGCACATAGACTTGACATGCTGAGTACTTTGAACAGGAGGACACTGGAAGACTTCAGAAACAAGATTGCACCTTCTCCTGTCCTCCTGTTTCCTGCCCCTCCTTCTTCCCCAAAGTGAGTCATAGGAGTATAGACAGCACTACTGTCTTCATTAAAATTGGTCACAGAAACTAGAACTCCTCTCCCACAAACTAAGCCATAAAACTTAGAAAGTTCACTCTTTCTCTTCTTCTTAAAGATCCTCATTCCAGAGGGTCCTACCCCATACCTAAGAGTAAGGAATGCCACCCAGAGAGGCCTGGAAAATCTCAACAGACAGGCTTTGTTGGACTTCCACACTTAGTCTATCACTATTAGTCCTACCCTTTGTTCAGTCACATTTCTACACAATTGTCCAATCTTCATCAAACCTAATCATGAAACAGACAGTTTTCTCTGGATCTTTGGGTCTTCATTTTCTGAAGGCCCCTGTGTCACATAAATCTTTGATTAAACAAACTTGCTATGGTTTTCTTTGTTATAGGAGTGTCTATTGTGACCCTTATGATGAGGAAAACTGCTGTAACTTTCCATCCTTACAAGATTCTCATGTTTCAAAACATTCTTCAATTTCTAGCATAAGCATAAATTTTAAAGAAATTAAAGAACCTAGTTTTGTTTAGTTGAAAATAATATAAATACCTTTTTTTGGTTGAAAAGGAAAAGGCCCAACACACAGTGGCACAGTGGAATTCTAGATAAATCAGGGTTAGAGATCAAATAAATATACTTAGAACAGTTAGTTCAATAAGCATTCTCAGTAGGATGCACTGTTCCTTACTGAATAAAAATTCCAAAGATCACCTCAAATCTTTGCATTTGTTAAGAATTGCACTTACCACATATACCTAGTCTTCTTCTATTTTGATAATTAACACATTTTTTTGGTAGCAGCTCAATAAGAGAAACAGTTTCTTCCTTTATTGTGCTGTGGACTTAATCTCAACAGGGTGTCCTTCCCTGCCCACCCTAATTAAGAAAACTGGCATATAAAACTTTCTGCAGATGGATCAACAGCAGGAGCTGCATAGATTTTCTTCATGAGCTTAATAGTTCTATCAGCAGCCCACATCACTTGAAAATCAGTAGTGCTGTCTATACTCCATAGGCCTTCAGAGCATCCAAGCTCCCTGCCAATGCTTCCTCTACGATTACTACTGAGATTCCTCTCAAGGTTCTCCAGAACAGTCTCCTACATGTTAGTTTTTTTTTTTTCTGAAACTATTTTCTCTGTTTTTTTCCTGGCTCCCACACTGTGTAACTCTTGCCAAGAGACTATTCCTGCCATCTTAATAGTTGCACATCAGAATTGGAGAATGAGAGGACACAAGACTGAAGAAGATAATGAACAAAAGGAAGTAGCTTCTAGCTTAAAAAATTCACCTGGTTCACTTTATTTTTCAGTCTTTAATATATTATATCGTATCATTTTGGCAAGTTTAACCCACTGGAGTAGTCCTGGCTTAGTTACACCTAATTTATACTTGTCTTTTAGGAGAAATAGCAAGACAAAACCAAGTGTCTCCATTTTATCCCAGCTGCTGCCATTTGGATAGCTCATCCTTCTTTCTGTCCTCCTTTTGTTTGAGTGAAGAAATGACTAATGCATTCCCACTCTGGTTCACTTACTTCATTCTCGTGCTGGTCAAAGACGAAACTTGTTGTAGAAGCTCCATCTTAAAATAGTGCTTAGAATATAAATGCTTAGAATGAGCTATTTATTGCCTTTGTGCTACCTAGTATTCATTTATAATCGCTAATATGAAGACAGATTAAGAGGAACACACATATGAAGACTGTTGCTGTTCCCTATTTTCATAGCAACAACCCTTAGAAAATCTTGGAAGGCTTCCGTATGCAATGTCTGATGATACATTCTAATTTTCAGTTGTCATGATAAAGAAAATCATGTAAAAATTTATAATAAATTAAGAAAACATGAGGTTATATCAGCCAGATATATTATTTGCATAAAATATAAGCTGTTTTAATCAGTAAATCAAAAGACATGTGACTCAGCCTTTTAAGTCTCACAATCTCCAGAGCCAGAACACTAGGCTTGGAGGATACACAGCCAGAAAGGATATCCAAACCACGCAGTAGAGTTGTTGCTTTGTTGCCTTGTTTGGATTTTCCCCTCTAGACTAAGATGCCAGAAGTCTTGGATGTTGAAGGCTCAAAGCTGAGTCTGTCTCAAGAAATCGCCTTCAACCAAAAGAAGGTGCCTCATCTAAGATTCTGCCCTGTCTTTAGAACCAACCCACATCTGATGACTGGTTAAAATGGATACAAAGTCTGGACTCCTTTTCTCAATTTGGAAAAACAATGAATTGCTATCCCAGCTCTTGAGCGTCCCATGGGATAGGATAAATGCTCTGATGCAACCTGAGGAAAGCACAACTTCTCTTTCTGTCCAATCCTGTGTCCTTCACGCTTTTTATCAATGGCTCTCTTGAAGTACTTCCAGGTAAACTCTAGGGGGTATATCCGTATCTCAGAATCTGTCAGGGAGTCCCACCAAAGGCATGGAAAGATTCTCTCAGCAGTGACCCCACTCATGATGTTACGGTAAGAGACACAATGTCTGGCAGCTCTGAACAGAGCACTGGATTCTAGAAACTGCCATTGACACCAAAAAGCCACCCTCTCCACTAAAAAATGCAATGTATCTTCCAAGTGAAAGTCTCTACCAAAATTGTAAACATTGCCTAGTCTACTCCTTGGGTGAGCATTGGAAGCAGCCATGTATCACAGGTTGCCAATATCTTTAAACATACTTCTTTACTGTGGAGTTCATTACAATATGAATCCTTCTCCAACATATAAATAAGAAACTTAGTTTTCTGTTTCTTTTGCTGCTAAAGGCACAGACGTACAATCTATGCGGCACCTGTAGCCTATACTCAAAAGATATTTTATTCCAAAAGAAAATATAGCACAAGTTCTAAATTACAAACATTCAAATTAAAATTTGAAAAACATTCATTTGTAAAGTTGAGTTTCTTATATAGTTTAAATTGTGTTCTGTTTAATGAGAGCAAGAATTTTGATAAAATCTGTTCATTATTTGTCTGAATTCCTGTATACAGCAAAATACTAAATAAGGAAACCTTACCTGTCCTTTATTTGGAGAGTTTTTCTTAATGGAATTATTGTAGAAATGAACCATTCATAGTAGAACAAAGTAGAGACAATGAAATTCTGGTATGTAATTTTTTTAAATCTATTTTTGTTTGTTAATGTAATATAAATTTGAAGTTACTCCGAGTTATAGAGTGGGACAGATATTCATTTAGCCAAATTAACAAAATGCTTTAGTTTTTGTTTTGTTTTCTGAATAAAATAATATCACATAAAACCACAAGTGTTTCTCACAGACACTCCTACCAGGCATTAATAATGATTATGTAATATAAGAGGCATTTTAAGAGATCAGAATTGAGTAAGAGGTCTTATGCAAAGCTGTTAACCAACTACAAGTAAGTAAAATCACTTATTCTTTGGTACAATGTGTGTTGTTGATTACCTAATGTCTGTGGATGGCTCTGTTTCTAATATTCCACCATTCTATGATTCCAGATAATGTTGTTTAAATCAATTATGATAAAGTTCAGGTGGAACATTAATGTAAACAAATCTTCAGTTTGGCAGCCAACAGAAGATATGATTCTTTCAAGACAAAAGGAGAAACCAGCAGCCTTTACGCAATGAATATTGACAAATTTAGTAAGCAACAAGAGGGGCTGGAGGCAACGTTGTAGGATCTGCAACATCTGTCGGTGGCACACCTCCAGTTCTTCAGTTTTCTCTCATCAGCTCCAGTCATCTTGGCCCATA
Source organism: Symphalangus syndactylus (assembly GCF_028878055.3). Classification (NCBI taxonomy): domain Eukaryota; kingdom Metazoa; phylum Chordata; class Mammalia; order Primates; family Hylobatidae; genus Symphalangus; species Symphalangus syndactylus. The sequence goes on along the minus strand of NC_072437.2, from coordinate 33,540,983 downwards.
GAATCTTTTCAGCTCCAGGATTAATCATGTTCATGTATCTGAGTATATTCTGACTGTGGGAAATCATAATTATATCCAAGAAACTGTCTCGTGACTTTATATCTTGTCCAGACCCCAAATCGATGTTATCCAATGTGGATTTCTGGTTTCCAACATTGTTCCTTTATTGCCCTAAACCAAGGAATGATAACCATAAACCAAGAGCCTCCAATTTTATTCCTTTAACACTGAAGTTATTACTTTCAAGTCTTCCCTATCATTTCTCAGAGTGTGTGTTTTCCCTATTTTTCTTCCTCTTACTTTTCCCCAGCTCAAGCAAATAAGTAGTTTTCTATTCTCTATTGAAAATATTGAGTACTTAAAATATGACATATATTTTAATTTTCATTTTTATATGGTATCTTATTTAACAATCGCAACTCTACTGTCATATACACAGTTTGTTCTCATTAAACGGTTGAGAAATATCCTCGGTGAAATGAAGTAAATAATCCAAGACCATACTGCTATATAATGTTAGAACTTGGATATTTAGATCTCCAAACTTGAATATAGATAGATAGTTAGATAGAGAGAGAGATAGACGTATATCTCCACTATATGTATATGTATGTGCGTGTGTATATATATACACGTATATATACATACATATTATGTATATATATATACACACACATATATATATATAACTGATTCCAAAACTTTGCTCTTGAAATATACATTTATGAGGCAATTACCTAAACTTACTTTTCTCCCCGATTTAGACAAATTGCTTTAATTTTTATTGAGATCTCTATGCTTTTGGATATATGTGGCCTAACACATCTCAGAGAGGCAGCCTCCATAGCTCATCTATTCCCTCAGTAACTATGCTGCTGAAATCTTGAACTTCCAGAATTCTCCATCACAACCCAGAGCACACATACACACACAAAATGTATGCTTAGTCTCAGTCTATGTCCTATTCATGGAACAGCCTCTGGGCCATTGTTGCTACCTAGAGCCTTCTAACATATTTGAGTCTTGCACTTCGTCAGCTGGTTGACATACCACACCTCACTTCCTATGTCATTTCACATCTTCCCTTCCCAGGTAGCAAACTCCCTCTTGCTACTCCTTGCTCCTCTTATTATTAAAGAAATAAATTGAATTATTTTACAGGATTTATAGTGAAATATTTGTATTTCCTATAACATAAATACTGTGTACACTTTCCTTTCCTTTTTTTTAAATGCTAATATTGACAGTGGGTTCCGGTGTTAGCCTAATCTTCTGCAGCATTTCTCGTAATAATTTAGGCAGCCATTGATAATAATTTTTTGTGTCTACAATTTCATTCGTGGGTGCGATATGATGATACTACAATTCTATTAACCTTTTTTCTTTATCAGCTGGAATTCTTAATTTAAAAAATATTTCATCAATTATTTATTTGCAGTTGTATAAGAATGTTAGGATGAATGCTAGAGTCCTTCCCTTTCTTTCTCAGTTTATAGAATGCATTGGTTACATAGTATTCACCAAATGTGATTAAAGAATTTTCATTAAGTTAAAAAATTAACATTTTTATCACTAATTAATGTCAATCAATTTTTCAGTAACTTCCACTTGTTTTGCTACTAAAATTGTCTTGTCCAAACAATAGAGTCCTCTTCCAATTGTACTATGAGACCTTTTGATATGTAGTCTTTGAAATCTTCCTTAATTTTTTAGGATAATAGGTTGTTTCAGACCAATTCTGTACATTTTTTGCACCATATCTAGATTTAATCAGTTATTCGGGGTCCCCTGATTTATTTGAATGTAAAATGCTATATAAGAGGCTACAGTCTGCTTGCCAAGGTGGTCAGTGTTATTGGGTTTGTCATTGTTTTTAGGCTTTTTAGAATATGAGGCTTGGAAACATATATGAATATAAAATATAAAATATTTTATGTGTATAATAATATTTTTTATTGCCAAAGCCAAACTAACAAAATATTACCACCAACAGATATACTATGGATATTGAAATAGTGATATTTAGTGGTGAGATTTTTTTTCCTTTTTAACTAAACACTTTTACCCACTTCTCCAAAGTCAATCTTTAAATCATTCATTTCCAATATGGGAAAAATTATATTTCTTTTCATTTATATGACAGTGTTATGATGATACACTTATAAAAATGTGAAAATGTTTTAAAAATTAAAATGTTGCAGTCAGCTTTGAATTATCAGAAAGCAGCTTCTTCTTTGGTATATCCTAGCTTTGAAAATTATTGAGGAAACTGCTAAATGATTTATTTTATTGGCAAAACTTTCTGAAAATGGCACAGAAAAAAATAAACAAAACCTTTAAACAGAGTTAGTAACCAAGGAGTGTGCATAACAACCAAAGTCAGTGCAATCACTGACATGCCCTTTGTCCAAGCGCAAAGGGAATAATTAAGGTGTGCATTGAATTTCATTGCAAAAAGCAGAATACTATTTTGTGCATCAGACTGCAGCATAAGACTCAGGACCTGTAAAGACCACGCGGAACAACGGGACCATCTGTAGATGAGTGTTTGATGACATTTTTGAAGCATCTGTGATGACATGGGTCATTCACCCAGACTTCAACTATCTCACACCCTCACTGGGGTTTAGCCGAGTAACTTTGAAGCAACCCAACGGATAGCTACTATTGACATTTTCTAAAAATAAGACGTGAGAAAGGAAAGTTTCAACAAACTTCTTCAATTCATTTCAACTCAATAAACATTTTTGAAGGCTCACTAATGTGCACTGTCTTTGCTGCTCTATGCATCTCTCTTATCTATTAAATGTTCATCCTGCTTCAGATCCCTGTCAGATCTATCCTTCATGCTGCTGATACAAGAATCTTTTTCAAACATACTCCTGATAGGGTCACTTCTCCACCTAAAATCCCCAGGATAAAATTCGATAACTTTAGCAAGTTATAAAATGTCATTAATGATTTGTTCTCTCCATCACCTCTCATATCTCCTACTTATCCCTATGCCCCTGACATGCAAAGCTATTTATATGTCTTCTGGTGCTATTCTCACCTGAGTCATTTGTGCAATGCTTATGTTATATCCTCTTCCGAAACGGTCATTCTGTCTTAAATGGACTATATACTAATTGGCTTTTTGATAACTCACACATTGCCTTCTACACAGTCTTCCATGATTTTTCAAGCTTGCTTAAATATCTATGCGTTCTTTCCATTAGAATGTGAGTGATTAAAAGGCAGGAGGCTGGTTCATAAGTCACTTTTTAGAATTACCCCCCCACTTCTGCAACAGTACCAGGTAAAATAAAATGTAAAAAAAAAAGATGTTTTATTTAATTACTCAACCAACCCGACAATATATCAAGCAGCTGCCATTCCATTAGACCCCTGATATCTCAAAGACTTACTCACAATCTCTGTTTCAAGGGGGTGTGAAAGAGAAAATTTATTAGTAGAAAGCTTTGTAACTATTTGAAAAGCAGACAAAGAATGTGAAGCATGAAATGGATTACATGGAGTAGTTTTATACTTGTCGGAAAGGAGATTGATTAACTTTCTGAATCTTCAGAGTGGCAGTTCATTATTTTATTGGTTTCTAGTATAAGCGAGATATCCAAATTTAAAAGCAAATAACAAAGGGATTCAATAAACAGATAAATATTATATTTGCATGGACAGTCATCAGTGCCTCATTGCTTTTGAGGGTGCCAAGACATAATCCAGGCTGTCTTCCTACTCAAGCCACTGTAAAAGCTCTAGACCTGGAGATGCAGGTGACTTCCAAAGTGAAAGAGCTGAACAGTAGCAGAAACTGAAAACATGCCTTGGTTTCTGAACTATTAATCCAATGTGCATTTTACTAGAGTAAGGGCTACCAAATTATAAATAATATATATCACAGTAAAACGCCTTCATTAAATATTTTTAGTTTCACAATAAAAAAATTTATTGTCGACCAGCATTTAATTTTAGACTCAAAATTGATAAAAAAATTAGGTTATACTTTTCTTTTGCATATATATTTAATATCTATTTTTAATTTTTTTAAAATTGAATTATGTTTTAGTCATTATATGAACAGCTTTATAGTTCTTTACAAGAGGTGGTCTATTTGATGGTCCAGTTAAGAAAGTTATGTTTATCTTACAGCACTGAGTAAGGTTAGTATGTTACAAATAAAATTAATGAGGGGAGAATGGAGCAACCAACTTTTTATATAAGAAAATAGGATTATTTGAAGAGAAGTAAAAAATCAAATACAAATGAACAAAAATGTCACAATAAAGAGGATTTGAGAAAGAAGAAAATAGAAATGAGTTAGAGGCATTATGATGTTCAATACTGCTTATAAATATTAAGTAGAAAAGATACCAAAAAGATATTGATATATACTATGTCCTAAATGTTTGTGTTCCCTCAAATTTCATATTAAGTGTAAATTAGGAACCAAAACTCATATAGGTATGCTATTAGGAGGTGAGGTGTTTTGGGAGGTGAAAGAACCTCTTACATAATTAGTGCACTTATAAAATAGGCCCAAGAAAGCTCCTTTGTTCCTTCTACCTCATCAGGACACAGGTAGAAGGCACTATCTGTGAGAAAATGGGCCCTCAGCAGACACTGCACGTGCTTGCGCCTTGATTTTGGATTTCCCAGCTCCCAGGACTGTGAGAAATACATTTCTGTCGTTTATAAGCCACCCTGTCACCCAGCTGATGTATTTTGTTACAGCAGCTTGACTAGACTGCAACAACCTGGTAAAAACATAAGAAATTATTTTTATCTCTGAAGGTATTTAAAAAAATACTAATTCAATGATATGGTGAGTGTCAAGACTTAGTAGTTTCTAAAATATCAAATAATGTTAAATGTTAACACTGTGTATAAAAAGTGGTTGTAGAATCCCTGAAGGACTTCAGTAAATTTTAGATTAACCCTCATATGCCTAAAATGCAGAGATGCAAACATGGTTGTAGGATGTAGGCAAAACTGCGAGAACTCTCACACATAGTTCTTTACTAAGTAGACATAGGTAAAGGAAATAAGCTGACATAATAATAATATATCATATAATAAATATAATTAAAGTGATGTTTCAAACTTATAAAGATATTTGCATGATTTTATAGATTATTGCATATATGCAGTATAAGAAAAAAGCCAGCAAATGCATTATCTGAGAATGTCCTTCAATGTTAATTCCTTTCTTTTTTAACCAGCTATTAATATCTATATATTTGAGGGCTTTTTTCTCCACTTGTAATTATGCCATTTTGTGATTTAATTCTATCATAAAAATGGCCTATAAAATAATATTATTCTATATTGTGTCCCATTTAGGATATGGCTCTAATGGTTCTCCTGTCCCTTCACCTTGCAAAATAATCAGTAAATTTAAAATCGCTTTCTCTCTTCCATTACAGAGTTTTCCCCATCTTTGAAGCACTCACACAAGATGTGTTAAATTAGCAATTCTCTTCCCATGATTTTTGTGTCGGCTGGTTTGTTACAAAGGCTGCTAATTCTTCTTTGCTCCCTTCCATTTATGTTTAATAATATCCCTAATGTCAAGCAATTCCTCCCAATAGGAGGATGTTTTACTCACTATACTCTATTATGAAGTAATATAAAAAAATCTTATTAATTTGAACTAATAATTTCCCTTTCTTTAGTATGTTGGAAAGTGACATTAAAACTAGATTTTTTAAATATTAGAGTTAATATCATATACCTCATAATAAATTTCCTGAATTTAATTAATATGATATTGAAAGATTGAAGTATGCTTTAATATTAAAAATTCCCTTTGGCAAGATCTACTTCATTTTGAAGCCAGGTTCTGGGATTGAACAGATGTCAGATGTAAAAATTCATGAATCTTCAAATGTTTAAGTTAACTTTGCAGGATAAATAAAAATAAAAAGTTTCCATTTGATTTTTTAAAGAAATATGCAACACTAAAAAATATTTTTCCCATGTAGATATAAAAGTTACTCTATTTTTGGAGAGACAGATTCAGTACTAGTTGTATGACCATACTTTTCCTCAATTTTTATACTTAATTTTCTGCATTGAAATTAATTTAAAAATTTTTATAAATGAGAAATTTACCAAGGCTATCATGAGAAATTTGGTCTTTTTGGAAAGATGCATTTATGACTTTTAGTTTGAGTGACGTAGAAATTGTAAGGTTGTAAACACATTTTTTTTCAAAATTTGAATGCAATAAATATGTTATAAATGAGATGCATTATCTACTATATTTAAATAAGATAATATAATAAAAAATTAACATATCCATGCATCATTGCTAAGAAATTTCTTCTTTTTGTATTGGACTTATAAATCTCGCCACCTTCATCTCCATATTATTGAGATATTTAAAAAAAGTACTTAGCTTTTATCTGATGTTTAATCTTTCATCTTATTCTACAAACTCAGGAATCAGCTCTATCAAGCCAGGGGTTCTGATATGTTGTTTCACTACCATATCAGCAGCACCTAGAAAAGTGTCAAGTGCACAACAGGGAGTCAATATATATTTGTAGAATGAATAAAAGTGAATGAATAAGTAGATACTAGTTTCCAAGCAAATTAATATCCACACGCAATTCAATTTTCAAAATTGTGTTTTTCCATAACAAGCATAACACCTGATTATGTCCCTAAAGTTCTAAAATCTTAAAATTCATAAAGATGCATTCGCATGGAGACTCCAGTATTTGGTTCACTGAAGTTACCAACTTTCAGTTGAAAACAAAGATGAAGCCACACCTATTCAGGACACAGGCCATAATCAATTACAGTTCTGATATCCACCAGGACCCAGTCTGCTTTTACTAGAACCTTGAAGACCGTAGTAAGCCCACTCCACTTTCCAGTACACCTGTGCCACACAGGAAGTTGCTAGTCTCCTATTTCCTCCCACAAACATTGTTTTCATGTTACTTGGTATGTCCTCAATTCCACACTTTTTTCCTGCTGGCAACTTTCCTCTTGAAATCTCTCTGATCCGTCCTCTGAAATCATATTTTCCTTTTTAAAGTAAAGATTCTGAATCTCTTCTGGAAGCATATATCCTTTACCAGTTTGCCTTCCAAGGACGTGGCAACCTTTGGATGCTTTGTGTAGAACAATAATCAATTTTAGAAAAATTTGCACTAGGTCATGTCAATAAAGTAACAGTTGGCTGCTGTTAGATTCTCTGAAATTAGTATCACTGAGGAGTGGAGATTTCATATTTTAGTGACTGTAGATTGAGTTAGAAGCACAAGAAACACTTCAAAACCATCCTTTCTCACATGATTGAGTCTTCAGTTTTAGGATTTGATCAATTGATTGTCTTTCCTTAATTCCCCTTCAGCCTGTTGCATAGTTGTTAATCATTGTCCTAGGAATTCCCTTTTCTCCTTATTGGATCATATCTGTATCACTAGGGTCAAGTCAGGAAAACAGAAATCACTGCAATTATTTCACTGAGAGTGACATTAATACCAGGGATTGGATTCAAAAGTGATGGGAAAGCTGAAGAACAACCAGGGAAAAGTGAAGCAACCAGGCTTTAGCAACATCTAAAAACCTCTGCCACCTTCAAAATCCTTTGCCACTTTATTTTGCTGATAAGATCATGAAGGAAGATAGTTTTACTTGTGCATGGAAACCAAAGCCTTCCAGGAGTAGCTAGAACCTTGTGAAAGTGGGATTAAGGCACCTTCCTATAGAAATTATGATTACAGAGAAAGAAACTATCTTTTTGAATTTAGCATCACAAAGAAACAGAGTCTTTGCTGGACGTATCACCACAGAGAGAACTAGAGACAGAAATGTTCAGGCTTCTTGGTCTTCCTGGACTCCAAATTTCTGTAAGGCGCTTCCACTGGCTGCACCTACAAGGAAGGCAGTTTTCATGGAAACCTGAAAATTGTAGATGCCTGCTATGTAGAACCAATCAGGAAATGGACAAGAAAGACACGTGAGAGCAAAGATGTAAATGAACAGTAAAATAGGCTTGCTAGATAATGAATGTTTTTTTTCCTGCTTTCTTTTTAAAGAATCTTTTGTTATTTATTTAATTTTTGTATTTATTTAGTCTTAATGCATTGGTTTAAACCACCATTTCAATATTGAACAGAAATGGCAATAATAGATACTCATATTTTACTTCTGACTTTAAAGAGAATGATTCAAACATTTCTCCTTTAATATTGAAGTAGGGTTGTTTTTGTAGATGCCCTATGTTAATTTAAATGAGTTACCTTCCATTTTTAGTACTCTAAGAATGGTTTTTATAAATAGTTACTGAATGTTTATGTTTTAAAATTGTTGTGTTTTAATTTTCCCCTTAATATGTTATTGTGGTAAATTATATTTCTACTGTTTAATCAACCTGGCATTTTAAGGCAAATTAGATTTGTTCATATTATACACTGCTACATAATTTAATACTAATTGTAATCTATTTTAAATTTTTGTTTATCTTTGTTTATTGTTCTGTATATTTTTGTACTCTTGTCAGGTATAGCATTAAGTTTAATGAATTAACAGAATGATTTGCAGAATACCCTTCATCTCTGTCGTCTACTTTTCTGTAGTTTTGGAATGATCTACTTACTGAGAATTTTATAGAGTTAAACTATAAAACTGTCTAGTGCTACTTCTTTTTTTTATTTGCTACTACACCAATTACTTAGTACTCAAATGATTATTCAGGATTTTTATTTATTCTTGATTAAATGCTGGTAAGTAATATTTTTCTAGATAGTTGTGTATTTCTGCTTATGCTTTACATTTACTCAATAGCGTGCCCTCATTTTCTTTCTAATCACTAAGTATGCCATTAAACCCATTTTTATTCTTAATATTTATTTTCTGGGTAATATTTGTTGTTCCTTGATAAGCCTGAAGAGGTTGATAAATGTTATTACTAATTTTAGAAAATCAGTTTTTGGCTTTGGTGATCCTCTTTGTTGGCCTAGTTTCCATTTTATGAATTTATTTTCTTATTATTTAGTCTACAGTCATTGAGTTTATTCTTTTTCTGATTTTCTAAACTCATTAGAGTTCAACTTTCTTCTTTTCTAATTTATGCATTTAAGGCTATAATTTTTCGTTTGCATAGAACATTTGTTGTGTCTCCCACGTCTTGATATGTAGTATTTAATTCTCTTCAGGTGTTAAGAAACTTGCATGTTTTCATTATATATGTTCATATAATTGATTTTTCTACAGAATGAAAATATTGTATAATCTGCACTATCCGGTATGATAGTCACTAGTGGCTACTGAACACTTAAAATGTGCAACTAAGAAAATGAATATTTAATTATATTTACTTTAAATATAAAGCCACATGTCTAATGCCCACCTCATTAGACATCTCAATATAAAAAAGAAATGAAACATGAGCTTATAGAGGATATTTATATAATAAACATGTTTTGATGCAGAAGTTGTACCATAATGGTTGTATATTTTTAAGCTGATTTATATAACCTAGCAGAGAAGCAGACCTGAATTATCCAAAAGAGGACAGAATCAGAGGAGATATATTCCTGAGTAGACCAAATATGAATGTGGGTATGGGATATAGTATAAAAGGGGAAGTCTCAGCATAATATAGAAGCCTAAACATTCATTCATAATAGCAGAAGATGAAGCACAGTGTGTGAGTACACATGTGTGTATGATGGGAACATGTTGTATTTTCAATATGTTGTCTCCCCTTCCTAATTATTGAATGATCCTTGTATTACTGGAGTTTGCCAATATTTCCGGCTAAAAACTAATTGTCATAGCCACTCTTGCAATAGCTCTGGCCACTGAGACTAGGCATGATTCACTGTCTGTGAGCAATAAACCAAGAGATAAAGGTCAACCATTCTTCTGTTGACTTCTTTAGAATGAGGAAGAGTAGGCTGAAGTCCAACCAGCGATCTTCTATTTCTGATATACTGAGAATGGAAGACAATCATCATTTGTTTAATGAGTATGAAGCCACCAGAAGCGGCCATGAACTGTCTTCCTCCAGATATGTTTTAAGGTTATGCTTTTTTTGTGTTTACTAAACACAATTCTTGAAAGAGGCATAAGTTAGAAGTGAGGTGTTGATAGTAATGCAAACTAACGTGGCTGAACAAGGTAGTCAGAAAGTAGTTGGATAAGTTTCATATGGTACAAGACAGAGCTGGCATTAAGAAATAATAATAATAACCATTTGATTAATCCTTCATTTGATGTATATTTAAAAATGAACTACATGCCTAATGAGATTGTAAAACTAATGAAAATGGCAGAAAATGTTTAAAACTTTACATGCAGTAATAAGTGGCTCTTATTGCTACTTTTGGCAAAGAAGATGAACTCAGATAAAGCTATGTGGGCTACTTTGCAGTTTATATGTTCCTTCTCTTCAGAAAAACAATATCCATATGGGGTAGGATTACATATGATCCAGAGACCTCAGGTTCCAAGTCAATATTTTGAAAAGCAGGACACTGTTATAAGGATTATCAGTTGCCTATCCAATATTCTCTCTCCTCATCTTCCATTGACATTGAATGACTCTGCTATTAGGAATGCCCTATGCTCAGGCACCCATGAAGATGGAGAGATGATAAATAGTAAAAGAGGAAATGAGTAGTTTTTTTGGTAAATACCTTTAAAAGAAGTTGGGACAGCTGGAGAGGTTTACTTACTTTTCCCTTTGCTGTTGCTTTTCGTGTCTGGAATTCAGAAGTCACAATTAGGGGTCCTGTAGTCATATGATGCCTGTGAGTCAAACTTGAGGATAAAAGCCACTGGTTAAGAATAGGATAACAGAAAAGTAAAAAAAGTACATTCTGTGATTACTAATGAGCTGTCATGCCATCCCTAGAGTCTGTCTTCACGAAATTTGTAAGTAGAAAATAAAATAGACAGAGAGAGAGAGACAGAGAGGAACAGAGAGAGAGAGGGAGGGAGAGAGAGAAACTATTTTTTTTTTGCAGTGACAATTTGGGAAGGTACTGGATGCTAATTCCTTTTTTAACTTATATAATGTAATTGCCTTCGATGGCTTTTGTTTTAACAGTGAAATAAGAAACAAACTCCAGCTGAGAATGAGCAGGATTTGAAGGAATGAAGATTTGGAGAGAGGAGAATGTAAAACAGATTTATAGGACAATGGGAGACTAAGTAGCCTGAAATAAATGGTAGAAAGGTCAAACAACACTAAGGGCTCTCTGATTTAAGTTATGGGTTCTAACTGAAATTAGCCAAGTTTGCATGATTTTTACTTGCTGTCCTTAACTAGAGTATATAGGGTACTGGTTTTAACTCCTTGTGGTTTTGCAAGGCAGGGAGGGACAAAAGTGTGACTCATTACTAATTGCTTACATTCTGAGCATTGCATTTTTTATATGCATCACATTTAAACATCCTAAGAGCTATTGAGCATATCTACCTTGCTGTCCTCTTAAGAGTCTGCTGCTCCTCTTGAGCTACCCTTTCCAAGTCCAATTAACTTTGGTTAATGTAACAGTGTAATAAGTCAGTGTTTTATTTAAGTCTTCACAAAGATATTGTACACATAGGACATAGAAAGTTCTCTTGGCATAATCATTTCCAACCCATTCATGTACATTTCATGCCCTATAAAATGCAGAGATAGAAATTATATATTGAAACTGCAATTTATGTTACCTTGCAAGAACAGTGAGATCTAGTTTATATTCAAATTTGGTTTGCAGGCATCAATAAAATACGTCAGTGAAAAAAACCATCTTGTCTATCGACTTGCCCCCTCCTGTTTTGCTTTGTTTGGTAATGGAGTATCTAAGCTCTTACATTCAAATTACATCTATTTTAACATGCATATTATTTACCAACTCTTACATCAAGGATAAATGTCATAATGTCGAAATTAAAAGTGCCTGTTTAAGTTCTCCTACAAAAAAAAAAAGTAAGAGTTCCCTAATTCAAAGTAAAGTAGAATTTGCACTTTTTAAAAAACACATGTTAGTCCATTGTGACTATAACATTTAACTAGACTGAAGACATCTCTTAAAATAAAAGCACTGCTTTTTCTGGACTTTATTGCATGAGTAAGTGGTTACTACAAAAGTGAGCTTGATTGCTCTTGCATTAAGATGTAAGTAGCTGAGGAAACACAAACAAGAAAACAGGCCAATGCAACTGTACCAGAAAGAAAAATTACATATTGGCTATACTACTTTCTTAATTATGTGACTAATACTCAATATTTATTGATTTAATATAAGCAGACTTCTGATATAAAGAGTACTTTTGAAGATGTTCATCAAATGTCAAGTATTGGAAAACAACCCAAAATTATTGAATATATTTTGAAAATAATTTATCATCTCTATATTCTTAGTTGTAAATGTTTTCTGAACAGATGATTAAAAATAAAAAATCAAACTATGATTTCATTTTACTGAGAGTAGATAAGGATATAAGAATTCCTGGCTATCAGCAAAGTGGAGGAATAAAGGAGTATCTGAAAATAGTAAGATACATTGAGCCAAAACTGCATGAAGTGAGCAATAGGAAGTAAAATTAATATCTGAGATGACATTGATTAGCAAGGTTTATTTCAAAGTGACTTCTTATTACTTAAAAATGAAAATCAATAATTATTAATAGGAGATCATCAATTCAAATTGCTCAGGTTTGGACTGGATTTAATGATGTATTAGGTAAATGATAGTTATGCAATTATACATCTTAAGTTTAGGCTAAGTCAAAAATTTACATGAGTTTTTGTGAGGAAAAGAGAGAAAAGCAGATTTGGCAATAGCTCAGTTAGGCTGATGTTAAGTGAATGAATTTTAGACATCTGTAGCATAGAAGATATTACTCAGGATTTGGAGCTCTGTATGTCAGAAAAACAAACCAAGACTCAGGTTTAGGGTTGACAACATTTTATTTTGCTATTAATGTACTTTCTTATCATTGTGTTGTTTTGCCACTAATGTTAAGCGAATTTTTATGCACATACAGGCACATGCACAGAGACATAAACAAATTCTTATGTATATATGCCTTAGTATAAATATCATTAATAATGGAAGTTATGTATAATGTATAGGACAATTCTGAAAATATATACCTCTAGCTTTATGAAACCTCCATTTAATTCTGCCTGCTGTTCCTTTTTTTTTCTGTGGCAGGTAAAATCTTTGTATAATCAAGTATAGATCAACAGATTGGCATTTGGGATCTACTAGAATAGTTGTCAGATTTTAAGATGGAATTTACTAGTTCATTTACTAGTTTTCTTGAGAGTGCTATTGCATTTCAAGCCTCCATTTCCTTTTCTGCTAAAAAAAATTGTAACTCAAAAATTCGTATAAAATGAAAGTTTGTGAAAGCATATTATGAATTATACAGGTTAATACACCAGTTATTATTTTTCTCTAGATAGTGTCTATAAAAGATGGATGCCAATTTATTAAATTTAAAAGAAACTAGTGCTAAGGCATAGGGTCCTACATTTGGCCTGGCTTTGCTACTGTAGGGGATAATGGGACAAGCCTTGACTTAAATTAATTTTTCACATATGGGTATCAATCTTTTTGTCAGTAACATGGATTCTGAATACCCATGGAAAATAGTTCACAAATGGTTTATACGGGTTCTGTAAACCTCCTGAAATTAGGTAAAAATTATCAATTTTCTGGGGACATCAGTATATATTTCTTGAGATGATAAGAACAACATTTTTATAAATGAAGAAGTTTTCCTTATTATAAGAAAAAGTATTACAGAATAATGTTTCAAATGTATATTTATTTAATATACACCCCCACTACTCTTCCCAGCCACTGGTTACCATCCTTCTACTCTCTATCTCCATGAATTAAATTATGTTGATTTTTAGATCCCACAAATAAGTGAGAACATGTAATGTTTGTCTTTCTGTGCCTGGCTTGTTTCACTTAACATAATGATCTCCAGTTCCATCCACGTTGTTGCAAATGGCAGGATCTCATTCTTTTTTATGGCTGAATAACACGCCATTGTGTATATGTACCAAATTTTCTTTATCCATTCATATGTTGATGGATACGTAGGTTGTTTCCAAATATTGGCTAAAAAAACAGTGCTATAATAAATATGGGAGTGCATGCTTTTGCAGGGGTGGTACATACCCATCAGTGGGATTGCTGGATCACATGATAGCTCTATTTTCAGATTTTTGAGGAACCTCTGAACTACTCTCCATAGTGGTTGTGCTAATTTACATTCCCAGCAACAGTGTACAAGAGTTCTCTTTTCTCCACATTCTCACCAGTATTTGTTATTGCCTGTCTTTTGGATAAAAGCCATTTTTAACTAGGGTGAGTTGATATCTCACTGTAATTTTGATTTGCACTTTTCTGATGATCAATAATGTTGAGCACCTTTTCATATGCCTGTTTGCCTTTTGTATATCTTCTTTTGAGAAGTGTCTATTTAAATATTTTCCCATTTTGAAATAGAGTAGATTTTTTTCCTATAGAGTTGTTTGAGCTCCTCACTAAAAATTTAAGTTACTATTAATCCCTTGTCAGATGGGTAGCTAGCAAATAGTTTCTCCCATTCTGTGTGTTGTCTCTTTACTTTGTTGTTTCTTTCCTTTGCTCTGCAGAAGCTTTTTAACTTGATGTGATCCCACTGGTCTGTTTTTGCTTTGATTGCCTTTGCTTGTGTGGTATTACTCAATAAGTTTTTAACACCATTTGTTGAAGAGACTATCTTTTTCTCAGTGCATGTTCTTGGAACCATTGACAAAAATGAGTTCACTGCATGTGTGTGAATTTGTTTCTGGATTCTCCATTCTGTTCCATTGCTCTACTTGTCTAATATGCCAGTACCATGTGGTTTTGGTTACTATAACTCTGTAGTATGATTTGAAGTCAGGTAATGTGATTATTCCACTTTTGTTCTTTTTGCTTAAGATAATATTGGTTATTATTTATTTTCAGGTTGTTTTGTGGTCTCTCTTCCTTCTTTCCTTCCTTCCTGTCTTCCATTTACTGAAGGAGATTTTCTCTCATAATTTGGCTTCTTGTTTTTAATTTTTTGTATGTTTATTGTACATTTTTGGTTTGAGGTTACCATGAGGTTTGCAAACATTATCTTATAACTTGTTATTTTAAGCTGATAACAACACTGTCTGCATAAATGAACAAATAAGCAAACAGAAACCTAATAAAAACTCTACACCTCAAGTTCCCCTGCTTTATAAGTTTTGTTGTTTCTATTTGTATTTTATTGTACTGTCTGTGTCTTGAAAAGTTGTTATAGTTATTATTGTTGATTGGTTCATCATTTAGTCTTGCTACTCAAGATATGTTTATACAAAGTTCTTAAAATGGCCTATTTCTTATAATGAGCAGTTTACACACCACAGTTACAGTGCAATAATAAACTGTATTTTTTTTTTTGGTGTACTTACTATTACTAGTGAGTTTTGTACCTTCAGATGATTTCTTACTGCTCATTAACATACTTTTTTTTTCCAATCGAATAACACCCTACAGCATTTTGTTTATGAAATCCCTCAGATTTTTTTTTGTTTTTTGTCTAGAAAAGCCTTTATTTCTCCTTCATGTCTGAAGGATATTTACGTATTTATGCCAGGTAGACTATCCCATGGTAAAAGGTTTTTTTTTGTTGTTTTCTTTTTTTTTTTTTTTAGCACTTTAAATAAACCATGCCACTCTCTCCTCACCTGTAAGATTTCGACTGGAGAGTCTGCTGCCAGATGTGTTAGAACTCCATTATATGTTATTTGATTCTTTTCTGTTGCTGCTTTTTAGGATCCTTTCTTTATCCTTGACCTTTGGAAATTTGAATATCAAATGCCTTGAGGTAATCTCCTTTGGGTTAATTCTGCTTGGTGCTCTATAACCTTCTACTTGGCAATTGATATATTTCTTTGGGTTTGGGAGGTTCTCTGTTACTATCCCTTTGAATAACTTTTTTTTTTTTTTTGAGACAGTGTCTCACTCTGTCACCCAGGCTGGCGTGCAGTGGCGCCATCTTGGCTCACTGCAACCTCTGTATGCCCTAGTTTAAGCAATTCTCATGCCTCAGCCTCCCAAGTAGCTGGGACTACAAGTGTGAGCCACCACACACAGCTGATTTTTGTATTTTTAGTAGAGACAGGGTTTTGCCATGTTGGCAAGGCTAGTCTCCAACTCCTGACCTCAAGCAATCCACCTGCCTCAGCCTCCCAAAGTGCTGCCCAGTCTTAAATTTTCTACCCCTATCTCTTTCTCTCTCTACTCTTAAAGTCAATAAATCTTAGATTTGTCATTTTGAGGTACTTTCTAGCTCCTATAGGGGTGCTTTATTCTTTTCTCTTTTGTCTCTTCTGTGTATTTTCAAATAGCCTGTCTTCAAGCTCACTGATTCTTTCTTCTGCTTGATGAATTCTGCTGTTAAGAGACTGATGCATTCTTTAGTATGTCAATTGCATTTTTCAGCTTCAGAATTCTGCTCGATTCTTTTTAATTATTTGAATCACTTTGTTGAATTGATCTGATAGAATTCTGAATTCCTTCTCTGTGTTATCTTGAATTTCTTTGAGTTTCCTCAAAACAGTTATTTTGAATTTTCTGTCTGAAAGGCCACATATCTGTGTTTTTCCAGGATTTCTCCTTGTTGTCTTTCTTAGTTCATTTTATGGAGGTCATGCTTTCCTGAATGGTCCTGATACTTGTAGATGTTTGTCTTTGTCTTGGCATTGAAGAGTTAGGTGTTTATTGTAGTCTTCATAGTCTGGGCCTATTTGTACCCTTCCTTCTTGAGAAGGCTTTCCAGATATTTAAGAGGACTGGTGTATTGTGATCTAAGCTGCATCCGCATCTGCTTTAGGGGACACCCAAGCCCAGTAATGCTGTGTTTTTTTTTTTTATTTTTGTTTTTTTTTTTTTTGTTTTTTTTCCAGACTAATAGAGGTACTAACCTGATGGTCTTGGACACAATCTGGAAGAATTTTCTGCATTACCAAGAAGAAAAGCTTGTTCTCTTCACTTATTTTCTCCCAAACAAACAGAGTCTCTCTTTCTGTCTGTTCTGAGCCACCTGAAGCTGGGGGTAGAGTGACACAAGCACCACTAGCACTAGGACTTCACTGAGTTAGATCTAAAGCCAGCCCCACACTAGGTCTCACACAAGGCCTGCAGTAACCACTTCTTGGATACCACCAATTTTTTTCAAGGAACCTCCATAGTGTTCTCCACAGTAGCTTTATTAATTTCCTTTCCAACCTACTTTGTATAAGAGTTCATCTCTCTATGTATTTTTGCCAGCATTCATGATTGCCTGTCTTTTGCATAAAAGCCATTTTAACTGCAATGACATGATATTTCATGGTAGTTTTGATTTGCATTTCTCTGATGATCAAAAATGTTGAGCATTTTTTATATACCTGTTAGCCATTTGTATGTCTTCTTTTGAGAAATGTCAATTCAGATCTTTCGCCCATTTTTTAAACAGATTACTATTTTTTCCTATTGAGTTGTTTGTGCTCCTTATATTGAGTTGTTTGAGCTCATTTTGACTATTCATCCTTTGTCAGATGGATAGTTTCCAAATTTTTTTCTCATTGCATGGGTATTCTCTTTATTGGTTGTTTTCTGTGCTGTGCTGAATCTTTTTAGCTTGATATGATTCCTTTGTCCATTTTTGGTTTGGTTTCTTGTGCTTTTCAGGTCTTAATCAAGAAATCTTGGCCAAGATCAATGTCTTGTAGTGTTTCCCAATATTTTCTTCTAATATAATTTCATAGTTTTAGGTCTTAGATTTAAGTCTTTAATACATTTTGACTTGATTTTTGCATATGGTGAGAGATAAGGGTCTAGTTTCATTCTTCTGCATGTGGATATCCAATTTTCCCAGCAGCATTTATTGAAGAGATTGTCCGTTCCTCAGTGTATGTTTGTAGACTTTGTTGAATATGAGTTGACAGTAAATGAGTAAATTTATTTCTGTGTTCTCTATTGTGTGCCATTGTTCTATGTGTCTAACATTATGCCAGTACCATGCTATTTTGGTTACTATAGCATTGTAGTACAACTTGAAGTCAGGCAATGTGGTGCCTCCAGCTTTGTTCTTTTTGGTCTGGGTGGCTTCAGATATTGTGCGTCTTTGGTGGTTCCATACAAATTATAGGGTTAGTTTTAAACTGAATGTCTTCCTGACTTGGTTTCCTGCTGATATACTATGCAGCCATAAAAAAGGATGGGTTCATGCCCATTGCAGGGACTTGGATGAAGCTGAAAACCATCTTTCTCAGCAAACTATCACAAGAACAGAAAACCAAACACCACATATTCTCACTCATAAGTGGGAGTTGAACAATGAGAATACATGGACATAGGGAGGGGAACATCACACACCGGGGCCTGTCGGGGGGTGAGGGGCTAGGGGAGGAATAACATTAGGAGAAATACCTAATGTAGGTGACGGGTTGATGGGTGCAGCAAAGCACCATGGCACATGTATACCTATGTAACAAAACTTCTCGTTCTGCACATGTACCCCAGAACCT
Source organism: Symphalangus syndactylus (assembly GCF_028878055.3). Classification (NCBI taxonomy): domain Eukaryota; kingdom Metazoa; phylum Chordata; class Mammalia; order Primates; family Hylobatidae; genus Symphalangus; species Symphalangus syndactylus. Next base: position 33,522,442 of record NC_072437.2, on the reverse strand, counting down.
AAAGTATAATTCTTTAAAAAATTCTATACAACAAAGAGAACATTTAAAACTTCATCCAATTTTCTTCACAGTGTAAAGCACATAATGTCCTTCAATAAGTGGAAGTCAGAGAGTACAACACCTATGAGATTTTTTCTAAATAATAAAACAATAAACTTTTAATTCAACAAGGATGAGAATTCTTAAAAAATCTGAGAAGTAGAAAAACATGATAAAATTCTATATCTTTATATAATTATTTTCGTGATAAAAGTTCTAGTTTAGATTTCTAATTTTTGAGATGGAGTTTTGCTCTGTTGCCCAGGCTGGAGTGCAGTTGTACAATCTCAGCTCACAGAAATCTCCACCTCCCTGGTTGAAGCGAATTGCCCAGTAGCTGGGATTACAGGCACTGACCACCCCACCTGTCTAGTTTTTGTGTTTTTAGTAGAGACGGGGTTTCTCCATGTTAGCCAGGCTGGTCTTGTACTCTTCACCTTAGGTGATCTGCCTTCCTCGGCCTCTCCAAGTGCTGGGATTACAGGCGTGAGCCACCGTGCCCAGCCTAGAAATTTTTATAATCTAAATATTTCACTAAGACCAAGCACACTGATGAGAATCAAGTTATCGAAAGATAATAAGTTTAACAGTTGTAAATTTAAAAATGATGACATAATTATAGAAAATGGGAGAGTTGGAAGAACACAGTAGAAAGGCTAAGCATGCCAACTATATTATTTATTTTAATAGAGGGAGAATCAATTTCATCAATGTAAAATTCACATGTACACTAAAAAGATTATTACTCTAAAATGTTCATAGTTTATGTAATATTTTGTTTGTTTATTTGTTAATTTATTTTGAGATGGGGTCTCACGCTGTCACCCCAGCTGGAGTGCTGTCACACTATCTTGACTCACTGCAGACTCGACCTCCCAGGCTCCAGCGATCTTCCTATACTGGCTTCTCTATCACCTAGCATCAGCGTCCTGCCAGTAAGAAGTTTCCACCTCTAGCTGTACTCACAAAATTAATATAACAGTAATTCTGGGAAAAGTGATCATGAATATTAAATTTTAATTTGCCACTATTTCAAAGACCTTTATCAACTTGTATTTTTTGTTTTCAATACTGTTTGCACCAGCATTTTTTGTCCTCAAATGTGGCCCCTGAAAAACTGTAGTAGGCAGTACGCCAGTGGGGCTCTGTGTGGGGGCTCCCACCCCCCCCATTTCGCTTCCACAGTGCTTTAGCAGAGGTTCTCCAATAGGGCTCCGCCCCTGCAGCACAACTCTACCTGAATATCCAGGTATTTCTATACATCCTCTGAAATCTAGGTGTTAGCGAATTGGTTTTATCTAAATCACTCGTATCCTTATGACGGGAGGTAGTTTTGCAAGTTAGAGACAGTACCTCACCAATGTTAGGCTCCAACCTTCCAACGGAGTCTTGGAGATGGGGGCCCTGTCTCTTTGGATTACATTTTTATTACATTTCAGATAGTTTTCCCAGTCCTTGAGAAAGTTAATCCTGGGACATAAAGATGACAAAAGGCCTTATAGTTTTCAAATGGATACATATATACTTTTGAAATATATCCTTTCATGACTGTATATATGAATTATTCATATATACAAAGTATACATATATTTCCCCACGTTGTGGTGGAGATGTATTCTAAAAAAATGCATCATTAGATGATTTTGTCATTGTGCAAACATCATAGAGTGTACTTACACAAATCTAGACGTTGTTACCTATTGCATACCTAGGCTTATGGTATAGTCTATTTCTTCTAGGCTACAAAACTTTAAAGCCATGTTACTGTACTCAATACCTTGAGCAATTGTAACAAATACTAATTATTTGTGTATCTAATATACCTAAACATAGAGAAGATACAATGAAAACATGGCACCAAACATTAAAGTGCTATGTATAGTACATATCGTAAGTGGAATTGCTCTGGGTATGTGAATAAGTGGTTAGTGAATGGGAAGGCCTGGAATATTATTGTACACTTTTGTAGACTTTATAAACACTGCACAATTAAGGCTACACTAAATTTATTACAAATATTTTACTGTACACTACTATAGGCTTTATAAACACTGTATATTTAGGCAACACTAAATATACTGAAAATATTTTCCTCTCATCAGTAATATATTAACCTTAGCTTACTTAACTTTTTACAGACTTTTGAACCTTTGACTTTTGACTCTTGTAATAACACTGTAGCTTGAAACACAAACACATTGTGCAACTGTACAAAAATTTTTATTCTGTAAACCTTTTCTTTTTTTTTTTTTTTTTTTTTTTTTTGAGACGGAGTCTGGCTCTGTCACCCAGGCAGGAGTGCAGTGGCGCAATCTCGGCTCACTGCAAGCTCCGCCTCCTGGGTTCACGCCATTCTCCTGCCTCAGCCTCTCCGAGTAGCTGGGACTACAGGCGCCCGCCACCACGCCTAGCTAATTTTGTTGTATTTTTAGTAGAGATGAGGTTTCACCGTGGTCTCGATCTCCTGACCTCGTGATCCGCCCGCCTCGGCCTCCCAAAATCTGTAAACCTTTTCTTATTTTTAATTTTTTAAAATTTTTCTTTAACTTTTTAAGCTTTTTTTTTTGTTGTTAAAAACTAAGGCAAAGACAAGCACATCAGCTTAGGCCTACACAAGGTCAAGATTATCAATATCACTGTCTTCCACCTCCACATCTTGTCCCACCAGAAGCTCTTCAGGGGCAATAACACACATGGACTTGTCATCTCTTATGATAACAATGTCTTCTTCTGGAATCCCTCCTGAAAGAACGGCCTGAGGCTGTTTTACAGACATTTTTTTATAAGTATAAGGAGTACAATTTAAAATAATGAGAAGATGTATAGTAAATACATAAACCAGTAACAGTTTATTATTATTATCAAGCATTATGTACAGTACACAATTGCATGTGCTATACTTTTATACAACTGAAAGCCCAGGTTTATTTACACCAGCATCACCACAAACGTGAGGAATGCATTGTGCTGCAACTTTACAACAGCTCTAATGTTACTAGGTAATAGTCACTTTTCAGCTTCATAATGTTGTGGTATCACTGTCATATTTACAGCCTGTTGTTGACTGAGTTGTCATTATGCAGTGCATGACTTTATATAGTTCAGAGGAGAAAATACTTTTCAAAATACAATTTCAAATTTTTCAAGGTAAAAATCTCTGAGAAAAAGAAGAGAAGGGAACAATTCCCTCCCTCCTTTCAGCAGGGAGAATTAAGCCTTTTATTGTTAGTTTGTATTTTCTTTTTACAAACTATATCATTTGTAGAAATCTTGACATCTTATTGACTCTACTAGAGTTTTCCTTTATATGTTAGAGACAACTCAGATTTAATGTACAAAGAGTAATGTAAAGATTAAAGGCTATCATGTTAATCAATGCCCAGCAAAATATAAAGCACACACTTTTAAATTTGAGCCTTCTATTACATATCAGGATAATGTAATAAAAGTTAAAGTTATTTTATAGAAAACTTTAACAAATCTTTTAAGGATTTACTATGCAACAGGTGCTGTCCTAGGGAACAAAGATAGAATTGGCAACAACAACAAAATGTTCTCTCTCTTCATGAAGCTCACATTAATGTTACATAGAAAGACAATATATTTATAAATATGTTTATAAACAATTACATATATCACAATCTTATGCAGCAATAAATGATACAAGCAAAATAGCAGAGAAATCAGATCCAGTATAAGGGAATACTAACTTAGGTAACAGAGCCAGGGAAATCTTTGAGAAGATGGCATTTAAAATAGAGATGCAAATTATCTGAGTAAGCAAGTCATATGAATATGTGATTTGAGGATTAAAGAGGAAGTACAAGGGACATAAGACAGGATGTATTTGACATGTCATTGCCACACAGTAAGAGAAGAGACTAAATTGGAGAATGAATGACAGATGATAATATATACATTTTATATGATTTCATAGTTTTAAAATTTTTTTCTAATTATAGTGAGAAATCAGAGGATTTTGAACCTAGCATTTACATTACTAATGACTTGAAAGGATGACACTACTTATCTTAAGAAAATCAGACTAAAAATGGATTAAATTGCAAGCAGAGAAACTAAACTCTGCCACAACCTGGCAAGAAATTGATGAAGGTGGGAATAGTAATTGTGTTGAGAACTGATAGTGTTAAGAAATTATTTTGTGATTTGGGCTAAATACATTTGAGTCAGTTTTGATCTGAAAAAAATGGACACAATTTAGAACCACTTATTGAGTTTGGAATGCAGCATGAATAGCAGGTTTAGAGCGAGAATCTACAGTTGGACGTTCCCATGCTAATTTTGAATTGAACATGAGATATGTAAGGTTAGAATTATTATAATTTTCACATGGATAATTTTATATGACTTAGAAATATAATTTTTCTAATCTGAAGAGTTATGAACTTTTATCACCTTTCTTTATCTTCAAAATGGCCAAAAAGACTTCTAAATGGTAAGTAACTTTTCAGGGTCATATATATATATTTAGGGACAGACCATATCTCCTAAGCCTATAACACTTACCACTACATATAATGCCTACCTACTTTTTTTGAGAAACATCAAATGTGAGGAGTGGAGATAAACTGAGGACAAAATTCAATGCTCATGTACACATTTATTGTCTTAGAAGCTTTTACTTTTATTTAGGATATGTTTTATAGCACAGGAGAACATACTATAATGAACTCCCTAATGTTTATCTCCCAGTTTCAACAATTTCAACTGCCTGTTAGATATCAGATAGTTCAGTAAACACTTAGATAATTTAAATATTATAAGAATAGTGCTTGTTACTTATTATTTATTTAAAGTATAGTTTCTGAATGAGGAACTGATTTTTCCTAAGTCATAGATTTAACTGGTTGATACAGACTCTATCATACATCTGATGCCAAAAAACAAACAAACAAACAAACAAACAAAAATGTTTCTTTGGCAAGATTTTGAATAATGTGTCTGGCAAATATAAAGAAATATATGTATTGTGTGGTTGTAGAAGGAGAGAGGAAGAAAAAGTGAAAGAGGAAGAGAAAGAAGGAAGGGGAAAATGAGGATGACATAACAGAGGAAGAAGTTTCAAAAATGTTATAAAGATTGTATAGCTGAAATTACTGTTTATTCAAAAATGTGTCTTCTGATTTGTTTGTATATAATGAAACTTTCGAAAAAATGTATTGAAATTGAGATCACATTTAGATACAGTTATTAAAATAAATTGTAAAAAAATACTTTTAAACAAATTTGGAATTTATTACAATTATGTGTTATTGGACTAATTAATCATAGATACAAGTTTTCTTATTATGTACTGATGACATAAAGTGGTTTGATAACATACTACTTCTGTGTATATATAGCAAATCTAAAAAGATAATTTGTATTTTTAATAAATAAGACAAAGCTTCACCTTCTACCTTGAAAAAGAGATGTTTGAAACATGTTAAAGGGAGCACAGAAGATTTTTGAGCTATTTTGAAAATTTAGCTCCACATATTTTCTTCATTTCTATTTTCATGTTGACTTTCAAAATACAATTAATAAAAAATAAATATATTATGGAAAAAAATTCAAACTTTATATAGACAATGACCTACATTTTTAATCATAAAATTTAAATTTTACACTATTGAAAGAAAAATTAATTATAGATTTCTATTTCTTCTTTATAAAATACTTGAAGAAACAAGTCATGAAAATGTTATTAATAATTTCTGGAAAATTATATATTATTATGTCAGAGTCTAGATTAAAAACAAAAATTCTACATAAGCCCATAGAATTTAAATTAAACTATTTCCATCTGGAGAATTTCATTGACTAGTCATAGAAATTGACATTATCACCAGACAGGATGACAGACATTTTGGATGCTGTTATGGGATGAATGTTGGTGTTATAGCTTGAAGTTCTGATACTCAATGTGATTGTATTTGAAGATGGAGCCACTGAGACATAAACATAATTATCCTTGTTTTCTGATAAAATAAATTTAAAAATTAGCAGAGTTAAGTACATTTTTCAGTGTCGGGACAAGTGGGTGGCAATGCTTGGATTCAGTCTTTTATTTTATTGAATTCCAAAACTTTACTATATAAAGCTACTGTTTAGGGAGTGTTAGGGAAGTAGCCCATGCATCAAGTACTCAGCATCTTCAGTGAGGGAGAGCCCTCCACACCCTTGTACCTCAGCTATACCATGTCTCTTCAGGGACATTTTCTGCCATCTTTGCGTCTTCCCCCTCACATATAATTGAAAGCTTAATTCTTCACCTTTACCTCAATCTAAACTAAACAGTTTAGGATTTCCAACACAGTCATCACATTTTCATTTAGTTTTTACTAATATAAATTGTCCTTATATCATCTTGAAATATGATATTTCTTTTTCATTTCTATGACCTAAAACCCTTTCAGTGAAAGTGGTGGAAGATAGTAAGAGACACAGTTATGTCAATGGATTGTGCTCTTTCTTCCTTCTTTTATCAATTGTCTAGATATGTTTTCTATACTTATATCATAGATTTTATCATTGTCATTATGCCACCTTCAATTTGTAATAAAAATAAAATATATATATATATATTTGACAATAAATCTGATTTAATTCATTAACTGGTATATATTTTAGTTTATCATTGTCACTTTTTGTATATTTAAACTCAGGAGATAATTTCTAGTACCCCAAGTAGTCTTGAAATTGAGCCTAAGAACTTCAGAGAACATATGGACATGAGTCATGATCCATACCCTAAGCAGCTAAGAAACTGTCCTAACACAACCCAGGGAGAAGAATGATTAGTTCTTTCCAGAAGGTAGCTAAGAATGACTCCACACTCATAGAAAACAGGAAAGGGTACAGGTAAGAGAACAAGTAATAAAAATCTACAAACAGAAAGTAAGATCAACAGTTCTCTTTCATAGTAGATTATTTTATTAATGGCATACATTTTCTGCCTCTGTCTGGGAAAGGATTATTCTTCCCTGGCCATCAAGAAAGCTTTGCTCATGTTACTTGATGGATCTATAAAATGTGAAGGAAAATGAGATATTTAACTTCTGAGCAATGAAATTTAAAGCTTTGCCCTGGGAAGTTAGATCCCTTGCTTGGGTTCTAGAGTAAAGATGATATGGAAAGGAGATGTATTGATCCTTCAAAAATAAGTAACATAAGAGCAAAATAAAAATTTATATAAATCATGTACATGTTGGGATCATTTTTACTACAGCATAAACTAGATGTCTTTGAATGATAAGTCTTCATGCATATTATTCCCAGGATGCTGGAGCATAGCTTATGCTTTCCAGGAATAAGATTATAACACATTACTCTGAGAATTCTGATAAGTCAAGGACAAAAGACCTAAAGAATCTGCCAGTCACGAATATTCAAGCAAATCATTACAATCAGTTGATGAATCTTAGTAGATGACTCTGAAACTTCTAAAAGCAAATTACAGTATTTCCCACAGAAAAACAACAAATTAAAATCTCAAGTTACTTACACTTAGACTTTCAACAAATATAAGATTACACAAACACATGCACACACACCTGCAAACAACTCTAAAAAGTGTGTTCCGCAGGAATAATAAAATAACTTCTCAGTAGCTCTCTAAAACCCTACTCTTAAATAGGAACAAGCAAGCAAGAATAACCAGAAGTTACAGGCAGGTATTTAACATGACATACAGAATCTACAATAAATGGGTGGAAAGAAATTTAATAAGAATTTAGAAGTTATTCTTTCAAAAATTTAGAAACCCTAATTAATATCTTCAAAGGTAAAATAAAATTACTAGCTATGTGATTCCGTAAAAATAATATTATAAAAAGAAGTGTGCAAAGACTAAGATAGACTCTTAAAAATTATGATAAATTCAAAAGCAATAAAGTTACTAAAATAGAGTAGAAGAAATAAACATAAATAATAATTAGAAGAGAAAGTTTAAATAAATTACAGAATCAATTGAGAGATCCAACATCTGAATAATAGGAGTTTCAGAAAGAGAAAACAGAGTAAAAGGAAGGAATAAATTATCAAGGAAATAATGGAAGACATTTTTAAAGAATGCAATAATTTCAATTTTCTAATAGAAGGAGCTGATGGATTAATTAGCACAAATGCTATAAAAAAGTTTAATTTCTAGCTTTTCTATAGGCTAAAAATATTGAAGGATTCTTGCTGCAAAGTCTTAATAATTAGTGCTAGAGAAAATAAAATATTAAAATGGTTAATGGTGCTTTAAATAAAATAACAGAATTTATTTCTGAAATCAGTAAAAACTATGATCAAGAATATCAAGAAATGAGAACTCTCAGGTTATCTATGCATTATTAGTTTTAAATGGCCTCACATCACTTGCTTTGACAGTGCTGAGTTCAGAAGATACTTGGTACTGTTGAGTTATCTATGCTTTGGTTCATGGATATATAATGTAAGAAAATTATTGAGCCCACACACAGTAGGCCTAATTATAAATCATACTGCATAGAATTGGAACTCAGAAAAACTGACATGGAAAAAGTGAAGTAAAAAAAAAAAAGAAAACATTTAGCAGTGGTATTCAGCAGAGAACTTGTCTCAATCTTCATTCTGGCAGGAAGTTGAAAAGTAGTCATCCATAATAATTCATGACCAATGATGACCTGATATGTGGATTGAAGGTTTGAGTATTTGGCATTTGTACTTTAAAAACTGAATGTTAAATATTTTAATTGAACATTGACTGTCAAAACAGAGGCAAGTAGATATTAAAGTGGTGAAGACAAATTTTACTCAGGACTATTGCAATAGAAAAAAGATACTCCAGTATAGAACTGGTCTCTATTCTGAATACAGCAGGAACTAGTGGGGATTTATAGCCAAGGAATAGGAGGGTTGATGGATGGAAAATTTGTAAAAGAAGAGATCAATTCTGGGGGAAATTCTGGCTGGACTAACCTAAAGGTTTACTGCTGAAAAAAGCAAGCCAGGTGATCAGATACCAATGGTGGGGCATGAGAAGTGTTAATCAGAGGATGATTAGGTATGAAGGGTGAAAGATTTTTTGTTTTATCTAAAACTAGAGTTTACAAGGAAGTACACAGGTGAGACTATGAGAAGTTTTAGAAGCCTGACTAAATTTTGGTAGAGCAAAGATTCATTACCAAGACCTAGGTATGTCAGCAACCAAAAAATGTAAATAGTTCTGGAGAAAAGCATCCTCAATTCAGTCATTATGTATTCTCATAAATAGCTTTCCAACAAACAAGAATCAGAAATAAACACAGACACACAACATGCAAAATGTACAAAAAAAAACAAATATTCAGAGAAGAGAATTAGAAAGAATAGAAACAATGAAACTACACTAGCAAAGATCCCAGATATTTGAATTACTGGAAACAGAACATAAATAAGTATATATATAATAAGTTCAGAGAAATAAAATGTAAATCAAACAAATGAGAAAAGATTAAGAGACTAGTAGAAATCGGCAGCAGATATGAAAAGAAATTAAAATTTTAGAGTTTCAACCAAATGTTTGAGCAGAAAGGCCCCATCCTTAATTAGATCGTTGCCTTCAGGCTCTGGCAAAGTGAAACAAATCTGAACACTAGTTAAAAGCCATAGGCAGATTCTGTTTATCACTACTGCAGTGCGGGAGGGGCCTCAGGGAACCCGAACTCAGCTCTGTCAAAGAAAAAGATATGAGGCCATTTAAACAACAGGCTGTACTAAAGGGAAAGTACTGATGGGCATTAAGGGATGCGATTAGGCCATGTTTGCTACCCAGTGCTTGTTGAAGTTAAACCTCTGCCCTCTCACAGAAACTAGGAGATAGTGTTTTTATCCTTCCTTCAGATTACATTTCAAACAAATAGCTTCCAAGTTTTTGAAAAAGGCATTCCTTCGTTGTAGAAAATACGTAACTATCTCTAAAGGACAGAAAAAGCTTGAAAATGGAAAGTTTCTTAAAGCAAATACTTCCAGAAAAGGGAAGCCAGAAGCCTATTATCATGTTTGGACTGGAACAAACTGAGTTCTTTTGGAAGCATTGAGCTTCTCAGGCAGAAACTTAAGGGGGGGAGCAGGGCTGGGTCATATCAAGGACATTGCTTTAGGCTGCTAGAAGCCACACTAGAGTTTGATTAAGTCTCTTAGAGCAGAGTATTGAATGGAGTCCTTTGTGCCAGGAGGTTTATCAGTTCTCAGTTGGCTTTCATTTTCTGAGCTTTTATTTCCCAGGTCAAGATAAAGGTTGAGAAAAAAAAAAGTTTCTAGTTCTACCCTGAATGAATATATCATGTCTTATAGCTACAAGACAAGTTTTCTGAACAAAATGAGTTTTTAATTTTATGGGTGGCTGGAATAAAATGAAGATGGAACTCAACAACACTTCCAGGTCTCTTATGTCAAATTTAGGGCATTGCTCAGCAAAGAAAGGAAGCCAAAGAAAAGAAAAAGAGGTGTTTGGATGTATTCCAATAAATCCAAGTATGTTGATCCCTTGATCCGTATTATATTCCTTTTTCAGTGGAACAGCCCTCCCTCCACATTCTGAAGACTGTAATAGGCTTCATTGCTGGAACAGCTTACGATGTTTCTGTAGCCATACTCTGTTTCTTATCAACCTGTAGTTTACGCCCACTCTTAGTTTTCTCCACATGACTTGGTTTGGGAAACAGAATATTGCAGATTTGCAATGCAGTCAGAAAGATGAAAAAGTTCTTTCTCATTTCCATTTGTTCCTTTGTTCCTTTGGATTTACCGTTAAAACATGTTCATACTCATTATCTTAAGGAAGAGAAACTATGTGAAGCAGAACTATGTTGTCTCAGTCAAGGCCATCCTAAGTAGTCATCCTCATCCTACACACTAGCTGACTGAGAATCAGAGACAAGTCCAAATCAGGCTAGAATAGTGTACAAAACTGCTGTTGCTGGTCCTACTGAAAAAGAAGCTGGGATATGTGTAAAGAGCATATTGATGTAGTATTTGAGATGTAACCTTGCCAGCGTATTAATAAATATGTCTTTCTCCTAAATTAAGAGGCTTAGCTTAAGTGATAAGCAGGGTAAGTGCTATGCCCAAGATGTTACATTTAGTTTGCTTCATATACATTTTAGTGCTAAAAATAGAAAGCAAAAAAATAACAAAAAAAAAGAAATCTCCCATATTTCTCTTTTCCCATCTTTCTTTGTCTCTTCTCTTTTTTTCTCCCTTCTTTCCTTTCCTTCTTCCTCCCTTCCTTCCCCTTTTCCATCCCTTCCCTTTCCTTGTTTCTTCTTTCAGTTCATCCAAATTGGCCTTCATGATATAAAAAATTCCTTAATGTTAGACTATAAAGTTATGATAAGTATACACTGTATTTTATAATGTATTTTACACACAGTCTTCCATGATACTATGCTTATACTTAAAAAATAGAGTGTATCCTTAAATTAAATTGTACAAAGACAAAAAATGTATAAAATAGTTTAGATAAATTATTAATGCATTTCATAATAGCCAAACACTTATTAGAGAAAATAATCAATATTGCAAGAAAATACATTTTTGGCAGAATCCTCATTCAACTTAATTGTTACTGAGTATAGAGAACCATCATCTAAAAAAGAAAGAAATGTTGAAAACCTACACCTTACTATTCAAAACAACAGCATATTTGAAAAAGGAAGCAAGAGAGTAGGAAATAATCTATTTAAGTATTTTTAATTTGGTTTAAATTTTGAGGGAACTGAGCCTATTTGGTGTAATGAGAAAGAAGAGTTTGTCTTTATTCATTTACTGTGATAAAATATTTATATTATTTCTCTTTTACTCCCCTACCTTTCTATTTAATGAGTTTAAGGTAGAAATAAGAATGAGTATTTTGCTAGTAAACTTTCATATCATTTAAAAAAATCTAAATTATTTAAATCTTACATGATGCTAGTTCCTTTATTTAGTTCTACAGAGATTATTTTACAGACACATATTATATATATATATATTTATAATATATGAATATAATGTACTGCTACTTGGAAAGAAGGTGCTGTTAGACATTCTATTTAACTATAAATTAAATTAAAGCATTCTTGTAATAAATTAATTCTATACTAAAATATATTTTATAAATATTGCTGTTAATATAAAAATTCTTTTGAAGTAACGGGTAACTCCCTTTCCAATTACTCCCAGTACCACACATGTGCTAGCACAATGGCAAAACAGAAAGTTGATGAGTCTCAAATAATTGATTGCTTATTTTCTGTTTACACCTTCCTTTATAATTAAATAAAGATAACGCCATATGGAAACAAATAAAACCTTAATTCTTAGATTGTTTTTGAGGTTACAGAGACTGAAGATACATATTCCATGAAATTTTGTTCCAAAACGAAGTAATTTGCTAACTATATCCTCACTAGCCAAAGGATATATAAAATTTCCTAAGGCATTTTTACATTTGTGGGTTAAAAGGACGTATTAAATAACTGCAAAACACCAGAAACTGTGTTAAGTCCTGAAAATGTAAAAATGAAATGCACAAAACGCTCTGTTTGCAGGTAGTCACAACCCAAAGAGAAAGACAGACTTGCATTCATAGTCATAACGGACAAGGATACACATTCTATTTCAAAAACTCAGCATACTCTACCAGAACTCTTCTCACCAAGAGAGCCCTTACTAAAGCAATCAGGAACTTGAATTTCAGGGAGACAGAAGGCAATGTAACATACAATCTTGCTTATTCCCAAAGAAGTGAGCTGAACTGAAGTTTCGACTTAATGTAGATGTTGAAAAGAGAAACGACTTAGAACGTTGTCATAGGGTCATTACTTCACATTATCTTTATGTGAATATTTTCACTTATCCATAAAGAGTACAATGAACTATAAAGTGACTAGAAGTAGAATTCTCTTTTAAATATCTTCAGTCTATATTCTGTGTAAGCTAATAAGACAATTTTTGGCCAGGCATGGTGGCTCATGTCTGTAATCCCAGCACTTTGGGAGGCCGAGGTGGATGGATCACCTGAGGTCAGGAGTTCAAGACCCGCCTGGCCAACATGGTGAAACCCCAACTCTACTAAAAATATAAAAATCAGCTAGGTGTGGTGGTGGACTCCTGTAATACCAGCTACTAGGGAGGCTGAGGCAGAATTGCAGAATTGCTTGAACCTGGGATGCAGAGATTGAGATGAGCCGAGATTTTGGGCCACTGCACTTCAGCCTGGGTAACAAGAACAGAACTCTGCCTCCAAAAAAAAAAAAAAAATTAAATTTTTGAAATTTATTTAGAAATAATTTCATTTGGTGGTTTAGTGATATTGTGCACAACTACTTCATAGAATCACTCAGCTGGAAGGAGAAGAACAATCATCAAATTTAGCCACTTCTAATGTTACAGATTAAGAAACACAGATATTATTATTGAGAAATTAATAATTTGCCCAAGGTCAAGTAATGAGTCCTTTTTGTTCTTAGTTTATTTTGTCCATTATAGGACTCTAATTGATTCTTAGAGGTAGAAGAAAAATAATCTTATTGCATCTGAAGACAAAAAAGGAAGCAAATATTTTTTACAAGTATTATTTGGCCTGTAATTTTTACTGCCTTCACCATTATGCTTCAGAGTATCTGACACAGAAGCTTTGAAAGCAGTGAGATCTGAACACAAAAATAGAATGTCTGTGGTTTTATTCATATTTAGGAGCAGCAGTCTGAAGAAAGTGAAGCTGCAGCTGTACTTTTCCATGTTACTTAGCAACTGGTATGAGACAAGAAAATCACTGAAAATCATAGCCACTGGTGGGCATGACAAATGACATTTGAAAGAAAAAATTGCAAGGTCGATCTACCTGTCGACTATCAACATGCTATTAGGAAATAAAATGAGAATCATTACTATGTTAATGATGTAAATTCAATTTTAAAGACTAGTAATGAGTCTCAGGCACAGGGAGCCTCCTACAGCAATGGGTGCAATGCCTGTCAGGGTACATTCTGCAGTGAGATTTGCTGAACTGAATTATTAGGCAAATATTTCTTGCCTGAGCCATTAATTTAGTTTATATATGATGAAGATAAGTTTGCACCTTAGCATTGACATATTTTGGTGAAATTTACAATGGCATGTTTATGATTTAAAAACATTTAAAATCCATCTAAAATCACAGTATTCAAATATGTACCACTAAAACATGGAAGACATTTAGATAAGAAGAAATAAAGGCTAAAAATGAGATCTATTATGTAAACCAAATCAGTTAAAGAAGGTGTAAGAGAATAATATAAGAGTTATTTGATATTTAGAAAACTATTTTGCTTTCAAACGTAAGAAATGTGTTCTAAAAATCACAGAAGAAATTATTTCTAAATAAACCAATACATCTAAAACTTGAGAGTAAAATTGATTAAATGAAAAAAAATTCATACTAAGAAATATTTATCTAAAACTTTAGAAAGCATTTCAGCAAAGTGAGTAGACATCTAATGTACATATTGAAATTTCTTGATATTTTCACATATACAGAGCTTAGCTGAAAAAACATTCATTATAAAACTTTGAAGTTCTATTATTAACAATGATTGGGTTCCACGAACATTTTAAATCAATATAACTTGTCACTAACTTGAACTAAGCTTTTTTTTCTCCTAATGCAAATTAGATAGGGCTATCTAAATTAGTCTCTAAGCTTTCTTCACCCCTCTCTTATCATTGCCTTCACCTTACCATAAACCCCCATCATTTCTGTTCTGAACTATAAAATTAGCCTTGTGGTGGTATTACTACTGTTTCCCCAAACACCTCTTTACAAATCTTCAGAAGGAATCAGAGTGGTGTATATAAAATACATTACAGAGATATTTTAGATCAATCACTTACTTTCAGTTGCTTCAAATATCCTGTATAACACTCCAACTCCATTTCATAAACCACTTACTAACATCAGTTATTCAGTCCTTTTCTATTTCTGTTCCAGAATCCTGAAGGTGTTTGATGTAGATTTTAAAATTTGTTTTACTATCACTTTTAATTCATTCCAACACGTGCAGGTTTTCCCTAATGCACAAATAGGATCCCTTCATCTCAGGGTCTTTTTAACTTAGGAGACTTTTTACAGAGACAACCTGCTGTTCTCTCAGCCTGGACTATTTCTTCCCTTATCCCAAAAGATCTCAACTTAAATATTATGTCTTTAAATTATTTTTTCCTCAAAAGATGCTGTAATGAGAAAGTCTTGCAATCATATTTAAAGATTTTTTTCCCCCAAACTGGGAGGGAGCTGAGAGATCAAAGAATGACTTGGCCAAGTTCAGCTTGGCGAGGAGATGAGTTTATTACGACTTACAAAGTACTCTTGGGTGGCAGCAGGAGAGCTCTAGAGATCTGGACTGCTCCTCATTCCTAAGCTGCTTTTAAGCTAATTTTATGGCTTTTTGGCTACCTTGCATGTACGATGAGACTGTTTTCTTTGTTAGTTCTAATAGTGTACAATGGGACTGTTTTCCTTGGTAAGTTCCTTTGGGTTCTCAGGGATACCTGCTCCTTGGCTGGGCATCATGGTCTTGGCTTACTGCCTGGCCTTCAGGGTTTGGGCAGCTGAATAAGTAACCTGGCAGGGGACCCATCACACCTATAGATGCTAAGTAAGCTCTTCTTCTAACCAATCGCTCTGTAATATATCACCCTGTAATCAATTTTTGTGAATATACTAATATACTAAATTTAATATTTACTCAAATTTTTTACTTGTTTATGCTCCTGTCATCTTGTGAGGTTCTTGAGAACACACCCTTTGTATGAATTGTTCATTGATGTATCCTCAGCACCTAGGACATATGACTAGCATATTTTGTACCCAATAAATATTAGTTGATTTCATAACTACATGGATGATAATCAATATGGACTCATTAGTGGAGTAGAAATAATCAAATATAAGACATACTATGAAATGAAAGGAGGAGGTAAAACAAAAAACGTACAAATGTTTACAATTCTGTTTTTCAAAGTGCTGTGTAAGCGATAGTGTTGCAGTCTCTTACAAAGGAAACTTTTAGAGGTGGTGCATACTAACGTATGCTGTTCTCTCCTCCATGGTAAATGCTGCAGCCTAGTGTTGAGACAATTGCATCATACCGTGTTGGAGACTCAACTAATCCAGTCAGCCTAGATTCACTAAATGTTGTAGGAGGAGACAGAAATGATCCTTTGTTCTGCTTAGAAACTGAGACTTAGGCTCTTAATCTCATAGGAAATCTTCAGGTTTCAAAGAGTCAATGCGTTCACATAAATTACATGCAAAATATTGAGTGTATGTGTATTTTTTTTTGAGAAGAGGGTTCACGGTTTAATCAGAATATAAAGGATATTCTTGATCTCTTTTCTCTCATCACGGCTTCCCAGAATCTCACAAATTAAACAAACTGAAAAACAAAATGAAAACAAAATTTGGTTTGCATACAGGTATTTCACATCAAATTGGAATGAATGACATTAATTTAAAATCTAAGTTGCATTACTAATCTTCTCACTCATTGTAGAGTGTTTTGTTTGGTATATTTCGTCTCTTTCTAAAAAATGGGCATTCATGTTTTATTCATTTGTATCTAACATTATCAGGTAATGAGGTTTTAAAACTAATTCATCTCTTCACAGAGGATTTAATAATATAACTCTAATGTAAAATCACAAAGGGCAGAAAACCTCATACCCAGTATATTAATGTGTTCATTTATTTAGAATATCAGAAGTAATAGGGGATTGTGACTGAGAACACATCCTCCCAAACAAAGATCCTGGGTTCGAATCCTGATAACAGATAAATAATAGTAAAAGTGCCTGTTTACTGTCATTGTGAGAAGATTTAGTGAATAGGAAGCAGAAGGTGTGGTATATAGTAAGTATAAGAATTTTCATTTTGCATAGATCTGATGTGCAGTAATTTCACTGACCATGGTTTAAATAGCATCAGTTCCCCAAAACACAATTACAACTTCAGTTACCACATTATATTAATTGTGGTACTTGCTCAAAGTAGAATCTTTTCTGCTAGCTCCTCAGGACACACAAAAAAACTACATAAATAATAGATGTACATGAAGATCAGTGGCCATTCCCATCACTTCTTCCAAATTCTGACCTTGACTGGTCACTGTACACTTGTTATTCAGTTCCCACACAGACAGCAAAGCATATAGTTGGGTCTCCTCCTTGTCTCCCAGAGATAAACTCCTGTGACACTTTATAAAAATAGATAAGTGAAAGAGGGAATTGAACAAGAAGGATGAAGGTACAGCAAATAAATGAAAAGAAATAACTTGGAAAATGAAATTAGAATGATAAAGTAAATGGAGTTAAAGGAGATAGTTATTAATATGCATGAATAAAATGGTGTGACAAAAAGAATGAAGATGTCCTGAAGGAAGTACTTTGGCAAAAGTACTTCATATTAAAGGAACTCTCAGAGGCATTTTACAACACTGAAAGAACAAAGGATAAAATATTCGGAGCTGATTCAATGTTAGAACAGAGAATGACAATTTGTCAAGGCATAGAAACACCCTCGGTTGAAAACTAAACAACATGAGGTAAAAGGAAGCAATATCCTAGCTACTGACAATATTTTACAAAGAAATGAAATACTTCTCGTTATTTTTAATTTTTAATTACAATTTACTAAGTAAATTCTAATTTTACTAATTTTATTTTTCTTTACATTCATGCAGTAAAGAGAGTTATTAACATATTAGCAAAAAATTAAAAGCCATGAAACAATTGTAATTTTCCCCATCGATTATGATTGCTTTGCACAGCTTCCGCTTACATGGTCATTTTTATAGTGCAGTGTTATCATGCAAATGCCTATATTAAATAAAAGTTAGCTGCAATGTATTGATGCAATTTTACTTATCATATCATTAGTAACTGTCTTGCCCACTTTTGCTCCTCTTTCTTTTAATTTGATTTCATCTTATTTGCATGGATTTGAATAGGTTCTTTGTTAATTAAGGTATCTAATCCTGTTCTGCTAAAGTAGTTAAAAGATATTCCTCTTTCAGGTCTTCGTTTTTGAGCTTAAGAATGATAGTTTTTCATTTAGACATTTTAATTTTTTAATCACTGCAGTTATTTAGCCTTTTGGGTATCTGTATTAGATTCACAGGTTGATTAAACTTTCATTTGTCAGTTTTTTTAACTCTATAAACTAAAGATAACATTACTATTTATCTCACACAGTTATTATGTGAATTAGATGTGTATATATGTGCCAAGCCTTATAATACAGGCTGTCCCAGTTGAGGAATTATGTATATGACAGTTGTTTTTGTCATTAGTAAAACTTATTAACTTCTTATCCAAGTAAAACTATAAGAAGTTGATGGATCTTTGGATCATATTTTTGTAAAAAAAAAAAAAAAGCTATAAGAAGTTGAGTTAGAACAATAAAAAGACATACTTGCCATCCTTAGAAAGCTCACAGTCTTGTGGGAGGCAGAGAAAAAGGGTGCTTTAACAGAGATAAAGGCTAAAATAAACATTAAGGGACTAAGCACCCCATCAACCTAAGCCAATGCATACTGGTGACACCAGGGAAAGGATCTCAGAAAAGGTGACATTCATACTGAAATTAATGTAAAGAAAGACATTTAAAACAGTGACAATAGGATATGCAAAGAGAAAATATGCAAAAAAAAAAGAATGACAAAATTAGGGAAGTACATGTGGTTCAGGAGAACTGAAAAAGAGGAAAGTATCTGAGTGTTTGAAGTTAGTGTTCCAAATACATCTGTAAAGGAAAGAAAGGAACATATTATAAAGTGGCAAATGATTCACGATGGGAACACTTAAAATATATTGAATAGAGGATTTGCATAAATACATCTGCAATTTAGAAAAATCAACCTGGAAGTGGAAAAGAGACATGATTCAGGAGAAATAAAGCTTATGGCAAAACTGGAATGTAACGGGCAGTTAGAGGAATGATCCACAGAGAGATCATGGGAACCCGAATGGTGGCAGTGGGCCTGGCTCTAAGGAATAGACAAGAACTAGGAGATATTAACAAAATAGAACCTACATCCATGGTACCAAGAGATGTCTTTGGCCAAAGAGAAGGCTGATTTTAAAGGTGAAGTCCTAACAGAAAAAGAAAAAAAAAAGATTGTGGAATTTAGTAGCATCTGCTTTTACTGTAATATATGACCCCTGCTTTTTAAATTGAATATGACATTAATCTTTAAAGTGGGTTTAGTAATATTTATTTTATTTCACCTATGAATCTACATTTTTAGAAAGTTAAATATATTTTATGAAGATAATTTGTAAGAATTTTTTTTAGATTATAAATTTCATAATAGTGTTTTATCTCAAGAGATGTAAGGTTCTGAAACAAAGAAATTCTCATCTCTTAAGAGTGGACTGTGGTACTCTGGGTGTGCTTGATTCATTTGCATCTCAACATCCTTTCATAAGGATCCCCAGGAGAAATTGCTATCTAATTTCAGTATGAAGTATAGTGTATTTTTTCCTTAGCAATTGTTTTGTTTTTAGCTCATGGACATTGTAAATTTTTAACTTATAATCTTTTTTTATTTATCACTCAGATCTATTTTTAGATCTACAGTAGGCTTGTGAGTTATTATGGTTTATCTGCAGTAGGCTTGTGAGTTATTTTTCTCTTTCTTGATTCCACTTTGTTCCCACTTTTTTTTCTGAAATAGCACTCTTATCTTTCCATTTTATACACCCTTGTAAGAGATCTTAAATCATTCTAGTAACAATATATGAAATGCATAACAGACAAAAATCACCCTCATAGCTTGATTCTCTCTGCATTGGTAAATGTGTTTTCTATTTATTAAAGGTTGAAGAGTTCTCTGTATCCTTTCCCAGTATTCTGTTAAACCACTCAACGTAGAATCCCTTTCCAATGAGCTGATGCTTTGGACATGTACAAACTTTACAGAAAAGCTTCCGAACCCTAGCTACTACCTCTGTGCTAGTAAAAGCCTCATTTAGTCCCTGCCTTGCACTATGTCCTAGAAAATGATGACTTTTGACAAATGTGAAAGAATAGCCACTAGAACTGCTCACTTCATGGAGAGACAGACATCCTTCCTCACTGTGTTACCAGATACCGACTGAGCTGCCCCCCTCTCAGTTAATGTTAAGGTTATGGTATAAAGTATGGACTATGAGAAAAGGCTCACTGACACCCAATGTTTGATATTCCCCAAGTAAGTGTTGCTAAATGCACCTTACAAAACGCTACTGGGAATTTCAAATTCATTATGTTCTGGAAGAATGATCTAATTCAAAGACATCTCTCCTTTGATAACTTATCTACCTTTAGAAATCTCATTTCTTATTTCTATTTTCTGGCTGCATAGGAAGTACAAGAGAACATATTTGACAGCTTTTGAAAGATAATTGATAGTGATAGAGAAAATCATATGGCTTTGAACTAAAGCACAAAAATGACAAATCTATTACATGGGATCTTTCTCTCTCTCTCCCTCCAGTGTTAGATATTTGGTCCTAAAATGGATCTAAATCCTATAAAGGCAGCACTGTAACATTTCAGGCTTACATTTTGATACATCAGTTACTAGGGCTTAAAAGTGTGCTACTACAAAATGAGATGTATATTGTGCCTGATAACAGAGCAAGGGAGGCTGTTTTATAAAGGACTGTGATTTTTTCTTGCACTGTAAAGGATTCTCTATTTATGGTAGAAGATCGTCCATCACATTTAATCCTCTCCGGGTAAAAGTTGCTTGGAGATAGAATAAGCAGAAAATAAATTATATTCTATTCTTAGCAGTAGAGCTTGCTAAATTGATTCTCTTAATTAAGCATTTAGATAAATGAAATAAATTATTTATATTTTTGGCATATTACATTCTTTATGTCAGACTATAATTCCTCATTTCTTATACATAATGAAACAGATATATTAATTAGTATGATTTTTTTTTTTTTTTTTTTTTTTTTTTTTTTTGAGATGGAGTCTCGCTCTGTCACCCAGGCTGGAGTGCAGTGGCACAATCTTGGCTCACTGCAAGCTCCGCCTCCCGGGTTCACGCCATTCTCCCGCCTCAGCCTCTCCGAGTAGCTGGGACTACAGGCGCCCGCCACCGCGCCCAGCTAATTTTTTGTATTTTTAGTAGAGACGGGGTTTCACTGTGGTCTCGATCTCCTGACCTCGTGATCCGCCCGCCTCAGCCTCCCAAAGTGCTGGGATTACAAGCGTGAGCCACCGCGCCCGGCCTAATTAGTATGATGTTTAAACAAATTCTTCTACTATGGGAAGAAAGCAAATAAAATGAATTTTTGAAAACCTCCAAAAATAAATTCTGGTATTTTTTATAGGCATAGAGGATTATATGAAACTAAATTATCTCTCTTGGTCAGAAGTAACATAGTGAAAAATAAGATTTTAGGGGTTGGGTTATTTTTATTATCATTACTATCTAGAGAAAGTGCTAGATTTTGTAGTCCTAACCTCTCTGTGTTTGGTGTATAAACCTTATATTTCTTTTTAAAATAATGTAAAGATTAAATTGAAAGAAAATACTTAAAAGCTTTTGAGATGTGTGTAGGGATTCTAGAACATGATGGTCTGAACTCAATTCCATTCTCCTCTAATCTCAACTCTAAGATACTTCTCTTTTATTGTACAATAAATGCTATGATCTACAGGTGGCTGCATGCAGTAAAGCATGGATAAAACAGATAAAACTGGTGGAAAATATTTTCATGAAGGTTCTAGAAATGGTGCTGGAGAACAGAGCATACCAGAAAGTGTTTGACCTTTGAATGCCCAGGCTGAAGTCAAGAAGTATGTATAACTATCCTTCACCCTAACACTCGTTTTTAAAAAAGCACAAATGTTGGAGTTATGGGCTGAATTTTTCCTGCTTTGACCTGCTTCACCACTGTGAGAATATAGGAATTTTGGAACGCAGCAAGGTTTTCTCCAGGGTTATACTTTATTGATAGATACCTCTTTCTATATATGTGTTAGATATACATATGTAATACATATCACAGTAAATATTTCAAATTCCAGAAATGGAAATCATGAGGAAAACGTTAAGATGATTAGAGGACATCTCTAGAATTAAAATACACACAATAAGTGTCCTTAAGACAATAATTAATACAATAATTAATAGAAGTACAAGATAAGTACTTCACTAAAGAAAAAAAGTCTTAAAATTTTCATGCAATACAAAAAAATTCACAAGGAAAATATATTTTGACATCAAACTTCTTCCATTAACCGCTACATTAGAAATTATCATGTAATAAAATTGTAAAATGAGGGCTGTCGTCCTGTAATCTTTATCTAGTCAAGCTATCACGACTTGTTAGAGAAAGGCAATCAAAGATATACAAGAACTCTAATATTGCATTTAAGAAAAATACATGAGAAAAAAATCAAACAGTGAATGAATAAGAGTCTCTCATGCAAATTTAAGTATTGTCAGCATTTTATCCTAGATTATCTTGTCAGGAATGTTTGTATAGAGCAACATTGGAAGACAGAGATAGAGTCTCCTTACAGAGTAGGGGGCAGGTTTGTTTACTCTCCAGTAACACAGTAATAGAATAAAGACAAGTGATATGCATTATAATAAAAATAATATATCTTTTTGGTCAAAGATGAGGCAGGTTAGCTTGATAAAATATTTGAGCTTCCTAAAGTTGAGGTTCCACATAGAACTTGAGGCAAAGAGAAATAAACATGAGCATGACGCTCCTGCTGCCTGCTGTACTGTGAATTACAAGGTCCCTCATGCCTTCTGCCAGAACCCATGAAATTGCCACAGGCCAACTTGTTGGCCTGCAAGAAGGGTAAAATCTCAGATCTTGACTGTGAATACCAATACATATAGACATCTTTTACAAAGATATTTAATAAAAGAGATCAAAAGTAGAAGAAAATAAGTAAAAATGAAAGCCAGTAAATAAGTAACAACTAAATAGATTACAGTATAATACATCTATACCATTTATATAGTATAGGTTATAATATACAAATATACAATTATAATTTACAAGTATAGGTTATAATATACTATATACCCAGGGGAAACGGTGGCAGCTTTATAATATACGGGGGAAGACCTAGGAAAAAAAGAGGAGACAATTATGGAAAAAAAAAGAAAGGTTAATAAAAATCCATGTGTATAAATAAAGTATTATATAAACCTTAATTTATAGAAGTAATTTTATTACTTTGTTTGTAGCCAGTGGGCTATGTTGACCCTGGCTCTGGTAAACATATTATTTACACTCAATAGTCACATGAGTAATGACATACTTGAATACTAAGAAGACTGGAGGATTGATGTTAGAACAAGAAAGGCCTCAGCAACCGTGCATCAGTAACTTCATTATTCACACGAGGGAATTAGAATGCAACAGACTGTACAGAATGTGTGCAGATCCACAATGTGTTAAGAGGCAACGCAAAATAATTTGACTTAAGATTGCTAAAATCATTTAAAAGAAACCAGTTCCAGTGTCATTATGCCAGTTCTATATGTATATGACAAGCCAGGTGACTCAGGAATGTTTTTGTCTTGGATCAGTGGATAGGTGATCACAATAAAAATCAAAACAAGAGGAAACAGCACTGAAGGACATGCACTTAGAAGACCTCTAAATCTTTTCTAGTTCTAAGACAATGCTGTAGCTGTTGGATCTGCTCATAGATCTCAGGGTTCTCCTTGCATTCATATCTTGTAATTTTACTTTTTTTTTTTTTGCTCTGGCATGTGTGATTCAGTTTTTCTTTTATATGAGTTTGCTGTAAACAAAATTTTAAAAAATAACTATCTTTTAACAGGATGACTCCCTTAATGTTTTCAATTTTAAAATTATTTTTTAAAAAACTTGAGTTACTATAGGAATGGAATGCATGTTAGCAAGAACAGATGCCAGTTTTTGATGATTTTTACAGAACTTTGATACCTTACAGGCATTGTCTCCTTCCCAACATAATACAGTCACTTATGGTCATAAATTCAACCCAAGTAGAGATAAGAGAGTAACTCAAGGGATTTTGCTCTGCAGATGAGGGCATGTATGTACATGAATATGTATGTGTACACATGTATTCACCATATTGACTTGCACATCTCTTCATTTGTTTTTGTTGTTTTTTGTTTTGTTTGTTGAGACAGAGTCTCTGTCTGTTGCCAGGCTGGGGTGCAGTGGTGCCATCTCAGGTCACTGCAACCTCCAACTCCCTGGTTCAAGTGATTCTCCTGCCTCAGCCTCCTGAGTAGCTGGGATTGATTACAGGCACGTGACACTACGCCCAGCTAATTTTTGTATTTTTAGTAGAGACGGGGTTTCACCAATGTTGGCCAGGATGGTCTCAATCTGCTGACTTCGTGATCCGCCCGCCTCAGCCTCCCAAAGTGCTGGCATTACAGGTGTGAGCCACCACGCCCAGCCTGTTTTTATTGTTTTATCAGAAATGGAAGACTTATTCTACATGATTTCTGATAATTTATTTACTAGAAATTAGTCTTACTACCATTGCTATTCCAATCACCAAATATAAAAAAATAAATTGTGATATCATTTTTTCTGGAATTTTGGTAGCTGGGGAAGCCATATAGATTGACATTGCAAAGTATGCTGGAGGAAAGGGTGGTTTAAATTAAAGCAATAACCATAAAACAAAAGAGGTGTAGGTGGAAAAGTGAGGTTTCTTGTCCTCCTGCATGGTGATTGCCTTCCAAGATTGTGTGGCTCTTTCTGATCTGTATTTTCAGTGCTCACTGTGGTTAACAGAGACAGATCCTGCAAAAGAGTAAAAACTCATCTAATTTTTGTAGCACCCACCTATTTCCACACTATTTTAACAACCCACACTAGGCCTATCTCAATTTTTCAGCAATCCTAGCTGAATTCTTCTTACTGGTGTCCAGTTGCATCAACCCTAGGTGGGCATGCATTTGTGTGGTCCTTTCTCTCTAGAGACACTGTATCTTCGAGTTGGGGCCAGTTATTTACTCTGTGAACTCAGTTTTCCAATAAGATTGTTGAAAGTCATGAGTTTCAATGTAGTTTGGTTCCTTTTCGTCATAAGATTGGAATCATCACTAATATCAATTCTCTACATATTCCACTTCTATATATACCAAAGTGGAAGCCAGAACTTATTCAATTTTATTTAAATATTTGATATAAAAGATTGAATTGAATAGTTTTAACTATCTCCTTGAGTCCAGATCTACTGTATCCTTGTGTCCATCCAGAAACCTACACAAGTTGTGCAGTATTTTTGATGAGTTATTATAAAGGACTAAAATGTCGAGACTTTCTTAAGAAACAATATTGAAAGTCCTTTTTCTAGATGTTTCAGCAAAAGCATTCTATGAAGTCTTATTTAATAGACCATCTTCAGTTTTCTAGTCATATGTCGAAAAATCTTAATTTTTAGTTCATTAAAAAATGTTTTTGAGTAACAAATTTAGAGTACTCAAGACAATTCACTTTATACCCAGTTCTAGACAAGAGATATGATTGTAAACTATCACTACACTCAGGAGCATAGTTTTATTTTGTTTTAATTTGCTATTTGTGAAACCATCATTGTCAAACAGCAGATATTTATGCATGGGTATAGAGATGAGTGTGCATGAGACAGCGAAAGCTCTAATAAGAGTGAACTCTAAGCCTCTCTTTACCAATGTAGAGATCTGTAGTCCTAGAAATAGCTTCTTTCCAAAATTCTTTGATCCTTTTGGAGCTGTTTTCTGAACTGATGCTCAATCTGAGGGATAAACTTTTATAATTGTCTTTCCTTGTTCAACATTCTCCATAGCTATTATCTGTTCAATTAGTGTAATTATAATTGTTGGTGTTGAATACAACTATACTCTAATACTTTTTATTTAATTTGTTTTAATTTTTATTTTAGATTTGGGGGCACACATGCAGATTGTTACCTGAGTGTGCTGTGTGATGTTGAAGTATGGGGTATGAAAGATCTCATCACCCAGGTACTCACCATGGTACCTGTATTAGTCCATTTTCATGCTACTGATAAAGACATACCCGATCTAGGAAGAAAAATAGGTTTAATTAGACTTACAGTTCCATATGGCTGGGAGGCCTCAGAATCATGGCTGGAGGCAAAACTCACTTCTTACTTGGCAGCTGCAAGAGAAAATGAGGAGGATGCAAAAGTGGAAACCCCTGATAAAACCATCAGATCTCATGAGGCTTATTCACTACCACGAAAACAGGATGGGGGGAACTGCCCCCATGGGTCAAATTATCTCCCACTGTGTCCGTCCCATAACACATGGGAGTTATGGGAGTACAATTCAAGATGAGATTTGGGTGTAGCCACAGAGCCAAACCATAGCGGTACCCAATAGTTAGATTTTTAACCCCTGCATCCCTCCCTCATTGCTCATTCTAGTAGTGTCCACTCTCTATTTTTGCTATTTTTATGTCTATGAACTCTCAAAAATTTCTTTTAGCCATGTTTTGTAGTTCTAAAATTGTGTTTGCTAAGTTTTCTTCTAGAAAACTTATTAGTGAGAATGTGCAGAGTATTTGGTTCCCTGTTCCTGTATTAATTCACTTTGGATAATGGCATCCTGCTGCATCCATGTTGCTACAAAAAACATGATTTTATTCTTTTTTTATGGCTGTGTGGTATTCCATGGTGTATATGTACCATGTTCTATTTTTCCATTCCCCACTGATGGGCACCTAGGTTGATTACATGTCTTTGGTATCGTGAATAGTACTGCAATAAACATACCAGCATTATGTCTTTGTGGTAGAACAATTTGTTTCCTTTTTGGTGCATACCCGTAATGGGATTGCTAGGTTGAATGGTAGTGCTGTTTTAAGTTCTCTGAGAAATCTCCAAACTGTTTTCCACAGTAGCTGAACTAATTGACATTCCCACCAACAGTGTATAAGCATTCCCCTTTTCTCTGTAGACTCTCCAGCATCTGTTGTTTTTTCACCCTTTAGTAATAGCCGTTCTAACTGACATGAGATGGTATCTCATGGTTTTGATTCACATTTCTTTGATTAGAGATGTTGAAAATTTTTAAATATGTTTTTTAGCCACTTGTATGTCTTCTTTGGAGAAGTTTCTGTTCATGTCTTTAGCCCATTTTTTAATGGGGTTATTTATTTCTTGCTATTCAATTGTTTAAGTTCCTTTATAGGTTCTGGATGTTAGACATTTTTCCAATGCATAGCTTGCAAATATTTTCCCCCATTCCACACATTGTCTGTTCACTCTGTTGATAGTTTCTTTTGCTGCACAGAAGCTGTTCAGTTTAATTAGGTCTGACTTGTCAATTTTTGTTTTTATTGCAATTGCTGTTGAGAAATTAGTCATAAATTATTTCCCAAGGCCAATGTCCAGAATGGTGTTTCCTAAGTTTTCTTCTAGAATTCTTATTTTGAGGTCTTATATTTAAATCTTTAATTCATCTTGAATTGAATTTTGTATATGATAGAAAGTACTAGTCCAGATTATTCTTCTGCATTGGGCTAGCCAGTTATTCCAGCACCATTTATTGAATAGGGAATGTTTTCCCCATTGCTTGTTTTTGTCAACTTTGTTGATAATCAGGTGACTGCAGGTGTGCAGTTTTATTTCTGGGTTCTATATTATGTTGCATTGGTCTATGCTCTGTTTATGTATCGGTACCATGCTTTTTTGGTTACTATAGCCTTATAGTATAGTTTGGAGACAGATAACATAATACCTCCAGTTTTGTTCTTTTTGCTTAGGATTGCTTTGGCTATTCAGGTTCTTTTTTGGTTCCATATTAATTTTAAAATAGTTTTTTTTCTAATTACATGAAGAATGTCATTGGTAGTTTGATAAGAATAGTATTGAATCTGTAGGTTGCTTAGGTGTTGTGGCTATTTTAAAGATATTGATTTTTCCAATCCATGAGCATGGAGTGGTTTTCCATTTGTTTATGCTATCTGTGATTTCTTTTAGCCATGTTTTGTAGTTCTTCTTGTAGAGATCTTTTACCTCCTTGGTTAGATATATTTCTAGGTATTTTATTTTTGTGGCTATTGTAAATGGGATTGAATTCTAGATTTGGCTCTTAGCTTGAACATTAATGGCATATGGAAATGCTACTGATTTTTCTACGTTGATTTTGTATACTGAAACTGTACTGAAGTCATTTATCAGTTCCAGGAGTCTTTTGGCAGAACCATTATGGTTTTCTAGGTATATAATCATATTGTCCTTGTAGAGAGATGGTTTCATTTCTTATTAGTTTATTTGGATGCCTTTTATTTCTTTCTCTTACCTGATTGGTCTAGCACTTCCAGTACTGTGTTGAATAGGAGTAACGAGAGTGGCATCTTTGTCTTGTTCCAGTTCTCAAAGAGAATGTTTACAGTTTTTGTCCATTCAGTATCATGTTAGTTTTTGACCATTCACTATCATGTTGGCCATCGATGATGCTTATTATTTAGAGATATGAGCCTTGGATGCCTAGTTTGTTGACGATTTATACGTAAGGCTTTTTCTGCATCAATTAAGATGATCATATGGTTTTTATTTTTAATTCTATTTATGTAGTGAATCACATTTGTTGATTTGCATATGTTGAAATTTTCCCCATTTTTTTCTAAACATGTTTCATCCCAAGTATTCACAATGGCAAATGTTAAACTTCTCTCATAAACATATATTTGCATTATAAGAATTTCCCTGTCATAAATACTCCATATTAAACCTTTGCAGGTATTTAGAGCAAGGTCTTTTCATTACTTCTTTTATTAACTAGTTCATATGATAAACAATTTGACTAAAAAAGGAATAACTTAAATAATTTAAATATGTCATCCTTGGTAAGTAGGAAAGAGGCACAAACAGTGCATAATGACTTTTAGCCAGTGTGCTTAAATTTTAATTACAATCCTATCGCTTGTTAGCTATTCACAGTTAGGCAAGTTTTAAAATATCTCTCCTACATAATTTTATCTTCATAAAATAAGATTGTACTGTGGGAAAGAGAAGCTAATACGTGTAAAAATCTTTAAAAACAAACCCTTACACAAAATCAGTGTGATAAATACTATTATTATTATAACTTGGGAAATAAGTCTCTTTATCAGAACACTCATGGGAAGCCACAAAATGTCAGAATTACTCTTGTTGTCATTTAGTTTAGCTATTCTGGCCAGGTGTAGTTGTTCACATCTGTAATCCCAGCACTTTGGCAGGCCGAGGCAGGGGGATCGCTTAAGCCCAGGAGTTCAAGGTTCGAGACTAGCCTGGGCAACATGGTAAGACCCCATATCTATATAATATAGTTCAGCTATTTCACTTCAAATATATATAGTTAATATACAGTTCCTAATATCTTTTTACAACTTGACCAGATTCATGCTTTAACACCTCTGGAATAAAGCCAGAGATAATAACCAATTTTCAGATGAACAGATGGGAGACATGAAAGGGTTAAGACGTTCCTAGACTTTCCTAAATTTTCAACCTATGACAGGCTTCTCAAGAACACCCTCCTTATGTGTTCCAAGCCTGCTAAACTCTAGGCTGCCATCATTGTTAGTTAACAGTAAAGGTCACTACAGATTTAGCTTCTATTCTCTACCATTGGAAAAAAAAAAGCTGTTTCCCAGGGATATTAGATTTTCATTTTTCACTCATTATTATATGGATAATTGATAGCATTGTGTTCCTTGGACAGTGCAAAGATAGAGACACCACTTTAACTGACATATGCTTTAGGTATTGTTATGGACTCAATTTCATCCTTGCCATCATTTATATGTTGAAGCTCTAACCCCAAGTACCTCCAAATGTGACTGTGTTTAGACATAAAGCCTTTAAGGAGGTCATTATGATTAAATTTGGTCCAAAGGATGGGGCCCTAATCCAAGATGACTAGTGTCCTTTTAAGAAAAAGAGACTCCAGAGAAGTACACATAAAAAGAAAAGATTGTGTGAGGACACAGTGAGAAGGGGGCCATCTGTAAGCTAGGCAGAGACATGTCAGGGGAAACCAAACCCAACAGCAGCTTGATCTTGAATTCCCAGTCTCCAAAACAGTGATAAAATGTATTTCTGTTATTTAAGCCATCCAGGCTGTGATATTTTGTCATGGCAGTCCTATCAAACTAATACAGGTATTAGAAATAGATGGGAAAGAACCCTAGGATTTGGATGAGTTGTTATTGTCCAGTAATTATTGTGTTATTGTTATAATTCCCCAAACAATCATATCTGGATAGAAAGAGGTATGTAGAATCCCTTCAGAAATATCGGTGTCCTTTATATTCTATGCAGTGTTATGACAACTCATGGAGGAAGAAAACCCAATGAATTTTGCTTTAATAATTCTTCTCATCCTCAGTCTCTAGGAAAATGCACAGGTAAAGACACCATCATCTTCTAACACTCAGCTCCACATCTGGGGGTTGTAGGCAAATGAGAGTCAAGGACTGTTTCGTCTATCTTCAGTCTTCTCTATAAGGGTCATAAAACTTAGAGCTAGATTAAAGGCAACATATTACTCCCTAGACAACTCAAGACAATAGTAGGCTAATACCATGAAAAGAATGGAATGCCAGCTACTCTATTCAGATTTAAAGAGCCTAGGAAGCCAAAGTAGCACTTAATACTTCTGCTACTTACAAATCCCCCAGCAATTGTAGGTTTACCTCATAGTTTCCATGTATTAGTAGCTATTTCTCCACAAATCTTGAGGCCCAATGCTGTCAGGTCTGTTAGTGGCCAATATGTCCACTGCTCTTATTAAGCCTGAAGAATGAAAGCCTTTTCAACTCCATAAAGATGGGTCTCCTCTTTTGCCTTTGAACTTGCCATTTTGTCTGTCTTCTGTTAAGTCCTGTTTGGAGGGTCCTGGGGCTTCTGGGTAGCACTTATGTGGGGGTAGGATTAATAGCAGTCATGCAGGTTGGACATATAATCGGCAGAGCATTGGTGACTCTAATATTCATTTTTTTTCCTTACCTACACCAACATACCTGTGTCTCCTCGAAATCTGACCAGTCATCATCTAGTATGGTGTACATTGCATTAGGTATACCAAATGTGACAACCATTCTCATTTAAGAAAGAATCGTGGAGAATATCAATCCTATTTCCTTTAGTGTGCGTGTTAAATCCATGACATCTCTTTAAAGCTGCCTCTGCATCACTTGCAGTGGAACAGACCTCCAGAGCTTCCCTGCACCTGCTTCCTGTCCTTCCTGGGCATAAAGAAGACTGAGATTTCCAGGCAGGCTTCAATTCTCAAAACAACATTAGGATGAGCTATTATTTTTATCTCCATTTACAAATGAGAAAACTGAGTTATTATGAAAAATAAATGACTTGCTTCAGGTCACCAGCCAGTTGGTAGAGTCAATACTCTAACACAAGAAGCAAGCTTTCCAAACCTGCATTCTTAAGCACCAATCTTTTGCTTATTGTTCTTGTGCAAATATTAATCTTACAACTTGAGACTAGAAAGAAATGTATTTCGAAAGCTTGTGGTATGATTTTAACCACATTAAAGTTAGGTAGGTAAAAATGCTCTAAGGGAATTACAAGGGGTGGGTAGGAAGTAAAAGACATATAAAGAACCTGTCCTAATCCATAGAAAGGGTAACTTAGCTTTCATCGAAGGAAATAATGTTGGAAATCTCAACTTCTTACTAGATAGGCATCAATTGCCATTAGCCCTGTTTAACATTCAAGTAAGAAACTAATTAGACATATAATTCAAAGAGCAGTAAATAACTTTTAGAATACACCTGAACAAAGTAGCCATTTAATTAGTGATCATCTTTAACTAACCTCCAATTATTTCTTTAAGCTTAAGTACCTTATAAAATGCACCAAAAAAGGGAGCTCATGGTCAGTTAAGCTACAGGCTATTAGAGATCATCTGTGCCTGACATCGTTCTTCTAAAATTATAGTATCACAGCCTGTCAGATTTTACCTTTGGCTTCCTGGATTTATGAACAGATCTTTTTCTGCACAGCTTCTATTTTCAGTTCAGGCTCCATGCTTATTGAATCAGGAAGAACTTTTTAAGATATTTATGTCTACCTAATCTGACATCTGACTCTTCTAGGAGTTATTTGCTTCAAAGCCTCCTAACTGTTCTCTCTGATTCTATTCTTGGACCTCTCTACCCATTCTCCAAACAGTAGCCAGGATGATTCAAAAAAATAATAAATACATACATACATAAATAAACTGGATCATGCCATTTCCCACTTAAGTCTCTGGAATGGCTTTTCTTTACATTTAACATTAAATTCCAACTGTTTATCATGGCTTCAAAATTTCTGCTTTATCTGGTTGCTGGCCACCTCACAGGCTCTCCTACCTCACAGAGCTACAACCCACTAGATTTCTTTCGTCTCAAATATATCAAGCTTTCAAACTCATTCCTGCCTTAGGATCTTTGTACTTGATAGTTCTTCTGGGATACTCTTCCTATACCTGCCTCCTTCACTTCAGTCAGGTTTCCACTAAAGCATCATCATCACATCAGAGAAGCCTAAATTAATTCTCCTCCCTCTCCCCTGATATTCTTATCACTTTGCCCCATTCCCTTAATTTTTTCATATAACTTAAAAACTTACTGAAATTATTTTGCCACCATTTTCTTCTCAATTCAAACTCTCAATTAGAATGTCAAGTCTATGAGAGCAGGGACCGAGTAAGGCTTGTTCACCTCTGTATCCACAGCAACTACAGCTAGAACTGCATCTGGAAGAGGCAGTTTGTCCCTGAAGCAATGAGACTGAAGCTTCGGGATCCTAAACTTACATTCTTTCCTTGAATTACTCTGCATTTAATTTTTTAAATTAAACTTTTAATTTTGAAATAATTATAGATGCATCTACTAATACGTTTTGGCTGTGTGCCCACCCAAATCTCATCTTGAATTATAGTTCCCATAATACTCACTTGTTGTGGGAGGGACCTGGTGGGAGGTAATTGAACTGTGGGCATGGTTATCCTCATGCTGTTCTCATGACAGTGAGTAACTTCTCACAAGATGTGGTAGTTTTATAAGGGGCTTTTCCCCTTTTGCTCAGCACATCTCCTTGCTGACACCATATGAAGGAGGACATCTTTGCTTCTCCTTCTGCCATGATTGTAAGTTTCCTGGGGCCTTTCAAAACATGATGAACTGTGAGTCAATTAAACCTCTTTTCTTTATAAATTACCCAGCCTCAGGTATGTCTTTATTAGTGTGTGAGAATGGACTAATACAGTATATTGGTACTGGCTAGTAGGGCATTGCTTTAAAGATACCTGAAAATGTGGAAGTGACTTTGGAACTGGGTAACAAATAGGTTGGAACACTTTGGAGGGCTCAGAAGAAGATAGGAAAATGTGGGAAAGTTGGAGCATCCTAGAGACTTGTTGAATGGTTTTGAACAAAATGCTGATACTGATATGGACAATAAATTCCAGGGAGAGGTGGTCTCAGATGGAGATGAGAAACTTGTTGGGAACTGAAATAAAGCTGACTCTTGCTATGTTTTAGCAAAGAGACTGGCAGCATTTTGCTTCTACTGTAGAGATCTATGGAACTTTGAAGTTAAGAGGGATGATTCAGGTTGTCTGGCAGAAGAAATTTCCAAACAGCAAAGCATTCAAGATGTGACTTGGGTGCTGTTGAAAGCATTCAGTTTTAGGTATTCACAAATATATGGTATGGAATTGGAACTTACGTTTAAAAGGGAAACAGAGCATAAAATACAGGAAATTTGCATAAAATACAGGAAATCATCAGATGCAAAAGAAAGGAAAAAACTCATTCTCTGAGGAGAAATTCAAGCTGGCTGCAGAAATTTGCATAAGCAATAAGGAGCCAAATTTTAATCATCAATACAACAGGAAAAGTGTCTCTAGATCATGTCAGAGACTTTCACAGCAGCACCTCCCATCACAGGCCTGGGGGCCTAGGAGAAAAAAAAAATGGTTTACTGAGCTTGGCCCAGAGCCCCTCTGCTGTGTGCAGCCTGTGGTCTTGGTGCCCTGCATCCCAGCCACTCCAGCCATGGCTAAAAGGGGCCAAGGTACAGCTTGGGCCATTCCTTCAGAGGGTGCAAGCCCCAAGCCTTGGCAGCTTCCAAGTGGTGTTGAGCCTGTGGGTGCACAGAAGTAAAAAATTGAGGTTTTGCGGGCCGGGCGCGGTGGCTCACGCTTGTAATCCCAGCACTTTGGGAGGCCGAGGCGGGCGGATCACGAGGTCAGGAGATCGAGACCAGGGTGAAACCCCGTCTCTACTAAAAATACAAAAAATTAGCCGGGCGTGGTGGCGGGCGCCTGTAGTCTCAGCTACTCGGAGAGGCTGAGGCAGGAGAATGGCATGAACCCGGGAGGCGGAGCTTGCAGTGAGCCGAGATTGCGCCACTGCACTCCAGCCTGGGCGACAGAGCAAGACTCCGTCTCAAAAAAAAAAAAAAAAAATTGAGGTTTTGCAACCTCCACCTAGATTTCAGAGGATGTATGGAAATGCCTGGATATCCAGGCAGCAGTTTGCTGCAGGAGTGGGGCCCTCATGGAGAACTTCTGCTAGGGCAGTGTGGAAGAAAATGTGTGGTTGGAACCCCAATACATGGTCCCCACTGGGGCACTGACTAGTGGAGCTGTAAGAAGAGGCCCACCAGCCTCCAGACCCCAGAATGGTAGATCCACTGACAGCTTGCAACTTGCACCTGGAAAAGCTGTAGACACTCAATGCCAGCCAATGAAAGCAGCTAGGAGGGGGCCTGCACTCTGCAAAGCCACAGGGGCAGAGCTGCCCAAGGCTGTGGGAGCCTACCCTTTGCATCAGTGTGACCTGGTTGTGAGACGTGGAGTCAAAGGACATCTATTGGAACTTTAAGGTTTAATGGCTACCTTATTGCATTTTGGACTTGCATGGGCCTGTAGCTTCTTTGTTTTGGCTAATTTCTCCCATTTGGAATGGGTGTATTTACCCAATGTCTGTACCTCCATTGTAACTAGGAAGCAACTAACTTGCTTTCGATTTTGCAGGCTCATAGGTGGAAGGGACTTGCCTTGTCTCAGAAGAGACTTTGGACTTTGACTTTCAGGTTAATTCTGGAATGGGTTAAGACTTTGGCAAACTGTTGGGAGGGCAAGATTGTGCTTTGAAATGTGATGACATGAGATGCGAGGGGCCAGAGGTGAAATAATATGGTTTGGCTGTGTCCTCACAAAAATATCATCTTGAATTGTAGTTCCCATAATCCCTACATGTCATAGGAGGGACCTGGTGGGAGGTCATTTAATCATGGGGGCAAGTATTCTCATAGTGCTCTCATGATAGTGAGTGAGTTTTCATGAGATCTGATGGTTTTATAAGGGGCTTTTCCCCTTAGGCTCAGCACTTCTCCTTGCTGCCACCACATGAAGAATGATGTGTTTGCTTCCCCTTCTCTCATGATTGTAAGTTTTCTGAGGCCTCCCCAGCCATGCTTAACTGTGATGTGGAGAAAGGGCATTATGAAATGATAAAGGGGTTATTTCTCCGAAAACTAAATGCAACAAAACAAAAAACCCACAGTCTTTACATTGTGTCCTCTTTCTTTCTTTCTTTCTTTCTTCCTTCTTTCTTTCTTTCTTTCTTTCTTTCTTTCTTTCTTTCTTTCTTTCTTTCTTCTTTCTTTCTTTCTTTCTTCTTTCTTTCTTTCTTTCTTTCTTTCTTTCTTTCTTTCTTTCTTTCTTTCCTTCCTTCCTTCCTTCCTCCCTCCCTCCCTCCCTCCCTTCCTTCCTTCCTTTCTTTCTTTTTTTGAGACAGACTTTTCACTCTTATTGCCTAGGCTAGAGTGCAATGGTGAGATCTTGGCTCACCGCAACCTCCGCCTCCCGGGTTCAAGCAATTTTCCTGCCTCAGCCTCCTGAGTAGCTGGGATTACAGATGCACGCCACCACGCCCAGCTCATTTTGTATTTTTGTAGTAGAGATGGGGTTTCTCCATGTTGGTCAGCTTGGTCTACAACTCCAGACCTCAGGTGATCTACCTGCCTCGGCCTCTCCAAAGTGCTGGGATTATAGGCGTGAGCCACCATGCCTAGCCTAAACTGTATCTTTCCTAACAATAAAGTGTTAAAATACATGAGGTAAAAACTAATAGAACTGCAAGGAGAAATAAGAAATCCACCAATATATTTGGAGACTTCAAGGCCCTTCTGTCAGATCGAATTGAAAGATCCTTAGGCACAAAATCATTAAGCATATACACACATGCACACACACACACACACACATAAACACACACACATACAGACATACATATGTTGGAAGTCTATGTTCATATCAGAAAAAGTCTAAAATATGTTACCTTAATTAAATGTTAAAAATCCATAAAGAATATGATTAAACTGAACAGTATCATCAATCAACTGTATCTAATTAGCATTTACAAAATACTTAACATGAAAACAGCAGAATACACATTCTTCTCATGCTCACATAGAACATTCACAAAGCTATGCCACATTCTGTACTATAAAACATAATTTCACAAATGTAAAACAATAGAAATCACACAATCATTCTTAGGCCACAATGAAATTAAACTAGAAATTAATTACAGAAATATAGTTGAAAATAAAAAAACGGAATAAACAACACAATTCTAAATAACACATAAGCCAAGAAAGAAAGTTTATGAGAAATTTTAAAATATTTTTACCTACATGAAAATGGAAATACAACTTATCGATATTTGTGGGATTCAATGAAAGTAAGGTTTAGAGGAAAATTTATAGCACTGAATGTATACGTTTGAAAAGAAAAAAGACCTAAATCAATAATCTAAGCTTTTATCTCAGGAAACTAGAAAAAAATAGAAAGCAAAATCCCAGGTAAGCAGAAGAAAATAAACATTAAAACTTATAGCAAAACCAATGAAATTGAAAACAGAAAATCAATAGGAAAAAATCAATGAAATCAAGAGCTACTTCTGTAAGTAGATAAGCAAAATTGACAAAACTCTATCCAGGCTAACCAAGGGAAAAAAGAGAGAGGATACACATATTAATAATAGCAAAAATGAAACAGGGACCATCACTACTGAATCCAAGACAGTTATAAGGATAAAAAGGAATATTACGAACAACTCTATGCCAGCCGATTTGTAAATTTAGATAAAATAGACCAATTCCTTGAAAGACACATCTACCACAATTCCCAGAAGGAGAAATAAATAATCTGAACATACATGTATATATATTAAGACATTGAATTAATGATTAATAACTTTTCAGTGCAGAAAGCACAGGCCCAGATGGGTTCACTGTAGAATTCTACCAAACATTTAAGGAAGAAATGATATCAATTTTCTACAGTCTCTTTCAGAAAATAAAAGAGAG
This sequence comes from Symphalangus syndactylus, assembly GCF_028878055.3. Lineage (NCBI taxonomy): Eukaryota > Metazoa > Chordata > Mammalia > Primates > Hylobatidae > Symphalangus > Symphalangus syndactylus. Next base: position 33,485,016 of record NC_072437.2, on the reverse strand, counting down.
AATGCTTCCTAACCCCTCTACTAGGCCAGCGTTATCTATTATAAAAACCAGACTTAACATCTCTTATGAACATATCTGCAAAAATGCTCAACCAAATACTAGCAAATCCAATTCAACAATGGATAAAAATTATATACTCTGACCAAGTGAGAATTATTCAAGACATGCAAAAATTTTCAACATTTGAAAATCAATAAATGACATCTATCACATCAACAGACCAAAAAAGAAAAAAGTCATATGATCATTTCAACAGATGCAGCAAAAGCATTTGGCAAAATCTGATATCTGTTTATGATTTAAAAAAACCTAGAAAATTAGGAATAAAGGGGAACTTCCTCAACTTCATAAAGAACTACTAAAGAAATCCTACAAATAACATCTTATTCAATGTAGGATAAACTAGGAGCTTTTCCCTTAAGATCAGGGGCAAGGCAAGTGTGCTTCCATTCCCATTCCTATTCAAAATTATACTGGAAGTCCTACTAGTGCAAGAAGATAAGGAAAAGAAATAAAAGGTATACAAATAGGGAAGAAAAAAATAAAATTCTCTTCGATTGCAGACGATCTAATTGTTGAAAACCCCAAAGAATCAACAAAAAGAATTTCTGGAACTAATAAGCAATTATGGCAAGGTTGCTGAATACAATGTTAATATATAAATGTCAATAGTTTTCTTATATACCACCAATAGTGACTGTAATTTGAAAATGTAGAAAAGGTTCGCTGAGTGCAGTGGCTTATGACTGTAATCCCAGCACTTTGGGAGGTCGAGGTGGTTGGATTGCCTGAGGTCAGGGATTCAAGACCAGCCTGGCCAACATGGCAAAACCCTGTCTCTACAAAAAATACAAAAACTAGCCAGGTATGGTGGTGGGCACCTGTAATTCCAGCTACTTGGGAAGCTGAGGCAGGGAGAATTGCTTGAACCTGGCAGGTGGAGGTTGCAGTGAGCTGAGATAGGGCCACTGCACTCCAGCATCAGAAACACAGCGAGACTCCCTCAAAAAAATAAATAAATAAATAAAATAAATAAATAAACACCATTTATGTTAGCACCAAAAAATGAATTACTTAGATTTTAATCTAGCAAGATATGTACAAAATCTATATGAGGAAAATAAAACTGATGAATGAAATGAAAGTATGTCCAAATAAATGGATAAGTATTTCATGTTTTTGAATAGGAAGACTTAATGTTGTTAGGATGCCAGTTCTTTCCAAATTATCTATAGATTCAATGCAATCTAAATCAAAATCCCTGAAAGTAATTTTGTGAAAATCAACAAAGTGATTATAAAGTTTACATGGAAAGGCAAAAGACCCAGAATAGCTAACAAAACATTAAGGAAGAACAAAGTTACTCAACTACCTGAATTCAAGACTTACTATAAAGCAGCAGTAATGAAGACAGTGTGGTACTTGCAAAAGAACAGACAAATAGACCAATAGAACAAAATAGGAAGTCTAGAAATAGGCACATATATCGGAGAACCTGCCCCAGTAGTCACGTAGGTTCTTTTCTATTTTCCCTAAGCATCGGCCGGTTTGAGAAATAAAGGGACAGAATACAAAAGAGAGAAATTTTAAAGCTGGGCGTCTTGGGGAGACATCACATGTCGGTAGGTTCCGTGATGCCCCACAAGCCGCAAAACCAGCAAGTTTTTATTAGGGATTTTCAAAAGGGGAGGGAGTGTACGAATAGGTGTGGGTCGCAGAGATCACGTGCTTCACAAGGTAATAGAATATCACAAGGCAAATGGAGGCAGGGTGAGATCACAGGACCACAGGACCGGGGGGAAATTAAAATTGCTAATGAAGTTTTGGGTGCCATTGTCATTGATAACATCTTATCAGGAAACAGGGTTTTGAGAGCAACCGGTCTGACCAAAATTTATTAGGCGGGAATTTCCTCTTCCTAATAAGCTTGGGAGCACTATGGGAGACTGGGGTCTATTTCACCCCTTCAGTTTCAACCATAGAAGACGGCCGCGCCCAGAGGGGCCAGTTCAGAGACCCACCCCCAGGCGCGTATTCTCTTTCCCTTCCTTGCTGAGAAAAAGAATTCAGTGATATTTCTTCCATTTGCTTTTGAAAGAAGAGAAATATGGCTCTGTTCTGCCCAGCTCACCGGTGGTCAGAGTTTAAGGTTATCTCTCTTGTTTCCTAAATATTGCTGTTATCCTATTCTTTTTTCAAAGTGCTCAGATTTCATATTGTTTAAACACACATGCTCTACAATTTGTGCAGTTAATGCAATTATCACAGGGTTTACGAGATGACAGGATTAAGAGATTAAAGTAAAGACAGGCCTAGGAAATCACAAGGGTATTGACTGGGGAAGTGATAAGTGTCCATGAAATCTTCACAATTTATGTTTAGAGATTGCAGTAAAGACAGGCATAGGAAATTATAAAAGTATTAACTTGGGAACTAATAAATGTCCATGAAATCTTCACAATCCATGTTCTTCTGCCATGGCTTCAGCCGGTCCCTCCGTTTGGGGTCCCTGACTTCATGCAACACACATACAAGTATCTACTGATCTCTGACCAAAGGGAAAAGGCAAATCATTGCAGAAAAGATAATATTTTCAACAAATGGTGCTGCAACAAATGTACAGCCACACACATTACAATGAATGTAGACATATATTACACTTTTCAAAAAACAATCTTTTAAAGTGGATCTTAGACAGAAATATGTAATGCAAAACTATGATCTCCTAGAAGATAACATAGGAGAAAATCCAAGTGACCTTGCATTTAGATGCATCACCCAATGCACTCTCCATGAAATATGTAAGTTGGACTTAAGTGAAGTTGAACATGTCTCTGCAAAAGACAGAATAAAGGGACAAGCTGCACATTAGGAGAAAATATTTAAATGCACATATCCAACAAATAATTTCTATGCCAAATATACATAGAACTCTTAAAATTCAACAATAATGAACCATTCGCGAATCTGGCAGCCCCTGGAATCACAGCAGATTCAGAGGCTCCAGCCCAGCCACGTGGTAGAAAAAAATTTATAGCCAAAAAAAAGGGGAAATAATGTACAGAAAGCAGAAGTGAGGTATAGAGCAGTTGGATTGGTTATAGGTTGGCATTTGCATTATTTGAACACAGTTTGAACACTCAGCATTTGAAGTACGGCTGCTGGGATTGGCCAAGACTCAGCTATTGTTATAGGCACAAACTCCTAAGTTGGGTTTCCAAACTTGTCTACCTATTAAGTTAGGTTGTAGTTCATCCACAAGTACTCAAATATATAACTAGGGAGTCCTTCTCAGGCCATGTTTACTTTGTTTTAACACCCATCTATCTGATGACTGAAACTGGCCCTCAGTTGTATCTTAATTCTGTAAGCAATAGTCAACTGATCAATTACAAAGGAGATTTCTTGAAAAGAAGTGAGGCTGGATTTTATTCCTCCCCCACCCACAAAGGAATGGGTACATAAGCCTTGTGGTTGACAACTTTTTCAAAGTCTTAGGATAAGTTATTGCTGTCCCCTTCCCTCCACCTCCCACCCACGATTTATTTAGCCTCTACCCCTAAGATCACAGCTTCTTACTATGTAGTCTCTAAAACAACCACATGTAGATTTTTCCAATAAACAAAATAAGGAGCTCCCTCTTAAACCTTCTACTAATTTATAACAAAATCAAACAAACATCCTTCTCAGGAAGAAAAGACATTAATAGATTTACCAAAGTTTTAAAATAAATGCAAAATTCTAAAACTTGAAAAAGTAGCAAATACCTGGCAACTGAATTATTTCATCTCTTAAACCCCTTATCATTTCAGAGGTAACTACAGCTTCCAGGTCACCTGTCCCCACAATGGACTTCTCCCTGGATTCCTTGGCTTCAACTTCTGTTGCAACTAAGATGCTTCCTATTATCAGCTGGATCCTCTCCCTTTCTTTCTTTTTTTTTTTTTTTTTTTTTTAATGAAATCTTGCTGTGTCACCCAGGCTGGAGTGCAGTGGCGCAATCTCTACTCACTGCAATGTCCGCCTCCCGGGTTCAAGGGATTCTCCTGCCTCAACCTCCCGAGTAGCTGGGATTACAGATGTGCGTCACCACACCCAGCTAATTTTTGTATTTTTAGTAGAGACCAGGTTTCACCATGTTGGCCAGACTGGCCTTGAACTCCTGACCTCTTGCCTCCCAAAGTGCTGGGATTACAGGCATGAACCACCGTGCCTGGCCCAATTCTTCCCTTTCTACAGCAATTGGCTCCTACCCAGCCTTTCAGGCCCTCCTGTCTGTGACCTCTACATACTGCTCTTCTGGGTCTTACACAGATTTGTTTGTTCTTTATATGTGAAAAACTTAATGCATTTATTACTATAACATCATTTAAGCATTTATGTTTCAGATACAATTACTAAATACAGATTAGTTTGTGTACGCTTCACAAAAAACTCCATCAAGTGGGTACTAATATTACCTCCACGTGACAGGTGAGGAAAGTTAGGCACAGAGTGGGTTAAATAGTTTAACCACTATTTAAGTCAGGAAGTTAATCTAGGGTGAATTTTTGCTTTGAATCCAAGTGGTCTGCGCTGGCCCTTTTCCCCCTGTGATTGGGCAGGGCGTGGACCAGCACAGCATTGCCAGACAAGAGACAGTGAATTACTTTCCACCTGGCTACCCGCCGGCATTGTTAAGGGTCTCGGGAGTTCATGGGCTGTCACCTGCCCCTAACCCTACTGGCCACGTGCTCACGCGGACCAAGGAGGCATGAGGCCTGGGCATGGGTCATATCCCGGGCGGGCGGGGCAGGGACTGGGGAGAGCTCCTCCGTGGGCAGGTTAATGAGCTGCGGAGACAGCGGTGCTGACTCCCTAGGGTGGTAATCTGGGGAGAAAGCACCCTGGAGCAACTTCTCTGTTGCCAAGGCTCGGCACAGAGGCTCCCCAGGTAGGTGAAGGCAACCCCCTCCAGGGCTGGAGCAGTCGGGTAACGTGGACCATGGTCTTCGCCCGGGACTGGTGGACGGCGGTGGTGGACGTGCCTGGCTTAGGGCAGCCGGTCCCTCAGCAGCCAGCCTGTTCCACCGCTCCATGTGGCCTTCCTTGGGGACCCTCCGGAGTGTGGGCAAATTGAGCTCCCCTACCTCCCACAGACTGCCGCTGGCAACCCCGCGGTTGGTTCGCCCTCACGGATCAGTTTCCCCTGAGTTAGGCAGACACTAATTCTTGGGCCCCTTGGGCTCCCAGCGCGCTCGGGGCTAGGCGCCCCCAGTGCGCCTCCAGTGCACTTAGGTGCTGCAAGTCATTATTAGTGAGGTGACATGGGGGGTTTGTACACTTAGGTGCTACAAGTCATTACTGGTGACAAGTGAGGTGACATGGGAGTTTGGTGGCAGGTGGAAATTGTGACCCTCTTTGCCCTATCTTAGCCACCAACCTTGGTTTCCCAGTCCGACCGGGATTCCAGTGCGGCGCCTCCCTTGTCCTCTTTATTCTCCAGTGGGGTGGGGTTCAGGAGTCCCCACATGTCTCCTCCAAACTTCCTGAGAGAGATGAGAAGTTTCTGTTGTATAAATTCTAATGGCAGAAGCATGGCATAAAAGATATTTGTCCCGTTTTCTGTGGATAAGCAGTATTTAAGTAAAACAAGTTTTTGACTTTTGTTGTTGTTGTTATTATTACATGACATTGGTAGAGAAGTTGGCAGTATCTGCCACCAGCTTAATGTTATTTTTGCTGAGGATCTTGGTTTCTGCAGATGTCCAAACAAGTGAATGGAATCGGATGATCAGTTCTAACATTCTAATTCTAGCCTGTCTATTAAGTCAGTAAATAGGGGTTACTTAGATGACTACGATATCCTGTTGACTAATTTTCTCTTTTAGATAAGTTACAACTTTTCACCTTTCTGGAGCCTCATTTGGAGTGATCTAGAAATTCGTTCCTCACCTGACAAAAGGCTTTCTTTGTAAAATCCCAACCAGTGAAATTGACCTCATCCTGAAGGTGAACTGGTTTAGGTCAAATGGGTGCATCTCATAGGCTCCAGTCTTATGTCTGAGTTACTAATTAATGCTCCTTTAATCTTCAAAATGATAATGATAAATGTTGGTGGAGAACCACTTTTCTAAGAAAGATCTGAATATTGGCCTTATTCTGCTCCCATTCAAAAACTTAGATAAGCACATGATTGCAAAAGACAGGATTTTGGCTTGTTTTACACTGCGGAATGAGGGGAAATTCTTTGGCATTTATCATTTAAAACATTTTCAAGTGATATTTGGAGACAGTCTTGATAAATCTTAGGTTCACTTCCTGAGTAAAAGAAATTGTCAGATTTTAGGTGACAAAAAACATGACACCTGTCTTCTAAAACAGCAGGAATACTTGTTGGCTTTGGGCACTTTTAAACAAGTTCTTAGTGCTGTAAATGTGTATTTGGAAAGCAGATGACACTCAGAGGAAAGAGCTATGTTGGTTAGTGGTTCTTATCCCAAGGAAAACACCACTCCCCTCTCCACCTCACCTGCAGTGGGCGGGGATGGGTCCATTGGGCTTTCTTGCTTGTTTGGCTTGCTGCAGTTGGATTCCCTATCTGCTGGCATTTTGTTAATTGCTCTTCCACTATTTAGTTGCCTTGTCACAGTTCTGGTGGGCACAGTGATGGGAGCCTATGAGTCTTGGTTCGCTACTATGTGTGTTACCCAGGGCTTCCATAACAAATTACTATGAACTAGGTTGCTTAAAACAACAGAAATATATTGTCTCCCAGTGTTGGCAACTAAAAGGCGAAAATTAAGGTGTCAGCAGGTTTCTCCTCCTCTAAAGGCTCTGCGGAAGAATCCTTCCTTGCCTCTTCTTAGCTTCTGCTTGTTATTGTCCTTGCTAATCCTTGGTGCTCCTTCACTTGTAGGTGGATCACTCCAATCCCTGCCTTCGTTGTCACATGACTGTCTTCTGTGCATGTGTCATTGTCTTATAGTGACCCAGGTGTTAAAGAGAAAATTTTTCATAACACTTCTTAAAGATAGTAACACTAACCTTATGGAAGGGCGGGGGGCATAGCAATAGCTATAGGGACCACTGCAATGAGGTCTTATAGTTGGGGGAGAAAGATTGAACTCAACTTTGACTCCAAGAAGAAGTGGGGATTTATAACCAAGGGGTAGAGTGAGAGTCAGTAGATGGAAAAATCATTAAAAGGGAATGTCAAGGATAAAAGGTTTCTGGCTAAATAGACTGGATATTACTGAAGACAGGCCAGAGTGATAAGATAGCAAGGGTGATCAGGTACCCAGATCAGGAACATCTTTGCTTTTGTAAACTGATTTATCAGGATTCTTGCATAAATTGGATTCTTCAAGGACAGAGAGGGAAACCCAAGCTTGAGTCTAGTCAAGCAGGAGACTCAGAGAAACCTGTTTGTTCAACCGTCTGTGTTACCAGTCATATTAGATTAGTATCCATAATTACCTAATCTTAACTTGATTCCATCTGCAAACACCCTATTTCCAAATAAAGTTGCATTCACAGGTATCTGGAGTTAGAATATCAGTGTATTTTTGGTAGAAATAATTCAACTAATAAAATTTACCATGGCATTTCTGTGTGCTCTGATCTGGCAAGCAGCTTTGCACATTTGTTTCTCTACCAGTCTGTAGCTCTTCTATACCCCTTAAACAGGCTGTAAAGACTGGCCACCTGATTTATGTAAGAAATAAAAAATAAGGTCTCTATGCCAATCTTCAGCCAGTAACTCAAATACATTGCTTTGTTTGTTTGTTTGTTTTTTAATGCACACAAATGCAAGAAGGAAGTGGTATGTTATGCTGCTACCTCTTTATTTTATAACCTAATTCTTGAACTTACCTGATATCACTTTTCTGGAAAGCTCAAGGTACTTTCCATATGCTGTTTTATTTATCTGTATGATTTAAAGCAGGGGCCAGAAGCTACTTTTATTTCTCTTTACATATTTAAAATTTGTGCTCGTTAGTATTTAAATATTTATCTTAACATATTTCAAATGGTTCTTGTTAGTAGAGATTCGCTTTACATGTTTTATCTGCCTGCAGCCTTGTTTTCAGGGGCAATCTCAGTTTTCGGCTTGAAATCTCTATAAATCTCCATATAGAAAGAAAAATAAATTTTACACTAGAAAAGCCAATAGCCGTCCAGTAAACATGCTGTTGTCTTGGGATCATAGCATAGAAAGTATTTTCCACTCAATCACAGGACTGCCTTAATACCCAAATGCTTTTTTCATTTATCTATTTTAATGAGGTTTTGGTTACTATTTAATAAGTGTTGTCCATTTCCTTTATCTTGACAATTTTGTGAGTAATTTTTTGAAATCTCTTTTGAAAAAAATTAATTTTATATTCTAAATGACTTAGGACTTATATATCTTGATTTTTAATAGAGTTAAACTCTCTGGTATGTATCACATCTTGTCTTCTCATCTAGTCTTTATTTGAATGCTGTTGGAGCTAAACATCATCATCCCAACGGCAGGAGTAGGTAAAGAGAAAATTTGACAGAGGGGACAGGATCACTGAGTTTAGGGAGAAAATGATTACCTTCCTTTTAATATATATATTTTTTAAATAGGATAGATTTAGATGTACAAAAAATCATGAAGTTATTACACAGAGTTCCCATATACCCCATATCCAGTTTCCCTTATTATTATTATTTTACATTAGTACAGTATATTTATCACAGTGAGTGCAACAATCAATATTCATACATGATTGTTAACCAGATCTCATACTTTATTCAAATTTTCTTAGTTTTTACCTAATGTTCTTCATCTGTTACAGGATATCACCCAGGATACTATATTACACTGAGTTGTCGTATGTCCTTAGGCTGCTCTATACTGTAACAGTTTCCTCTTTCACATTTAGTTATATATCTTTTTATTCCTTGGCACTGTCCTAGACACTTTACATATATTATCTCATGATTCTCAGAGTAAACAAGAGAAGTGGAATTAGCTCTGTTTGATAATAGAAAATTAAACAGTTTGTCCAACATTACATTATTATTGAATGATGAAACCAAGAATGAAACTCGGGCTTCTGGGTTTCTAAAATCCATGCTCTTGTCCTACTCTTTGTATCTGTAGCACCTAGCACTGTACCTGCTGCGTTAGCATGAGTTTTTATGTCTGAACTATATTTCACTCAACCGAAGCTTTCTTAACCCTGACACTATTAATATCACCTTTGTTGTAGGGGCTGTTCTGTGATTGTAGGATGTTTAATAGCATCCCTGGCCCCTACTCACTAGATGCTGGTAGTACTCTCACCTTTCCGCCCATTCTCCACCAGCTTCCCAGTTATAATAACCAAAATTGTCTCCAGACTTTGTCAAATGTCCTATGGTGGGTGAATAGTCCTTTAAAAATGTTTTTAGTAGATTGCAATAATCTATAACTAACATGTATTGGATAATCTTCCGTACCAAGTTGAAATAATCTATAAGGCAAATAATTAAATTGAATTTTTAAAAACTATGGAGACATTTGAAAGAAATGCATTAGATTATTGTTTCTTAAATCCCTAGCCCACTGCTTCTTACTTCTTAAACTTTTGGAAAGTTTTGCGGAATGACATGGACCATTTGAATTTTATTTTTTCAGCCTAATCTAAAGACCTAGAATGAAAAGAAAATGATCAAATATTCATTTAGATATATTGTGTTTTAGTAATTCTGGGTTTGTTTACCTTACATTGGGGACCAATTTTGTAATGTGTATATTGATCTACTTTGAATGATTTGAATATATTCTCACTATTAGAAGTGATTATAGAAAAATATTTTTTTACCCATAAGTAGTTTTCACAGCAGGGCCATAATTGATGCTCACTGTATGGATCATGGATGATAATAATTATCCCCTTGTAACTTTTGAATAAATGTAATTTACTTGATGTATCTGCTTTATGACTTGATTTTTAGGGAATTATTATAATAAGTTGATTATTTAGTGTGCATCCTTAGAGACAGAGATGATTTTAATAGTATTGCAAATGTTAGTGTTTAATACTGTTTTATTATAGAAGTTTAACTCGTTACAAATTTTTTTGATTGAGTTCAGATGTGTAGGAACGTCTTTGCTTTTGAAAAAAATAGCTATTGTTTTCAAGTAAAAAAAAAAGGAGTCTGCTTAAAAAGTGAATGTTAACTATCCTAGAATTATATAGTGCTTAAGAGCATGTGTATGAGCTATAGATCTTGCTGTAACAATGTCTAAGCTTCTTGGGCCACTTTGCTAAAGCTTTGTATCTGATGGGATCCAATTTGTCTGTATGCTTTATTTCTTACTTATATGTCTGCCCCCTTTTATTGATTGTTCATATCTGAATGGAGAAAACTATAATTTCAGTCTCTGCAATCCTAAAATCATTAACTTATACCCAAAACTAATCTTAAACATAGTGTTGAACACTTGTATTTGTTGAAGAAACAATTCTACGATGATGAAGTCTCCAGTGTCATCACAGCTAAACATAAGACTCTGATTCCTTGGACATGATATTCAAAAAACACTTTACCAGGTAGAAATGCATCAGCATTAGGATGTAGATAGTTAGAGATTTTAAAGGGTGAGTTTTCCTGATCATAAGCAAGTGTGATTTGAAGACAAGCTGAAGTTTACATTCTGATTGCTAGATTTATCTAAAATGTAAAATGAATTCTTTGTTCTCTTGAATCCTGCTAAGAAATAACACATAACCTTATCAGGCCATGGTTTCTTGTACCCATATTCAATTTGTTTTGGAAACACCAGGGGTTTAGTCTAGGTCCTGCTGTTAGCTGCAAAGGAAGCCAGTCACTGACACAATGAGTATTGCCAAGAAAGAAGGCTGTCATCAGGTGCTGCAGTTGAGGAGATGGGATATCAGTCTCAAATCCATCTCCCTGTTCAATGAAAATTAGGGGTTTATATAGCAGGGAAGAAATGTAACTATGTGTGGGAAAACAGGAACTAGAAAGGGGCAAGAGAGCAAGCGTGATGAATGATGTATCTTCTGCCATCTCATTGTCTGCATGTGGTGATCTGGCGAGTTTCACTCCTTTGATACTGTGAGAGGCCTGAGGGTCATTTCATAAGGAAGGAGCTCAGATAAAACAAATGCAAGTTTTAAGCTGTAAGACCAGAAGGGTCAATTTCTCTGTTTACTAAACAATAAATAAATAAAAAATGGACAAAAAATACTGTCTTGGAACTGTTGAGTTTGTTTCAATTTCAATTCTTATTTGGTCTTAGATGCTTACAAGCAAGTAGCCTTCAGCCAACATGTGGGGAATCTGTGTTCGTCTGGTCAAGTCAGCATTGAAACCAAAACCAAAACAAAAAACAAACAAAAACAGGTTACCTGAGTACGTTTTGGCAGCCTGTGTATTTGTCACATCTAAGGCTCATTATTTACTAAAGTATCCGTATGAACATGATTAGTTTGCACTTGTGAGTGGTGGTGGTAGAGGGGACATATACGAGGATTTAATTGTTAGTAATTATAGTGAGAACAGAGGGGACTTGAAATTGCTCAACTGTCTCATGCCTGGAGGACTCTGGAAACATTGTGTGGCTTGCAGGTATGTACTGTTCTGTACTATTATGTTCTTGAATTATTTGTAGTGTTATTCAGTCTGAAAAACTTCCTAATTTCCATATATATGCAGCAGTTTAATATGGGAAAATTTATTCTGTACCTTTAAATTCCCCTGTGAAAATTAGCTTTTTCCATGTCATTAACACTTTATATTTTTTCTCATTTTTACCCTTTTCAGTTGTCCTAGTGATCTCAAATTAATAAGTGTCTCAGCCTTATCTAAGGATTTCTATGATAACCTACTTGTAGCTTAGGTATTAACATTAAAGATGAGCTCATAAATAATATCACTGGCCTGTTTCTATGAGTTTGAATCTTGCCTGTGTTTTTTTTTTTTTTCGTGTCTTACTTCTTGTGCTTGTGTACTATAGCAGGTATTTTAATATCAGTTTTTGGTATCCAACCTTATTTTAGGATAGTAACCATCCTAAAATAAATATTAAATATTTTTAAATAGCTTGGTTGAGAGTTCATACATCTTAGATTCATTTCATTTCTTCTAATATCTTCCACTCTGTTAAAGTCGTTTTACTTAACCCAAGTCTCCAGTGAGAAGTTAACATAAAAATTATATGGTGGCTGACTTCTAATGTTTAAGTATTATAAAAAGTTACTATATATTTTCTAGGTAGGTGACAGAAGTGTTTTGGACTGAATGTTTGTGTCTCTGCACAATTTACATATTGAAGACTGAACTTGCAGTGTGGCTGTATTTGGAGATGAGGCCATTAGAGAAGTAATTAAATTAAACGGGATCATAAATGTGGAGCCCTGATCTGATAAGAATAGTGTCCTTATAAGAAGAGATATCAGATCATCCCCCCACTCTCAGTGGGTGAGCCAAATAAAGGTGCTCTGTGGGAACATAGTGAGAAGGCAAATCTACAAGCCAGGAAGAGAACCCTCACCAGAAACCAAATTGGCTAAAATCTTAATCTTGGACTTCCCAGCCTCCAGAACTTTGAGAAAATAAAATTCTGTTGTTTTAGCCACTCATTATATGGTATTTTGTTATTGCATCCCAAGGAAGACTAATACGTGAGGGCAAGTTTGTTTACCTCACTGAGCCTTAAGTTTCTCCAAATAAGACTGTTAATAACTGTTTCACAGAAAAGTTCATTACATTAAATGAGAAAAGACCAAGTCTATCACATTGTATTACTCAAATGTTAGCTATTATTAAGAAAATAATAAAATGAAGACTTGAGCATGCACTGAATGCATTTAAATCTCACTTACAACCTCTGGTATTGATACAGGAGTGCTGGGAAGGGAAGAGCGTGGTCCCTTTAAAAGATACAGAAGGGAGGAAGGGAAGTGCTGGGGAGAGGAGGGTGTGGTCTCTGGCTATGGCTCTACCCCAGGGATCTAGGTGAGAACAGGCATTTTTGTTTACCTACCCAAATGTTGCATTTCCCAAGAGCACCTTGGCCTGCCATGCTGCCATTCTGTGCCTATAAAAACCCAAGACCCTAACAAGGCAGAGATAGAAACAGCTGGACATTGAGAGAAGCACATCAGCAGGGGAACACACAAGTGGCTGGACATGGAGAGGAATGCATTGACAGGCACTGGGATGCTGGCAGGCCACTGACTGGCAGAATGACACGAAGTTTGGGTGGGGCAGTTGGAGGAGCGCTTGGCCGCTGAGCGGCTGGACTCCAGGGGAAAACCATTTCCCTTCTGGCTTCCCCATCTGGATGAGAGCTACTTCCACTCAATAAAACCTTCTACTCATTCTTCAAGCCAACATGTGATTCGATTCTTCCAGTACACCAAGGCAAGAACTCGGGATACAGAAAGCATTCTGCCCTCATGACAAGGTAGAGGGTCTAAGTGAGCATGCTTAACACAAGCCACCTACAGATGGCTAAACTAAAAGAGCAGCCTCTAACACATGCCCACTGGGGCTTCAGGAACTGTAAACACTCACCCCTAGACACAGCCGTGGGGTCGCAGCCTCACAGCCTGCCTGTCTGTATGCTCCCCTTGAGGTTTGAGCAGCTGGGCACTGAAGAAGCCAGCCACACCCCCATCGCACACCCTGTGAGGGCGGACAAGGGAACTTTTATCGTTTCAGTATTTAAAAAAATTAAGTTAGTTGCTAAGTAACATTATTGTGGCTGAAGGTAGTACTATCCTGTTCCTGGGTTTTGGAAGCAGGGATGACCTGGACTAGTTTTGAGATCTTATCAAATGCCACCCCTGGATCTTTTCAGTAGAAACTAAATGCCGTATCAGTTGTAAACCTACTTTCAACTTGGTTTCTAGTTAAGTTCGCCATAATTCAGTTCTTAAAACTGATACAGGGCATGAAAGCCCCAAAGTGGAGCTTAGCCCACAAGATTTCTTGGCTTTGCCCAGGAAAGAATTCAAGGGCAAGCCAGAGGTAGAAGAAAACAGCCTTATTGAAGAGGCAGTGTTACAGCTCCAGTGGTGTTACAAGTCTGTGACTGCTCCTGCAGAGCAGGGCTACCCTGTAGGCAGAGATGAATAGCAGCTCAGGAGAGTTTTGCAGTCATATTTAATCTGCATGTAATTAAAAGTGGATGTAAAGGGTGGTTAGGGAAAGGGTAGTAACTTTTGGGTCATTGGCTCATTGCCATGGAAAGGGGCGGTAACTCCCAGGGGTTGCCGTGACAATGATAAATTGACATAGCACACTGGTAGCAGTGTCTGAGTGACACTCATATTTCTGCCAATTCATCCTCAGTCTGGCCTCGTGTCCAGGCCCCACCTCTGGAGTCTAGTTCTGCCACCTACCTCATTCCCCCTCAGAGATTAGATTCTCCTTAATCTTAAGGGGCTGCAGAAAGGTGGAGGTCCGTGGGCATATGTCCTGCCCAGCACCGGAGGAGGAAAAAATCTCTGGATACCTGATCTAAGGGGCCCAGAGGCAGGATGGTTTTAATTCTTCAGGTCAGTAGATGTGATGGTTTGGAAGCTTCGTGCAAGCATTGTTTTTACCTGGAACTGTTTAATCTAGAAGACACAGATTTTACTAAGAAGTTAAACAAGAAAGAACCAAAACTTAGTAACAACAAGACAGCTGTCAAAAGATCTTAGGAGTGGTAAAAACCAGGTGAGACTTGGGAAGACACTTTTGATAGCTGACTGGCTATATTTGGGATCAGTGCCATGGTTATGACTATGTAACTAGGTAGCTTGGTCATAGATCTTTGAATGCTAATCTCACCTTGTCCAGAGTTGTTAATATATGTGCAGCAGATTTTGTTAATAACTACACAGACTCCACCATGTTCAACTAGTAAATAATCCAGTGTAGTCTGTTATCTAGAACTACATTTGCCAGAGTCTAAAGACTTGAGTTCCCTTTAATGCCTGACCTGTGTCAGTGGCTCAGGCTTCCAGGGTTTGAGTCAAGTTCCTTAGGGTTAACTCATGGTAGGCAAAGCTGCCTCAGGGTACTGCTAGTCCTATCACTGCCCAGGTTCCTGACAGAACTGATCCTATTGCTTGCTTTCCGGTATTTTTGTGTCTTATGGGATTATAGACAATTACCTCTGGAGGGGCAAGGGTGGCCAACATATATTCACTTCTGTTCCAAGTTGTTGATATACAAGGGAAAGCTACTACTAAGAGAACAGGTGATTCTCTATGGAGTTGGGAGCAGTTACGGGCTGTGACTTCTTCCCATTTATTGCCACAAACAAAAATGAGCCGAATTGGGACACAAAAGCTCTATGGGTTGTGATATTTATTCTTTACTAACAAGTTGGGTCTATAGAGTTGTTTTTCTCCCATTCTAATGGGGGTGGTCAGACAATCTTTGTTTTCTAGAAGGTGTAGTACTCCCACCTTCCCAGACTAGGCAGTTGTTTTTTTCTTGTATTTTCTGGTCTGGAAGAAGGCACCATATATGGTCTCCTTGCTGACAAGTGGAATCTCATTTACCTTGCTGTAGCCTTAGGAACTTGGCCACTGAAGATGGATGAGAGCACTGAAGGGAAGCTTCCACTTTTGTGTCATTAATGCAATGGTGGGTTGAAAAGGTAGAATGATTGGTGCATTGGAGATAGAGATACCCAGCTTTCCACGTCCAGGAAATAGTGGTGGTGTTGGTGGGGTGTTCAGGTGGAGTCCATTAAGTGGGGAAGTGTTCCATTTAACAAGTAGAAGTTTGGATATTTTGGGATTGCTATGGTTAGTTAGGAGGTCTGGGGGAATGGTCATGATATTTTCCAGAAAAACCAGAAGATAAAATTCCGTATCCTGGGAATGTTGATGATAAAACCAACAAACAAGATGATTCCCTGATGCAATAATTGTTGAAATATTTACTATAGAGTTATGTCCCCACCCACACTGGATCATGGTAATTGGGAGAACGAACAAGATGAACAGTGACAACATGGTTTTAAGATGGGCCTTAGTGTGGCCTCTGCACCCAACAAGGACAAAAGAGGTGTTTCCCTTGAGATTAGCTAAAGCTACAGAAAAGAGGTATTACATTCAGGAAGAAGAGGTAAACTAAAGTTCCTTTTCCCACCCACAGTATCACGTTACCACTTCTGGCTGAGTGTTGATGTTTTAAAAATAGATAGCCAAGGTCTTCCAAAGGCTCACAGCTGTAGGTTGTGGTGCCCTCCTTTTGTGCCTGTGACTCCTAAGAAACAGGTTTAATCCTGGACAAATATACCCAGCTAGTTATTCCCTGAAATTTAATAGCAGTGGGGGTACTCAACAAAACCTGAAAAGGACCCTTCCATTTTGGTTGTAATTGATCTTTAGGAGATCCTTCTTTCCAAGTTTTTAGCAAGACCAAGTCTCCTGATTGAACAGAGGAGCTTCTTCTTCCTTTGCAGGGAATGCAGTATTTTATTTTTGTATTGGAAAGCCTTCAGAACTTTGCCTACATTCTAAAGGGGAGAGAAAAGGTTTGTAGAGCTAGTTACTACAAGCCAATACCACAGCAGCTAAACCCAGAATCCATAGAGAAGTCAGTTTTAGAACCTCATTTCCTGACTCCTAGTTTTTGGCTCCCTCACTTCTCAAAATGGGTTCAAGAGGCAATGAGTGTCCACCCACTTCTACTCTTGTCCAGCCCAGAACATCCAACTGGCTACAATTCCCCTGACTCCAAGTCCCCCAGCCAGGGGTCACAGGTATTACTGAGGGATACAATGGACCTAGGGCAGGCAGCACACTACCGTAGCACAGGCACAGGACAAAATAAAAGCTTGGCCATCAACACTACCTCTGGCACACTCTTACTAAAAGGGGGAATATAAAACAAAAACCATAGGTCAAAAGGAATGGAGTTGGGCAAGTATCCATTAGTCATCAGAACCCTTTAAGCAATATAAGAGTCAAAAACCAAAAGCCAAAATAATGGCACACATCAAGGAAAACAATGAGCATAGAATTAAGCTATATTGGGAGAAAACACTGGTCTCATAAACTAAGACAAAACAGTTTAGAATCAGGCCATAGCAGCAGTCATAATTAGAGGAGAAAAGCTCACAGGAGCTGACAGAAATGCTAAAGGAAAGAGTTCCATGAATCTGAGAAGCTCTTAAATAGACTGTGTGATTGAAAGGCAAAATTTCTAGTAATTTAGCAAATTAATACCTTAAGAAAATTTGTTTCTGATACATAGACCAATTTGTAGAACGTCAACCACAATTTTCTTTTATCATAGCAAATTTAATTACACACAAAATTTCTTTCATAAATTGCCCTTTATAAACTGTATCATAACTTACACAGACGATCTACAACATTCTTGAACTTTGGACTTGTCCTATACTACCTCTTTCTTAACCAGCAATTTCATTCTAGGACAATAATTTACTACAGAAGATCCCTCCTCATATTAAATTACTCTTTCTTTATATACTTCCTTGCAAAACAATACATTTTCTATCCATTACAATCTTTATATCTCTTTTCTCTACTTACTGGCTCTCTCACATTTTCAACCTCCCTTTTAATAACTTCTGAATTAGACAAAAAAAATTCCCATTAAAAAAACAGTTCTTTGGCATATTTTATATAAACTCAAGTAAGAATTAGCTCTGAAGTGTCCATCAGACAGTGGTATTCTATAGATAAGAACCATTCTACCATTTTAATATTTAAGACCATTTTAAGAACCACACAGTAATTTCACTATTTATGCATCTATTCCATTTACATGTATTTGACTTTTTCACTTTTAACAGTTTTATCTAGACTACCTCTAAGAACCAGGATACTATGCACAGCCAGTCACCATTTAAAGCCATTTTAAACATTTAAAGCCTATATGAAAATAGGTGATTTACTTACGTAAAAATCTTAAGGTTAAATTTCAGAAGAAATAACATTCTCTTCAAACTAATAAGCTTTGACTAGTCTTATTTATGAGCGCTTTTCTTTTTATAAGCCAATTTGATAGCATGCTGGATACACCATATATCACAATACACCTAAACAAGCACATTAAATAAAATGACCTATACAAGACAAATGGATTCAAATTATTTACATAATTGAGACCTAATTACCTGGTCAAATTTTGTTTGCCACAATAAATATAGAAAACATGAAGAGGCAGGGAAGGGGATCCCAGAGCATCAAATAAACAAGGGAGGGGGCAAACTGCATTGCTCAAGGGGAGACCCCAGAGTCGCCAAGCCACAGAGAGCTCATCAGCAATGGAGACATTGAAGAAAATTATTTGGGCAGCTGTTTGCCTGCCACTGTAGGAAGCTGTCTGCTGGGTCAAGGGTCTAAGACTCTCAATAAGCTTACTTGTTCAAGGCAGCTTGTTGGGGCTAGTGGAAGAAGGTTAGCTCTAGTACTGATGGGACGCTATTTTTCCTCTCTCTCACCAGAGACAGTTAGGACATTCTCATTGTCAGTGGCCCTCTTGCTCACAGTAGGCACACTAATTTTGGTCTGGGGGTCAATGAGTTGGTGGCTCTTGTCTGGGCATCCCAGACACCAATTTCATGATGTTTTCTTAAGATGGGTAACCTTCAGTGGGGAAGGTGCATAAAACAACTGTTATCAATTATACTTTTTGGCTATTTCTTTTGGTCTTTTTGTTATTTTCCCTTTTGCCTTGTCCCTACTGTTGCAAACTTTAATGACTACATTTAAAAGTTGGCTCATAGGGGTATGAAGTCTCATGGTTGCTTTTGGGAGCTTCCTCCTAATGTCAGGGGCAGATTGAATAATGTATACCCAGGTGAGCTTGCCCTTCTGCTGAGTCAGGATCTGTGTTAGTGTATTTCCTTAATGCCTCAACCAAATGACCTTGAAAGAAAGTGGGATTTTCATCTTTGCCCTGAATTATTTCTCTAACCTCGTCATAACTGACTGGCTTAATCATACAGTTTCTCTCTTGTTTTTTTTTTTTTTTCACAGCTTATCAAACAGATAATATTTGTAAGTCATGATAAGTTAAATCAAAGAACATGATCAACTTAACAAACTCCTCAAAAAAGCTTTCTAGATTCTCTGAAAACTCCAAATTTTTTCTTTTATAAAGCCAAATTAGACATGGAAAATGGCTCATAGACTCTAAGTGTTCTCTTACTTCCATTAGCTACTTCCCACAATGGAAACAGGCTTAGCAGAGCTGATACGGGGCTCCAGTCCTGGTGGTACTGGTTGGGCTTACTTTCTTAGGCAGCGGGGGTATAGGCTAGGGATAGTTGGATAAGGGGGAGGTGTGCCTGATGACCGGAGGTGGAATCCTATATTAAAGAACTGTCAGGAACCCGTCAGAACTGGGGAACTAAAGAGACCCTGGGGAGGGCGTAGGTATTCTAGGGGGAACAAGTAGGAATGGATCCACTGGGAATGGCTTTTTGGTGCCTGCAAGTATTGTAAGCCAGTAAAGGACCATAAAACCCTGCACATGAGGAACCTCTTCCCATTTCTCTTCTTTTAAACAAAATGTCTAATTTTAAAATATCATTATAACATGTAAAACTATGTTTAGGCAAAATCCGTTGGTTTGCCAATATGTATTGAACCAAGACATTATTGCAGTAGTAAATGAGTTTCTTCTTTTAGCCAAATTTGAATTTGCTCCAATAGCCTAAAAAATACCTCACTGGTGAGTCCTCTGGGGTTCTCGCTGCTGTCCACATGTTAGTAAGGATCCCTATGGAGGGTTTCGGTTAGACTAAGTTTAGCAAATGCCTACTTATTTTCCCTTTTACTTTCCCACTTTCTATAAATAGCAAGATGTTACAAAAGCAGATTATTAGCTTCACATGGGCAGTTGGATGTTAAGCCTAAATTCCACAGAGAGCAGCGGGTTATGCAGAGGGAGGGGCACTAAGCAAATGGTGACTGTGGAAGGGAGGATGGGAAGGGCAAATAGCATTGCCCAAGGGGAGACCTCAGAGGCCCTGACTTGCCAGAGAACTTGCCCAGTAGTGGAGACACTGAAAAAAAAAATATCCGGGTGACCACCTTTCTACCACTGTAGGTGGCTGTCTGTCAGGCCAGGGGCCTGGAAACTCCCAATTTCTTTAACCAAGACAGTCTTGAACAAGGCAGTTGTAAGACAGCACACATGAAGAGGCTAGCAACTGGCTATTAGGAAAATAAATATTTCCAACTTTGGGGCAGAAAAGGCAAGATCAATATTCCCCTGGGGGAGAGGCTATAATCCACAATCCTAGAGGGAATGTCAATACCTGATACCACAGAGCATCTGGTGGGGTGGAGGTGACCAAAATACCAATGCTGAACACTTGGAGTGCCCAAGCTTCAGCCAATGAGGGTTCCCTCACCAAACACCAAAAACTCTGGGGCACCCAGGGAGCAGCCAACAGTGAACCTAACACCAAGTTGGAGTCACAGAACGATGTGACTCTGGCATTCCAGGGTCAACACAAAGGGGTCCCTCACATAACCAAGTGTCCTGCCTTAATTGCCTACACACAATTAACAGAAAGTTAAGAGAAAACAAGACTGCACACATTTTAGGACTGAAAATAAAATGACTGATGGAACTAATATGGTTTAGCTCTGTCTCCCCACCCAAATCTCATCTCAAATTTTAATCCCCACGTGTTGGAGGAGGAGGCTGGTAGGAGGTGATTGAATCATGAGGACAGATGTCCCCTTTGCTGTTCTCATGATACTGAGTGAGTTCTCACAAGATCTGGTTGTTTGAAAGTGTGTGGCACTTCCCCCTTCACTCACTCTCTCTCCTACTTCACCAAGGCAAGACATGCTTACTTCCCCTTTTCCTCCCACCATGAATGTAAGTTTCCTGAGGACTCCAAGTCATGCTTTTGGTTGCACCTGCAGAACTGTAGTCAATTAAGCCTCTTTTCTTAATAAATTACCCAGTCTTAAGTAGTTCTTTATAGCAGTGTAAGAAGGGGCTAATACAGGGACAATACAATGGAGTCAGAAGAGAAAAGGACCAGGAGAAGGGGTGACAAGAACATGATTTGGGACACTCAATCAGGGATGCCTAACTAATCACCTAGCTGATGGCTTTTATTTTATTCCCTAGTTCTCCTGATAGTATGCAATGGGGGCGGAAGGGACACTCACCCATTCAGCAGACATAAATGGCATTGACTGATCTTCCATGTGAAGATCTCTCCAGGGTACCTCAACTTGGGTGGCCTCAGCACCTCTGCCATGGTGGGAAGGGCCTGCACTGGGCAGTAACCCACCAGTCTTCTGGTCAGAGAGGCAGGTGTCACATGAAGCAGATGGAACTATGGCCACCCCAGGTGTCGGATGGCACTATGGCCACCCTGACCGGCAGCCCAGTGGGGCTCAGCCGTCTCAGTTGGAGGGACCTGCATGGACGGTAACCCACTGGACTGCTGCTAGTCAGAGAGGCGAGTGTCACACGAGACAGATGGCCCTATGGCTGCCCCACCAATAGGCTCAGCTGCTGTGGTGGGAGAGACCTGTACAGGTCTGTAACCCACTGGGCTGCCTGTCAGAGAGGTGAGTGTCACAGGAGGCAGATGGCACTATGGCTACTTGCCTGTTTGATTTGCTCCGCTGTTTGCCAGGGTAAATGATAACTCTGAAGGGAGCCTTTGGGTAGTGTTAGAGCTCAGGTGATATACCCTGATTCTCTGTCTCTCCACTCCTTGCCTTGCCAACTGCTGCCCTGCCAACTGCTATCCTGCTGACCACTACCCTTGCTGATCACTGACTGCCACTTCTCAGATGGCCATCCTGCACATCGCTGTCCTTACAGGCTGCCACTCCCAGATCACCAATCACTGTCTTCTGTCTTCACTCTGCATCGGGAATCAAGCTGGTGCAGGGCAGGCAAGCCCCAAAGTGGAGCTTAGCCGTGAGGGTTCTTGGCTTTACCCAGGGGAGAATTCAAAGGCAACCCAAAGGTAGAAGAAAACAGCTTTACTAAAGAGGCGGTGTTACAGCTCTCAGGGTGTTAACAGCTATGTGACTGTTCTGCAGAGCAGTACTACCCTGTAGGCAGTGTAGCAGCTCAGGGCCATTTTGCAGTCATACTTACACTCACTTTTAATTGCATGCAGATTAAATGGTGGTTTATCCAGAAATTTTTAGGGAAGGAGTAGTCACTTTTGAGTCAGTCATTGGATTATTGCCATGGAACGAGGTGGTAACTCCTGGGTATTGCCATGGCAGTGGTAAATTGACACGGCACACTGGTGGGTGTGTCTGAATGAAAGCTGCTTTAGCCCTGGCCCTGTTTTAGCTGGTCCTCAATCTGAGCCCCACTTCTGGAGTTAAGTCCTGCCTCCTACCTCAAAACTGCTAACATGCTTTTTGGAAGACTGGCAACAGTTACTTTTCTTGTGTTATACTTGTTCATGAAGTATCTGCAATTTAAAAATATTATTATGATAATTAAAAAAACAAAATCCAACAACGTAAAAAATTCTTGTTGATTATTTTAAGCTAAAATTATAGTAATGGGCAAGTGATAAATTATCCATATGTTTTTGTATTGGAAATATACAAAAAGTAATGACTTTGTGTGTATGTTAGCAATTTTCATGGTAAAGATGTTTAAATTGCTAGTAGCTGTGTAACAAAACTATGCTACAGGTAAATATACTTTAGTGGTTCCCTGCATTCCTTATATTTATTGCAATACAAAAGATAAATTCCAAATGACATACTTAAAATTTATGACTAGTGCATTAAGTGGAGATTTAATATCCTTTAGAAACTTATCTATGCTTTCATCTTACACATTCTATTTTCTCTATAAAAGTAGGAAGGCAATTTCAAGTAGCAGTTTCTTTATCATAATTCCCCTCAATTCCTTATTATTATAATGGCATGTATTGTTTTTCTTTTTAGGTTAATTTAGGGGCAATGATAACTTTAATTTCTCTAGCAAAATATCCTATGAATGAAGGAAGTAATATACTCAACAAAAATCAGAGCTTAAAAGTTTTTACACTGTAACTGTAACTTGAAACAGATAACCAAATTTTGACATACAAATAAAGGCATATTCTGCATTTATTAAGACAACCACAAAGCTAATGATTAAATTGTCTCAATTCTATCCACTTACTAAAATCTATGTCCCATTTTCTTTTTATAGTTTTTTCTTTTCTTTGTAGTTTTGCCAAGTTTCAGTTTACTACAGTGAGGAATTATATGACAGTAGCAACATTTTGAAAGCTTATTTTATTTCTTTTTGTTTAGCTAAAATCTTGCTTCATTTCTGTGCCTACCCTAACTTTGTAGTAGGTGATAATTTCCTATTGAGCAGAAGCCAAATTGTTAATTTACACTGTTTACAAAGTATTTAACCTGTGAGCCTATATAAACAGGCAGCTAAAAACTGGTTTATTGGTAAAAAATACATATATAAGGCGTTCACAAAACATATATATATTAGTGCCTGCTAAATGCCTTGACATTATGTAGACCACGAGGTCAAATCCCAGAACTGCCTTTTATAATACAATGTTTGGAAATTTTGTTTTACCTCTATAAATCTGTTTTCCATCTCTCAAATAAAGATGATATCTACCTCATAGGGTTGCTCTGAAGACTAAATAATTTATATAAGGCAAAAATAGAGTGCCTTATGCATAACTGATAACTGCTACAAGATCTTACCTATTTTGGCCCCGTCTTTACCCTAAACCATACATCCATTACCTCTAGGATTTAACTTCCTACCATTTTCTCCCTTACTTGTACCACTCAGGCCCTGCTGGCTTCCCTCCTGTTGGGTCACCACAAACTCCCATCTCTGAAGGCGCGTTCCTCCTTCTGTTTGTTGCTTAGATATCTGCAGGGCTGGCTTCTTCCTTTTAGTCAGATTTCTGTTCAGGTATCACCTTATCAGAGAGGTCTTTTCTGACTTCTATCTAAAATATATTTCTCTTTCTTACCTTACTTTGTTTTCTTCCTACTACTGATCTAATGCCTCTTTATTGATTTTTATTGTCTACATCCTTCCGTAGAGTGAAAGTCCATAAAAAACAGGCATTTTATTTTGTTCACAATTGTATCCTAGCACATGGAATATCATTTGTCATATAACAGGGATTATGCTTTTTAATAAACTGCTATTAATGTCTTCGGAAAATACCAAAAACCTATATTTGAAAATAGTTGCAGTCTTTATAGATTCGTGATACCTTACCAAGGCAGTATCAATTAGGCAAAAAATGGACCATCTTCACCTTCCAGGTTTATATATAGTAGATTGTCTTGGGGATATTGGCAGGATTTTGTCTGTGTGTGTGTGTTTTTAAATGTGATGTTGACTGGCCATGTTATTTTGTAAACAGTAAATGTAGCTAAAATCAGAATCTGGCAGTAATTTTGATAAAGTACAATGAATTTTTGTCTACTGCTAATTTTTTCTCTCCTAGGATTTCTGTTTGTTTCTATGAAACATAAAAGATAATCAACAAAATCTGGGTTATCTGTTTCAAGTTACCTACACTATAAAAATGTTAGTGAGTTTATATAAAGTGTTAGTGAGTTTCTGATTTGAGGATACAGAAATGTGGAAAGCAGTCAAGGGGAAGCTTGAGGGGCAGGTGGAAACCAGTGTGCAAAGCACTTTTTTTTTTTTTTTTTTTTTTTTTTGGGGGGACGGAGTTTCACTCCTGTTGCCCAGGCTGGAGTGCAGTGACATGACCTTGGCTCACCACAACCTCCGCCTCCTGGGTTCAAGCGATTCTCCTGCCTCAGCCTCCCGAGTAGCTGTGATTACAGGCATGTGCCACCACACCCGGCTAATTTTGTATTTTTAGTAGAGAAGGGATTTCTCTATGTTGGTCAGGCTGGTCTCAAACTCCCAACCTCAGGTGATCCTCCCGCCTCGGCCTCCCAAAGTGCTGGGATTACAGGTGTGAGCCACTGCGCCGGGCCAAAGCACTTTCTGTGATACATTAAGGCTATGGATTTTATTCTACAAATGTTTGGGAAGCCATAGCCATAAAAGGATTTTTAGCTTGATGAGATTCTACTTGTAAAAAGCCATCCTGGCAGCAGTATGGACAGTCCACAGGGGAGAGCTAGTTAAAAGTATTTTGCAATATTATAGTCTACAGAAGAGGAAGACTTGAAAAAATTAATAACAACATACTAATTATTGGCCTCTGCATATATAACAGGAAGCTTACTATTCTATTAGAATTTAAGTGACAGTTCTACTACCTAAATTGACATGTGAAGAAATTTTAAAATTATCTAAATTTTATAATTTGGAATCATCATTAGTGATGGCAATTACCTTAAAGAGCATCTGATTATGTACTTGATGCAGCTGATGCTGAGAGGTGACATGACCCACTTAACATAATACAGTTGAGTCATGACAGAGGTACTTGTCTTTATTGTCATGTGTGGGGTTTTCCAGAGAAACAGAATCAATAAGGTATGTGAAAGGGAATTTATTAGAGGAAATTCACATTGTTACAGAGGTGAAGAAAGAATCATGTTGGGCCATCCACAAGCTGGCAAACCAGAGAAGCAGTAGCATGGCTCAATTTGGAAACCTCAGAACCAGAGAAGCCAACAGTGCAGCCCTTAATCTGAGGCCAACAGCCTGCAGGGGGCTGCTGATGCAAACCCCAGAGTTCAGAAGCCAAAGAACTTGGAGTCTATGTCCAAGAGCAGGAGGAGAAAAGGCTCTGGAAGACAGAGAGAGGGCAAAAGGAGAATTCCCCTTCTTCTGCCTGGCCGTCTTAGCCAGACCACCAGCCAATTGTATGGTGCCTGCCCACATCAAGGGTAGCTCTTTCTTTTAGTCTACTGACTCATACAGCAATGTTCTCTGGAAACACTGCCACAGAAATATCCAGAAGCAGTGCTTCACCAGCATCTCTTACTCCAGCCAAATTGACACATAAAATTATCCATCACAACTCCACCTCTTGTCAATATGACACCTGTATGCATCTTCATAAAGCATAGTTAATTCTGAATAAAGCCAATGGCAAGGTCATAATTACACCTAACACAATACAACTATCCTGTGTACAACCCAAAACTTGCCAATTCTTTTCCCAGAAGGAGGTAAAGTTCTTGAGTGAGGTTTACTTTTCTATTGACGTCCTATAACTTAAATATTAAGACGTAAAGTTGACAATACTTAAGTAGTGATAAAAAGTCAGTAAGTCTTAAGTTCGTTTATAAATAGAGAAAAAATCAAAGGTATTTATTTAATATGTGTGTATAGATACATAAACATCTTAACAAAACAGTGAGGAAATACTTATTACAATTAAAGTCCTCATTTTTTGTAACTGGCCATGTGATTGTAGCTTGTATTTGTAACTACTTTCTACTACCCATTCTATTTCCCCCTTTTCTTCAGCAAGCATCTCATCTGGTCATGGTTCTTTACCTGGTGAAGTGTCCCAAATCTTCATTCCTGAAGGGTCTGGGCCATTAGTTCTGCCTAGATTGGAGTATTGTTGTTTCCCATTGAACTGAGTCAC
Organism: Symphalangus syndactylus; assembly: GCF_028878055.3. NCBI lineage: Eukaryota > Metazoa > Chordata > Mammalia > Primates > Hylobatidae > Symphalangus > Symphalangus syndactylus. The sequence goes on along the minus strand of NC_072437.2, from coordinate 33,458,495 downwards.
AGGGCATGGTTATATTAAGAAACACTGTCAGGGATCTTCTGTGTTCCAGAGTTACTCTTCCTTATCTCCATTGTAAGGCAATGGTTTGATTTCCCCTTGGTTGCCTGAATCAATCACTCCTGGCAACAACATTACTTTCTTCTTAGCCTATTGGCTCAGAGGCATAGAGCCTGAAGTGGCCGGTGGCAATCTTCCAGTTCAATGGAATAATTGTTGTTTTTCCGAATGGGAGCTTCCCTCCCTCTGGAAGTAAGATCTCAAGGCTAGCAGAACATGTCATAGGGTCAGGAAGCAAAAATTTTACTAGTGGGTCCCTAGGGTTCATGGTGAGTGGTACCACTCCCATTTTCATCCCTTGATTCCTAGATCCTTGAATCCTCGCTATGGGAGAGACAGCACCATATATTGAACTCTGACTCACAGAATATAGATCCATCTGGAGAACCTTGCTCCAGTCCTGCCAAGTATTGTCACCTATCTGATGCTTTAACTCTGACTTCAAAAGGTCTTTCTATCATTCTGTCAGGCCACCTGCTTCAGAGTGCTGGAGATCATGGTAAGACCGGTGAATTCCATGTGCATGGGACCATTCCTGCACCATTTTTTGCTGTAAAGTGAGTTCTTTGGCCAGAAACAATGCTGTGTGGGCTTCTGTGATGGTGGGTAAGTGCGCAGATAATAGTTTTGACTGAAACATTGTTTGCAGGGAAGGGAAATCCATTTCCAGAGTAAATGACTATTCCAGTGAGGACAAAATGCTTACTTCTTCCATGATGAAATTGGCCCAGTGTATTCAACCTGCCACCAGGTAGCTGGCTGATCATCCTAAGGAATAATGACATAGTCAGGGCTTAATGTTGGTCTCTGCTGCTGGCAGATTAGGCATTCAGTGATAGCCACTTCAGCTTTGGTGATTGGAAGTTCATATTGCTGAAGCCGTGCACAGCTTTCACCCCTGTAACCTTGGTCACTTTGTTCATAAGCCCATTGGGTAATGATTAGTGTGACCAAAGGAAGAGGCTAACTGGTACCCACAGAAGGGGTCATCTTATCTACTTGATTATTAAAATTATTCTCTACTGAGGTCACCCTTTGGAGAGCTTTTCCTATGAGATATAGATATCTTTTGCCCGCTCAGACTCCATATTACTCTTCCCAAATTTCTGTCACTAATTTCCTAATTATGTTATTTTCAAGTCCTTGACCATCCAGCCAAACCATAATTGCACATATGGCCATTTCTTCTTCCCAGCCAAGTGTGAAACCAGGTGCACTGGCCAAAATTTTGCCACTGAGAGTTCTCTTGAACAGTGTCCTTCAGGGATGTCTCATAATGGGTTTGCAGTGCTGGGTTTATCCATCTGTAAACCAGGCCCTAGTCTTCTCTACCTTTCTCAACTGTTCCAATGACACCATAGGTGCAGGCCAGGAAAAGAAGGCAGTATATTATGGGAAGGAACCATGGGCATTTTGGCCACCTTTTCATGTAACTTGTGCCTTCAAGACCTGCTCTGAGTGCTGCTGTGCATGTCACCTTTATGGACTGGTGGGTCATATAGCACCCAATGTATGATGGGCAGCTCAGGTCACGTGGTATCTTGGTGACCCATGGTCAAGTTGTCAGTTTTATGAAGATCCAGTAGCAGGCCAAGATCTGTCTCTCAAAAGGAAAGTAGTTAACTCTAGACGATGGCAAGGACTTGCTCCAAAATCCTCTGCTGTGATTCACCTATAGTGCCACATGATCTAGCAGATATAATGGTACATGAGGTGTCAATGACAGGCATGCTGTTTATATCCGTCTGCCACTTACACTTCACTTACCATTGTATCCGCTAGATCATATGGCCCAACTGGCAGATCACCTTTTACAGCAGCTTGGATCTATTGCTGAGCCTTCTCTTGTTTTGGATCTCACTCAAAACTAGGAGCTTTTGGATCACTTGATAAATGGGCTGGAGTAGCACACACACATAAGGAATTTTTTGCTTCCAAAATCCAAATAGGCCCAGTAGGCATTGTGTCTTTTTCTTGGTTGTAGGAGGGGCCAGGTCCAACAACTTATATTTCACATTAGATGAGCTATCTGGACATGCCTCATGCTATGAGATTCCTAGAAATTTTATTGGAGTAAAAGACCTCTGAATTTTGTTAGCTGGACTTATTTCTCTACCCTCTGACACAAATCTTTTACTAATAACTCCAGAGCAGTTGCTACTTTTTGCTCACTAGGTCTAATCAGCACAATGTCATTAATGTAATGGACCAGCATGGTCCATTACTTCTTGTGGAAGGGAAAGGCAATCAAGGTCCCTGCAAACTAAATTATAACATAGGGCTGGAGAGTTGATATACTCTAAGATAGGACAGTGAAGGTATATTTCTGGCCTTGCTGGCTGAAAGCAAACTGCTTCTGGTGGGCCTTATGGACAGGGATCGTGAGAAAGGCATTTGCCAGATCAAGAGCTGCATATCAGGTACCAGGAGATGCGTTAATTTGCCCAAACAATGAAACCACATCTGGTACAGCAGCTGCCATTGAAGTTGTCACTTGGTTGAGCTTACAATAGAGTTAGTGGGGATCATCATCCCATGTCATTCTAGTCCTTGATGGTGGTACTAATCTCTGTCATCCCTTCAGGGGTGCAGTATTTTCAGTTTACTATTTTCTTAGGTAGAGGCTGCTCTAACGCCTTCCATTTGGCTTTTCTCATCATAATATCCCTCATCTCCACATGTCAGGGAACCAGTGAGGGAATTCTGGCAGCTGGTAAATACGTCTATTCCAATTATACATTCTGGAACTTTGGAAATGACCACAGGATAGGTTTGGAGACCCACTGTTCCCACTGTAAGCCATACTGGAACTAAAACTCCACTGATCACCTTACCTCCAAAAGCCCTTACCCTGACTGGAGGCCACAATAATGTTTTCTGTGTTCTGGAATCAGTGTGAATTCAGAGCCAGTGTCAAGAAGTCCTCAGAATGTCTGATTGTTTCCCTTTTTTCAATGCACAGTTGCCCTGGTAAAATGCTGGAGGTCCCTTTGGGTGAGGATTTGGACAAAGATTAACAGTATAAATTTTCAGTATTGTACCCAGGTCCTTCCTTAAGGACCTCCCTTTCATTTAGGCGTCTGTAAGATGGCTCAAGTCTGGAAATTGATTGAAAGGCCATGATCTCTGTTATCCTTTGGGTTAGACTTTTGTTCACTTGAACTGGGAGTTTTCTGCTTATACGGATCAAGTAAGAATGTAGTAGGGTTCTCATCTGTTTCACTTCTAGCAACATTATGTTTATTAGCTAACATCATAGGTCTGAATGAGTCAGAATATTTTAACCGTTCCTTTGCCTCTACTGTTAATTATGCTAACTATACCCACCTTGCCTTAGGTGGCTGAGTACTGCCACCTGAGACCTGCTACCCAGAAGTAAAATTACATCCACTAGATGTAAGCTTTCCAATTGAGTGACTGCAGTTCCTGTTGTAAAGTCTAGCATATAGAAAAGAGCAGTCACAGAGTGCTCCTAGGATGTTGATAGTCCTCTCATCAACCTATTTCTCAAAGTATTGGTGAAAAGCATATCTTTTGAACTCTCCCAGTGTGGTTGGGTAGGTTTTATGTGACAGAGCTGCTCTAACATTCCAATCTCCACAAGCCTTTGAATCCCTTTCGTTACATTAAAACAAGAGAGATCAGGCATCTTCATCTTACCCATGTTGGGCCATCTTTTGATCCGCGTTTTGGCTAAGCAACTAAAGTATTAGCATCTTTTTTGAACTCCCTGAGCTACAACATTAAATGCAGATTCTTTGCTTCGTGGGTCCATGTCAATACATTCAACCTGATCCAATTTTATGTTTTTTCCACCATTACTCACACTCTTAATATCCATTCCCACATAAGCTCTATGGATCTCTGAATGTATAAATTAGAATGTATAATTTAGAATGTATAAGTTAGAAAACTTAAGTAGTTATTCTGGAGTGTAGCATACCTTCTTATGAATTATACTGTGCACCACACCTTTGAATGCCTGCTGGGACTTGAGTATAGTTACAGGTCTAGAAGCAAAAAGGGGTGGTGGAGGTGGGTCCTGAAGAAAATAAGCATTGTGTTGCTTGGTGAGTGAATTGGGAAGCCATTACCATTTCCTCAGGAAATGCAGGGTTAATTCCCTCAGAAAGAAGTAGAAAGGCTAATACCACTGGGGATTGTATTAGGGGTGGGGAGGCTACTTCCTCTGGCAAAAAACACTAATAAAAATTTAGAAGCCCAATGTCTGCAGCATCATAATTGTCCTCCCACACATCCTCATCCCACCAGGGTCCTATTGTTTCCCAAAGTTCTTGTTTAACAGTAGATGCCCTGAGTGGTTGAAAGTTTGCCTTTCATTGTACATCAGCCAATTAATTGCATAATGAAGGCTCATGTTTGATTTGCAGCAATTTCAACCCTATGACTACAGGAGAGAAGATTCTTCTTCAGGGCATATTTAGAAGCTTTTAGGCTATTTATGCACATCTGGAGCCAAGAATTTGAATCCCTGAGCTCATCTTTTTCTTTCATCAATTTGTCCAGCAATGTTAGAGCAACCAACCGATATAATTATATTCCCTGATTTTCCATAAGTGTTTGAAAGTATCATATATAGCCACCAAATTTCCTGCTTCTAAGTGGTGAATTAGGAGTATCAAATGCATTCATTTTGCATATTTCTATAAACAGTTAATGCTGTGGACTGTCAGTGTTCTCTATACTATTAGAAATACAGTCTTTAGCAGTCTTAGATCTAATCATACCAGAGAGCCAATTCCAGAAACCCTAAAACCAATTAAGATTTATTCTTAAAATTGTGTTTATCTAGAACCACTCCTAGTACCAAAATTGTGTTGCTATAAGAGAATGCCTGAGACTGAGTAACTCATAAAGGAAAATCGCTTATTTGGCTCAAAATTCTGGTGGCTGGAAAGTCGAAGAGCATGGTGCCAGCATCTGCTTGGCTTCTCTTGAATGCTATGTGCTATATCAAGCCATTGCAGAGAAGCGGGCAGCCAAGTAAGACTGTGCAAAGATAAAAGCAAGAGACAGAATTTTACTTTATGAAACCTGGTCTCTCATTAACTAATTCAGCCCTACAAGAACAAGAACTCACTTTCATGAGACTGGATTAACTTATTCATGGGGAATCTGCCCCTATGACTCAAACACATCCCATTAGGCTTCATCCCCCCAACGTTGCCACAATGGCAGTCAAATTTCCACATGATTTTTGGAGGGGAAAACCCATATTCAAGGCATTGCATTCTGCCCCTGAAACTCACATCCTTCTTACAATACAAAATACAATCGGTCCATCCCAATAGTACTAAAAGTCTTAATTTGTTTCAGCACAAACTTAAAACTTCAAAGTTCAAGTCCTATCTGAGAGCCAGTGAAATTAAAGAAACAAACAAAACAAGTTATTTACTTCCAAGACACAGTGATACAGACATTGGGTAAACATTCCCATTCCAAAAGAGATAAATAGGCCAAAACAAAGGAGTGACAAGCCCGAAGTAAGTTTGAAATCCAGGAACGCAGACATTAAACCATAAAACTTCAAAATAAATTTTCAGTGTGTTTTCTGTACACACTAGTACAAGGATTAGGTTCTCAAATCCTCAGGTAGCCGTGTCCCAAGGATTGGCTGGGTACAGCCCATATGGCTGTCCTCACAGGCTGTCCTAGAGAACCTGTAGCTTTCCCAGGCAGGTGTTTCATGCTGCTGGTGGCTTTATGATTCTTGAGTCTCAAGGGCAGCCCTGTTCCCATGGCTCCACTAGACATTACCCTGGAGAGATTCTCTGTGGCAGCTCTGCCCCTGTGGCAGATTTCTGCTTGGGCCTTCCAGTTGTTTACTGCATCCTTTAATAGCTAGGTGGAAGCTCCTAGGACCCTACAGCCAACACATTCAGTGCATCTGCTTACTGCTTCTGCCCTTTGGATTTGAAAAATAGGCCATACCTTGGCCCACATGAGCTATGACTGCGTGCTACCCAGGGTTACAGCTTATATTTTATGAAGCAGCAGCCTGAGCAACTCCTGAGACTGCCTTTAGGCATGGCTGGAGCAACCAGAATGACTGGGATATGGGATACAATGTCCTGGGGTGGCCTTCGACAGTAATCCTGTGAAGAGTGCCTTGGTTCTGTCCCCTGAAATAAATTTTGCTCTCTCAGGCCTCTAGGCCTTTCCAACGTCCTGATTACACAGCACCTGGATCCCTTTGATCTGTGCTACTCTCCTTAGCACAAAATGGTCACTGGGCCCACACTTTTGGCACAATCTCCTGAACATATCTTTTGTCACATGGTTACATGTTTAGTCTCTGTTTCCCTTTTGGTTATAAATTCTGCCTTTAGATCATCCCTTTGCTCCCATAGCGCCATGTAAGCAGTTAGCAGTAACTATAGAGTTTCTTGTGCACTTTGTTCCCTCTAATTTATTCTGCCAGAAATCCTAGTTTATCACTCTGATATTTCACTTTTCATAAAGTACTAGAGTTTGGCCCCACTGCTGCCAAGTTCTTTACAACCATATAACAAGGGTGTGGTTTATTTCATTACTCAATAAGATACTCCTCATTTTCATCTGTAACCTCATAATGTCTTTACCATCCATATTTCTTTCAGCATTTTGGTCAAAACCACTGAAACAGTCTCTAAGAAGTTCTAATTCTTTGTCTGAGCACCCACCAGAACTGTCTCTAATGCTTCATTGACTGATTGCAATGCAGGCTTTTTCTAGCATACTCCTGTAAACCTTTGCAATCTCTGCTCATTATCCAGTTCCAAAGCTGCTTCAAAGATTTTAGGTATCTTTATAGCAATAATCCCACTCCTTGTTACAAGTTTTCTTTGTTTTGCTACAACAGAACACCTGAGAATGAGTAATTTATAAAGAAAATAGTTTTGTTTGGTTTGTAATTCTGGTGGCTTGAAAACCCAAGAACATGGCACCAGCATCAGCTTGGGTTCTGTTGAGTACTATGTGCTGCATCAAAACATGGCAGAAAAGCAAGCGAGTATGTACAAAGAGAAAACAAACCTAAGGAGGAATCTCACCTTGATCTATAACATCTTGCTCTTGTGTTAACTAATCCAGCCCCACAATAGTGAAAACTCACTCTCTTGAGACTAATCTATTTCCAAGGGATCTGCCCCCATGACCTAAATACCACCCATTAGGCCCTACCTCCCAACAGTACCAAAATAGCAATCAATTTCAACATGAGTTTGAGGGCACAAACAATATTCAAACCAAGCAAAGGACACGATTCATTTTTATTTAACTATAGAAGCTAATACTGAATATTAGCAATTTTATTTATTGAAACGTAGCCTTTTTCTGAAGCTACCCAGCTGACATTTTACTAGAAATAGTAATATAAAATTATTTTGGAACTTTAACTTATTTCCCTCTTTTCTCTCCTAGCTAAAGTCAGAAATGATAGATCATACAGAGAGCTTTGACATAAGTTATACCGTGTTAGAAAAATAATGGTCTAGGATTAGGTCTGGAATCTAGTCCTAGCTGTGACCCTAAGCAAGTAGAGTTTCTCGGTCTCTATTTTAAAGAGTAGAACCTGAATTTTGATGTCCTTTCAGCTCCAGCTATACAGTAGAAGATAGTTTTTGTTACGGCTAAAAAAACTCATCAAGACATACTAAGCTGAACTCTATATGCTTAAAATAATCACATATTTGTCTTTGCAGAAATTTAAGCTGATTACAAACAAATAGTAAATTAGGTACTGTGGGTATATTTGTTATTCATTCCTTTTTAAAATATTGTTTTCTCTCTATAAAAAAAGAATGTCTTTCTGCAGCACTTAACTTGGAATACGTTTTAGAACAGATGATGTTGGACACAAGCAGAAACTTTCCTAAGCAACCAGATTGAACAGACTTAAAGAAAGAATTTCTGTTTTATGCTACTAGTGAATATTATAGTATTAGCAAACCAGTAATCTGATGTTTGCAGTGGGGCTGCAGAACTCTTAGGTAAGATTTTACCAGATACTGGACATTTTTATTTTAGGAGAAACAGAAAAAATTTAATTGTCCTCAACGTTAACCAAAAATATTTAAGCTGGATATGGATAAAGATTGATTCTTTATATCATTGAACATGCAGTGTTCAAATTTTCTGATTATTGCAAATAATTTTGGCAGTTTTTTTTTCAAATAAGCATACAAATAAGGTCTATAAATTGCCATTGGTAAATGTGCTTATTAGGTCTCAGTTTATAGACTTTTTCTCTTTTTCTTTTAAAAATTCTTTTCATTCTTTTGTGATTATTAAATAAAGCCAGTTGGTTTTCCTTGTGTCTATCAGTTTTGCATGCTCTGGATTTTGCTGATTGCAAGCTTCTTTATTATATATACCTGTGTCTTGTATTTTTTGTAAATAGGTCATTAGAGCTAAAAGCTTTAATAACTTCAACAAAGTTAGTGATTATTTTGGAATCATTCCACTCAAGATATATTTAGTAAATAGACAGTTGTATAATTTACCAAATTTTATTTGTAGCATACAGTAAGTTGTAATATAAAATACGATAAAAATTTACGGTAAGGAGAACATTTCAAACAAGAGACTAAATTTTATCTTTTATACTTTTAATGACAGGTGGAGGTCATGTAATTGATGCATCAATATGCTAATATGTTATTATTTGCCATTCTCTAAGATCTTATAACTGATACTGGCTACTCTCCAAATGGGATTTACTTTATAATATTGTCCTTTCTCTTAATGAATCAGGAAATAACATATATAAAGTTATAAAATGATGAAGCCATTTTTGGCATAGTATAGGTAAAAAGGGAAAGCAGCTCTCAACAGTGAGGTAAGATGGTTCACGACTTAAATGTGAGAAAGTTTTCAGAAACAAGCTAATGAAATTGTGTCGAAACAATTTGCAGGAGCACCAGTGTATATGTTATTTATTTGTAACCCTTGTTTTTCACACAACCGAATAGCATGATTGTTTGGTAAATAATACTGACACCTTCAAATGAGCACAGAACTAACTGCTTAGTTATATTTATGTTCCTAAAAGATGCAACATGATTGTAGGCATGTTAATTTCATGGAAATATCCTAGTAAAAACAGTTTTACCAGTTTTTAAGGAAAGTTGTTTATGTTTTCTTAAACATAACTAGTGTTATGTTTAACACCTCCAGTGTCAGCCTGAATGTCTTGGGCAACTCTCTTGTGTTAACCATAACTGTCATTTACTGTTGTGTGCCCTCATTCATCCATGCATGATGCCTTTTTGGAGAACCTTCCCTACTCATATAATAGAACCCTTGGTTACTGTGAGTTTTGCTACCAAGAGTTAGACCTGGGCTGAGCTCTTGATCCAAGGGCAGCCTCCTTGCAGGATAATGAGACTGACTTAGCAAAAACAATCAGGTTAACCAATCACATTCTATGTATGGATAAACTAAATTATGATGGAGCCGCACCTAAGAAAATAGAGAAACCAGTCTGTTTATAGAGAAAGAAGAATGGGATAGACCACGACAAGATGCAGAGATGTGATGGGAGAAATCCCATAGTAGTTGATCTCTACAGCAGCTGTCAGCTATCTCTTTCCAAGCCCTTTGTAGCTGCCTTCTACATTTTGAGCTTCAAGTAATTTGTTTCCAGTTCTTGGAGCCATGTATCAAAATGTAACATGTGTCCATATGTTTAATGCATTAAAAAGCAATTTAAAATATATAATATTACAAGCAAATGATTCCAAATAAAATGTTGTATTGTCCTGATGTCCTTTCCGAAAGCAAAAATTGATATTAATCCTTTAAGGGAAGGAATCTCACTTGGGAGGTAGGAAGGAGGTTTAAATCTCATGTAGCATGGTGATTCTAGCCGGTTGCACATTAGAATTACCTAGGTAGACTTTAAAAGTCTTGTCTGGCTTCAATCCCAGAGCTCTGGCATGGTAATTTTAGAACTTCCTCCGTAGAAGATTTTAAGATATAGATAGGATTAACAACCATTAATCTGGAGGTGTTCTGGTACATTAGTGTGGACCCAAATGACAAGTGAGTATTTTACCAGTGGATTTGAACAGTTCCAGTTAATTCTCATGTTAATGCTATTTTAAGTAAAATATCTTAATGCGCCAGTTATTAAATGGTTTGAGGGTACTACTATCTTGTATCCTGCCCTCAGTATTTTAGGAATAACTGCCTACGTGTGATCTGTTTAGAAGTCGCATTTGAAAGCATTAATTTTACTTCTTCTTGTTTTAAAGGCTGCAGGTGGGAGACTTGATTATGACCTTTATCTAAGCTAAAGCATACATCATTTATGCTAAATTCAAAACCATTTTATAAATAGACAATACCTTAATGCCTTAATTAAATAGATAATAACTTAATGCTATTCAGGGATTATTTCTGTGTTTGAAACACTATTCAGAGATTATTTCTGGGTATGAAACATTAAGACTTAATAACTGAATGTTTCAAACTCAGAAATGGTCCCTGAATAATAGTGTTTCCTTTTAATATTGTGTTTATTAATCTGTATGTTTGTGGATGTTTCCATGGGAATTGGTTGAATGGGAAGGAGAAGAGACTGAATGATGCATAATGCTTTGTATCATATGTATGTGCCCATCTTTACCTAGCTTTCCTTCAGTGAATATTAGATGCTGAACACTAAATAGTTTAAAATGTTTAATTGCCTTAGTATTTACATAGAACGTGTTTACTGATACTTTTATAAGCATTTAAATGTTTTCCAATGTTTTAACATAACCTGCTAGATATTTATTATAAATTTATATTTAGGTGCATCTTAAATTACAGCTGTCCGTTGGTGTACTCGGGGGATTGGTCCAAGACTCCCATGTGTACCCAACTCTACACATACTCCAGGTCCTAAAGTTGGCCCTACAGAATCCCCGTATAGGAAAACTCAGCCCTCTGTATAAATGGGTTTCACATCCCTTGAATGCTGTATTTTCAATCCACTTTTGGTTGAAAAAAATCTGTGTATAATAGGACCTGTGCAGTCCAAACCCATGTTCTTCAAGGATCAACTGTATTGCCTTCTGTACCATCCTGAAACTGGCACTTATGTGCTTATTTAAGATTTTTATATGCATGTTTTAGATTGTTTATTAACTTTTTAAAATAATTCTATATGTATAAAACCCTATGTGAATAACTATTCATATTTTAAAAATAAAATAACAGAACTTTTTCTATATGCACAGTTTTCTACTTTTAGACTAAATTAGGAAGCAACATATGTTCAAAATACTGAGATATTGTAGAAGCAATAGGTAGGAAACAATAGAGCATTACAGTATTCCCTAATAGTTGTCTTTACTCTTTTATGTTTCTACTTCAGTATATTTCCATAAATTCTGAACATTTTTCTAGTTTTACTATTTAATTTGTACTGATATTAAACCATCATTTTTCATGATTTTTTTCACATCGTAACATGTTACTGTTTGTAAATTTTGCAATCACTTACCCAGATACATTCTATTGTTTTTACCTATTTTTCACTGATTTCTTTAGATTTTATACATACAAAACTATAGTCTGCACATAATTTCGTCTGCAAATAATTATAATTTTCTTATTTCAGCACTAATGTATTTTTACATAATTTTCTATTCTAAATGCTTTGATATTTTTTCCTTGCATTAAAATCAAAATATCAAATACTCTTTTGATATTTTTATTGTATTAAATTAAAAAAATGGAAGACATTCTAATAGGATCCCTGAAGCTGAAAGTTATTTCTAGTATTTAGCCTGTTTTTAAAAAAATAAATATTTCTGGATATGTACACTGTGTTACATATTTTTCAACCATTCTGCATAAATCTATTATTTTTTACATTAAACATTTAAACAAAATTTTCTTTGAAATAATGCCAACTAGGCTAGACACATAGAATGACTATAGGACTTATTTAAGGTTTTCATGAAAGTATCTCACTCTTTCCTTTTAATCATAATGTCAGCTGGCTATTGGGATTTACTACTGACATGCCAAAATATGCCAATCTACCCTTTTTCTTTAGTTTATATTTTATATATATATATAAATATATATACAATATATAGTAATACTTACATATTATATATATTACTTTTACTTTATTTTACTTGACTTAAGTCATGTGGTAGGGAGAATAGATTATTCTTAAAATAGCTACAGTTAAATGATGGACTATTCAAAATTTTAAAAGTGCATGGATATTCGCATCTGCAAAAAATATGATTGGGGTAAATTATGAATTTTGTAATTTCAAATACTTCAAATCATCAAACATTTTATGATTATTTGGTACTTTGTAGTGCAAAGATCAATAAAATATAATTTATTTCCTCTATACTTCATCATTTTCTATTTTAATTTTTGACATATATTGATTTGTAAAAATCTATTGAATAATGATTATAAATCACCTCCTCCCTGTATGGGTGTAAGCTACCGCTGAGTTTAAGATAGAACATGTGCCTTCTAAGGACTACAGCAAAAGTAATTTTTTAATTGAACCACTTGTTTATGGCAAGTACTCTCTGTACCAAAAATTATTTTAAATATTCAAAATATGGACGCCTTGGCCTTGTTATATATTCCACTTATGCAGCTCCACTTATGTGAGTTCTGTGGCACCTTTGTACTGTCAGCAACTTCCCAGAGAGATTGTAGTCATTTTGTGAACACATTCAATAAGCTCTGCAGTGCCTCAGGTAATGTTGTTGCTACTTACCCCCTTTTGCAGGTGAACCTGGCATTCTACTTAAACTGACTTTCTGATATATGCTTTAAAATATATAGTTATATATTTAGTATTCAAGTCTCTTTACTCTTAACTGTTTAGGTATACTATAGAATAATATTTATAGATTTGTATTATTTGTCTCTACATAGTTTCTGAGAATCATTTTATGGTAACCACTGTCTAGGGAAATATTTTGAATCAGGTAATTCTCTTTTAGTAGCATTAATATCTTGATGCCTGGATTCAGATAGTTTACTTCTTCGCTGTCTTAATACATTGGTTTCAATCATTTAGAGCACAGGTGAATTTCATCTTGTCAGTTAATTCCATTGATTGTCTTGCCTCTGAAATGCCTTTAATATGAAATATTACATACTCCTCATTTCTATTATCACTTTCTTTCTAATGTTAATCCCATGACAGCATTTATTCTTTGTACTCCACGAGAGAAAGAAAAGTAGGGAAAAATGAAAACTAGCATAAATGTGATTTTAACACTTTGAGAATACTGATAAAATTATATGGCCATGAGGTCAAGTGATTGGAGACAGACATGAAAAGCCTATAAAATTTCCTTAGCATTTAAATTTGCTTTATTCCTAGAAAAATAACATGTCTAAAATAAAATTTTATCAATAAAATTAGAAAATACGTTAAATGGTTTGCAGCATCCATAATTATAATTCCTGGGCATATAATAAGTACTCAGGAATTAGTTTATAAATTTAAATGTTAGAACAAAAAAGTAAACTATTATTCAATGGGATTGTCTCATTGCAAAGGCAACAATTTGGACTAAAATGTCAGTAAGCTGAAAACTGCTATATATTCCCGGGCATGGTATGATTTATATTAGAATTTTGATTTTCTCTCATTTGTTTACTTTTTCCTTTGAGTTTCTAAGTTGCTGTAATTTAGAGTGGGTGTAATTTAGAAGAATTTTGTTAAATTCTATGATGAACCTTTGCTTGAGATTTAAATAAATATACACATAAAATGTTTTAAAATGGTTTAAAATACCTTCTGTTCATTATTGTAATCCTTGTGTTTGTTATTGTAATTACTAACACTTATAAAAAATTATAAAATAAATGCACTACTATTCTAAAAAGAAAATATCCTTTGATGTCAACCACTCAAGTTAAAGGAATTGAAAATTTCAAGATACTCAGAACCATTATATGGAGGGATTCTTCATCTAAGGAATTTGAGTGTTTAATTAATAGCAAGGTTTTGAGATATTTCAGATGGTGAGTGTGCATCTTGGTGTCTTTGAAAGGCTATCTGTTTCCCTGCCCCAATACCCCAGTAGCTGGAAAGACAAAGTGGGTACTATAAATGAGAGAATATTTCTAAATAAGATCTTGACTGCTTTTCTTCTTCTGGACTACATTATATGTCCATATGAATACCTGCATGCATGTGTCTACATCCACACAACATTAATATAAAGGCAAACGAGCACACATTCGATAAGCTAAGCTCTGCAGTGCCTCAGGTAATGTTGCAAAATAAAAATTTTGATGTGATGAAGAAACTCAGTCCAATTCCATTGACATTAGTCTTCATCTATTTGACCTGAATATAAGAAAAACAAGGAAATGAATTATTGAGCACTTACAAGAAAGTGGTAAGGTATAACTCAAATTATACAGTGCATGGGCCCTTAGGAATAACATCTACATGTTAATGCTCAGCAGGGACAAAATTCATTTTCTGTTTTTTGAGAACATTCCTCTTTCTAGGAGCTAAACATCCACTGGAGTTACTGATTCTCCTCTTCAAAGTTACATTAGGAGGATGTGATTTATGTAGAAAAGAAACACATTCTCTCACTGTGCAGTGCACTGGGAATGCCATTACTGTGGAATAAAACAAAACAAAACAGAACAAAAAATGTGATTCTGTATTTTGAAAGCTAAATTATTAGGATGTAAATAAATGCAATATCTTTTTTTAATTTCAAAAATATAATTCAGTAGCCTCAATTTCATCTCTGAATCCTTAAGCCTGAGGCTTTTGTCAACACACAAGTTACAAATCAAAATATTTGGGATTTAATTGGGTTATTAGTTTGAATTTCTCAAATAATGAAATATACTATAAAATGCTTACTATGTAATGATGATAAAAGGATCCTAAAACCCAGTGGCTTAAAACAATAAACATTTATTACTGCTCATGATTATAAGACTCACGATATTCTGTTCTTGGCTAAACCAAGTCATGTGTCTGTATTTTGCTATTTGTTGTGCATGAACAGACCCTTGATCTGGCTGAGTTTTCTCCCATGTTTGCAAGCTAGCTGGCTGGTAAGCTGATCTAGGATGGCATTGGCTGGGGCATTTGGGCTTTCTACCATGTGGCTTCTTAACCACTAGTGGGCTACCTCAAGCTTAAACACATAGAACTGGCCAAATTAAAAAAAAAAAAAAAAAAAGAAAGAGAGAGAAGTGCTCAGGGACTCTTGAGGCCTAAGTTTGAAACTGTCAACCCATCTTTCTACTGAGAGACTGAATACATAATAGACAATGGCCAGACTGTATATAAAATGAAACTCCGAACTACCTTCTGCAATAACCAGTCCAGGAAGTGAAACTACTGTCTCTAGCAGCCAGCCCAGGAAAACAATGCCTGTAACAATTAGTCCCAAATGGCCAGAATTTGATTAATAGCTGGCAGTTTCTTTTAATTTTTGCCCCTACTTTCAACTTAGGACCAACTGAAGACAGCCAATTTTGCACCCCTAATTAGTCATATAGGATGCCTTGTTTTTAGGTAGCCTGCCTAGAGTTTCCCCATGCCAATAATCAAGGCATACCTGAAACCTTCCATGTTTTTCCATGACAAAGCTTTCCCACTTCTCTGCCTGCATTTGAATCTTGGCCACAATGCAGGTAATAGTGGTTGACTTCCTTGTGGTAGCAAGCCCTGAATAAATAGCCTTTGCTTGTACTCATTTGAGTGGTCTGGATTTATTTCTGCACCACCTAGCTCTCTTGATCAAATGCAGTCATAAAACCAGCCAGATTCCAGGAGTGGAAGAATAGGTTCTGTCCTTGATGGGAATAGAAGCAAAGTCACATTTTAGAGAAGATAGAGAGGATGTTTTGCAATTAGTCTACCACACCTACTTCTGTGAGTAAGAATCTTGTGTTCAAGTAATATTGAATTATTGCTGTTCAATTTCAACCAGATTCCACCAGTCAAAGGAAGACAGGGGAAGAAAAATCCCTCAAATTTTTAATATTTGAAGAATTTTCAAATTCATGACTCAGTAAATTTCATAGCAATGCTCCTCTCTTTCGCCTTACAAAGTCCCTCAATTATTTTTACTAATTTTGGGAAGATAGTGATTCTCTGCAAAACTTGTTCTCATTGGGGGCACTTAAAGCAGTGAAGGGAATGCATTAAAAAGCAATGCCAGGATATTGTTAGTTCTTAGGAGACTTCGCCCCAGTCAAACTTCATTTCATGGCCTTCTAACCTATTCCCTAATAGGCTATGCTTTCTGTTTGTAACGCAAGATTTTTATACCACGGAACTGACAGCATGTTATAATGAACTTTGATTCTGAGCTTTGAAAAAAAAAAGGCAAGAACTAAAACCTTCACTGAGCAATTTTGCTACTGGGTAACATACAGCATTTACTGCCAGAAACAGGGAGACAATTTTCTGACTGATTTGAAAAGCTATGAGAAAGAAAAAATCTGAAGAAACAGCACATCTGCACAAATTCTTCCTTAATTGTCTATGTACAGCTAAACTTCAGTAAAATAACTGTGAATCTTGCAAAGTTCTATGCCTCGGTGGAGCCATTAGTCCATTTCTCTCTGGCAAACTGAGATGCCATTTGCCCAAACACAGCAAACAACATTGTTTGTTATATATAGGCACACTGGATTCACAAAAGACTCATACAGTTTCTCGTAATTTAGCTAAAATAATAATTAAAAGACAACATTTTAAGTACTATTTTCTGAAGGGGGGCATCAGAACAAAAAACTGCAAGCACAAGGTAAATGAAAAATTCAAAATTGCTCAATTATAAATTCTAAGAATCAGGCAAGACATAATATGTGTGATGTGTTATGCACTCAGAAAATGTGAAGTTTAGTATGAAGAAGAAGCAATTACCTCAATTATTATCACTTTATAAGTTTTTCAATGAGTTCTGAAAATTTAACATGTTAATAGTTAAAAATCCTATGTGAATTTTAACATTATCTTATTTCTGTCAAGTGTAATATGTTCTTTTAAAGAAAATATAGTATATGGAAAATAAGAACATATAAATTCAATTTAAAAATCATCTGAACTAAGGCTACTGAAAGAGAAACACTTCAAAATTTTGCTAGTTAATATTTTGTACATTGTTATATATGTACCTTTGTAAAAGCATTGCTCTATTTCACAAAAATTGACCATATAGTTTGTAGCATGTTTTATGTTTTTACCCAAGTATATCATGCCAAACATTTTTAAGGCTATATGTGTGTGTGTGTGTATATACACATTTTCCAAGTATATATATATATACAGCATTTTCCAAGTATATATATATATATATATACACACACACACACATATATATATGATTATTTTTGTGCACTGGTATTTCAATATATATTATTATTTTCCAAATAAACATTTGGTATCTGTCCTTTTAAAAATATTATTAATCACATTTGTGAATAATAATGTTTTACATATGTAATTCTTTTCTAATTTTTTCATGGAGAATTCTAGAATTGCCATATTTTGTTTACATTATTATGTACAAATTCTAGCTGGTTTCCTTCCACTATTAATTACGGATTATTTTATATTCTTCATATGCTTGCCAATTAAATAGAAAAACAGTTGAATTATTTTTGTATTTCATACGTATGATTGGTGAACTGGGAGATCACTAAACATGGGTATTTTCAATTCTGTCTTTTAAATTGGTTTATATGAACCACTTATATATGCATTATATTTAACTTTTGTCATAATAATAGTAATGTTGCTTTGATGTGCATTTGTACCCAGTTTTTAGAGAATAATTAAGTCTAACAATTCCCATAGGTTTCCTCCTTTGTATGATCTTACACTAGCACACACAAAAATTGTGTGCTGCCATTTATCTTCCTAATTTTAAAATTTACTGTTTTTACAGATTTAAATGCTTAACACTGCAGAATGTATTACTCAGATTTATTTTTCTCAAATGTCACATGCTAAAGGATTTTTTAATTACCTCTGGGTAACTTGCTATTATTAATAATATATTAAATATTCAGAAGCACAAATTTTGGCTACATTCATTTGTGATTACTTGATACAAGTTAATATACATCCAAATAATACAATGAATAATATTCACCTTTCCCCAGCCTACACTAAGATATACTCCTCTCAGCAAAGAAAGAACTGGGCTTAGAATGTGTGAAGCATGAACTATTATGTCATTAACACTTAAAATATTGAATTACTTCTAATGAAATACATTGCAAATGCATTATACCAACTCAATGAAGCTTCTATACAAAATGAACTTAAACAGGCTGGGCATGGTGGCTCACACCTGTAATTCTAGCATTTGGGGAGGCTGAGGTGGGAAGATCGCTTGAGCACAGGAGTTCAAGACAAGCCTGGGCAACATAGTGAAACCTCGTTTCTACAGAAAATTAAAAGTTAGGCAGGGATGGTGGCTCATGCCTTTAGTCCCAACTACTCAGGAGGATACAAAGATTGAATTTAGAAGAGTCAGAACTATGTTTACCTTCTTGAAATCTTATGAGGATTGGAATGATAGGGATGTTAAGTCTATTAATCATTTCAAATATGTCCAAAGCCCTAGTTAGCTGGCATACTAGCATATTACTTACCTAAATGTTCACCAATACTACATAGTATTATATTGCTTAGAAAAAAAAAATCAAATAAGGAATAGTAATAGAAAACCATGTTCTGGGTGGGGTTGCTTTACTATCAATGCTTAAATGATAATATTAAAAATATATCATACCATAATATTATTGTACTTGGCTTTTATTCCTATTATCTGGTTCATTCTTTCAGTCCTAGATGGACTCTACAAGACAGATACATTTCAGCATTTTCCAAGTTTATGGCTCCCATCTACTAGCTCAGTAAGTAAAGTCAATTTACTTACTATTCTTAAGAAATGTAAATTAACTACATATTAAATTTTAAAACAATTTTTAAAACAATTAAAATTAAATACAAATATATACTAAAAGTTTCAGCTGACTGCATGATCTGTGCCATGAAGAGTCTTGTGCTGAATTCCATCCTTTCAAAGCACTAGGAAAATATGCACCCACCAACTAAATTGAATAAATACATTGAAAATCTGAGGGAACTCCACAATCCAATCTGCCCTAACTTCTACAAAACTGAAAAATACAAATCAATTAATGCCCCAGGTTTGGATCTTGACAATAAATGATTCTTTCACATTTTTAATTTCTGTTTTGCTTGCAGTTAAAACACAAACCTACCATCAAAATAAAGTTTCAAGTCTCACTGTGCTCTGGGGAATGTGTTCCTTGATATATATAAACACAAAATATTTGAATGAGATGGACAGTCTTAATCAACTGGAACTGTTGCACTCTTTCCCTGTAGACGGGATCCTCTCACATCTGAGCAACTATATTTGTGAACTACAGAAGTTTACACTAAATGTGAATAGTCAATGATTTTCAGATTTATATGGAAAATAAAAGTAACAGTGCCTGGAATTACTTTTTTCTGCCATTGACTGTGAATTAATATTATCCTGCTAAAATTCCCTTTGCATATGCCAAGATATACATTATCCAAGTCCTTAAAATTTTGGATGCCTGTATCCCAAGAAAGCAGAGAGATGACCACTGTGTAGTTCTTTATCATGCAGTCCTCTATGACTCTATGAATGTTCCTCAAGTTGCTCATGATTCAAGGGACATGAATGAGTTGCATCCGATGAAATTACTTCCCTATAAACACCACAGTTTTCAGTATTTACTTTCCCAATTTCTATGAAACTAGTCTCAATCTATTTCCCAGAATTCTTTGTGAGACCTGGATATTTGAGAAAAATAAAATGTACTTCAATTTCATTGGAGACTGTGTAAAAGAGAGGACAGGGTCCAGGCTTTGGGTGGTCAATCAGCACTAAATCCAAATCTCACAGGATAATTTTCCTTCAAAGGATCATCAAATTTCTTTGGAACAGTTTTCTTAATTGGTAAATGGTGATGACCGTATAATCTCTACTGTCATGTGTCTTGATAATAGCATAGATGAAAACTCCTGACACAGTGTAGGTCCTCAATAAACAGTAGTTTTTGAGAGACAATTGTACAAGCCCAGGGAATGATTTGGTAAAGAACAAAAGCAGCAGTGTAACAGTCCTGACTCCATGTTAGAGAAAAGTTTGCTCACTTCGATATAATTATTGCTTTGCTTGAGTATGAAGATTATTTACTAAAAACAGCCATGGGAATACAGGACTTTCAGCAGAGATAAAAGGAAATACACAGACCAATAACCTTGGAATGGGCTGGCCAGCCTGATAAGAATAGGCTAAGGGTGTCTGCATAGAGCCATGAAATACCAAGAAAGCAATCACTGCCTGCCTGCCTGCCTGAGACTCTGCATGTTGCACAGGAATGATCTGATCATAATTTTTCCTAACTGCCCTTAAAATCCCCTGATCCAGAGGCACAACTTGGAATGATGGTCTTTGAATGGAGGTTGACTGACTTCCCTGGGTTGCTTGCTTTACAAATAGAGCTAACCTTCCTTTCACCAAAGCTCATCTCTGGAGGTTTTTGGCTTTCAGACCTGAGTTCAGTTACAGCAGGGCGGCTTTATGGTGGAAGATATCCTGAAGGAACTGCCCACCTAAAAAGGGTCACTTTCAGCAAGATTATTTTCCTTTTAGGGACATTGCACTATGGTTCCCTGTGCCTGGAAAGCTTTTCTCTGGTATTGATTGTTTCAGGTCTCTGTTCAAATCTCACTTCCAAAGAGAAGCCCCACCATCGCTCTTAGTTCCCTTATTCTGCTTTATTTTATCATTACTAGATAAGATGTCAAATGTTTGTGTGTGTTTGATAGACTATTCATCTGTAATCACAGAAACTGACATTTCTGTTTGTAAATTGAGAATAATATAATGTCTCTTTAGCTTTATAAAATAGACCTCCTATAATCCTACTCTTAAGCTTAGCCTAAAGCTGCCTCCTTAAATATTTTAAGTTCAGCCTAAAGATTTCTGCCTATATAGTAAACTGAAACCTAACTGGATATGTAGACAGAATAAACTACTTTTGTGCCAGTCGCCAAGTTTTGAACAATTAAAGGTGGTCAGCCATTCAAACTGTGTTCAAATAAGGCAAATGCTGAGCTGTAACCAATCTGGCTGTTTTTGTACTTCACTTCCATTTTCTGTATGTCACTTCTATTTTTCTGCCCATAAATCATCTTCCACCATGTGGTTACACTGTAGTCTCTCTGAGCCTACTCTAGCTCAAGAGGCTGCCTGATTCACAAGTTGTTCTTTGATCAATTAAACTTTGTTAAATTTAATTTGTCTAAGGTTTTTCTTTTAACACTACATTTGCCTTGAATTTCTTTCACTTTACCAGCTAGAATAATACATAGAACAAATGTTACTTGGACACACAGCTATATCCACACATTCTTTTAATAACCTTAACTAAAAAGTATTTCTTCTCCTTGGAGTATTCTTTCAAAATATGTATATCCAGATAATTCTTGTTCTAGCAAATATGATTTTTTTAATATGGTGAAAATATCAACATACCAAGAGAACATTGGAGAAAAACTGAAATGATGAATATTAACAATAAAAACAAAGCCTTTTACCAAGATGACCTTTTCACCAATTGTCTTCTGATAATCCTTGATTAAAGACTAGACTTTTGCTTGTACTAATCCCCTTGAATGATCTAAAAATATGTTTCCCCAAAATGTACTTTTTGGCATAATTTGAAATGGCTGTTTTAGGGTTAGCAGACTGAGGTGGGTGAAATTAGCATCAGTAGAGAATCTTCATTAATGCAGCCATGTCTCCCCTTTCTATGCGTTTCCCAGATCTAGGAGAGATTGAGAGTCTGACACCTTTAAAAGTCTGAAAAGAAACATTCACCATATATTCCCTCTGTTGGAGGCTTCATCTACATAGCAAGGCCACTTTTCTTGGCCAGCTCTCTTCCTTTCTCTCTCTCATAACCTGTCTCGCCGCTAAATCTGTTGTGTAAGGATCCAAACCCCCATTTATTCTGTAACCTCAAGATAGTATATAAGCTTCTGTTACTCATTGAAAAATGGGGTGTTCATTCTGGAGGCTCCCATGATACACCTTAAATAAATTTGTATGCATTTTCTCTTATTGATCAATCATGTCAGTAATTTTTAAGTGAACCTTTAGGGGGCCAAGAGCCTATGACCCTTGTATTAGGGTTCTCTAGAGGGATAGAAGTAACAGGATAAATATATATATATATGAAGGGGAGTTTATTCAGGAGTATCAATTCACACAATCACAAGGTGAAGTCCCACAATAGGCCATCTGCAAGTTGAGGAGCAAGGAAGCCAGCAGGAGTCCCAAAACCTCAAAAGTAGGGGAGTTGATAGTGCACCCTTCAGTCTGTGGCTAAAAGACTGAGAGTTCCTAGCAAACCACTGGTGTAAGTCTAAGAGTCCAAAAGCTGAAGAAGTTGGAGTTTGATGTTCGAGGTCAGGAAGCATCTAGCATGAGAGAAAAATGAAGGCCAGAAGACTCAGCAAGTCTGCTTTTTCCAAATTCTTCTGCCTGATTTATTCTAGCCGTGCTGGCAGCTGATTAGATGGTACCCACCCAGACTGAGGGTGGGTCTGCCTCTCCCAGTCCACTGACACAAATGTTAATCTCCTTTGGCAACACCATCACAGACACACCCAGGAACAATACTTTGCATCCTTTAATCCAATCAAGTTGACACTCAGTATTAACCATCACACCCCCACACCCTCAGTTACTTTTCGTCTTCTCTATATTAACAAAAATTCAGGTGCATATCTTACCTGCTTACGGGGCTACAAGTACCTTGAAGGCAAAATTTAAGTCAGATTTTTAAAAAAATATATAATTTCAAAGACAGTGTCATTTACAGACAGTAGCCATTCAAAATGTACTGAATGATTAATGAATGAATGAATGAACACACAATCATATTTTAATCAGAAAAGACTATATTATCTGATTGGTACAGGCAGACTTACCCCAAGGTTGTAGTATAGCCAGGGAAGCCAAGTGGGTTCTTGTCTTCACACAGGAAAGAATTCAAGAGGAAGTCATCTGAGTAAAGTGGCAGTGAAATTATTAAAAAAGAAGAGGAATAAAAGTGTGGCTACCTCATAGGCAGAGTAGCCCTGTTGGGCTGTTGACTGGTTGTGTTTATGATTGCTTCTTGACTATTACTAAATAAGAGTTGGATTATTCAGGAGTTTTTCTGGAAAAGGGTAGAGAGTTCCTGGAATTAAGGTTTTTTCCCCTATTTAGACCATAGAGGGTAACTTCTCGGAGTTGCCATGGCATTTGTCATGGTACAAATGGGAGTTTCTTTTACCATGATAATGTATTATAATTAGTCTATAATGAGGAGCAAGCGTAAGAAGAGATTGCTTCTGTTGCCATCTTGGTTTTGGCAGATTTTGGCCAGCTTCTCCACCGCATCCTATTTTATCAGCACAGTTTTGTGACCTGTGTGTTGGGAAACTAGTCCTGCCCAACTCCTATCTCCTGATGAAATAACACCAGCTTAAATGCTGCCTCCATAACTTATTATCCTTGTTAACTTTAGGCAAGTCACTTCAACTTCTTGTGCCATATTAGATTACTTTTCTCTATGAAGGGGCCGAGTTTGTTTGTTTTGAAATAATTGTTTTGAAGACTAATGAAAAGGTACACTCAACAGATATTAAATAAATGTTGGTTTATTTTTCTGTCTAGGCTCAGAATATTCTCTCTTGGAGATCAACCCTTTCCCACTATCTTTTTGACCAACACTGGAAGCACACATAAGATCTATTCCTTCATTGAGGACTGAAAAGTTTTCTCAGCTCTTTTCTTTCCAGATATGATTGTAAGCTCAAGGGTCATCTTAAGACTTTAACCATCACCACATCTTTTAAGCCATTTTTGTTGTTTCTTTTTGACAGCGCATGTTTCTGAGAACCTTTCACACTGCTTATGTATTTTATAACAGTCAGCCCCATGTACCAGTAGCCACTCCTATATGTTTTTGAAAAGCATGGTTCCTAGAGTTATATACTTGCTTTCTAGCCACTATAACTCTCTTGTTTCTCTAAATCAGTGGTTCTCATAGTTTTTGACCTTAAGAACCATTTTTCTTTTTAAAAATCTTTGAAAAGTTCAAAGACCCTCTGTTCATCTGGGTTATATCTGTCTATATGATATAAAAATTTAAACATAAATATTATAAATGTTTATTTAAAATAGTATCAAAAAATCTGTTGTATGTTAATAGAAATAGCCTCTTTTCATAAAACATAACTATTTTTCAAAACAATATAGTGAAAAAAGTGTTTTATTTCATAGTAAGTGGAAATTTCTTTAATGCCTAGCTTAAGGGAACACAGCTGGATTTTCATTTTTGCTTTGCCTTTAGTCTCTTGCAATATGTTGTCTTGGTTGAAATATATAAAGAAAATTCAGCCTCACGTTGAAAGTTGGACAAAGCTGGAGAATTTTGATGGTGGTATATTCAGATAATTGTAGATATTGTTTGTTTATACTGCGCTAATACTGAACAAGTGGTAGTTTCTCAAAGTTTTGTGCAATACAGAATTTAAAACTATATTTAAAAAACTGGATTCTGTCATTTTTAAATCCATTGATGTATCTTGCACTATGAATGGATTGTTTACCCATGCATAACTTTATAACAGTATATTGGATATTTGGAAAGCATGGCTTCCTTAGTTTAGTAGTTCTTTTCAATATTGACATGTTTCATTAAGCAATATTTAAAAAATTACACGTTATTACTACTGATGTCATCAAGAAAACATTTGAATAGAATGTCAAGCACATTAAAGCAGATATAAGTTTTTTAATTATAATACTGAAAGCTTGAATTGTATCATTGGCAACAAATACTATCAGTTGTTTTTCCTAAAGTGACTGGTTCACTTAATTCATCTTGGAGAGAATATTCGCCAGATGCTTAAATGTGCATAACCATTGCTTATCTGTTAGTTGGACATTGTAGTAAAAAAGTTATTCCATAAAAAAAGCTTCTAGTTTCCCTTGTGACCCAAACAATTGTACAAATGCTTTTCTTTGAACCATTGTTCTTCAGTATGGATAACAGAAAATGCAAATTAAAAATAAAGAGACAATTCTTTTGATCAATAGGGGAAAGACTTCTCCCTCCCTCACTTTTCTTAGAGGATTTACTTTAGGAACTTTGTAATTCCTTCTCAATCTTTTTGAAATGAGTTTAAATCTCTTTAAAAGATAACAAGTCTTAAGACAGCTTTACAACTCAGAAAAGTCTCAAGCACCTGAAAAACATCCCTTGAGAATGTAAATATCCAAGGAAGATAGCACTTTCATCTCTCTGTATCTGTGAGTGAGTCTGTGAGAAGGTAGAAACTTAACTGGTAGATGCTTTACTCCACGGCAAAACTTCTTGTCATATTGTCTAAAACCAATTAACTTACAGGGGTGGTCACTCCAATTACTTGATGAATTTAGGATGAACATTGTGTAATAAAAGGTGCTGCCAAGTCCTCTTACTTTGTTACAGGTAGTTACAAAGGCATGAGCAGGGGAGGGAGAGGGCTCCCCCCACCCATTAGGAATGTCAAGCGATGGTTTAGGAATGTCAAGCGATGGTTCAGCAATGATCACATTGCCTCTTTAAACGAGATAAATTGGCTGCTGGCCGCAGGGAGAGGCTATTTCATGATGGGTTATACTTACTGCACTAAAGTGTTAATTCAATGCGGATGCTACGGAAAAGCAACTTCTTGGACATGCGCATTAAGAGACAAAATGGTGAGTATGACCTTCCAGGGGCAAGCAGCTGTTAAGAGGGAAGAAAGCCTCAGATGCGCATGCGTACAGCTTCCTAGAAAACAATGCATTTGCTCACCTCCCATTGGTGAGGAGAGGACTTGGCTGGCAGGCAGACCACGGTAAGGGAAGAATAATGGAAAAGGAGCCAGTCTCTAAAGGTCTAGGTTCAAGGTTAAACATGGCACTTGACCTTTGCATGCCCACTTGGGTCTCTTCTAAGTGTACTTTTCTTTCCCTTTTTTCCTGTTCTGAAGTCTTTTTTTAAATGAACTTTCACTCCGACTCTGAAACTCGCCTTGGTCTCCTTTTCTCCCATATGCCCCTCAGACAAAATCTTTCTTCTGAGGAGCCAAAAATTGAGGTTGCTGCAAACTCATAGGGATTCTTTACTGGTAATTTGGATACCTTCCACTGGTAACAACTTGAGCACTAACTACGATCTTGATGTAATATGGATGTAATAGGTTGTACTCCTTGACTACGTAAGAGTGTGACTTTTTTCTATATGTGTAATCTCTTAGCAGATTGCCTATGATGTACATCTCTTTTTTTTTATTTTCTTTTTCTTTTTTTTTTTTTTTTTGAGACGGAATCTTGCTCTGTCGCCCAAGCTGGAGTGCAATGGCATGATCTTGGCTCACTGCAACCTCCGCCTCCTAGGTTCAAGTGATTCTCGTGTCTCAGCCTCCTGAGTAGCTGGGATTACAGGCGTGTGCCACAACGTCCTGCTAATTTTGTAGTTTTAGTAGAGATGGGGTTTCACCATGTTGGTCAGGCTGGTCTGGAACTCCTGACCTCGTGATCCACCCGCCTCGGCCTCCCAAAGTGCTGGGATTACAGGCGTGAGCCACTGAGCCCGGCCGTACATGTCATTTGGTTTAATATTTGCTCAATAATAAAACTGTTTTCTTTCTCTACTAGCTTTGTGGAGAGGTTTTCTGAATTGAAAGTTTTCGTTTTCAATTATATTTTCCCAACCTATGCAGACACATAGGTGTACTTCCTGATTTATCACACAAGACGTTAAAAATATGTAAGTACAAGATTCAAGATTTAATTAAATCAATAATGTCAATGTCTTATCAAGGAAGTTCTTAAGTAAAATTGTTTGCTTTTCTGGAAGTGCTTGGCGAGGAAGAATTCAATGAATACTACTACAGCTTCCTGACAGTGCCTTGGTACCTGCTAAAACACCGGAATCTTTAACCACCATTGGTTTTGAACAATTAGTGAAAATATAAACAAAATAGAAAGGGAAATGTATCTTAGTATTGTCCAAGAACATAGTTATGACTTCATTAAATTCTTGAAATAGCCTAGGTATGCTGAGGTTTTCCCAGACTCTGGTTGTAATTAAATTCAAAGTGTTTTAATCCCATCAGGTTTAGGTGGGAGAGTCTCAAGATTCAAATCTTTTTTCCTGAGCCTTGTAGTCTAATTGAAAGGCATGACTGAGGACCACACCTTTGATTTGATCCTTTGGTAGAGGCCATTTAGTCCTTTCCCACGTTTCCACAATAAGGTGAAGACCATACCCTTAATTTGTCCTTACCGCGAGGACAAATTTTTAGGGGCCTTTTAATTCTAAAACATTCTTAGTTTTATAATTTACTATTTGGAACTGAGAATAATCTGCCTCTCCCAAGGCCCCCAAATTTTTAGACTTCCTCTATTTCTGTACATTTCTGTTTGCATAGCTTTTTTTTTTTTTCCTGAGGTCATCTGTTTCTTTTAATACCTTGCAAAAAACAACCCCCAGTAGTCAACATACAGTATTAATGTTTTTACAATAATTACACATTAAAGTTTATTAGGTATATTATCTACCTTTCAAGTGCCACAGGTGATAGATGATTTTATCAAATATTTAGAAACTACATAACATATAATGTTATTGTGTTAATGTCCTGTTTCAACTTATTCAACATCTAAAGGCTAATCTCACATTTTTGAGGCTTGAGTTATAGCAATGAACCTCTTCTGATATTAATTTCTGTAATAGGGAGGACAGGATTGTGCTAGAGTAATCATCAATCCACTGTGTTTCTGGCATCATCAACATTTTTTTTCACCATCAACTTCTAGCATGACAATCTGAAGCATATCTTTGATAAACGTGGTGGAGGAAGAGATATTTGAGATTTTAACATTTACATTTAAATGCCCCAGAGCAGAGGTGATCAGTACTGCTTCAGTACATGACCCACTGCCCAGAAGGAGTCAAAGAGCACTACCCAAGTATAAGGATTATCAAAAAATTTGGCAGCTAAAAGTCTAGTTTAAAAGTTGTTAAACATCTCATTTTTCAATAATAAAAACTAAGCAGCAGTTGATATAACCTTTTGTGAACTTTTCTTAATGCTATTTTAAAACATTTAAACAAGATGCATAAATTATAAAGCACATGATGAAGTGCATTAAAACAATTGCAAGTTATTGTAATAATCATTACCATATTACTATTAATAATTAATGATAGTAATTATTATTCCCTAGACTCTGAGAATGAATGTTTTCATTTAAATAAAATTAATGGAAGTTTTCCTCTGACCTTAAAGAATATATAATTAAATAATCCCTGAGATAAAGACAGTGTGTCAAATCTGGAACATTTCTATTATCGTGATAGAATGCATGATACTAGCTTAGTATCAGTCTTAAATAACTTTCTATTCCTAAATGAGTTTTTAAAAAATCACTGTAGTAGTTTAGACTGAAAGCCAATGTTTTAGAAGTATATGTCATGATTTATTCAAGTAGATACTTCATGGAGACTTTCAAATTTAATTAAATATTTACTCTTCTAGTTAAATTCGTGAAATAGAGCTGTGAATGCACACATTATAGATTTATCCCTGAGTCTTAGAAAATTTCCAATTAGTTCTAGCCCGAGGACAACAATTACATAGAATAGATTACTTCATAAGAATATGCTGGCCATTCATAAACTTACTGATTATAAAAATAAACCTCATGACTTACCAATAATCAAGACAATTTTTCAGAATTTGAGTTGATTACTGTATTAGCAATCACCAGAGAAATATCTCAGGAAGACAAAGAGAGAATTTGTTCTTCCTCCATCCTTTTGTTCTAGTCAGGCCCTGGAAAGGAGGATTGAGATATGACCACGTTAGTGAAGGTGATCGTCTTTACTCTGTTGATTCAATTGCTCACTGTTGGCCTGGCACAGTGGTTCATATCTATAATCTATAATGGGAGGCTGAGGCAGGTGGAACACGAGGTCAGGAGTTCGAGACCAGCCTGGCCAATATGGTGAAACCCTGTCTCTACTAAAAATACAAAAATTAGCCAGGCATGGTGGCACACACCTGTAGCCCCAGCTACTTGGGAGGCTGAGGCAAAAGAATTGCTTGAACCTGGGAGGCAGAGGTTGCAGTGAGCTGAGATGGCACCATTGCACTCCAGCCTGGTGACAGAGTGAGACTCCATCTCAAAAAAAAAAAAAAAGTGCTCACTATTTGTAGAAATACCCTCACAGATACACTCAAGTTGTCATGCATTTGCCCAGTCAAGTTGACACATGAAATTAACTATCACAGTAGTATTTAATAATAGAAGCCAATTGAGCTAATTGTAGCAATTAAAATATACATATATATATATATATATATATATATATATATATATATATGGAGGGCAAGGCAGGTGGATAATGAGGTCAGGAGTTTGAGATCAGCCTCGCCAACACAGTGAAACCCCATTTCTACTAAAAATACAAAAATTAGCTGGGCATGGTGGCAGGTGCCTGTAATCCCAGGTGCTTGGGAGGCTGAGGCAGGAGAATCACTTGAACCCAGGAGGCGAAGGTTGCAGTGAGTCGAGATGGCACCACTGCACTCCAGCCTGGTGCCAGAGCTAGACTCTGTCTAAATATATATATGCATATTTACAGTAGTAATACCTATGTGATTATTATGTGGTTTTTTGCCATTACTTTTAATGGCAAAAAACGCAATTATTTTTGCACCAACCTAATATTAAATACGAATTTCATGTGTTTTTATTTAAGGGGATTTAAGAGCTTGTAAGATAGTGGTAGCAAAATATGCTATGGATGTTAAGAAAGTTGAATTTCTATAATTTCCCTTAATAGTATCTACCAGCTCTGAATGCTAATAGGCCATGAAATAAGTAATAGTAGTACTATACTTACTAAACTCTTCATTAATAGTAGGATATACTTTAAAATACCTGCTGTTTCTGATAGATTGCCCATGAAATGTGCACTTAATTATTGCTAAAATTACATTATGAACCTCGAGATTGGCATTCTTGAAAAGAATGTAGGAACAAAAGCATTGCTAAGTTGATTGAAACTAGAACTGTCTCTTCATAGGCACTAACACTGTGCCATCTAGGATCTTTAACTTAAAAGTTTACTCCATATGGTTTGATAATTCTGAAAGCACTCTGCATGTATACTAGTATTGAACAGATAATTACAAGGATAGCAGAAGGTGGAAACCAGGTTATTTGTAAAAGGGTGAAGCTACAGACACAAAAGGGAAGAAGGTTAGAATATATCCTATGTTACTGGATTAGAGGCGAAGCCATCAGTATGAACTCATGTATAATGTAATATAAATACAGATGGATAGAGAAACAATTATAAAAATTGTTGTGTGTAAGCTTGGTATACTTACATATATTCCTTAGTTCTGTTCACAGAACCAACAATGCACCAGTAACAACAAGCACATCCAACACTTGGTTTCTAATACGACTCTCCAATAAGAAGAACTAAGGCTACTTGGAGAAATGGCTGATTCTAGGGCAGGGATATGGAATATAAACGATGAACCTTGAATATCTTATAGGACCAGAAAGTAAGGACATAGTGAATTTAAATACAATGATGTAGGTGTGTCAAAGGGGAACAGTAAACAACTGAAAGAGTCTCACTGGCTAAAGCTGGGGAAGTTTGAGCAATAAAGAAAATGTAGTAGTATATTATAACTCAAATATAAAATGCATACCCATGAGTTCATACTGATATGAATAAATGACTGGACATATAAATGGGATAGAAGAGACAAATTTTCTTTGTAGGGTTTCATATAATTTATGTAGATACTCTCCCCACTCAAGGAGGGGAAACATAATTTTATGTCCCTTAAGAATGGGATTTGCATAGTTACTTGCTTCCAAAGTTTGCAGTAAGAAAGTGAGAGTGGTTATTTTATGGTACAGAAACCTGGCAAGCCTCTCTCAGCCAGGTGATTAAGGTTAACAGTGAAGTTGTGTTAATAGCACAAACCCTTGATATGATGTGATGACAATGGCTTTTCACTTCCGTGGTCATCCTGCCAAAAATCCATAACCACCATCTTACCATGCAAAAAACTTTAGATAAATTTGAATTGAGGTACATTTTACAAAACATCTGATCAGTTCTCCTCAAAAACGTCAATGTCATCAAACACAAGGAAAGCCTGAGAAACTGTTACGGCCTTGAGTAGCTTAAAAATTATGACAATGCAATGTGGTGTCTTGGATGTGACTTTGAAATGGGACAAAACAAAGGAAATTAGGGGAAAACTAACAAAAATAAGGTATGGTCTTTAATTAAAAAATCAAAAGCCCACCCAACACCTAACAGTTTCTTGACGTTCCCATAAGTGGCATACTCCTTAAGAGTTAAAAGAAATTACATGGCAAAGACCCCTTTATTTGATGGGGTACACTGTGCAGCTCAAATCATTGAAGGTTCAAAAAATCCTGAAAATTAAAAAAAACACACACAAATGTTGTGTTGGCATAGCTTTACTAAGACTTGGAAATGACTTTGTAGTTATCTTTGTTTAATAGTTTTTCCTCTTTCTAAAATCACAATAAATTCAGTTTAAATTTCAAAAGTATGTTCCTTCATTCCTCTTCTTAATATGCTTGTTTGTGAAGGCGGGTTGTGTTTGACTTGCCCATCATCTACTGTAGGGTTTGGCACACCAGGAGTACAAAAATACCAAAAACAGAACATAAGGTACAACTTGAAACACTGGAGAAGATTATTGCCAAAAGTAAACACTGCAGTGTTGTACTTGAAGCATGTCTGTGATCGACAAATCTGGCAAAGAAAATTCTTTCTAGTATTATGACCTATTTTGGGACTCTGTCTTTTTTGGCTTCTAAAACTTTGTAATTCTCAGGCTCAATTGGTAGATTTTTTTCACATTGTCTGTATATCATTCTTTTAAAATGGTGAACTATAGCTTCTTAAAGGATTTTGAAATTATTTTCAGATTCTACATGTTATCCTTTGACAGTATATCACTCAGGAAGAATAGATTAAATGTGCTGAAAAGAAAGGCAATGAAAACTAAAAAAATTTCTTAATATGAAAATAAGATTAATATCAATTGTCTATCTTATTCAAGGCTACATTATGTAGTTTATGAACCATTTTTGGCTCAATTTTTTTTCAGGTATATACCTGATCATAAACTCTGTACTACCAAAATGAGTAGGAAAATTATGTCTTTAAATTCAAATAGATCTTTTATTTCTCTTATATTGGTTTTTGAATAACTTATCCTTCAAACCATATTACCAGCCCATTTGTTTTCTTTGTATTACAGTGTTAAGGATGTCACCTTATTCCTTATTTTTTATCCCATTTTATACTCCATAGTAATAGAAATGCTTTCATCGAGCGTCATGCTTTTAAATCACTTTGTAAGCACTTATTTCAATAGCCTAGATAGAATAAATACATATAATTTAGCCAGTTATATGAATTGTAATTTTGTTATTTTTTGGGAGGCAGGGTGTCACTCTGCTACCAGACAGTGGCATGATTTCGGCTCACTGCAGCCTCCACCTCCTGGGCTCAGGTGATCCTCCCACCTCAGCCTCCTGAGTAGTTGGGAGTACAGGTGCATACCAGCACACCCTGCTAATTTTTTTACTTTTTGTAGAGTCAGGGTCTCCTCATGTTGCCAAGGCTAGTCTCAAACTTATGAGCTCAAACCATCTATCCACCTCGGTCTTCCAAACTGCTGGGATTACAGGCAGGAGCCATCGTGCCTGGCCTATAAATTGTAATTTTTAAAGAAATGCCATCCATTAATGTCCAATCTAGACATTTGTTTATTTTGTCAGAAGGAGAATTCTAATCCTTTTTTTAAAAATTCTGTTAAGCAGTTAAAGGAAAAGTATAAATTTTGACCTCATGAAGTCACTATCATATACCTCACCATACCCTGAAACTACTGGGCACAAGTGATCCTCCTGCCTCAGCCTCCAGAGTAGCTAGGACTATAAGTACATGCCACTATGCCCAGCTAATTTTCATTTTTATTTTTTATAGAAACTGGCTTTCCCTATGTTGCTCAGGCTTGTCTTGAATCCCTGGCCTCTCAGAATCCTACATAGATTATTTTAAAGGGAGTTCAAAATTATGAGAATTTTATCTATTCATTAACATTAAAAACACACCCCGATATAGCTAATTTTAAGTTACAGAAACAACATATAAACATATCTTTCCATTTTATATCACTGGATAGTATGTTTCAAACCCAGTATTTTATATAAAAATGTGACAAGATTGAGCTCAAACAAGTTCAAACTTTGAGCTCAAAGAGTTCAAATGTCTTTGCAAGTATTCTTCCAAATTCCAATCAAAGGCTGAAACCTTGTTGGGGCCTGGGCCCATTTAGGTGCTTGAGAGTGTCACACACAGTTGAGGGTGTCTGGGCTGTACACACGAATTATTACATAAACTCCTAGTTTTCTAAACGAGGAATTGGTGAGAGACTTATTGTAAGCCAGCACAAAATAATTCTGTGAATTGGCAGAGGTGCAGTGGTATTGTTATAGCTAAATCTAATTCACAGAGTGGAAAGCAGGAACCAGGCCTACAAAGATGTTCCCTGGATCTTGTGAGCAGGACATAATCTCTGTCAAGCTTTGTAACACAGGAGACCTAGGGAGGGGCTGTCAAAGAAAGACTGCTATACTTTTTTTTAAAATTATTATCATTATACTTTAATTTCTAGGGTACATGTGCACAACGTGCAGGTTTGTTACATATGTATACATGTACTATGTTGGTGGGCTGCAGCCATTAACTCATCATTTACGTTAGGTATATCTCCTAATGCTATCCCTCCCCGCTTCCCCCACCCCATGACAGGCCCCAGTGTATGATGTTCCGCTTCCTGTGTCCAGGTGTTTGCATTGTTCAATTCCCACCTATGAGTGAGAACATGCGGTGTTTGGTTTTTTGTCCTTGCTATAGTTTGCTGAGAATGATGGTTTCCAGTTTCATCCATGTCCCTACAAAGGACATGAACTCATCATTTTTTATGGCTGCATGGTATTCCATGGTGTATATGTGCCACATTTTCTTAATCCAGCCTATCATTGATGGACATTTGGGTTGGTTCCAAGTCTTTGCTGTTGTGAATAGTGCCACAATAAACATACATGTGCATATCTCTTTATAGCAGCATGATTTATAATCCTTTGGGTATATACTCAGTAATGGGATGGCTGGGTCAAATGGTATTTCTAGTTCTAGATCCTTGAGGAATTGCCACACTGTCTTCCACAATGGTTGAACCAGTTTACAGTCCCACAAACAGTGTAAAAGTGTTTCTACTTCTCCATATCCTCTCCAGCACCTGTCGTTTCCTGACTTTTTAATGTTCACCATTCTAACTGGTGTGAGATGGTATCTCATTGTGGTTTTGATTTGCATTTCTCTCATGGCCAGTGATGATGAGCACTTTTTCATGTGTCTGTTGGCTGCATAAATGTCTTCTTTTGAGAAGTGTCTGTTCATATCCTTAGCCCACTTCTTGATGGGGTTGCTTGTTTTTTTCTTGTAAATTTTTTTGAGTTCATTGTAGAGTCTGGATATTAGCCCTTTGTCAGATGAGTAGGTTGCAAAAATTTTCTCCAATTCTGTAGGTTGCCTGTTCACTCTGATGGTAGTTTCTTTTGCTGTGCAGGAGCTCTGTAGTTTAATTAGATCCCATTTGTCACCTTTGGCTTTTGTTGCCATTGCTTTTGGTGTTTTAGACATGAAGTCCTTGCCCATGCCTATGTCCTGAATGGTATTACCTAGGTTTTCTTCTAAGGTTTTTATGGTTTTAGGTCTAACATGTAAGTCTTTCATCCTTGTTGAATTAATTTTTGTATAAGGTGTAAGGAAGGGATCCAGTTTCAGCTTTCTACATGTGGCTAGCCAGTTTTCCCAGCACCATTTATTAAATAGGGAGTCCTTTCTCCATTGCTTGCTTTTGTCAGGTTTGTCAAAGATCAGATGGTTGTAGATGTGTGGTATTATTTCTGAGGCCTCTGTTCTGTTCCATTGGTCTATATCTCTGTTCTGGTACCAGTACCATGCTGTTTTGGTTACTGTAGGCTTGTAGTATAGTTTGAAGTCAGGTAGCGTGGTGCCTCCAGCTTTGTTCTTTTGGCTTAGGATTGTCTTGGCAATGTGGGTTCTTTTTTGGTTCCATATGAACTTTAAAGTAGTTTTTTTCCAATTCTGTGAAGAAAGTCATTGGTAGCTTGATGGGGATGGCATTAAATCTATAAATTACCTTGGGCAGTATGGCCATTCTCACAATATTGATTCTTCCTATCCATGAGCATGGAATGTTCTTCCATTTGTTTGTGTCCTCTTTAATTTTGTTGAGCAGTGGTTTGTAGTTCTCCTTGAAGAGGTCCTTCACATCCCTTGTAAGTTGGATTCCTAGGTATTTTATTCTCTTTGAAGCAATTGTGAATGGGAGTTCATTCATGATTTGGCTCTCTATTTGTCTGTTGTTGGTGTATAAGAATGCTTGTGATTTTTGCACATTGATTTTGTATCCTGAGACTTTGCTGAAGTTGCTTATTAGCTTAAGGAGATTTTGGGCTGAGACGATGGGGTTTTCTAAATATACAATCATGTCATCTGCAAACAGGGACAATTTTACTTCCTCTTATCCTAATTGAATACCCTTTATTTCTTTCTCCTGCCTGATTGCCCTGGCCAGAATTTCTAACACTGTGTTGAATAGGAGTGATGAGAGAGGGCATCCCTGTCTTGTGCCAGTTTTCAAAGGGAATGCTTCCAGTTTTTGCCCATTCAGTATGACAGTGCCTGTGGGTTTGTCATAAATAGCTCTTATTATTTTGAGATATGTCCCATCAGTATCAATGTATTGAGAGTTTTTAGCATGAAGCGCTGTTGAATTTTGTCAAAGGCCTTTTCTGCGTCTACTGAGATAATCATGTGGTTTTTGTCTTTGGTTCTGTTTATATGCTGGGTTACGTTTATTGATTTGCGTATGTTGAACCAGCCTTGCATCACAAGGATGAAGCCCGCTTTATCATGTTGGATATGCTTTTTGATGTGCCGCTGGATTCAGTTTGCCAGTGTTTTATTGAGGATTTTTGCATCGATGTTCATCAGGGATATTGGTCAAAAATTCTCTTTTTTTGTTGTGTCTCCGCCAGGCTTCAGTATCAGGATGATGCTGGCCACATAAAATGAGTTACAGAGGATTCCCTCTTTTTCTATTGATTGGAATAGTTTCAGAAGGAATAGTACCAGCTCGTCCTTGTACCTCTGGTAGAATTTGGCTGTGAATCCGTGTGGTCCTGGACTTTTTTTGGTTGGTTAGCTATTAATATTGCCTCAATTTCAGAGCCTGTTATTGGTCTATTCAGGGATTTAGCTTCTTCCTGGTTTAGTCTTGGGAGGGTGTATGTGTCCAGGAATTTATCCATTTCTTCTAGATTTTCTAGTTTGTTTGTGTAGGGGTGTTTATAGAATGCTATACTTTTTAATGTACTTTTTAATATGATTGGGTTTGAGTCCAACGTCTCTGTTTTCCACTTGTCTCATCTATTTAAAAAAAAATCTTTTCATGTTTTCTTTTGGAATAATATTATATGCTAGTGTTTAACTTTACTTTTACTATTATTTCATTAGCTATGCCTCTTTTATTTACATTTTCGTTATTCTAAAGCAGTGATTTTCAACTAGAGGAGATATTGCCCTCAAGATACATTTGTCAGTGTCTGGGGATATTTTTTGCTTTCATATTGGACAGGAAGTGTGTGTGTTGCTGACATTTAATGGGTAGACGTCAGAGATTCTGCTCAACATCCTAGAATGCACAGGAGAGCCCCCCATAGCAAAGAATTATCTAAGCCAAAGTGTTGGTAGTGTCAAGATTGAGAAACTCTTATTTAAGATGCATAACATAACATCAAGTAATATTAAATATTAGATTTAAAAAACTAGTTTAAATAGTATTTAGTATGAAATATTATCTAATGCTATTTAAATAACATTAAAGCAGATAATATTATCTAATGATATTTAAATAACATCTAATGCTGTTTAAATAACATTAAAGTGTAAGAATCTTAAATCAGTGTACTGTACTTCTAGTTATCCCCTTATGTGTACTATTAGCTAGCATTTTACTTCTGTACTTGTTTATATATCATATGTTTATAAGCCTCACAAAACATCAGTTGTAATTTCATTTCAATCAATTGATTTTAAAGTGATTAAAATGAGAAGAAAGATTTTTATTCACCCACACAACTTTCTGTAACTCTTCATTCCTTTGTGTATCTCCCAATTTCCTTAAAGTATTTTACTTCACCCTGAAGAATTTCCTTTAACTTTTCTTATATTCATGTCTATTGGCAATACATTCATTCTAAAAAAGTTTTATTTTGCCTACCTTTTAAAATATATTTTCATTGTGAATAGGATTCTAAATTAGTCAGATTTTTATTTAGTTCTTCTGTGGTAGTGCTCTAGTTTTCTCAATATTGAATAGTTTCTGACACAAAGTTGGCTATGTCATGATATACCATTGTTCTTCTCTCTGTATATAGTTTTTTTTCCTGCTGCTTTTAGTTTTTTTCTTTTTATGACTTGTATTCAACAATTTTATTATGATGTGTCTTGATATCATTTTCTGTATGTTTACTACACTTGCAGTTGATTAAACTTCTTAGATCTGTGGATTCATAGTTTTGATCACATTTAGATAATTCTTTGTCAGTGTCTCTTCAAATATTATTTTCCGACTTACCCTAGACTTTTTTTCAGTATTCTAACTACGTATCTATTAGAGTATTAAATTTTATTCCTCAGATACTGATTGATATGGTTGCTTGTGTCCCCACCCCAATCTCATCTTGAATTATAACTTTCATAATCCCCATGTGTCATGGGAGATACCCGTTGGGAGGTAATTGAATCCCAGCATGGTTACCTCTATGCTGTTCTCACCATGGTGAGTGAGTTTTCATGAGACCTGATGTTTTTATAAGGGGTTTTCCCCCTCACGTTGCTCTGCACGTCTCCTTGCTGCCACCATGTGGAGAAGGACTTGTCTGCTTCCCCTTCCACCATGATAATATGGTTTGGCTGTGTCCCCACCCAAATCTCATCTTGAATTGTAGCTCCCATAACCCTACATGTCGTGGAAGGGACCAGTTGCAAAGTAATTGAATCATGAGGGCATGTTTTTCCCATGCTGTTCTAATGATAGTGAATAAGTCTCATGAGATCTTGTGGTTTTAAAAAGAGCAGTTCCCCTGCACACTATTTCCTGCCACCATGTAAGACGTGCCTTTGCCCCTCCTTTGCCTTCTGCCGTGATTGTGCGGTCTCCCCAGTCATGTGAAACTGTAAGTCCATTAAATTACCCAGTCTTGCGTATTTCTTCATAGCAGGATGAAAATAGACTAATACACTGATGCTCTGCTGATTTTTTAAAAATCTTTTAGGTTCAAAGGTACATGTGCAGTTTTGATATAGGTAAACTCCTGTCATGCACGTGTGTTGTGCAGATTGTTTTGTATCCCAGATACTAAGCCTAGTACTCAGTAGTTACTTTTTTCTACTCCTCTCTCTCCTCCCACTCTTCAACCTCAGGTAGGCCCCAGCAACTATTGTTCCCCTCTTTGTGTTCTTGTGTTCTTATCATTTAGCTCCCACTTATAAGTGAGAGCATGCAGCGTTTGCTTTTCTTTTCCTGTGTTAGTTTGCTAAAGATAATGCCTCCAGCTCCTATTCTATAAATTTTCTATTCACTCTGATGATGGTTTATTTTGCTGTGCAGAAGTGCTTTAGTTTAATTAGATCTCATTTGTAAATTTTTACCTTTGTTGCAATTGCTTTTTTGACATCTTTGTCATGAAATCTTTGCCCAATTATGTGTCTAGAATGTTATTGCCTAGGTTGTCTTTCATGGTTTTTATAGTTTTGGGTTTTAAATTTAGGTCTTTAATTCATCTTGAGTTAATTGTTTTATGTGGTGAAAAGAAGGGGCCTAGTTCCAATGTTCTGCATATGGCTAGCCAGTTATCCCTGCACCAAGGAGTCTTTTCCCCACTGCTTTTCTTTTTCAGTTTTGTCAAAGGTCAGATGCCCATAGATTTGAGAACTTATTTCTGGGTTTTTTATTCTATTTCATTGGTCTATGTGTCTGTTTTTGTATCAATACCATGCTGTTTTTAATACTGTAGCCCTGTAGTGTAGTTTGAAGTTAAGTAGCACAGTGATGCAAAAATCCTCAACCAAAATACTAGCAAGCTGAATCCAACAGCACGTCAAAAAGCTAATCCACTATGATCAAGTACTCTTTATCCACAGGATGCAAGGTTGGTTCAACATATGCCAATTAATAATTGTAATTCATCACATAAGTAGAGGTAAAGACAAAAACCACATGATTATCTTCATAGATGCCGAAAAGGCTTTCAGTACAATTCAGTATCCCTTTATGTTAAAAACTTTCCAAAAACTAGGCATTGAAGGAACATAGCTCAAAATAAATCGAGCCGTCTATGACAAACCCACAGGCCAATGTCATATGAAATGGTTCCTTTGAAAACTGGCACAAGACAAGGATGTCCTCTCTCACCACTCCTGTTCAACATAGTATTGAAAGTCCTGGCCAGAGCAATCAGGCAAGAAAAAAAAAATAAAGGCGTCCAAATAGGAAGAAAGAAAGTCAAAGTATCCCTCTTTGCAGATGATAACCCAGGGAGGGCAACCATCTCTACAATGAGAATTACAAAACACTACTCAAGGAAATCAGAGATGACACAAACAAATGAAAAAACATCTCATGCTTATGGATTGGAAGATTCAATATTGTTAAAATGGCCATACTATCTAAAACTTTACACATTCAATACTATTCCTATCAAACTACCAAAAACATTCTCCAATGAACTAAAAGAAGCTATTTTAAAATTCATATGGAACCAAAAATGAGCTCAAATAGCAAAGGCAATACTAAGCAAAAAGAACAAAGCAAGAAACATCTACCTAATAATTTATTAGTGTCTCTATCCCTTACTGTGTTTCCTTTTGGACAGTTACTGTTAGTATGTCTTCAAGTTCACTTACCTTTTCTTCTGTAGTACATAATATACTGTTAATCTCATAAAATATTTTAAATATTTTTATTTTTAATTTATCATATAGTAACCTACTATTGTATATGAATAATATTAATGAAAAAATGTTACATTGTTAGTTAAATTACTTGGGATTCATTTGCTTCTGAGTTTTTGTAATGACAAATATGGAATAGCCCCCTACTTTTACGCTTTTATAGCTGTACTACTAAACACAGTTGTTCTGTAGATTCTACTTAATATCCTATGGAGTATGAGAGCTCTGCTTTCTGTCTAGTAAAAATTGTTTACTTGCTTGCCAGTGGTGCTTTCTTTGGCCTTGAATTTTTACCCATGCATGCAGAGATTGATACTCTACCAAAGACTGGAAAGGAGGTTTCCCTGGGCAGTTTGTCATGATCTGTTTTTGTTTATGCAGCTTCTTTATCTCCAGTATTCTGCTATACAAATAATAGCCATCTTAACCTTTCCTTTCTAAGCCCTAATGTCTGTCTCCTCATCTCAGTGAGATCACTAGACTAGTTTCATATACCTTTGCTCGGGCTTAGAGACTATTTCTGCAGCAATCTAGGAAAGTTGTAGGACTTACCCCATTTTTTTTTCTTTCAAGTATCCCAGTCCTTCAAGGTCCATTGTCCAATATCTGAAAACATGTATTTTGTCTGGTTTTTCAGGTATGTATGGTAAGATTACAATTCTTGAACCAGTTAAGGTTTTCCGGGCAATTCTATAAACTTCAAGATATACAAACTGGAATATTTTCTGAGCTTTTAGAGAACTAGATGACTTCTATTTTTCTGGATCTTTGTTAATGAAGATAAATGTGGTTCTTTTCATTTTGTTAAGAGAAGATACCTTATTGTTCTCGCTAATGTGAAATAAAGTATTTAATAAATGATTTATTTGTCCCGTGAATCCTGATTACTTCCTACTACAAACACACAACTCCTTCAACACACACTCACACATACACATGCTCACAAAATGCACACACAAAGGGAGAGACCTCCTTGTGAGTTCATTGATGACATCTCTATTGCCAAATTCTCATCTCATCAGCATTTGACATCATTAATTACTTCTCCAAAGACCTTCTTCACTTTTCCTTTCAGAACACCACCATCTCTTGTTTTTTCTTCTTATTTAGCAGGCTGCTTAACTCAGATTTCTTTGTTGCTCCTTGTGTAACCTCAAAGCTGTTCATGTTGAAGTGCTCCGGGGCTTAGCAGTTGGTGCTCTAATCTTCTGTAGCTGCCCTTTCTCCTCTGATGATGTCATTCGGTTTCATGTGTGTAAGTACCGTTTCTAAGCCAGTAACTACAATTGATATCTCCAGCCAGACCATTTGTCTGAACTCTAACTTCATATATCCAAATATTTGCTGAATATTTCTACTTGAATCTTTCTAAATATCTAAATTATAATGTGTGAAACTCAACTTTTTTGTTCTTCCAATCCAAAACCAACTTTACCCTTTCTACTTTCTCTTCTAATTCAATAGCATTAATATTCTCCCTGCTGCTTTTCCTTGGATCTTTACATCTTTGGCAGCTGATATTCAATGTGCCAGGAATTAATCATGGCATTGCCTTCAAAATATATCCAGAGTCCAGTGACTTCTCTCTGCCTTTTCTGCTACCACCTGATATTGCACAACTACCATAATTTCTTTACTAAGTAAGTGTATAAATATGTTATTATAAACATAGGTACTTGAATAATATTTATGGAATGTTTGGTCACATGCATACATAACAATAATCCTGTACATTTAGTGTCATTACTTGATTACTCATAGTTTTGTTACAAGGGAAAATAAAGCCTTCAAAGAAGGTTAAGGCCCAAAATGATAACATACATATTGAAAAATTTTGAATGTATCACATGGAACATAAAGATAGGAAATGCGGTGTGAACACATATAAGACTAAATAAGAAAGTGGCAAATCAGGAATTGGCCCATGACTCTAGATGTATATGATCACTCAGGTCCAGATAACTTAATAACTCATTGTTAAATTTAATATTGTCATTGTTCAAGACCTGTATGAACTATTCCTTGTCGCGTATGTTCTTGCTTATTCAGCCAACTGGTTTAGGGTTCTTATGTAAAGTCACAGAATATAAAGATATGCTTTCCAGGGCTGATAAAGTCACTGTAAAAAGGTAGTAAGGATTCATACAGATTTGACGGACATTTTAATACAATCATTTTTACATAATTTATTGCTAAAAAATTGAAGCTTCAAGAGTCCAAAGAATTTGCCCAAGATCATTCAGCTATTAAAAAACTGTGAGTTACGTCTTTATAAACAACATCAAAATTATGTATTTGATTGTTAGAATAAATCACATTAGTCTCTGCACTTAAAAAATCACTATCCTCATCTATGTTTGGTAATGAGGACATGCTAGTCTCATAGAATTATTTGGGTAGTTTTCTTTATTTTATATATGCATGTAGTATTATGTATAGTTATTATAAAAAACTCCTATTGAAGTTTTTGTCAAGTTCATGCTAGAATGATCAAGAAAATATATGTAATGTATTTATATCTATACATCTGTGCCCCGATATCCACGTAAATATATTTGTATTCGTTTAGATAATTTGACATGATTTTATTAAGGCTTCACTAATATAAAATCACACCTTAATAAGAGACTTTCCTACAGCTCTTCCAGAAATTAGAACAAGAGGACAATAAGTAAGTTAACAAAATTCGTAGAATTTTAACCCTGACAATATAAATTTTAAAAGTTGGAAGATTGTGTCAGAAAACTATAAATTAACAAAATTGGCTTAAATATGAAGTCTTTTAGCTCAATTTTTAGAAAATAAATTGAATAATAAATACAGTTCTATACCCAAAAAAGCACAAGGGTTTGTTGCACAAATCAGTAATTTTATATGTATGTACCTATGTCCAGATCACTTTTCTAAGAAAAATTGTTTTAGAAAAATAAAACATTTTTAAGGTGCTTTAAAAAATATACTAACGAGGCTGGGTGCAGTGGCTCAAGCCTGTAGTTCCAGCACTTTGGGAGGCTGAGGTGGGCAGATCACGATGTCAGGAGATGGAGACCATCCTGACCAACATGGTGAAACCCCATCTCTACTAAAATACCAAAGAACAGCCATGGTAGTGCGTGCCTGTAGTCCCAAGTACTTGGGAGGCTGAGTCAGGGGGATCGTGTGAACCAGGGAGGTGGAGATTGCAATGAGCCAAGATCATGCCACTGCACTCCAACATGGTGACAGAGTGAGATTCTATCTCAAAAATATAGGCATATATAATATATGTTATATATTATATGTTATATGTAATGTTATATATTATATGTTATATATTTTATATATATATTATATATTATATGTTACATATAATATATTGTATATAATGTTATATATAATATATTGTATATAATATGTTATGTATAGTATATGTCATATATTACATAATATGTCATATATATACACTAATGAATTCAGAAATGGAGAAAACGATATAGAGCAAAAATAAAACCAGACTATTAATTCAAAATGGTAAGAGTATGCTAAAATTAACAGGTAACTTATAAGTAGTGTACACTCATATGTATGAGTATATAATATTTATAACATAAGATAAATGTTAGCCAAACATTACTGATGAGAGTATTTTAATTTCAACTCAAAAAGTTAAACAGTAGTTGTATACTTTCTAAAACAGGACCAAAACTTAGCAAGATTTCAATTTTCCTCATGGCCAGGTGCTGTCACCTCTAAAATTTTATGAAATTGAGACTTTGGTCTTATATTAGTTTTATTTTACATATCAGCAATTTATTTCCTATTATCTATTAGACCATTTAATTTCTTCCCTATTTCTCTTACTTTACTTTCTTGAATAGATTCTTAAATAATTATTCCAGAGTAGATCAGTGGGTGGTATTTACCTTTTGATTCTCTGCATCTTTTCTAGATGTCTCTATATTGTATTTCTATTTGACAGTTTCTATAATCAGAATTATTCTCTTTTACAAAGCAAAACTTTCAGCATAGATCTTTCCTCCAATTTTCATACTTATTCATTTAATTTGCTACTATGCTTTTCTTCCTGGGTCACTCACTAACAACTCAAGATCATTACTTTTTTCATCTTTCCCCGACCCTCAGTATTCCTCCCTTAAATGTCCCTGTTTTAGTTCACAACTCCATGGTCCAACTAATTTCACCAGGAACTTGGTGGTCATCTTGGATAGCTTGTTTTCCCTTGAAATCTTCATCTAAGCTCCCAGCAAGCTCTAGTACTTCCTCCAAATATGAATCTTGAATATATATCTTGAAACCTTGTATGCAGGTCTATTATAATTTGAATCCCAGATACAACATTTTACCTTCAAGGTACTGAAATGGCCACCTGCAAGATCTTCCTGCCTTCCCTCTTGCTCTTATACAATCTATTTGCCTTAAAATATCTGTAAGTAACCCCTAAAAAAACATAATTCACATCATGGGTGCCCTGCAATATTCCATTTTATTTAAAATACAGCCAAACCTTCTTGCCATGCCCTCCATGTTCTTTTGTGATCAGTCTCCAGTTTACCCCTGCAACCTTATCTAGAACTTCTCTCCT
Source organism: Symphalangus syndactylus (assembly GCF_028878055.3). Classification (NCBI taxonomy): domain Eukaryota; kingdom Metazoa; phylum Chordata; class Mammalia; order Primates; family Hylobatidae; genus Symphalangus; species Symphalangus syndactylus. Next base: position 33,413,536 of record NC_072437.2, on the reverse strand, counting down.
ACTCTTGGCTTCTTTTGGTTGTTTCCAAAACCCACGTATTTTCTGTCTCCAGGCCTTTTCACTTTCTGTTCCCTCTTTTTTTTTTTTTTTGTTTTGGAGACGGGGTCTTGCTTTGTCACCCAGGCTACAGTGCAGTGGTGCAGTCCTGGCTCACTATAACCTCTGACTCCCGGGTTCGAGTGATTCTCCTGCCTCAGCCTCCTGAGTAGCTGGGATTACAGGTGCACACCAACACACCTGGCTAATCTTTGTATTTTTAGTAGAAACGGGGTTTCACCATGCTGGTCAGGCTGGTCTCGAACTCCTGACCTCGTGATCCACCCGCCTCGGCCTCCCAAAGTGCCGGGATTACTGGCGTGAGCCACTGTGCCTGGCCTCCATTCCCTGTTTTAAGAAACTTTAACCTTTGGTTCAAGGCCGCCTCCTTTATTTGGTTCAATTCTCGAATTTAATGTTTTTCTTTTAATCCAGTGAAAACTTATCTAATAATCATGTCTAATATGCCTCCAAGTTGGACTTTCTTTCACTATATACTATTGATTTTCTTATGGATCTATTTTAATCCCTAGTTATTTTCTTTTTTTAATTTGTTTTTTTCTGTTTATATCTATTTATTTGTATTTATATCTACTTACTTTTATTTATACCTATTTTCTGTTTCTGCTATATCTATGTATATCTGTATTTTCCTGTTATATCTACCAAGATATACTATCTATGAAGACAAGGAATATATATATCAATCTTAGTTTGCTATCATATAATCAGAGTCTATCATATACTAATGAGTAATAGTATTTTGAATATATCTCTAAATAACTATTATTTGATGAGTAAATATTGTAAGTACAATTTGACCTATGAGTTTGAGCACTTTTAAGTATTTCTGCCTTAAAGAAAACCATCATGGAGAATAGAAGTAGTTTCAGTAGGTTATAGAAAATTTAGGTTAGAAATTCATTTTGATTTTTGTGTGTTATCAACTAAAAACTTTCCAAGGCATATTTGATATTTGTCCTCTCTCCATTAAAAAGAAAAATAATGCTGTCTGTAGCCAATGATGCATTTATAAGATCAATGTGAATCTATAATAGTTGATTTTCTCTATTTTTGTTGTCATATCTTAATATTTTATTATTTGAAAGAGACTGGAGATTCATGGTCAAAATACTCATAGATATTCTAGTCAAATTGTTTTATTTGCAAGTCAGAGAAATATCACAATATAATTAAAATAAAGGCAAAATTATTAAATACAGAAAAATCACACAAATAATTGTATCTAATCTAAGTTATCAAGAAAATAATTCACTTTCCCTCTCAGTATCTATGTGGAACTCGTTATTCCTGTATCTTTCTGTATCTTCTCTTTCTATGCTGTGTCTTCTTTTGTTCACAAATCAACATTAGCTAGGAGGTACACACTGCAAATCTTTATAAGAAACAACTTCCCCTTCGTGTCCATGTGCAGCTTTCCCAGTGAAGCACCTCTCACTGCTTGGGCTGCCTTGCTCCAATCAGTTATGAGGTGCCAGATATGCACACCCACCCACTGATATGGTTTAGCTCTGTGTCCCCACCCAAATCTCATCTTGTAGCTCCCATAATTTCCATCTGTTGTGGGAGGGACTCAGTGGGAGATGATTGAACCATGGGGGTGGGTCTTTCCCATGCTGTTCTCGTGATAGTGAATGAATCTCATGAGATCTGATCATTTAAAAAAATGGGAGTTTCTCTGCACAAGCTCTTTTTTTGCCTGCTGCCGTCTACGTAAGATATGACTTGCTCCTCCTTGCCTTCCACCATAATTGTGAGGCCTCCCAGCCATGTGGAACTGTAAGTCCAATTAAAACTCTTTCTTTTGTAAATTACCCAGTTTTGGGTATGTCTTTATCAGCAGCATGGGAATGGACTAATACATCCACCCATCCACCTACACACACGCACACACACACACACATTTGTTTTCTTTAGTGAGGTATAATCAATATACAAAATGTTGCACATATATGACTTTGGCCATGTGCAGCTACTTGAGATGTAATCACAATCAATGTGCTATATATTAGTAAGAATTCTTTTGCTTATACTTTGCACTAATCTAATTCCAATATAATATAAATGTAAACTAGTCTGTATTCTAAAACAACATTTAATAACTCATACAGCATGGATGCGCCATGGCTAGCTGCTTATGACTACATGCAGAGACTCACACCTATTCAAACTTTGTCTTTGAATCTATACTATTTCTCTTATAAACCAACTTCTCAACAAGTGAGTTGCTGAATCTTAGGCAATTACCAGGCTTCTGTCTTTACATTTGTACCATTTAAGACAAACAAAAAGAACTTTTATTCAGATCAGTTTGAAAAATTTTTGTGAAGAATTCTGGCTGGCAAGGATTGGGTTGCACGATTATTCTTTGAAACCCTCCCTGTGCCTATGAGGGTAAAATGAAATAATTGCTAGTGCCCTCTAAAGGCGTATGTTTGGAGTCAGGAAGGAGCAGTTGCCCAAAAGAAGAATGTGGATTCTAAGCGACAAAAGAGAAAAAGTCATGGTTTAATAACAAAGTATTTCCATTATAAGATGGTAAGTGCTATCTCTTCCAAGTAATGAAGTTATTTGTAAGTATAGGTACAGCAATCAATGGTGTGTCTGTATTTCAACAAAGCATTTGTCAAAATCTCTTCTTTTATCTTCACAGAAAGATGAATAAGCATTGGGCAGAAAATAATATGGTTAAATGTATTCACATCTGGCAAAAACTCCTAAATAAAATTGTTAATTAATAAAAATCACTAGTGATGTGTTGTAGGGCTCTGTCCTTGGCTCTTAAGCATTCTATATTTTTATCAATGACTAGAGGAAATAATTAAATGCGCAAGTAAAGTTAAAGATTTTGTGGCATGGTTAACCTCACAGAAAAATATGTTGAAGTTACTCTGTATTTGAAGTCCAGCAGCTTACAATAATTTTTAGAATACAATTTTATCTCCTTGATTTATCTCAACAGATTTTCATAATCTTAGAATTTCTTAACAGGCATCCTTAAGCCTAATCATTTAAAACTACTGGCAGTTTCGTGATCATGTTATGTTCGCCCATTGTCTTATCTGGGTCTCCTTTTTCCTGTTACTAACTTCCTTTCATCTAGTTGACTTTTACTCATTTCACAAGGCTTAATTTCTATAAGAACCCAGTTGAATTTAGTTATAAGTGTTTGGCATTGCTGTAGCATCCTAAGTAAAATTTTAACGTAGCACATTTTACAATGCATTGTATTAATTGGTTTACATTTTGGTTTTTGTTTATTTGTTTCCTTTTCTCCATGAGACAGAAAGCCACTGAGAAGGGCTTGGAATAAGTCTTAAATGCCTGTGTGTTCTCAATACCAAGAACAGTGCCTAATAGTAAAACAAGAAAATAGTAAATGTCAGCTTAACCACGTTGAGAAAGATACTCAACATGATCTGGAACAGGAGAATGTAAATTGTAAGGGGTGTGTGTATGTGTCTGTGTGTGTGTCTGTGTGTGTGGGCGCGCACACACTTGTGTGTATGTATTACTAAGGATCAATTGAAGGAGAACTTGCGTTTTGGCGACAATTGGTGTGGCAGCAGTCTGTGTAAAGAGGAGAATGTGTTAGTGTTAGTTCACAATCAATATGAAATAATAGCATGCTTAGTTTCCTCATAGACTCCTTTAGAATGTATAATTAAGTAGATGGAAAAGCAATAGCACATTTTTTTCTGTATTTATTCATTTATTTAGTAGATTGTGTCAGGCTTGAGGAGATATTGCTCCATACCTTGGGATTCAAGCTGGACCCGACAAATCTCCATCCTCAAATCTCTTAGTCCATTATTATTCAGTATGGTAAGTGCTAACATAAAGAAAATTACAAAACAATGTGGGAGCACAGAGGAGATACCTGCTGCATCACTTAAAAGTCTGAGTAGGAAATGTTATTTTAAGTTAAAATTATTCAAATAAACAATAGTATTCTGCAGTAGTATAAAGGAATTAGAGTTCCAAGAATAGGGATAGCTTGTGTGGGATCTTGGAGGTGAAAATATGGCCCATTCAGGTAATTAAGTGTTCAGTTCAACTACAGCAGAGATGATAATGTAGGAAGGTGAAATGTGTGCTCCATTTTGCAAGGCAAATTATTTCTCTGCTGGAGCTGGAACACTGGGAAATCAGGTTTCACTTTCACAATTTATTATGATTTTAACAGCATTGAATTTAATGTCGGGTTTTGTCATGGATATCGTCTTACTTCACATGGTAAAAAGAGTCATTTTGGATTCCATCATACAGAGACCGAAGCCGTTGATTGACTTCTATGTAGAGAAGAGAGTAACACACAAGCAATGTGCTTCCTGAATTTATATCAGACTTACTGTCCCTCCCTCCTTTCCGCTTTTTTTCCTTTCTCCCTTCCCTGCTTCTTTGCTTCTTTCTTCCTTTCTTTCTTCTTGTCAGCCTTCCTGCTTTCCCACCTTCCTTCATTTTGCCAGTACAGTGATCCATTTCTTTTCATTTTAATGGAAATTCTTTCTCATTGGGAGCATGATTTCTCATGAGCCATGTTCCTACCACTGCCTGCTGTCTCACATATTGTCACTGTCATTGATATTGCTCTTGAAGACTAACTTTGTGCCCTATCTCTAAGTAGAAATAATACAACATGAAACTTTTTGGGCACTTGTCCCAGCTAATTAACCTCTTTGACTAGCTTCATTTTATATGGTTCCTGTCATCATAAAGAAAACTTAAAATATTAATTTAGCATGAGAGTAGAGTTGCATCTTTAGGTGGGTCCTGCCCTAAGTGGAAGTCTTCATAGGCCTTTAATTAAAATGATTGAAATAAGTGTTGATGATTTTAAATCTTTAATTTGTTCAACAAACTCCAGGGACATTGAAATATCTTCCATTATTAAATGACCAAATTACTTGAAACTTTTCTTGTTATGTTTTTAATAAAAGCCAAAAGTATAATTATTACAAATAAAGCATGTACTTCAGCTGATATTTTACATGCAAATTGAGTTAATATTTTTAAGGCAAATTCACATCTCCTGTCTTCAGACAGATGATGGTAGGTTAAAATTCAATATGAATGAATAACCAACATTATGATTTTTCTGGTGAAAAGGAACCAGAGATATATCAAAAATCTTTTAATGTATATATGATTATTCATTATGTATATATTTAAATTCTGTACAACACATGTTAAGAAGTGTGATGATAAGCTATATCGTATTCAGGGGTAAGCAAAGATAATTGTGATATGTTCTAGAGATTCAACTATAATGAACAAAATTAATATCCTAGAAAAGGGAAGGTTCCAGGATATGTATTAGCTCTATGATATCAAAAATTATTTCATGTGGAAAAGGCAATTGGTTCTCACCAGAATCTTAATTGTTGAAAACAGTGCAAGTTTATGGGAGGTGGAAAAAGATATATTTGTATCCTTAAAGGAATATATATATATATATACACACACACACACACACACACACACAAATTACAACAGTAAAGAAGTGACAATTATTCTGAGAAGAGGCCATTTCTGTTCTAGCAGCATTGAAATACTGATTTTGTGGAAATTTTAGATGTCCTCTAAATTATTATTACTCTACAATTCTATGAATACTCTTAGTATATGCTGGAAAAATGCAAACAAAACAAACAAAAAACAGAATTGATTGTTTAAAAATCAGTGATTTTAGCTAGCCACTAAATATGTTTTTGATTAAAGCTTTCTTCTGTCACCATCCAGAACCCATTTCAACTGACCATTGAAAATTACCTGCCCTAGCTTATTTCTACATGCTCTGTAAGAACGCTTATCATTGACCTCTCCTTAAAACCTTTGGACCTGATAATCTCTACTATAACACTATGGATATAAGTGTTAGCTCTGGAGAATTCTGGCTCATTCTACTTATTATTTGAGTAATCTCAGATAAGGTACTTAATATCACCAAGCTCAATATCCTCTCTACAAAATAGAAACAATGATAGGTTTATAATCTCAGGATTTTTGTGATAATGAATGAGCTATACATGGTTGTAAAGAGTTTATCACAGTGCTCAACGAGGAGAAAATTCTTCACAACATGGTTATTATTCCAAATGGGGTTAATGTAGCATCGAGATAATCTGGTAAACTTGTATCTGATAATAAGTTACACTTAGTAATGTTGCCATACTAATCAGGCTAAATACATATAATATGTATGTTAGGTGAAGTATCGTCTTCCTCAGAATTATTATAAAGTGATTATTTCAAATAATTTAAGAGTGTGAACAAATGCCAAAGAAATCAGGTAGTACCATAGATGCTCAGTTTTGGAGAGGGGAAACTTTTGATATCATTGAAAGAAAAATGACTTGACCTTTTTGAGTTTGCACCCATGCTTATAATATTACTAATAATATATAAATTTAGCTAGGTTCAGTTTATAGTCCTAAAATCAGTTTTGAAATCATTCCAGTTGATTCATGGTATAAATTACACTAAAATATTTGCTTTGGTCTGGCTGAATATTTGCTTAAAATGTTATATAAATAAATAAATATATACATAATATGTCTATATATTTATTACTGGTACAGTAATACTCTTTTTGTAATATAAATCTGAGGAAAGGCAACAAATATGAAAAAAATCATTGCTATCCATTTTCTGCATAAAAACATTCAAATATATTTTCTTGGTCTTATAAGTTTTCGAAAGTAGCCAAATTTTGCCATCTACATCTACTTAGTGATATAACCGATCTTCTAGATATATTGCATTATGGACCATTATTATCCTGATATGTCATTCTTTTCATATGTCATCTATTGGAATTAGTAGAGAATGAACTAATATGTATTGAGCTTCTACTTGTGTAGCTTCCATGCTAATTAATTTGCTAGTTACAAAATTTCAAAATTCATTTTTTTATTCTTCAACTAATTCTGAGAAATGAATGTTATCATTATCAGATGAAGAAAGTGATACTCAGAGAAAAATAGTATCCTTAAATTAATGTTAGGAAGGATCAAAGATGAGTTTTGAAGCATTTTTTTGATGTAATTTCTTTCCCGCCACTTTCCTGTAGTGCCTTATATTGCTCACATTTCTTCTATTATCATCAGTGTATCACATGTATAAGTCAAATAATACCCCTACACAAAGATTTATCTTAAGAAATGCTAAATGTTTAAAGCCTCTTTAAGTGAAAACCTCATAACTTTGTAACAGAACTCCTATGGGGTATTATTCTAAAGTACTCTAAAGTATTACTTTTAAGTCCTATCAAATACTGCTTACGTCACAAACATTTTAGCTTCTTACTATGCATGTTATGCTACAGTTACATGTGTTCATTACCAACTTTCATTGTAGAAAATAAATTAGGAGCCATACCTTTACAGTTATACATATCATGAGATCAACTAAAATGACCTCAAATATAGATAATGCTTGATTATTATTATTATTTTGCTGTTGTTGTTGTTGTTTGTTCTGTTTTGTTTTGTTTTGTTTTTAGACTGAGTCTCGCTCTGTCTCCCAGGCTGGAATGCAGTGGCTCAAACTCGGCTCACTGCAACCTCCACCTCCCAGGTTCAAGTGATTCTCCTGTCTCAGCCTCCTGAGTACTTGGGACTACAGGCGCCCACCACCATGCCTGGCTAATTTTTGTATCTTTTTAGTAGAGATGGGCTTTCACCATGTTGACTAGGCTGGTCTCAAACTCTTGACTTCAAATAATCCGCCTGCCTTTGCTTCCCAAAGTGCTGGGATTACAGGTGTGAGCCACCATACTCAGCCTTGATTATAATCTTTTAATCATAGAAATAAAAGCATAGACTTGAAAACTTAATTAATATTCATATTTTCCATCTCATTTTGGGGTCAACCATTATTACCAGATTCATGTAAAGCAAAATACAATAGTTCAGAAATAAATGTAATAAGAAAAAATTTATTTTTATGCAAAACATACCTCTTATTCATGAAAACATATCGTGATAAGAAAAGTTCATGTAGAGTTACATCAATCCTAAAATAACCAAATTATTTCTGAAAATATTGAGCATGCTCTATATTACCAAAGGCAAAGAGCTGACATTGCCAATTATTTTTGTGTATTTTCTTACACAGACATTAGAATGGATGGAGGGTCATTGTCTAGAAAAATAGAAAACGGATACTTGGCAGAAAGAGAATGAGTTTCCACATAGTTTGTATGTACATTTTCCCAATTGTATGCTCTGCATCATTTAAGAAAGCAGATCTTTTTAAATTTAGTCATATACTTTAAGGAGTAGCCAATGTAGTCAAGGAAGAAAAAGATTTCTGATGGGTGTGTTTTTTACTTTAATTGCTTCAAGCATTTTTCTCTCCCAATATTGATGAATTAATGATTTAATTTGAACTGATGCCAAGGCAAAAGTTGCACTGGATAAACTTAAAGAGATTAGGAAGAAGTGCTGCAAACTCTACTCCACTTAAACAAAGGTTGGGAAGGCGTTTTAAGCGCTTGGAGAGTGGGGAATCTTAAGCCATCAGTTTCCTTTGCGAACTGACCTTACCCAAAGGAAAAAGAAATTTTCTTGTATCTTCATGACAGGAGATAGTTTTACAACTTGAAGATGGTGCCTACCAAAGTTAAGCTCCTACCCTCCCACAGAGAAGAAGCGGAATGCTATATTCCTCGATTAAATTTCAAAAGGATGGCTCCCAGGTTTTTGAGAAAGACAGTCATAAGTTTTAAAACTTATGAGAGGCTTATAGAATGATTTACAACTTAATGGGGCAGAGAAGGAATCTACAATTAAAAATTTTCTAAGGTAAATAAGCTAAGAAAATGTAGAGGAGAGATGTCCTTGGTTAGAAAATCTGAATTCTGTAAGGAACAGGGTAAGAGGGAGGTCAGGGATGTAGAGGCAATGGGAAGCTTGTCTATAGTTTTGTCAAGCTGAGGGCAATGTTATGCCTGCATTGGTCACTAGAATAATATTCCTTGACGTGCAATGAACGAGGCATCCTGGCACATATTTGTTTTTAGTTTCTCAGGCTGTGCCGTACTTTGTGTGAATCTGTTCATTCCATGATATAATCATATAATGTTTCTGAATAGTACCAGGAAAAATAAATGCCATAATTTGGGTCAAGATGATGGACTGGGCATGTATATCTACATCCTCCCTTGGCTCCAATCATTGACAATTCTGTGGATAAAAAGAAGACATACTGGTACTTACCAGTTTTTGAACCAACTTTCTCCCCTCTTGGTCCCCAACATGCTCCACAACTGCCCAATATAAGGAAGTACAAATCAGGAGTATGTAAAATTACTTAAAATCAGGAAGCAGATGTTTCTAGATTGAAAGAGAAACAAGATTAGTAGAAATGAACACAATATATGAGCATTATTTTCAAAGAGGATAGAATTCCAGTTCTCCAAACTCCAAATAACTAAATACCAGAGGGATGTAAAAAGCTCAGGGGTAATTGACTATGAAAGGCGCAATGAGGAATTTGCATTTGAGGCAGGTTAGTTTGTTGACAGATTTTACCTTCAACATTCAACAATCTGTCAATTTGTTGAGAAATTTACCTTCAACATTGGTGAGAATCAATGTGTGGGCTAATATTACCATTTTTATTTGGTATTATGAAAGGAAGATAAAGAAGTGAACACCAGGAAAGACAGGGAAGAGTGACTAAAGCAAACAAGCTACCTCATCCTCATTCCACTACAGCCGCATGTTTAATTAACCATGTAACTCACTCAAAAAGCTGCTATAATGAGAGCTAGCATTTACCAAGAGATTAGGAGGGAATAAAAATACAAAACAGGCAGCCAACTGAGAATTACCAAATATTGTTTCAGGAGATAAAAGGACACTAAACAAAAAGAATAATTGCTAATTTAGGAAGTGGAATTAAAGTAATGCACATACAAAATTTAAAAAGTATATTATATCAAATATTGCTAGAAAATTCATAGGGATGAATAGGAAACCATTAACCAAAGACAGACCATAAAGTGAATGAGATTACTAGAGATATTTGATATTTAAAAGTATATTCTTAAAAAATGGAATGATTAGCTTAATGTTTTCACCTCAAGAGCAAATTAATGATCTACAGCATTCTCCTAGATCCCATGGCAAGAGAGGCAGACAAAAAGATGTACTGAATTGAACATACGTGAATGAGATAAAGGATATTTTTTTGGTGGCTCTACTGTCCTTTTCGAGAAATTCAGAAGGAGGCAGAGGGAATGAAGTAAAGAAAAACAATAAAATACTTAATAAAGGGTAAAATTGTGCTGAAGAAGATCATAAATCTTCACCTGACAATCCCCAAGTGAATTTTGAGGAGAATAAATTTAAAAATAGATATAAATCTAGGCAGAATATGTTGACACTTCACAGAAAGAGAAAATCCTAAAGGTTTACAGAAAAAAAGTACTAGAAGAGAAAAATAAGGAACATGACACTAGATTCCCTATGCTTAAGTGAAAGATAGCTGGGAAGGTAAGTTCATGAGTTTTTATGATTCTATTCTATTTAATTCCCTGGAATTTATGGAGAAAGGATGAATCAAAGAGAGACATGACCAAGTTCTGATGAAGTTTCTCATCTGTTATTGAGGAGAGAAGGACTCAGCAAAGTAGACTGAAATGAAACATCCACTGAGACAGGAAGGAATTTAAGAGTGGATCGTATCACAAGTGTTTTAAGAAGGCAAATCGATTCAATTGTGTTACACCATATGGATAAATCGAGAAAGATGCAGATAGAAGTAGGCAAATTACATTTCAAAATGTAGTGTTTTGGTGGCTTTGGCAAAAATAATTTCACTGGAATGGTGGGAAATAAAACCAAATTCACATAAGTTAAAACTGAGGTTAAGGAAATGAAGACATTTTATATACAGTTTCTGGATATATTTTAATGGCAAGAGGATCAAGTAGGATGTGAAATTTCTGAAAGATATATAGAAAAAAAGAGACTCTTACAGAAAGAAAACATTAGGTCATGGTTGTATGCTTCTGGAATTGTGGGGAGGCGTTATGAGTGAGCTAGTCAAACCTGCACAGGAAGTGGAGAGACTTTGATTTGAGAAGGGGTATGGTCTGTTTTACAATGAGTTGTAAAGCAGAAATAATACTGAAAATAGATTTGATAATAAATTTATTTACAGATTAATTGAGGGGAAGATAAATATATTTTATTCTGATTAAATCTATTTCATCTGTGAAGTATGAGCCTATAAATTACCATAAAATGTGTTTGTAAGAAGATACAGAAGTTTTAAAGAGCACAAAGAAAATTTCAAATAACCCTTGTAAAAATAGAAAAATGAGTCTATCAATGTTGAGTGGTTGGGTGGGATTTATCATCACACATTTAAAGCAAATTCATGTGAATATCTCTACTATTCTTCAGCTAGTTGGATGTCGATATGGAAATCATGGACTAAAGTTTTATGCAGACTTGGGCTTTTGCCTGAGTGAAAGGATTGGGCCGTCTTTTTAGTAATTTAAGTCTAAGGAAGATCTCTGGATTACAGCTTGTCCAATAGAGAAGTGAGCCACAAGAGACTATTGCACAATGAAAATATTATACATATAATAAATGTTGGCACGATATGATCTCAGACTTGCTTTGGTAGGAATACTTGAGTAAGCCAGTTGGTGAGTTAGAAAGTTGTGATGAGTGATATATTTGTGAGGCAAGACAAATATTACATTGAGTATATCTGTAAATATATTCCTCTGATTTCTGAAATGTAGACAGATTGTACAATTTTTCAATTTAAGGACTTTTTAAAGGTAAACATTAGAAGCAGCCTAATGCTAATTTCTTTCCCTGTCTTTTCTAAAAGAATAAATAATGGGATAGATTATGCAATGGGTCTATAGTTAGGAAGAGAGAGAGAAATTGCAGCAAGGCAAGACAGGCAATTTTTGGAGATTATGAAGGTGAATATCTTTAGTGACAATGTTAAATTTTACATGAGCCCTGTAGTCCTGTAAAACTGTGAAGGCTAAAAAATACCCCAATCCTTTGTGTCTCCTAAAACGGCTACTGCAGAGGACCACACTTCCCCATATGACTTAGATAAGACTCATGGATGCCTCACTTGTTTATTTATGACAATGCCAGACAGAGATCCTCCAAATTCCCATTATTTGTCTCATAAATGATTAGCTAAACTGTTTGTCCTCGCTGATCAATGTGAACAAAATGTTTGTCAACTAAACATTGGTTAAGATTCTTTCCTTCCTCCAGGACCTTGCACCGTGGCCGACTCTCAGCCTGAGCCAGACTGCAGCTTCTTCTGAGAATAGGCTGGCTTCCATTGACATTCTCTGATTTACTGGGCCAAACTGATCTACTCCCCACATTGGGATCTTCCTAGCCTTATTTACTCCTCTCTTTAAAAAATGAAAACCAAAACAAACAACAAAAACAATCGCCTCTTTGTCTGACATTTGTGAAACCGTTGTCCCTCAGTATGTGTTGGGGAATGGTTTCAGGACGCCCTGCAAATACCAAAATCCACGGATGTTCGAGTCTCTGATATAAAATGGTATAGTATTTGTATGTAACTTATGTTCATTCTCCCATAAACTTAAATAATCTCTTTTATTGTTGTATTGTTTCTATTTACTTATTATTTATTTTTGATCCACAGTTGGTTGAATCTGCGGATGTCGAATCTGCAGATACCGAGATTGCACATGTAGATCTTAGGGTTACAGCTTTCTCCTGACTGTGAAGTCCCTATTCTTCCTTGCAATAAGCCTTTTGCATAAGTGTCTTCTTGTGTAAGTCCTGATTTCTTTTATTTCTTTATTTTAAAATTTAACTGCAAAATCCCACTGACAAGGTGGTCTTTCTGATTGAATGAATGAATGAATGAATGAATGAATAAAATGTATTGGTGGATTTTCAGGTGCAGGAAAGAGAGTTAATCAGACTGCTCACTTCATAGTGTGTAATCAGCAGCAGCATACCCAAGGTTCTTCCTTATTTTATGGTTCTTTCTTTATCCCTTATTCCCACACAAATCTCTCCTAAATGCAACCGCATTAGCATGTCTTGATATAGGTTTTTGTCACTCTATATGGCTTTACATAATTTACTTAAAATATATTTGATTTACATCTCATCCTAATTCTTAATTTTTTTCAGCACTGTTTTATCACCTATGGCTTTTGTCATATCCACTTAATCCATAGTTTACAAATACTGCATTGTATTCTTTACCAAGAATCTGTAGCATCTTATTTAGCTATTCCCTATATACATATGTAGATTGTGAAAGTTGCCAAGTCAATATATTTGTATGGAACTTTGTACACAGTTTACTAAAAAGTTATCTGGCATATATAAAACCAAGGATAGTATAAATGTTTAGTTGAAGAACTTTATTTTATTCAAGTTTACTAAACGAGCTTGAAAATTGTACAGAATAGTTGAAATAACCTCCAGCCTCACCACAAGTGAATAGGAGTTTCTTTCTCATGAAATCCCTTCTAATTCATTATATTATATGTAATTGTATCTTTTCAATACATTGGGTTTAGGATAGTAATATAACTGTTATATTAATTCTTATTTATAGGATTACTAGTGATTTTAAGCATCTCTTTATGTACACATAGCTAATGGGATTTTTTTCTGCAAAATTTTCTATTTATATATTTTTTCTTGCTTTGTAGATTTCTTTTTATATTATAGAAGTAAATTTTTGGTGTTTTAAGATGTGGCAAATATTTTTTTCTAATTTATTACCCAGTCTACATCATCTTTTGGTTAATTTAATCCTTCATTTTGAGGTAACCAAATCTAAAAAAAATCACTCATCTTTCATACTTTGGAAAAAAAGTTTGTTATGATGAAAATATATTTTTACATTATTGCCTATTAAGTTTATATTATATTCTTTTACATTTGGGTCTTTAATTAACCTATGGCTCGCTTGGATGTGTGGCAAAAGCAGGATCTTGCCTTATCTTTGGCCATGTTTGAGACGGTTTTCTCAATGCTAACTAATTTACATCTTATATCTCATTAATTTTTCTAATTTTTCCGTTTATGTATTTTTTCTTGAGCTCTCTATTTTATTCAGGAGCTTATTTATAGCTAAGCCAAGACTGAACTGTTTTCATAGCAATGACTCTTTGAATGTCACAATATCTGGTATGTTCAAATCTTTTTTCTCTGCCTTGTTTCTGAAAATTCACACAGCTATTCCTTGGTATTTATTTTTTGGCATAGATTTTAGAAATTGTTTGTTAAGAGCCTAAAATAAATAACCAAATTAAAACATCATGGGGTATTTTGTAAATGAATTTGGAATTGACAAAAAAGCAAAATAAATTCATTAGAGCTGATATTATGGCAAATTTTTCCTATTTTTTAAATATACTTTAGAATATAATAGAGTATTAAAATTTCCCTTTTCATTTTTGATACATTCTTGTCACTTTTTCTCCATAAGGAAGCAATATTTAAATCCCAGGATAGAATAAAATATTATAGTGTTTTTCTAAAATGCTAACCTTTTCACATCAATATTCTTTGATTCTTCTTACTTTGTTGTCACTTACTGATTTTGCTTCTCAAATAATTTAAAATTATTTATGATTCCTTTTAGGTTACCAAATAACAGTGATCATCAGAGAAAATATAGATATTAGAAACAAACTATAAGTGTAATTTATATTCTACTACCACAGAACAACTATCTTTAACTTTTAAATTTTATTTCAGTTATTATTTCGACTCACAGATTTCTCCAGTGATTTACAAAGTATATTTCCTTTTATTTATTTTTTCTTAAATTTTACAACTCAAAAAGTTTGGAAATATTTCTGCAGTCTATATTTTTTAAATTCCTAAGATAAATACATAAATATATGTATATATGTAAACATTGTCATATATCTAAATTATAGTAAGTGTTACTCAGGTAAATAACATTAAATTTTATCTATGGTCTTTATTATATTTTCTGAAATTTGCAGTTCTTCTTAGGAACAAGAGTAACAACCTAAGATTAGGTTAAAGGAAATGTTTAATATACTATAAACATGCAAAGTCACTTATCTTGGGCCCAATTTATCATACTTTCTATGAAAATAATATGGAAAATGGAAACCATTAAAACAACTTATTTTTCTGTCTTTCTTGCATCCATGTAAGCATTGAGTTCAAACCAGTGCAAATCCTCTCACATGGATAAAAGATTATCTGATTATGTTATTTGCAGTGGATCAAATAGCATTAAAGAAAAGTAATTCATCTCTACAATCTTAGTAGGCAAATTATATTTACTCAAGGATATATAACAAAACTGATAAGGGACAATTACACGAGATTTCCATAACAAAAAAATCTTTATCAGTCAGTAAATTTAAACATCACTATCTGCCTATGATAAACAAACAGCTATATATTTACTCTGTTAATGCAATGAAAACCCTATTATAGAGCACTGTACTTTATCATGTTTCTTTATTTTCTAATATGGTTGCATGTTAGTTTTTATGCATATAATTACACATTGAAAGTAAGATCTGAAGACATACTGCCAATAACCTGAAAGAAGTTGTAATTTAATTTAAAATGAACCTCTTAGGCTTGGCACACTTTGTGAAACTAACCTGTGGCTTCCAAGAAATTAATAATGTTCAATCAGAATCTTTAAGTATACAAACTACTATAATTTGTTATTTGTTACTTTAGTCAAAGAGAATTAATACAAGCATAGCCTTAAAACATTTTGCTTCTGTCCAGCTCTCATTATACAATATTTATGTCAAAACAAAAAATAGTGTCCAGGAGAAAATATCATGGAAACATAGAAAATAGGAATTATAACTGTTTAGTGAGTATTTGTATAATGATATGCTTTTTACCAGGTAATTGTTACTTACCTAAAACATAGCATGTTATCAGTTGAATGTTGCCACCCTCTCCAATTCATATATTGAGGTCCTAACTCCAGTACTACAGAATGCGATCTTATTTGGAAATAGGATTATTGTGGACATACAGTTGCTCTTTAAACAATATGGGTGTTAGGGGTACTGCCCCTCCACATATTTGAAAATCTATGTAAAATTTTGACTCTCTCAAAACGTAACTAATAACTTACTGTTGACCAGAAGACTTACCAATAACATGCCTAACACATATTTTGTATATGTATTATTTACTATATTCCTACAATAATGGAACCAAGAGAAAACTGTGGAAGAGAAAACATATTTACTGTTCGTTAAGGTCTTCATCCCCATTGACTTCACATTGAGTAGTTTGAGAAGGAGGAAGGATAGGAGGGCTTGGTCTTGTTCTCTCAAAGGTGGCAGAGGCAGAAGAAAATACACATATAAGTGGACCTGCACAGTTCAATCCTGCATGGTTCAAGGGTCAGCTGTAATTAGTAAAGATGAGGTCATACTGGTGTAGAGTTGTTCCCTAATCCAGTATGACTGTTGCCCTTATAGAAGGAGGAAATTTGGAACAGACACGTACACAGGGAGAATACCAAATGAAGATTAGAGTTATGCTGTCACAAACCAAGGAACCACCAGAAGCTAGAAGAAATAAATAGAACTGATAATTCTCTGGTGTTTTAGAGGGAGCATGGCCTTTCGGACACCTTGATTTTGGACTTCTAGCCTCCAGAACAGTGAGAAAATACATTTTGGTTGTTTAAGCTTCCTGGTTTGTGGTACTTTGTTACTTCAGGCCTAGCAAGTTAATACAGATTTTGGTACCAAGAAGCGTGGCGCTTCTATAACAAATACCTACAAATGTGAAAGTGGTTTTGGAATGGGGTAACATTGGAGGCTGGGAGAGCTTTGTGGTGCATAATAGGAAAAACCCAGATTGCTCTGAAGAGACTGTTGCTAGAAATATGAGTGTTAGAGAGATACCTGATGAGGTCTCAGACAGGAATGAGGAACATGTATTGGAAACTGGTGGAAAAAGATAATCTTGTTATAAAGTGGTGAGAACTTGGCTATTTTATGAAAAGTAGAACTTGTAAATTGATGAGCTAGTTTCTCTTTGCTGCTCATAGTGAAATGAGAGTGGAAAAAAATAAAATCTGTTTTTCTTTTTTAAGCAAAAAAGAACCAGAACTTGATAAATACTTAGACTATCCATATTGCAATAATAATAATAATAATAATAATAATAATAATAAATGAAAAAAAAAGAGAGAAAATGTGCTCTGGAGATCTGTGTTTCCACAGCCAGGGAATGGGCTGATTGAGCCACCCCTCTATGAACATGTATCCTTCAAGAGAGAGAAGAATGATCCTCAAAGTGGGTTAGGATCAGGCTCCTTCTGGGTTCCCATGGGCAGAGGTAGCTCTTTGGTTCCCGAGAGCAGGGCCACCAACGACAGACTACAGAACTTAAAAACAAATGATAGTCCTTTTTCAGAAATAACATTATGCAAGTACTGTTTATTCAGCATACTGGGTGCTTTTTATAGGTTAAAAGGAGAACATTTTTGTCTCTTTATCATCTTTTATCATCCAGATGCTTCCTCTATTAGCAGATAGAAAATGCCTTTTTTTTTTTTCTAAAAGCTCCTCACTGTAATTGTATTAGATAAGACTTGGAGAAAAAGAGTTAACAAAAAGTTAACCTTGAGGTGACTCAAATTTAAAATACAGAAAAGAAAATGATGGGCGATTGTATTAAGAAATATAGTATAGCGATAGAAGTGTTTTCCATCAACAATATTTTCCAAGGTTAGGATGAGAAAATAAAATTTTTGAACATCCAATGAAACAACCCTACTCAGAAACAGAGTAGTTTTGCTGAAACATGAGAGAAATGTTTCCCTTAGTAAGCCCCGTGTTTGTCATACTGCTGTGCATCTGAGGTATGTAGAAGGAATATGCAGTATAAATCAAACTGTCAAGGAACTTTCAAACCCGGTGCTAAATATGATTCATTTCAGCAAGACATTTAAAGCTAATACAGTATAAAGTTGAAAAAAAAGATCTAAAATATATGGCATGGTACAATAATTAAAAAAAACACATGAAAATTAATGTTTAAAATATCTGGCATAATTAAATGTCAAGTTATTTATTTTATTATTATGTTGAAATAAAAGAAAAAAATTCCAAAGTAATGGTGTGTTTTCCTGATAAGTTAAAATATCATCCTTGACATTTTCTCTTAAATATGAAATATTATAGTAATAACCAAATGCTTGTTCAAATTAAACATACAGATAAGACTATACTGAAAATATGTAATTTATTGTCCAATGCAGTGTTAGATGAAGGACTAACCTTTGGGTAGAGGGTCCATGAGTGGCAGTAAAAAATCCTTGAAAGACACAAATTCTATAATAGATTTTGCAATATACTGAGGAATTTTTCATGACTCAGGAATAAATTTCCATGAAATATCAGAGATTTCTCTAGCTAATAGGGTGTGTCTGAATGGTTTGGTAACTTCCTTGGTGTGTCAATTTTAAGGATTGTGGACCAATGTAATTTATACCTAGAGTGAAGATTCTCATCTTTTCCTTTGACGGACTTTTATGAAATTTAACGATACCATCGTTCTCACTCTACAAATGTAGCTTTAAAATACTCTATTTGTGTATGTTATCCACACACTGTCACAGAAAGTTAACTCTTCAGTGTTGACAGACATTGCCATTTATGTCAAATATTTTGCAGGCAAAGATTTTGTAAAATGCTAATACAATGAAGTGTTGATTTAGCAAAGGCCTTTAATGTTTTTATTCACTCTGCCTCTATTGTGGGGATTCCAATTACATGTGTCTTATCTCACTAGGTTTAACTGTGATAAATTCCTGCTTCAAAATTAATCTTTTGTCTTGGTTTCATTCTTATTTTCTGTTTAAATTGTACTTTTACTTTCTAGTTAGAGGCACATCATTCTAATTAAGGCACCAACCTAAATAAAACAGATATTCTTTGTTCACTAAATGCAAGAAATACACATGTATAAAAAAATAAACAGAAATGATTATCCTATATATTTGGATAATTGCTTACATAAATAGGTCGTGAAAACCTACTGGTGCAAAACAGTAATAAGGTATGTCTGCATATTCGCTTATAGGATATTGACATAATTAACTTGAATCATTGAAAATAAAATACCAAAAATATATAACCTAAATAAAGGTTACAAACTTTAATGGTGATGATCAAGAGATTTCAATAAATGTCTAGATCATGTACCTCGTGTGTAAAAATATTTATCAGTATAAGTATTTATGTAGTCTTAAATTTCAGCAATGTTTTAGGCGGTCATTGCCATTTTAAAGCTTTACCTAATTATAACTTTTGGGTATTGTAATTGAAGCAACTAACTTTACTCCTTGCTAGTTAAAATTTAAAGTATCATTTATATCTATTCAAAATTATTCTGATTTTGAGAGTCTTTTAAATATAATAAAAGTGTGCTAGTTCTAAAATTCTCAAGTTTTTTAAAGTCAAGTAAAGACTTAAAATGTTCAATGTCTGAATGTTTCAGAACCAAGTTAATTATTCAATTGGTCTACTCTATCTTTCCATATGTAGCTTTCTATTCGAAATATTGATAATATGTTTCAAACAGTTGTGGAATATTTTACTAGATTTGAAAGACTTCAGGGTAATCATATTTGAACTGAGCTATTTGACCACTTTCTAACAAACAAATTTTTTTATCATAATATTACAGCTTTTAGTGATTAATAGAATTAATAGAATTTCAGTTAAAATAAATTATTAACTATGTTAGTACTACTATGTTAGTACTCACAACTACTCAGTTGCTACATTCAAGAGAGAATTTATTTATGCCAGAGTTGGGTAATCCTTTTCACAAAGATTCAAATAGTAAATAGTTTAAGCTTTCTGGGGTTATACAACAACTACTCACTTCTGCCACTGTAGTGTGAAATCGGTTGTAGACAATACATAAATGAATGAGTGTGGCTAGGTCTCAATAAAACTTTATAAAAACAGGCACCAGCCCAAATTGGGCCTGTGGGCCTTAGCTTTCTGGCACATAGTTTGTACCATTTTACATGTAAAATATGTATTCTCAGTTTTCTACTATCCATCTCCTGCTTGTTATTATTACTTTTATTCAATAGGTCTAAAACAGTTTCTATTTGTGTCCCATTTATCTACTTTACCCACTATTCTCAGAGTCCTCCAGGCACAAAATCTGTACAGTTATCTGTAGTTGGCTTCTCCCTTTGTCCTTTCTTGTCCAATTAATTTCATATTTTTGTAGGTTATATTTTCATAACATCTCAAGTTTTATCCTTATGTTCTGTTGTCCATGATGTGATCTTAAATAAGCATTTAATACTCTTGCTTTGAGCATAAAAAAACACTCTAAATCAATTTGTCTCTAGATTTTTCCTTTAAATGTATTCATCCATTCTACAAAACATCTTTTAAAACCAACTCCAGATCACAACTCCTCACCTCTCTTGAACCAATTTCAGTCCAGCTTCTGCCTGTTTATTTCTACCAATGCTCACAGAATTCATAAATATAGTGTTCAGTTCTCCATTCTCATCAAACTTGACCATTGGGTGAGATTTGAGAGAGTGTTCATTTACTCCTACTTGAGACACTTACCTCTTTTGGCTTTCAGTACACTGCACTTCCTTGGTTTTATCTTCTGTGCCACTGGCTGCCGTTTTTGTCTTCTGTGCTCCTCACCTTTAGAACTGAGGCTTTCCCTGTTGAATAAAAATCAGAACGGATTTTTCTTTCATGCTGTCAGAGGCTTAACTACCATCTTTCCCTTTATGTATGTAATGGCCCATTTTAATGTTTTCAGAGGTATTGGTTTCCACAAGAAAATGTAACTTCTAATGCCTTTGGAAAAAAAGAGGGAATTTTCAAAAAAGTGAATTATTTTAGGGATTTATTTACTTAATCAGAAATTTCAGCAGTATAAAATAAGTAGGGAAGTTTCTTTTGCAGTGGTAGGAGCAAAAACATTTTATTCAAAATAGTTATTCTGTGTAATAAATATGATGGATATTTAAAAATGCAGCATGATCTTTTCTGAAGTCAATAACTTCTATTACAAATGGCAGCTTTCAATTCTAAGACTTTGTAACATAAATGAAAAATAATATAGATTAATACATATTACCATAAACACATAAATAGCTTTGTTTTCACAAAAAAATTAGCAAGCTCATAGTATCTCTGAAGTTGAGCCTTTTAATCTTTAGAAATTAAATAAGGACATTTATTTTTAAGTATAATACCATTCTCTATTTTGAAGTTTTTAGAATGTGAATCATATAGTCGTTTGTTTAAATATAAGATGCATTATTTAAATTCAATAAACAACTTTGGCAAACATTGTACAATTTTTTTCTTTTCTTTTATTATTTTTTATATTTTTAATTGCTTTTTCGAGACAGAGTTTTGCTTTGTCACCCAGGCTGGAGTACAACGGCATGATCATGGCTCCATGGCTCAATGCAGCCTCAAACCCCTGGACTCAAGTGATTCTCCTGCCTCAGTCTCTCAAGTATCTGGGACTACAGGCATGCACCACTATACCTGATTTTTTTTTTAATTTCCTAGAGATGGGGTCTTCCTATGTTGCCCAGGCTGCTGTCAAACTCCTGCGATGGCTTCAAGTTATCCTCCTGCCTCAGCCTTCCAAAATCCTGGGGTTATAGGCATGAGAAATCACACCTGACCTGTGCAATATTTTTCAAAGAAAACATGATAAATGTGATTGTATCAATATCTAGAAAATAATAATATTTGAAAAATTACAAGACATGTCTGTAGTCCAATAGTTTGAAAATAAGCATAAATTTAATGATGTGGTAAATAATTTCCAGAGAAGACTGTTAAAAACCCTTCCCACATATATTGGATCTATTCACCTGCCCTTATATGGCCACATGATTTTCTTGGAAACCAGTAAGATATGGCAGAAGTGAAAAATAACTCAGATGTGGTTAGACCTTAAATGGCTTGGCAACATCCCCTTGCTCGTTTGGAATGCTCAGGAAACATACAAAAAGGTTTCCTTCACTGTCTTGGCACTATGAGCCACCACAGAAAGATATCTAGGATACCCTACTGGAGACAACACAAGAAGAGAGTGTCTCATCCACATCTAACGTTGAGGTGCCAAACATTTGAGGGAGGAGTGCTCAGAATTTTTTGTCCCTAGTTGAACCTCCAAGGATCTTAAACAACCTAGTTGAGGCTATGAGAGACCTTAAACAACCAAGCAGCGGAACCAGTTATCTGAACCCAGCTAGACTGAAGAATAATAAGTAAATAACTGTTTATTATTATTTTAGGCCACCAAGTTTTTGGCAGTTTGTTATTTAACAGTAGAGACAGAGTGATGAAATTGGTAGCAGATGCAAATGTGTGCCTTTACCGGACGACTTCTCTTTTATCTATCAGGTTACATTTTGACTCCTTAGAATGGTATAAGTTTGCAGCAAATTATCTGGTCAATGTGGGAAAATATTCAATATTTTTCAAATATTTCTGATGTCCTAAAATGATGCCATTCCAATAGAAATATAATATGAGACATACATATAATTAAAACATTTCTAATAGCCGTATTTTTAAAAAGTATAAATAGATAAAATCAATTATAGTAATATAGTTTATTTAACCAAATATATTAAAATGTTTTTATTTCAAGAAATAATAGATCTGAACTTACTAATGACATAGTTTGCATTTTTCTACTTAATCTTTCATATCACATGTGTATTTTACACTTACAACATGTTCATTTTGGACTATCCATGTTTCAAGTGCACACATTTCAAATATGACTAGTGAATACTGTATTGGAAAACAGAGCTCCAAAATATGTCTTTTTATCTGTCAATTAAAAAAAAAATCTGTTGGCTAGGCATGGTGCCTCATGCCTGTAATCCCAGCACTTTGGGAGGCTGAGGCAGGTGGATTACCAGAGGGCAGGAGTTCGGGACCAGCCTGGCCAACATGGCAAAACCTTGTCTCTACTAAAATTACAAAAATTAGCTGGGTATGGTGGCAGGTGCCTGTAATCCTAGCTGCTGGGGAGGCTGAGGCAGGAGAATCGCGTGAACCCAGGAGGCAGGGGTTGCAGTGAGCCAAGATCAAGCCACTGCACTCCAGCCTGGGCAACAAGAGCGAGACTCCATCTCAAAGAAAAAGAAAAATACAAATCTGTTTTGTGCCTGCTATTTACTAATTTCCATATTTTTTATACTTGTCCTATTTATTCACAATATATTTGTAATAGACTGATCATATAAATATTATATTTTTTCTCTCCTTATAGTTCACTATTAAAAAAGTTTCAGTTACTTGAATGTCCTAAGTTTTACACTTTGGTTCTCATATCATTGAATGACCAATTATTATTCCATATCATATATGAATATATATGTAAATAGATATTTTTTGTCCTATACTATTCGATAATAAGACATTAGAGGGGAGGTAAGTAGTACAATGTTGTAATGCCTATTATCATCTTTCCTGGCATATATTATGTAATTAAGTTTTAAAATTTATAGATGATTAAATACATTTCTATTTACCATTCATCCACTCTCAATATCATTACTAATTTCTATGAATTATTTCAGCAGTTATATCATGATTATAGTATTCTTGGGAATTTACATCTATTTTAGAGATAAGGATATAATGTTTTTTATTTCACTACATTTTATTTCTCTACGTAAATTCTAATGTGTTAGAATTTGTAAAAAAGCAAAGCATACATTTAAGCTTTCTTTAGCAGGTTTATCCATGTATATGCATGGTTTGATACCTCATTTCTTTTTCATAATGAATGGCATTTCACTGTATGGATGTACCAACATTTGTTTGTACACTTATAAAGTTGGTTTTAGAGCTATTCACTGTTATTCTTGTTCTCGAGCTGTTATGGTATTCTCCACTCAATTGAAGAACTGGAGGAGTTAGATGCTCAATCAGGATGGTCTTGTTAACTCTACATCCTGGATTAATAGGTAATGTAATAGCACTAAAGACATATTGTGCCTTTAGACAGAAAATGGTTTTGGTAAATACAAACAATTTTTGTGGAATAGCTAAATGGAGCAATATTAGACTAGCAAATGAAAATATCAGTAAGAGCTTAACCCTCATTATCTCACACGGAAGTATAAAATTTTAGCTCCATTTATCCAAATTCCAACCAATACAGTTCATAAACTTTCTGATACCCATTTAATTTCCTTCTTTCTAAAAAGAGATCTCAGGCCCTTTCGAGTTTGTATTGTATTTTAGCTTAGAATCTTTTATTTCTCATAAACATACACAAAGGTCTAACTTCAATCTTATCTCCATTCTCCCACCACAGTTCAGTTTTTATTTTATTTTATTTTATTTATTTTATTTATTTATTTTGAAATGGAGTCTCGCTCTGTAGCCCAGGCGGGATTGCACTGGTGTGATCTTGGCTCACTGTAACTAACCTCTGTCTCCCAGGTTCAAGCAATTCTCCAGCCTCAGCCTCCCGAGTAGCTGGGACTACAGGCGCCCACCACCACGCCTGGCTAATTTTTGTATTTTTAGCACAGATGGGGTTTCGCCATGTTGATCAGGCTGGTCTCGAATTCCTGACCTCAAGTAATCTGCCCACCTCCGCCTTTCAAAGTGCTGGGATTACAGGCATGAGCCACCGCGCCCGGCCCAGTTCTGTTTTTTAAAGTGTCACTATTATTATTTAATAGGATCATAATTTAGAGGAAGAGTTGTAGTCTTCAGGAGACGTTCTTGAAGATCTTAATTGGGCCATCAAGAAGGATTAACATTGTGTAGGCAAATATGATTGGGAGGTTGTAAATAGCATTTCAAATTAGGGTAGATATACACATAATACTAGTTATTATAACCTGGGTGACAGTAAAGAAACTGAATTTTATGGATAGGATAGGAAAGAAACTGGGGGAAATAAGTGTGAGAAGAATTTGTGAATTAAATGATATTGGTAACAATTACAGTAGTTAAGAGTGAGCTCTTAGAAGTTGTTGCTGAATCTGAAAGTAAGAAAATTATCCATCAAATCTCCATATATTAAATCAAGGCTAAGTAATTGGGCAAAAGAACAAAAAATTCTGCCTACTTTGAAAAGGATAATTTCTATTATTATCATTTATGGGATACACTATGCACAAAAGTTCTCTGGTCAGCTCTGATAACATTTTTGCTTTTATTCATTTCAAATATTTAGGAAAATTATTTTTTCATTTCTCTTCCTTTCCTTTCCCTTCCCTTCCCTCCCCTCCTCTCCATTCCCTTCCTCTTCTTTCCTTCTTTTTCTTTTTTTTTTTCTTTTCTTTTTTTTTTTTTTTTTTGAGACAGGGTCTCCCTCTGTCACCCAGCCTAGAGTGCAGTGGCATGATCATGGCTCACTGCAGCCCTGACCTCCCAAACTCAAGCAATTTTCACACCTCAGCCTCCCATGTATTTGGGACCACATGCATGTACCGCCACACCAAGCTGATATTTATGTATTTAATTTATTTATTTTGTAAAAATGAGGTCTCACTATGTTGCCTGGGCTGTTCTCAAATTGCTGGACTCAAGCTATCCTCCACCGTGGTCTCCCAAAGTGCTGGGATTACAGGAGTCAACCATTGCACCCAGCCAGGAAAATTTTCTAATCAGGGAGGAGGAACAGAAATTTCTGAGAACAGAGCTAATGAATATTTTATGGCTGATTTTTTTATATTGCTGTGTGTTGGTTTCATTCTATTTCCACATCCCATTTTTATTCTGAGTTGGTGGCAGACAGCTGTGTCTAACTTTAGGGCATGAGCATTATGTTGAAAGATCATGTGTAATTCAGTGTTGTATTACGTATGTAAACTATTTGTAACTCATAATGATAATGATGCTAATAATTATTATTTTCATGTCAATGTTCTAGCATGTAATTTATACATAATAATCTTTCTCTTTTAGTGCCTTGTACTTCATCTAATTATAGGGCTTTTCATCAACTGGCTGCTGGCAATGAAAATTGTCTTCATAATTGCCCCATACCCAAACTTCTGCCTATATATGTTAGATATTGTCTCCTTTAACACGTTCTACCATATATATTTTATCAGGGTCATTTGTGGGGAAAAAAAAAAATTAAACATTTTTCTTTCTTTTTTTCTTTTTCTTTTCTTTCTTTTTTTTTTTTTGAGATGGAGTCTCACTCTGTTGCCCAGGCTGGAGGGCAATGGTACGATTTCTGCTCACTGCAACCTCTGCCTCCCAGGTTCAAGTGATTCTTCCATCTCGACCCTCCAAGTAGCTGGGATTACAGGCACCTGCCACCATGCCCAGCTAATTTTTGTATTTTTAGTAGAGGTAAGGTTTCACCATGTTAACCAGGCTGGACTTGAACTCGTGACCTCAGGTGATCTACCTGCCTCAGTCCCCCAAAGTGCTGGGATTACAGGTATGAGCATTTTTAAATGAATTATTAATCATTTGAATATGCCAGCAACTAAGAACAATGAAATCAGGTGTGAGTTTGTAGATTGATAGATATATGAGGACTCACAGCTGAATGCTAATCGTTGTAATTTGAGAAACTTTTCAGAAATTTGGAAGTTATGTTGCATGTATTAGTAAAGGTTCCCCAGCAAAACAGAAACAATAGGATATATATATATATATATTCTTATTTGATGTAAAACATTAGCTCACATGATTATGGAGGCTGACAAGTCGTAAGGTCTGCAGGTTGAGTTGGCAAACTGAAGACCCAGGAGAGCCTGTGGTATAGTTTCATTCCAATCCCAAACGCCTTAAAACTTGTGAAACTGATGGTGTAATTCCCATTCAAGGGCTGGCAGGCGTGAGATCCAGAAAGAGCTAGTGTTTCTGTTGGAGTCTGAAGGCAAGATAAAAGCCCATGTCTTAGTTCAAAGGAATTGGGCAGGAGAAGGCTCTCTTACTTGGGGTGGAGTAGGGTGGGGTGGGAAGGGGGTGTGTGGGTCAGCCATTTTGTTCTCTTTAGGCCTTCCATTGAGTGGATGATGCTTATGTGCATTAGGGATGGCAATCTGCTTTATTCTGTCAATTAAGTGTTAATTTCATCTACAAACATCCTCACAGAAACATCCAGAATAATGTTTCACTAAATATGTGATCACTTCGTGGCTTAGTCAAGTTGACAAATAAAATTATCCATCATACTGTGTTTGGAATTAATACTAGAAATGATTACTGCACTAATAATTAATTAAGAAAGAAAATTTTGATGCATGCCACATAATGAGCTGCAAACATAGGGTGATAGATAAATTAATCATCTTACAATTCCACTAAGTGCTAGAATATGAATTTTTAGACTTTTCCAGTTGTATGGTATTCAGTATACCTTTGGCCATCTATTACAGAAAATCAGGTTGAACCTTATATACTGCATATGGGCACTCTTATGTCCACGTTCTGTTGGTAAACAGTGACTATCAGACATGAGCCCCACAAGATGCTACCAATGAAGTCACTAGAATGGGAGGGTACTGGAGGCCCATGCTACCTTTAGACCTGGGCAGCAGGCCCTGAATATCACATAAACACTCAACCTTAAAACACATGTTTTTAGTTTCGTAAGAAATTTTTTTGAAAGGAACAATTGAGCAAAATGGAGTTACAGCTGAGGAAAACCTGAGCCAAGGTAGCTAGAAGATAAGGTGCAGAGCGAGATGAGGACTAACAGCCTCTGTCTAGATTTTGTCTCTGGTTGTCTCTCCAAATTCTCCCAGGCAGATCACTTTTCCCAAATCACTGTAGTTTCTTCCTTTTTCTGCTTACATGAAATAGTTTTGAAAGCATGTATAATTGCCTGGAAATTGGAAAAAGGCAATGTGAGGGAGAAGCACTTGCCTGATCTAATGCCTTGGGTAGCTTGAACTGTCAGTTCTCATCTTTAGGCAGGTCCAGTCACTGCCTGAGCTGGGATCTGCATTCACTATTTTCCATGCTCTATCAAGGGGATCCACAGAAACACTTGGTAGTACAGCTGACACAGGGGAGGCAACAATATCATTATACGCCCATTACCAGTGAAATTTCTGGGAAGCCTGATGTGTGGCCCTTCATGGAAACACAAGCTGGGACAAGGGCTTAATTTGTAACTTTTAAATATTTAGACTTATGATGTGTAGGTTTACATTTGCACTGTTGGCTTGTGCTTTGATGCTCAAGGCAGTATGAGACAGTGTGGCTTATGCAGAGTCAGAAAAATCATTGAGGAGACAAGTTTTTGCACCGTATTATTGAAGCAGGTACGGGAATTGCAGAAATAATTTTAAAGTCAGAGGGCAGAAGAGCTTAAAAGGGAAATATGCAAGAGGATAAGAAGTGAGTTAGAGGGATTTGAGAGCTGGTCAAAGAATGAAATGAAGGTGCCAGCACAAGGAATGTGATTATGTAAAGACCACTGATTGGCCAGGTGGCTCTGAGTCCCTGAATGCAGCTTCCCTTTGAAACTGCAAGACTGCCATGCATTGGCTATACATCAAGTCTAATGTGAGAAGGGTAACTTTCTTCCATGAGGCCTGCTAGATAAAGCCTTTGCATATAGCCAGGACAGAAAAATAACAGACAGTTTATTAACCTGGAGTTAGACTCAATATACAGGCAGGCTGGATTTTTTTTTCAGGCAGTGATATGTGATTTTTATAAGCGGGTATTGGTTAACAAAAGCAATGTAAAGTCAATCCAAATAAAAGCAGTGATCTTACAGGTCCATGGACTTGGACTTGAAAACTACTGGCATACCTCAGCAACATTGCTGATTCAGTCCAAACCACAACAATAAAGTGAGTATCACAGTGAAAGTAGTCACACTTTTTTTTTCTGGTTTCTTAGTGTATATAAGTGTTATGTTATGTTTATACCATACTGTAGTCCATGAACTGTGCAGTCGTATTATGTCTAAGAAAACAATCCGCATACCTACATTAAAAAGTACTTTACTGCTAAAACTGCTAACAATCATCTGAGTGAGTTGTAAACTTCTTGCTGATAGACGGTCTTGCTTCAATAACTGCTGACTGATCAGGTTAGTGCTGAAGGTTAGGATGGCTGTGACAATTTCTTAAAATAAGACAACAGTGAAGTTTGATGCATTAATTTAGTCTTTTTTATGAAAGATTTATCTGTAGCATGCAAGGCTGTTTGATACTATTTTACTCACAGTAGAACTTCCTTCAAAATGGACTTCCTTCACAAACCCTGCTGCTGCTTTATTAACTAAGTTTATGTAATATTCTAAATCCTCTGTTTTTATTTCAACAATGTTTGCAGTATCTTTGTCAGGAGTAGATTCCATTTCAAGACACCAATTTTTTGTTCATCCATAAGAAGTGACTTCTCATTCATTCAAGTCTTGTCATTCGCTTGCTGCAATTCAGCAACATCTTCAGGCTCTACCCCTTAGTTATCTTGCTATTTCTCTCACATCTGCAGTTACTAGCTCCACTGAAGTTGAACCACTCAGGTATACTTGACAAAATTTATAAATATATGTTATATAACCTGATGTTTTGATATACATATATACTTTGAAATGATTACCACAATCAAGCTAATTAACATATCCATCACTCACAGTGACTTTTTAAAATTAACACACGATAATTATACACAATTATCAGTTACATGTATTACTTTGACCAGAGCATTCTGTTACAATGTGTGTGGCCCTAACTACATTTTCAATCTCAATTTTTATATTCCCTTTCATTACTGTTTATGTTCTAACTCTAAGCCCAAGAAGATTTTATGGTTGTTTTATTACAAAACAATTACAAAGTGTTTTTCACACTTTCAGATCTTCTGCTCCTGAGAAAAAAAAAAGATAATAGTAGATGTTTAAAACATAACACATTATACTCAATCAGTTTTTGCAGCTGAAAAACAGTCAAGAACACATTGGACGTCAAATCTGTAAACTTCCAATCTAATTAATTACGTGTAACTTCACTGAGTTTCTGATTCTATTAATAAAAATAAGTTGAATAGCATGTTTAAGGTCATCTTGTTTAAAATAACAGGTGTGAGATTCAAAACTGGATTGGATCACCCAGACACAACTATGAAAATGTGTTCCAGGTAACCTTTAGTGAGCTCTCCAAAATTTATTTTTCAAAACTGGTCACATATAGGACTGTCTTTGAAGAATGTCTTATGTGTTCATCAGTTTATTTCTTATTTTCGTCATGTTAACAATTTTGAGGAACGACCAAGCAAAGCTGAAATGGAGATTTGTAATTCTAAAGCTCCATGACACTGATGAGATAGTGTCTCTGACCTACTTTCCTAATTAACAGTAATTAGGATAGTAAGAGATTTGTCATAAAATGTAAAGAAGAAATGAATTGCTTAATATTTTCCTAGCTACTGGTTGGCTCATGTTGTCTATTATATGTATACTAAGTTTTGGCTTTGCGTGAAATTTTAAGAAACTCTCAAAGACGTGTATTTCATTCTTCCAATTCTAAAACAAGAACGTATAATCTATCGATTCTTTTTTTTTCACAAATAAAATGTACACGTTCTTAATCCAGTCACGCAGCCATAAGAAATGATGAGTTCATGTCCTTTGTAGGGACATGGATGAAACTGGAAATCATCATTCTCAGTAAACTATCGCAAGGACAAAAAACCAAACACCGCATGTTCTCACTCATAGGTGGGAATTGAACAATAACACATGGACACAGGAAGGGGAACATCACACTCTGGGGACTGTTGTGGGGTGGGGGGAGGGGGGAGGGACAGCATTAGGAGATATACCTAATGCTAAATGACGAGTTAATGGGTGCAGCACACCAACATGGCACATATATACATATGTAACAAACCTGCACATTGTGCACATGTACCCTAAAACTTAAAGTATAATAATAATAAAATAAAAAAAATTAAAAAAAAGAAAAAGGAGGTCTCATCTGTAGTGGAGCAAAAGAAAGAAAAAAAGGTTTATTAGAGGACAAAAAATGTTACTTTGGTTTTAATTTCAGCTTTTTCAAATTAAAAAAATAAAAATAGACTTCTTTTTTCAGAAACAAAAAATAAAATAAAATAAAATAAAATGTACACTAAGTGTTATGTTATGGGTAGACAGTTTTGGGTTTGTGGAGTGAGTACAAGTTAACTGAGAAAGTGAAGAGCCAGTTTCCCTATTCTTTTTCTTTCTCTTATTTTGGTTTATAAGAATTGAGTTTATTGTAAATATTTCATGACACTTGTTTCTGTGTTTTCATATAGTGTATGTATATCTCTAAGATGTAAACTGACTTAGATTTCCACTGTCCCTACTAAGCATACCACACACACACTCACGCACATAATTTCTCTCCTGGGACAATTTATTAAATTCTAATTCAGCATCATAAAAGTATAGGAATTACCTTGAATTTTTAAAAAATAGGCTGAATATGGGGAAAGTGTTATTACTATATTTGGGTCTGAATATTCTTAAAAATACTCTTCAAATTTTTGGAAATAACACTGAGAGAGAAAAAAATTTTATTTAAACATATAGAATTAGTGTTGGGGTTGAGAATATATATCAAAAAATTGGACTGACAAATAGATAGCAGCTTGTTGTTAAAGGGACAATTAGTTATTTGGTATAAACAATTATCTACATGAATAGGTGCCAAACCTCATATACAAACCACTACCGCACCCTCTTTTTGGTATTCCATGATAGCTGTTAATGCAAGTTGGGTCATGGTCTAAGGAAAATCAAAACCTACATAAAGCAATGGACTTCTCACATATCTAGTCTTTTAACTAGTTGCCTGTTTGGCTGATTGTTCGAGAGTCAGCTTTTATTTTTTAGAATGTTGAAAAAAAAATCACTTCTAGCATCTCCAAATTCAATGAGCAAGTCAGTCATTCATATATATACAAATGGAAAATTAATATTTTGCTGGTTTGTATTTACAATGTATAATTCTCATCATTTACAGAGCGCTTGTGGCTGTGTTCAAGTTTTCCAGGACCACACTATTTGCAACTTACTATTTTGGCAGGGTAGATTATTTGATGTTATATTTGGATGTAAATTCATATTTAAATATAATCAATTCCTAAATATATACTCAAGGGCAAGTAAAGAAATATCTTTGAAATGTCTGATGGGCGCCCATACTTTTTTCTTTCTTTTGCCTTTTAGCCACAACCTTCAAAATACCCTTCCAATTTTTTTTTTTTTCTGAGAAGATACTGGATTAGAAAGATATACCAAGAAGATATAAGAAATCAAGTTAGAATTTAATTAGTGGGGACACGTATCTGAGCTTCCTTAGGTCAGAGAAGGTATATACTAGGGGAGAGGAGTGATTATAAAACAAAACAACAACAAAAAACCATAAGTAAAGTGAGAGTTTATTTTTAATCAGGATGAGGAATAAATAGTGGGTCAGAGAAAATAAAAATAATTTTATTTCCGTTAAAAAAATAGGATCTACCTCTTATCTTCCTGTATATGTACAATACCACCGTGATGGAGTAGAATAGCAGGACTATTCATAATGCCTTTCCTATGATTACGGATATGACAGAACTCTTACAAAGTAGAATGGGTCTTCTCCTTTTGTAGTTACAGTTAACTACTTAGACTAGAATATATTTCACTAGAATCAACAACACCTGTAAGTATCAACATAACTATGCGATGTTCTCTCCTATTTACCAGTCCTATAATTATGGAAGTGTTAAGATATGAGCTTCAGTTTTCTAAATTGCACAAACAGAAAAGTAATGTATGTACTCTTTGTCTTATATTGATAATTTGGAGATCAGATGTAGTAACATATTTGAAATTACTTGGAAAAATTAAAAAAATTACAATTAAATATCTTTGCTACAGAGTATATTGGGAGATTTAAAAAAATTCTGAAATTTCCATGTTAGTATCTTTATTTCTTGAGGTCAATTCCTGAAGCTTCTAAAATGAATTGCATATTGTATCTTTTGTCTTCTGTATGGAAGCCTTCTCTTTCTTTGTTCTTTACTCCTTTTTTATTATGCTTTTAACAGAAGCAAAATAGTATTACAATAGAAATGAGACTGGCAAATTTTTCCCTGACATGTAAATGTGTCCCAGTCCCTTTTTTGGTTCTGTTTGGGAACTAATAATGATTTTTACATTTTAAACTGATTAAAATTTTTAAAATAATACTTTATGTCACATGAAAAGTATATGGAACTCAAATTGTATTTTTCATAAATAAAATTTAATTAGGACACAGCCATGCTGCTTCCTTGATGTATTGTCTATGGCCGTTTTCTTGCTATAGCAACAGAGTTTAATAGCTGCAACACAGTCTCCATTCATTGTTTTCACCATTGGTAGGCAAACAAAAACTTTCAGTGACACAATTATGCCTGGACAGCATTTGGGGTGTCACATTTATCATTGTACTGTGACTTTTTTATGTTTGTTTATACTAGTGCATACTCAACAAGAAAACTTAAATTTGAGTGTTGTGTTTTTAAGTCATGGTATGACAATTTTTTGGTTACTGAATTAGAAGACAGTTATGTTTATTTTACAATGGCACTCTAATAGTATAAAAAGAACATAATGCACATTGACATTGTCAGAATATAGTATGCACATACACACATGCTTATCACAATATTCCCATCTTACAAGAAGACAATAATCACAAAATTTGAAAATTGAAAATGGAATATCTCATTGTGGAAGAATTTCTTCACACACAAAAAATTCTAATAGTCAAGCAGTAAGCAAATAAATATTTTGAGTGGCTTACTTGTAAGACAAATGAGAAAAACTATTAGTAGTGAATCAACTGAATTACATGTGATTGCAGCAGCTGAACAAATGTAGCTTAAGCTTAAGATAAAAAACTTATTTAAGACTGAAAGCTCTTTAGACGGAGCAGCTACATAAAGAGAACATTGAGTGTGATATCCATAATCAATTAAAAAAACAAGGCAAATATTTTTATTAGTTTTCCTTGGCTCTTGATAGGTTTACAAATTTTACTAATACTGTTTTTTTGTTTTTTGTTGCTGTTGTTTAACAGATGCGTCACTGTCAACTTGAAAGTGACTGAACAGTTAAAGTCTATAAATAGATTGTTTGAAACAAGTACAAGAGGCAGTGTTTTCCAAGTGACTAAGACTTAATTCAGTACAACTCAAAGCAGAATCTGCTAAGATGTGTTAGAACTGATGGTGGTAAAATTATACATAAAACAGATAAATAATTAGTTGGGAAAATTTACAAAGCTTGTGATAACAAAGGGTGTTTATAGTATCCATTAATTCATTTTATTATTCATCAGCAAGTACTTGTCAGAAAAATATTTTATACTATCATATACAATTTAACTAGAAATTTATTGATGAATTTGATTTATTTTTCTGGAGTTAACTATTGCCAGGCATGTGAGTTAGAAATATACGTGAAGTAACTTGACTTTTTCTACCACATCAAAATCTGATGGTTTAGCTGTGGTAAAATATTACTGGGATTTTATTTTTATTTTTATTTTTTTAGCTCAGGACTAAGACTGACATTGTTTTCTGAATAGAAGAACCATCCCTAATTACTATTAGAATATATTTAGTGGCTTTGGTGATTATTTTTCTGCAGAATAGGTAATGCTCCTCAGTGAAATTCAGTGTAAAATTAAAGGGTAAAATAGTATTTCTATGTGAAACTGATATTGCAGTAATGTCATTTTGATGACAACTAACATTATTTGTGTTTTAAGTGACATCAACCTTTTAAAAACATTTCTCATGTCGTCAAATGATAAAATAAAAAATTACATCTCCATTTCAACACAATTTTTTAGTAGTTATATTTTATTACATTTTCAGAGGATATTTCAGAATCCATTGAACTGTGCAACTGAGGAGGTCTACCTAAACTTCAACTGGAAGTGACTACTTGGTAATGCAATGACATGATTGGAGACAAATGTCAAAGAAATTATCTAATAGACTTCCATAAATGCATTCCAAGGAATAAATATTCTTAACAAAAGTATGAGCTTATGAGGCTGGGAGCAGTTGCTCATGCCTGTAATCCCAGCAATTTTGGAGGCTGAGGCAGGTGGATCACGAGGTCAAGAGATTGAGACCATCCTGGCCAACATAGTGAAACCCCATCTCTACTAAAAATACAAAAATTAGCTGGGCATGGTGGCACGTGCCTGTAGTCCCAGCTACTTGGGAGGCTGAGGCAGGGGGATCCCTTGAACTGGAAGGCGGAGGTTGCAGTGAGCCAAGATCATGCCACTGCACTCCAGCCTGGCAACAGAGCGAGACTTTGTCTTGGAAAAGAAAAAAAAAAAAAAGAGCTCATGTAATATCAGTAGCACGTAGTACATATTTGTGTGAAAATATTTTCAAAGATAAGATACATGAAATCTCATTTCTTATCAGCATTAACTTATGAACTATTTCAGTCACTTGTACTGATAGGGAATACTAACTTTGAGACACAATTAAGCAAATATTAACCTTTATCCCCTCCAAAAGTTTCATTTTGCTAGTACCCAGTACATAAACCTGTACTACGATGAATTAAATTCAATTATTATTTACATAAAATATTTATGTACTTAGTTTATTTTATTTTATATATTTTATATTTATATTATTTTATTTTATTATTTATTATTATTTATTTATGTAAAATAAAATAGAAATGAAATCTAATATGAAAGTATGTGTAAGAGGTTTATCTCTTGTTATACAAATTTTTACATAATATGCCGATTTTGCCTTGTGGCCTACATAGCCTAAAAGATTTACTATCTGGTCCTTTTTGGATAAAGTTTGCTTATCCCTGGTATTGAAGATTTAGAAGTTAATGTGAACATATCTTTGCAGTTTTTATGACAGTATTAACATTGCATTATTATAAAAGTAGTACGATCATTGGGGGAGTATTAAGGGCTGGAGAGTGAAAATTGTAAAGCATTGTCTCCTTCCTTTCATCTGCTTTTCCAATGCAGATGGTACATACTCTTTGAATATGATTGATGAGCCAGGGAATCCTCTTGCTAGCAGCTCTTGCTTCTGCTCACTACATACATAAGGTAAGAACATAAGCATGCACAAAGACAAAATGTTTTTCTTCTGTTGCTTACTTCTCTCAGAGGCAGAATGGTAAGTTGATATGAGGCTTTCTCGCAGACATTTTATTTTGTTTGCTTGTATTATGAGCATCTGCTCACTTGGCCCCTGAGAACTCACAAAATCTAATATTTATTGTTCAGTGTTGGCTGGTAGGAGATTTGGACTTGACAATAGAGAAAATATATATTTTTGCAGAAGTTCATCAAATAAGAAGCTAGTAATTTTACTGTGCCTTTGTTGTTGAAACATACCATGTATTTTTAAACACTCAAAAAATTAAGCTTTTTTTTCCTGCCTACCTCAGATTTATTTGTACAAATAGAACAGAGGACACCAGTTCCATGCAGAAGACAGCCCAGGCATCACGTCAGTTCTTCTGTCCTCACACAGGCAGGTAGAGGACTCTACCTCAGAGATAGGGTTTTGAACTTGAGCTGGGAAGTAAGGCAAAAGACCAAG
The DNA here is from genome assembly GCF_028878055.3 of Symphalangus syndactylus. Lineage (NCBI taxonomy): Eukaryota > Metazoa > Chordata > Mammalia > Primates > Hylobatidae > Symphalangus > Symphalangus syndactylus. The sequence goes on along the minus strand of NC_072437.2, from coordinate 33,376,857 downwards.
CCATAGCTTGGGCCTTGGTTTGAGCCTTTGGCCACAAGAGCCTGAGACCTTTGGTGATGAGGGCACACTTCCTGAGCCTCAGGTAGGCAATACAAAGAAGTCGATTGGGCTTCAAGCTGATCCCCTTTGGGGTATTGGGCTTGGCTTTCTTTGGCTTTGTGAAGACCTTGATACCCTCGACACGTGAACTCATAGCCTTGGTGTTGCTGGCCTGCATCTTCTTTAGGTCTTTCTTAATGTGCCTCTTGGAAAAGTACATGTTTCTCAGAAATTTGGGATCCACCCACTTAAGAAATTCATATCTTTGTGACTGAATTTTCTTAATACAATCTCTGTACCATTTTGGGGACTGGTTTTATGTGGCATGGTTCTTGAACTCGGCCATGAATGCATCATAACCCACCTGATTCAAGTATTCTTTAACAGCTTGATCATAATATTGATTTTATCTCAAAAAACGGTATTATATTTGCTATTTCTAACATTTATAGTTGGTTTCCTAGGGGTTCTATGGAGACTAACCTTTTACAAACGATGAGAATCCTGTTAATATGTCATTTATATCTTCATAAAGTTGCTGAAATTATCACAAAGCTCTTCAATATTGAAATCATTTTTTAAATATTAAATTAACAAGGAGATGGGGGAATAATGTTATGTTATATTAATTTAACTGATATTTTTACTTTATTTCCATTGTAAAAGAAGTGAGTGTTTCCGCTTCTTGTTCTATTACTAAGCCAGAAGCAAAAAAATGATGCTGTTTCCTCAGCCTCATCAGATAGCCTCACACACTGTGAGTTAATATGCCTGTAATTAGCTTCACATCATATTATTTTTAGTAGCTCTTAGAAGATCTCCCAAACACCCAGATTATTGTTTTATCCTTATGATTATAGTTTTCCACTATAAGTTAAAATACAGAAGATATGTTAATGGGTATAAAGCATGCAGTACTTCTACTGAATACCAGATCAGAAATCCACTATTTATCACGGACAGCAAAGTCTATGACAAGTTACAGGCTACTATGATGCAAGAACTCTGAGGCTATAAAGATGCATATTTCTCCTACTTAAATGCATTATTTTTCACTTATGAATACAAAACAAGACAAAACCTAAAGTGCATTTAGCTACTCTTTTAGAGATTGTCATGGCATAGAAAAATTTATATTCCAGACGTATTTTTGATCTTGATCATTTGAGTTCTATTTCTTCTAAATTTTATTATGAATAAAATCACAATATCAAAGAAAATAATCCCCAGAAATAATCAAAATTGGATAAGATTTAATAACACAAAAATTAATAAGACCATAGTGATATTTGGAAGTAACCATTCACTAAGATAAGGATAATACATTAATAGACAAAATAGCCTTAAGATTTGTGCTCTGAGAATTCTATATTAAAACATGCATGAGGAGTTGCAAAGCCATCTCCCTAAAAAAATTTACTGTATGATTCAGTTCTAATATTTTGTTCTTAAATACAAAAATTCATTAAAATGTCTTAATAAACAAGCCCTTCAATTTTTAGAACAGATGTTTACATGCATGCTTCACTACATTGTGAGTAATATGACAAATGCAATTACCTTTCAAAATGTTGAAATGTTTGCTATGCCAAAATATAAGCATACAATAAGGATTTCCTGAATTTACAAATTATTTTCTCATCTGCATATGATCATGTATATTTTTTCACATCACCTAGTGTGTTCTGTGCCTCTTATAAAATAAGCATGTTAAAAAACACTCCCACCAGCACCATGACAGTTTATAAATGTGATGGCAACGTCAGGAAGTTATCCTATATGGTCTAGAAAGAGGAGAAACCCTCCATTCCAGGAATTGCCCACCCCTTCCCAAAAACTCAGGAATTATCCGCCCCTCATTCACAATATAATCAAGAAATAACCATAAAAATGGGCAACCAGCAGCCCTCAGGGAGGCTATGTCTATGGAGTAGGCATTTTTTTATTCCTTTACTTTCCTAATAAACTTGTTTTCACTTTACTCTATAGACTCGCCCTGAATTCTTTCTTGTGGGAGATCCAAGAAGCCTCTCTTGGTGTCTGGATTGGAAACCCTTTCTAATAACAATATTAGACTAGAACCATGATAGTACTACACTGTCTTGATTACTGTAGCTTTACAGTAGCTCTTAAAATCTGGAATTATGACTTTTCTGTTTATTGTCCTTAATTATATTTTCCTTTTTTTAAATTTTTTCAAACTGCATAATGTTAATTGCCCTGTTTTCTAGTTCATTGACTCTTTCTCTACCTGTTCAGATCTACTGTTTACTCTCTAGTGAATTTTTTATTTCAGTTACTGAACTTTTCAGCTCCAGAATTTCTACTTGGATTATTTTAATAATTTTATTTCTTTATTATTATTCTCCACTTTGTGAGATATTAGCCTCGTACTTTCCTTAATTTTGTTTAGAAATTGTATTATTTAGCTCCTTGAACACATGTAAAATCGCTGAATTCTAGTCATTGTCTATTAAATTCATCTTATGGGCTTCCTCATAAATGGTTTATACTTTATACTGAATGTTTTATTTTTTCCCCTGTGTATGGATCATAGTTTCTTATTTCTTTATATTTTTTATTATGTCTTTTTTTTGGTAAAAACAATATTTAAATCAATACAATATGGAATCTCTGGAAATTAGATCCCCCCTCTTTAAGGGTCTGTTGTTACTACCTGTTGTAGTAGTTTAAGTGACACTTCTTTTTTTTTTTTTTTTTTTGAGATGGAGTCTCGCTGTAACCCAGGTTGGAGTGCAGTGGCGCGATCTCAGCTCACTGCAGGCTCTGCCCCCCAGGGTTCACGCCATTCTCCTGCCTCAGCCTCCGGAGTAGCTGGGACTACAGGCGCCCGCCATCTCTCCCGGCTAATTTTTTATATTTTTAGTAGAGACAGGGTTTCACCGTGTTAGCCAGGGTGGTCTCGATCTCCTGACCTCGTGATCTGCCTGCCTCAGCCTCCCAAAGTGCTGGGATTACAGGCGTGAGCCACCGTGCCCTGCCCTAAGTGACACTTCCGAATTAATCCTGTAAAGTCTATATCTTCGAAATGAGTAACCACTGAAGTCTTCACTTGCTTAGTTTCATGGTCACTTAATCATTGGACACAGATTTCCTCAGACACCAGGGAAAATAAGTCTCCCATTCTCTGCTGTGGGGTCCTGTTTGAGTTTGGAGCATGCCTTCAACAGTTAGTCAGGTACTTGAAAACTCTCCTGACTCCTCACCTCCTGGTTGCATGAAATCTCAAGATAAGGCAGAGGTGTGAACCTAAGACCTCTAAAGGTCTTTCAGGAGAATTTGTACAGCCCAAGCATGTGTATGGCCATCTTGATTCCCAGGAATATGTTAAACATTTTCCAAGCCCTTAAGGACATCTCATTCCTTGCTTCTTCTTTTAAATTTTTGTTTAGTCTATTGTTTCCCCCAGCTGTTACCAATCACCAGAGAAAGCTGCGATGTTAAGACATGTGACAAATGCTTCCTTGTGGAGAAGTTTTAGTACTGAGCAATTCTGATTGAGGTCACAAAAAAGATAAGTCTTTTGAACAGGCTCTTCCAGGAAACCACCAGACAGGTTGAATAATATTTTTTCATTGGGAATAAAACTTTGAAGAAGCTCTCAATCTGAAACCACTTTGCAAAAATTGTATCACTGAGAAAAGTGGGGCAGTAGGAGAGATCTGATCTAGCCAACCCTCATCTTGCATTTAACCTCCAAGCTGCCTTTAACTATTTCTGGGTATAGGCCAAACTAACTTTTGGACTATACCTTTTGGACTATAACTATAACTTAGTTTATAGTTTAAATGATAATAGCCCTTCCCCAAACCTCAACTGCATTTGTAAAACTAATGAGAGACCACTAGGCTAGAAGGCTACAGGAGCCTGAATTCTGCTAAGGTGTAGACATAAATAATTGTCAGCCATTATTCCAGAGGTCACAAGATACACAACTTTCTCAATTACTCCTGCAGATAACATCACTATTGTAGAACCTAAGACTGGTCTTTTGAGATATCTTTTAAGGTTTTTTGCAATGTCTGATGACCAGCGGTCCCAACTGGACCCACTGATAATGGCTCCACCTAGACCCACTGACCACTCTTGTGGCCTCACCCAGAAGTGACTGAGCTTGCAAAAGGACCATTTACCATACTGCTATGATTGCATACCCAACCAATCAGCAGCAAGCGCCAATTGCCTAGCCACCCCTACCCCTTCCTTCAAATTACCTTTGTAAAACTATAGCCCCAAATGCTCAGAGAGGTTGATTTGAGTAATAACTTTATCTCCCACATGGCATGGCTGGCCTCACATCAGTTAAACTGTTTCTTTACTCTGTGAATTGATTTTATTTGTGCAGCAGGCAGGAAGAACCCATTGGGTCGTTACAGTTCTAACCTTCTCTATCTAGTACCTGAAAGCAAGTTGTTATTTTTCAAGGTTGCCAGAGAGCTGGAAAGGGGGCAGGGGAACTGGACTGCAATAGATGAAATTTCAACAAAACTCACTGTTCTTATCAAGGTTCAGCCATCTTTACTGACAAAATTGCTTGCTGCAAGACTGGTAATTTTAATTTTCAGAGTTAAGAAAAATGAAGTTTTACAATTTTTTTCTACTTTTTCATTATTTTCATTGAGGGGTGAAATTTGGATGTCTGTCCTCTGTCATTTTGGTTGACATCTGCTTACCTAAGAGTATTTTTAACCAAAAATTTTAGCAGACACAGTGATACTGCTCGGTATGTTTAAGAAAAAGTTGGAATCATGTGTATTTACTGGTTAGTATATATAGCCTTATTCAAACTTACATGTGTACATTATACCACTTTGAAGACTTACAGGCAGGCACCATGTGTTAAACTACATCATTTACTTTGTAAATAACAGAAACAACTGAAAATCATACTTCAAATGTGTTCAAAATTCTACATACTTTCATTGTTTAATAAATGCATTTATCATTCAATAAATTTGAAACATAATTAATCAATGGTAATATATGTTCACCCAATAAAATATCACAAACATACAAAACTGTTGAGACTTCTCAATGAGGAAGGGTTGAACACTTATTTAATTGAAATCAATCACTATGAAAAAAATTATAAGTTGTAAAATTGTAGTACATTTGAAAAAATTACTCTAAGACTTAATTTTTACATTTCCATGAGAAGAAATACAGGCTATACCTGAACTATGCTTCTTTAAAAAAGATGACTCCTATAGAAATTTTAAAAAATATTTTTATTATCTTCAGTACTGTAACTAGAAATCGTTGATTCTCTTGACACAGGGCATGAAGTGAATGTGTGCATTTCAAAGAAGAAATGGTTAAATAGGAAAGATAAAGAATAATTTTTAATGATATATATGGGTTAGTGGAAAATATATAAAATTATTGTTGTAAAGAGATAATTTAGATGTTTTAAAATATAGTGATGAATTTCATTGAAAAGGGGTATTGTGTCCCCTAAGGTAATGATATAAGAAACAGTAGTAAATTTTTGGAACACTTGTGGCACTTCTCTAGATTCTAACATTGTTCACATTTAGCAAGCTAGAGCTTAGTGAGCAAAAGATAAATAACAAATAATAGTAAAGAATGTATAAATTTAGAATCTGGAATTTAAAAAATAGACAACATCAGTAATGACTATTATAGCAAATGGGTATTTTGGAAATAATGTTTATAATTTGCTGAATTACTAAAATACATGTGGATTTAAAATGTTGACTGTTTATGGCCAATATCATAATATTTTGGAAAACCAGAACCTCTATGGTGTAATTTTAGGACTATCAACCAGGAAAATATTTTTTCTAAGAAATTACTCTCCAAGTTTTTTGTATTCATTCCTTAAATGTAAATCATTTTTACACCATTTTGCTATTCACATAAAGCTAGTTTGAAATTATATTTCCAATTTGAAAAGAGCAGGAAATTGAAAGTTCAGTGTCAATTAACCTCTCAGATAAAATTAGTTTATCAATTTCTACAAAAAAAAATAGTACCCTGAGGAAATGGAGCATCGAAAAAGGCCTCTAGACTAATGGAATTTTTGGGATAATGAAAAATTCTAGAAGTAGATCTGGATTTTGTGTGAAGGGTCAATGACTGCCACATATGGCTGCACGAATCACCTGTGTGTCTTTGTGGTGTGCCAAAATATAGGAGGATGATGACAAGAATAGAGGGAAGATGATCTTACAGCTTGATTGGCTCTACTCTTTTGACCTATTTGTTCAAATTACTGTGTTCTGGTTACTTCATTTTTGAAAAATATCTAGGGACTGTGAGGTGCTGTGGTGATAACAGATTTAAGCAATATCTGTGTGAGGGCAAACTCTACCATACATACTCTCTGAGAACATTCATTATTTCTTTCAACTCCAAAGTCAAATTCTTCTTTGGTAAATTGAGGATGTTTATTTCCATGATCCCTTTCTAAGCCTGGATTCCAGATGAAATCATTATCACTCCCAAAATTCTTCCTTAAAAATACTATGCTATAAAATAACTTCAGAGAAAATTTTATCTGAAATTTGACAATAAGGAAAAAATGGGTAAACTATTTTTCCGATGTCACATAAGGGTAAAAGACTATGTAGAGGAATATTTATTTTAATTCTAATTACTATATACTATGGGTTAAAGTTCCGAGACTTAGTGAAGCTATATGTTAACTTGTAGGCTTTTGGTGAAAAGTAGATTTTGTACAGATGCAAATAATTTTTGTCTGAAGGAAAAAATAAGCCCTCAAATGTATGCTTTATGATGCCTTTGGATATTACCTAGCTTTGTAACTAGGCTAGTAGTTTTATCCTACTAATGCCTAAAAAAAACGAGTTTGTAAAATGTTCTTGAGTCTATTCTATTATCCTACTGGCTTCTTTATTTATTTCAATAAAATATTTGGCAAATATATTTATATTTGTATGAAAGACATATTTTAAAATACTTTAGAAATATATTTTTAAAATTTCTTTTCCCTTATAATGACTATCTTCAGAGAAAAATGATATTCTCTCTCTCCCTAAACTTCCTATTATTACAGACATTATTCATAATAAGTAGATATTATATATTAGCTTTAATAAATTAGAATATAATATTGGAGTGTATACTCTTCTGAGTGGCCTGTGTTAAGATAATTTTGTTTAAGTAGAGATGACAGAGATTCTGCTTGCAAAAATATGGTACAGAAGCACCATTAAAGTCAAATATGTTGATAGATCACTAACATATTGAGAATGTAGGGAAAACATTTGAATTTTTCTGTTCACGTTTTTTTCCCATTACAGATATATCATTTTTTCTTAGGCACTTCTAAAAATATAAGTCATTATGGCCACATCTAGACTTATTACACAGCATATTTAGAAGTGAGACCATGTAATATGTCCTTTTTTGAAAAGCATCACATTTGATTAAGATCTAAAAGCTAGCTAGGAGCAGTGGCTTCCACCTGTAGTCTATAGTACTTTGGGAGGCTAAGGTGGGCAGATTGCTTGAGCCCAGCCACTGTAGACCAGGCTGGGCAGCATGAAGAAACACTGTCTCCACAAAAAAACTACAAAAATTAGCGGGGTGTAATGGCATGCACCTCTAGTTCCAGCTACTCGAGAGACTGAGATGGGAGGATCACTTGAGCCCTGGAGATCCAGTGAGCCACAATCATGCTGCACTTCAGCCAGCACAACAGAGTGAGACATTGTAACAACAACAACAAAAAATCTAAAAGTTGCTTTCGAATTATAGCTCTAATTTCACAATAGAGAGCTTTTAAGTAATGATTTCTAATAATTCTGCTCAGATTATAAATAGTAGAGAAACAAATAATTGAGAATATGTATAATCTCTTTCCACAGGTAAATTTTGATACATGTTAAAAGTATACGGAAGTTTTAATGTAATATTTTTGTTCATACTAAACTCAAGTATGTAGATATTCTGTTTTGTATTTTAGAGTTAAAAAAAGAGAAAAAAATCTGCCAGTTTCAAAAGCTGACTTTTTAATGACATTTTTGGTAATCATAAAGAATTCATATAGGCCAGTATTAAGTCAGTCTCAGAAAAGAAATCAAAGCCCTGAAAAATTAAATTTTTAGCTTTGATAGAGACATTAGAGGGCAATGTGGCAGTGGAAGCTGTGGCACTTCAGAAGCATGTTGGAAACATCACTTGACTTTAGTCTGAGTAGTGAAAGGGCAATCATGAGAAGTCAGCTGGGTGCAAAGAGAAAAGTCTAGAACGTGGTCATCAGGGGGCGAGTTTCTCTTTTTTTTTTTTATTTTTTTATTATACTTTAGGCTTTTAGGGTACATGTGCACAATGTGCAGGTTTGTTACATATGTATCCATGTGCCATGTTGATTTCCTGCACCCATTAACTCATCATTTAGCATTAGGTATATCTCCTAATGCTGTCCCTCCCCCCTCCCCCCACCCCACAACAGTCCCCGGAGTGTGATGTTCCCCTTCCTGTGTCCATGAGTTCTCATTGTTCAATTCCCACCTATGAGTGAGAACATGCGGTGTTTGGTTTTTTGTCCTTGCGATAGTTTACTGAGAATGATGTTTTCCAGTTTCATCCATGTCCCTACAAAGGACACGAACTCATCATTTTTTATGGCTGCATAGTATTCCATGGTGTATATGTGCCACATTTTCTTAATCCAGTCTATCGTTGTTGGACATTTGGGTTGGTTCCAACTCTTTGCTATTGTGAATAGTGCCGCAATAAACATACGTGTGCATGTGTCTTTATAGCAGCATGATTTATAGTCCTTTGGGTATATACCCAGTAATGGGATGGCTGGGTCAAATGGTATTTCTAGTTCTAGATCCCTGAGGAATCGCCACACTGACTTCCACAATGGTTGAACTAGTTTACAGTCCCACCAACCGTGTAAAAGTGTTCCTATTTCTCCACATCCTCTCCAGCACCTGTTGTTTCCTGATTTTTTAATAATGGCCATTCTAACTGGTGTGAGATGGTATCTTACTGTGGTTTTGATTTTCATTTCTCTGATGGCCAGTGATGATGAGCATTTTTTCATGTGTTTTTTGGCTGCATAAATGTCTTCTTTTGAGAAGTGTCTGTTCATGTCCTCTGCCCACTTTTTGATGGGGTTGTTTGTTTTTTTCTTGTAAATTTGTTTGAGTTCTTTATAGATTCTGGATATTAGCCCTTTGTCAGATGAGTAGGTTGCAAAAATTTTCTCCCATTCTGTAGGTTGCCTGTTCACTCTGATGATAGTTTCTTTTGCTGTGCAGAAGCTCTTTAGTTTAATGAGATCCCATTTGTCGATTTTGGCTTTTGTTGCCATTGCTTTTGGTGTTTTAGACATGAAGTCCTTGCCCACGCCTATGTCCTGAATGGTATTGCCTAGGTTTTCTTGTAGGATTTTAATGGTTTTACGTCTAACATATAAGTCTTTAATCCATCTTGAATTAATTTTTGTATAAGGTGTAAGGAAGGGATCCAGTTGCAGCTTTCTACATATGGCTAGCCAGTTTTCCCAGCACCATTTATTAAATAGGGAATCCTTTCCCCATTTCTTGTTTTTGTCAGGTTTGTCAAAGATCAGATAGTTGTAGCTATGCGGCATCATTTCTGAGGGCTCTGTTCTGTTCCATTGATCTATGTCTCTGTTGTGGTACCAGTACCATGCTGTTTTGGTTACTGTAGCCTTGTAGTATAGTTTAAAGTCAGGTAGCGTGATGCCTCCAGCTTTGTTCTTTTGGCTTAGGATTGACTTGGCGATGCGGGCTCTTTTTTGGTTCCATATGAACTTTAAAGTAGTTTTTTCCAATTCTGTGAAGAAAGTCATTGGTAGCTTGATGGGGATGGCATTGAATCTATAAATTACCTTGGGCAGTATGGCCATTTTCACGATATTGATTCTTCCAACCCATGAGCATGGAATGTTCTTCCATTTGTTTGTATCCTCTTTTATTTCATTGAGCAGTGGTTTGTAGTTCTCCTTGAAGAGGTCCTTCACATCCCTTGTAAGTTGGATTCCTAGGTATTTTATTCTCTTTGAAGCAATTGTGAATGGGAGTTCACTCATGATTTGGCTCTCTGTTTGTCTGTGATTGGTGTACAAGAATGCTTGTGATTTTTGTACATTAATTTTATATCCTGAGACTTTGCTGAAGTTGCTAATCAGCTTAAGGAGATTTTGGGCTGAGACAATGGAGTTTTCTAGATATACAATCATGTCATCTGCAAACAGGGACAATTTGACTTCCTCTTTTCCTAATTGAATACCCTTTATTTCCTTGTCCTGCCTGATTGCTCTGGCCAGAACTTCCAGCACTATGTTGAATAGGAGCAGTGAGAGAGGGCATCCCTGTCTTGTGCCAGTTTTCAGAGGGAATGCTTCCAGTTTTTGCCCATTCAGTATGATATTGGCTGTGGGTTTGTCATAGATAGCTCTTATTATTTTGAGATACGTCCCATCAATACCTAATTTATTGAGAGTTTTTAGCATGAAGGGTTGTTGAATTTTGTCAAAGGCCTTTTCTGCATCTATTGAGATAATCATGTGGTTTTTGTCTTTGGTTCTGTTTATATGCTGGATTACATTTATTGATTTGCGTATGTTGAACCAGCCTTGCATCCCAGGGATGAAGCCCACTTGATCATGGTGGATAAGCTTTTTGATGTGCTGCTGGATTCGGTTTGTCAGTATTTTATTGAGGATTTTTGCATCAATGTTCATCAAGGATATTGGTCTGAAATTCTCTTTTTTGGTTAAGTCTCTGCCAAGTTTTGGTATCAGGACGACGCTGGCTTCGTAAAATGTGTTAGGGAGGATTCCCTCTTTTTCTATCGACTGGAATAGTTTCAGAAGGAATGGTACCAGTTCCTCCTTGTACCTCTGGTAGAATTCGGCTGTGAATCCATCAGGTCCTGGACTCTTTTTGGTTGTAAGCTATTGATTATTGCCACAATTTCAGAACCTGTTATTGGTCTATTCAGAGATTCAACTTCTTCCTGGTTTAGTCTTGGGAGGGTGTATTTGTCGAGGAATTTATCCATTTCTTCTAGATTTTCTAGTTTATTTGCATAGAGGTGTTTGTAGTATTCTCTGATGGTAGATTGTATTTCTGTGGGATCGGTGGTGATATCCCCTTTTTCGTTTTTTATTGCATCTATTTGATTCTTCTCTCTTTTCTTCTTTATTAGTCTTGCTAGCGGTCCATCAATTTTGTTGATCTTTTCAAAAAACCAGCTCCTGGATTCATTAATTTTTTGAAGGGTTTTTTGTGTCTCTATTTCCTTCAGTTCTGCTCTGATTTTAGTTATTTCTAGCCTTCTGCTAGCTTTTGAATGTGTTTGCTCTTGCTTTTCTAGTTCTTTTAATTGTGATGTTAGGGTGTCAATTTGGATCTTTCCTGCTTTCTCTTGTGGGCATTTAGTGCTATAAATTTCCCTCTACACACTGCTTTGAACGTGTCCCAGAGATTCTGGTATGTTGTGTCTTTGTTCTCGTTGGTTTCAAAGAACATCTTTATTTCTGCCTTCATTTCATTATGTACCCAATAGTCATTCAGGAGCAGGTTGTTCAGTTTCCATGTAGTTGAGTGGTTTTGAGTGAGTTTCTTAATCCTGAGTTCTAGTTTGATTGCACTGTGGTCTGAGAGACAGTTTGTTATAATTTCTGTTCTTTTACATTTGCTGAGGAGAGCTTTACTTCCAACTATGTGGTCAATTTTGGAATAGGTTTGGTGTGGTGCTGAAAAAAATGTATATTCTGTTGACTTGGGGTGGAGAGTTCTGTAGATGTCTATTAGGTCCACTTTATGTAGAGCTGAGTTCAATTCCTGGATATCCTTGTTAACTTTCTGTCTCGTTGATCTGTCTAATGCTGACAGTGGGGTGTTAAAATCTCCCATTATTATTGTGTGGGAGTTTAAGTCCCTTTGTAGGTCACTGAGGACTTGCTTTATGAATCTGGGTGCTCCTGTGTTGGGTGCATATATATTTAGGATAGTTAGCTCTTCTTGTTGAATTGATCCCTTTACCATTATGTAATGGCCTTCTTTGTCTCTTTTGATCTTTGTTGGTTTAAAGTCTATTTTATCAGAGACTAGGATTGCAACCCCTGCCTTTTTTTGATTTCCAGTTGCTTGATAGATCTTCCTCCATCCCTTTATTTTGAGTCTATGTGTGTCTCTGCACGTGAGATGGGTTTCCTGAATACAGCACACTGATGTGTCCTGACTCCTTATCCAGTTTGCCAGTCTGTGTCTTTTGATTGGAGCATTTAGCCCATTTACATTTAACGTGAATATTGTTATGTGTGAATCTGATCCTGTCATTATGATGTTAGTTGGTTATTTTGCTCGTTAGTTGCTATAGTTTCTTCCTAGCCTCGATGGTCTTTACAGTTTGGCATGTTTTTGCAGTGGCTGGTACCGGTTGTTCCTTTCCATGTTTAGTGCTTCCTTCAGGAGCTCTTTTAGGGCAGGCCTGGTGGTGACAAAATCACTCAGCGTTTGCTTGTCTGTAAAGTATTTTATTTCTCCTTCACTTATGAAGCTTAGTTTGGTGGGATAGGAAATTCTGGGTTGATAATTCTTTTCTTTAAGAATGGTGAATATCGGCCCCCACTCTCTTCTGGCTTGTAGAGTTTCTGCTGAGAGATCAGCTGTTAGTCTGATGGGCTTCCCTTTGTGGGTAACCCGACCTTTCTCTCTGGCTGCCCTTAACATTTTTTCCTTCATTTCAACTTTGGTGAATCTGACAATTATGTGTCTTGGAGTTGCCCTTCTCGAGGAGTATCTTTGTGGCGTTCTCTGTATTTCCTGAATCTGAATGCTGGCCTGCCTTGCTAGATTGGGGAAGTTCTCCTGGATAATATCTTGCAGAGTGTTTTCCAACTTGGTTCCATTCTCCCCATCATTTTCAGGTACACCAATCAGATGTAGGTTTGGTCTTTTCACATAGTCCCAAATTTCTTGGAGGCTTTGTTCATTTCTTTTTATTCTTTTTTCTCTAAACTTCCCTTCTCTCTTCATTTCATTCATTTCATCTTCCATCAGCGATACCCTTTCTTCCAGTTGATCGCATCTGCTACTGAGGCTTCTGCAATCTTCGCATAGTTCTCGAAACTTGGCTTTCAGCTCCATCAGCTCCTTTAAGCCCTTCTCTCCATTGGTTATTCTAGTTATCCATTCTTCTAATTTTTTTTCAAAGTTTTTAACTTCTTTGCTATTGTTTTGAATTTCTTCTCGTAGCTCAGAGTAGTTTGATCGTCTGAAGCCTTCTTCTCTCAACTCATCAAGGTCATCCTCCATCCAGCTTTGTTCCGTTGCTGGTGAGGAACTGCGTTCCTTTGGAGTAGGAGAGGTGCTCTGTTTTTTAGAGTTTCCAGTTTTTGTGCTCTGTTTTTTCCCCATCTTTGTGGTTTTATCTACCTTTTGTTTTTGATGATGGTGATGTACAGATGGGTTTTTGGTGTGGATGTCCTTTCTGTTTGTTAGTTTTCCTTCTACCAGACAGGACCCTCAGCTGCAGGTCTGTTGGAGTTTACTAGAGGTCCACTCCAGACCCTGTTTGGCTGAGTGTTAGCAGCGGTGGCTGCAGAGCAGCAGATTTTCGTGAGACCACAAATTCAGCTGTCTGATAGTTCCTCTGAAAGTTTTGTCTCAGAGGAGTACCCGGTTGAATGAGGTGTCAGTCTGTCCCTCCTGGGGGGGTGCCTCCTAGTTAGGCTGCTCAGGGGTGAGGGACCCACTTTAGGAGGCAGTCTGTCCGTTCTCAGATCTCCAGCTGCGTGCTGGGAGAACCACTACTCTCTTCAAAGCTGTCAGTCAGACAGGGACATTTAAGTCTGTGGAGGTTCTTGCTGAGTTTTTGTTTGTCTGTGCCCTGCCCCCAGACGTGGAGCCTACAGAGGCAGGCAGGCCTCCTTGAGCTGTGGGCTCCACCCAGTTCGAGCTTCCTGGCTGCTTTGTTTACCTAAGCAAGCCTGGGCAATGGCGGGCGCCCCTCCCCCAGCCTCGCTGCCGCCTTGCAGCTTGATCTCAGACTGCTGTGCTAGCAATCAGCGAGACTCCGTGGGCATAGGACCCTCCGAGCCAGGTGCGGGACACAATCTCCTAGTGTGCCGTTTTCCAGGCCCGTTGGAAAAGCGCAGTATTAGGATGGGACTGACCAGGTGCCGTCTGTATTCCAGGTCCGTCTGTTTCCCCTTTCTTTGACTAGGAAAGGGAACTCCCTGACCCCTTGCGCTTCCGGAGTGAGGCAATGCCTCGCCCTGCTTCGGCTCGCGCACAGTGCGCTTCACCGACTGTCCTGCACCCACTGTTAGGCACTCCCTAGTGAGATGAAACCGGTACCTCAAGCAGAATTGCAGAAATCACCCGTCTTCTGTGTCGCTGGGGCTGGGAGCTGGAGACAGGAGCTGTTCCTATTTGGCCATCTTGGCTCCACCCCCAGGGGGCGAGTTTCTTAGAGAGCTAGTGGGAGACAAATCCCAATGTTTTGAGTTCATTTACATTTTTCTTGATGCCATCTTAATAACATCCACAAAACTTGACAATTCCGTTGCTGCAGTCAATTACCGTAAGTATTCGGATACAGCGGGACAACAAGAAAAACAAAAAATTAAAGTAAAATAAAATCTATGCCAGAATTGAATACTATCTAATGGTTGAGGTTGTCCCACCAGCTTTAAGTACATGAAATGACCCGAAGAAGCTCCTGCCCAGTTGTGGTGAGGTTTAATTGATCCAAAAACCTGATGAAATGTTAATTATTAAATATACAATGTCTGTGTTTCCCTTGGTCGTCACTTTAATGTAGAGACACAATGTTTACTTTTCAGAGCAATCAGAAAATCTTATCCACAGTGCTCCTAAACTCCCAGATGCATTTTTCCACATTTAGTTACATTAGAAATACATATTACATCGTTACAGTATGACTGTACTTTAAGAGTGAGTGTGTGAATATATTTGTGAACGTGTGTCCATATGGGAGAGGAAGTATATGAGTGTGAATGAAGTACGTTTGAGAGTATGAGTGTGAATGAGGCTGTTTGTGCAAGTATGTATATGTGTCTCCAATTATGTGTGCCATTGTGGTTATGTGTGATTGTATATGTGTGTGTGTTTGCTGGGTTGAGTGGTAACAGGTGATAATTTTATATTTTACTGTCTGTATAACTGAATCACTATTTAAAGTGATTTATTCTGAAAGGCCTCATAAAAAAATGTTGTCTTAGAATGTGTGGGGGTGTACCTGTGTGTTTAAATGCATCTCATCTATTAAAAAGACAAGTTAAATAGGTTACAATGGTAGCAGTAATTTTTTTCCTAATCTAGCAAGGTTAAACTAATGTCATATCTCATAGAGCAGTGTGCACTGAAAAGGGGTATTGCAGAGCTGTATGCTGTTCCATTGTGGATCTCATACAGAGGTTTTGTTTCCATCTAAGTAATCAGACATCAAAGCCAAGGGAAATATAAAATAAAAAAAAAAAAATTAATGTACTGAGTCAATATAGGTCTTGTCTCAGGGGAAAATTAGAGTCATTTACTTGCTATGGTGTAAGAGAGGAGAGGCATACAATTTATTTTCTTGCTTTCTCAATTTAGCATACATAAAAAACAAAATAGCAGATCTTTCAAATATCATCCTTTCTCATAATATTATTGGGCAAAATTATACTAATGGAGTGATCCATGAAGAAAAGTCATAATCAGAAGCATACAGGAAAGAATAGTAGTTTTCATATAGTGCTTACTATCTTTAAAGTATTTCACTTATATTCTTATTTAATTTTCATAACCACAATAGGAAATAAGGCCTCTATTGTTATCCTGATTTTTAAATTAGGAGATTGAGTCATTAGTGGGGTATCAAGTAGCTTGCCCAGGGTTTCATACTTCTATTAAGCAGTGGATCCGGAATTCAAATCTAATCAGTCTGGCTTCATGTAACCACTCTGCTTTGACTCCTTATATTATTCTCATTAATTTTATCACTGGAATGGTTTTCTTCTTTTCCATAAAAATTAACTTTAACTTTGTTTAAGCCTGAACTTCTAAGGCATTTCCCATGTCGTTTTTTATTTTTATTTTTTTTTACTTTTACAAGGGTAACATGTGTTAACATTGTTTAGCACAAGTGTTCATTAGAGCATAATTTATAAGTCCCTGTTCTAACAGTTTGTGAAGTTTTCAGCCTATATTTATTCCCACTAATTAATACTGTCTTGGGAAATGTATTCTGAGATAGAGATTTATATGAAAGAGGTTTATGGTGAGAGAAACGTGAGATTAAGATGAGAGACCCTTGAACTGGAATTGAGTTGTAGCAGAAGGCCTCAGCTCATGGCAGCATATGGTTGCGCTTTGCTGTTTGTCCAATCTGACAGTCTTGGGTGGTGGTGGCTGTATGTGTGTGTTTAGTTTATTTCTATTCCATATGATTAGTTCTATGTTTGGATTAACATATCCTCTCTTGCTAAATTGTTTCTACTTGTTCATCTAGCTTGATTGTTATCCCCTTCTATTTTTATGCTTGGTTTGGATATTTTATATGATTCTATATTATCTCTATGATTAGCTTAAGACTTATACCTCTTTCATTGATGTTTAGTGATTGCACTAAGGTAGAAACATACAACTTTAATTAATCACAGTTCACCTTCAAGTAATATTAATACTACTTAATTTGTAGTGTTACAAAAACAGTATACACTTGGCTGGGCGCGGTGGCTCACGCTTGTAATCCCAGCACTTTGGGAGGCTGAGGCGGGCGGATCACGAGGTCAGGAGATCGAGACCACGGTGAAACCCCGTCTCTACTAAAAAATACAAAAAATTAGCCGGGCGCGGTGGCGGGCGCCTGTAGTCCCAGCTACTTGGAGAGGCTGAGGCAGGAGAATGGCGTGAACCCGGGAGGCGGAGCTTGCAGTGAGCCGAGATTGCGCCACTGCACTCCAGCCTGGGCGACAGAGCGAGACTCCGTCTCAAAAAAAAAAAAAAAAAAAAAAAAAAAACAGTATACACTTAAGTACTCCATCCTGTGTATTGTACTATTGATTTTATATATTTCACTTTTGAATAGGCTATTAATCTAAAATAGTAAAAATCCAACAGTATTTTTTGATTTAGATAGTCATTTATTTCTTGACACAGTTAAAATAGAAATAATCTTTTACAATTTACCTTTACTTTAACCATTTTCATGGATCTTATTTATTGGTGTTGATGTAGTCATCTCTATCTTACTACACTATCTTTGCTTTAAAAATTTCTTCTTTCTTCACCAGAGCTCCTCATATGCTTTAGTTTTTATTGCTTATACTTAAGATTTAAAACTTGATAATTATATATAACTAAAAATTATATATATATATATATATATATCTAAAACTAAAAATAATCACCACAATCCAGCTTATTATCTTATCCATCACCTCACATAATTACTTTTTTTATTTTGGTGAAAACACATAGGATCTACCCTTTAGCAGATTTAAAGCATGTAATACAGTACTGTTACCACTAATCACCATGCTGAATATTAGAAATATAGAGCTTATTTATCTGTCATAACTGAAATGTAGGTCTGCAGGTAATGAATTCAATACCTTTCTTTGCTTTAATATTTTTATTCCTTCTTTATTTTTGAAATTAACTTTTGCTGGTTAAACGTTTTCTCCTTTTAGACATTAAAGATGTTACTCCATTGTCTTGTGGAATATCATAAATTCAGATGAGAATTTTATTTTTCTTATCTTTCTTTCTCTGTATGTAACAAGTTCTTTTGCCCCTACTCAGTTTGATTTCAAGATTGTTTTTTAACTTTGGTTTTCATCAGTTTGAATACAATGTCTAGATATGTTATGTGCGTATGTGTTTCTTATTTATTTGTTTGTTTGGATTTGGGGTATTTATATTATGGTACTCTGAGCTTCTTAAATATGTGGTGTTGGGTATTTTTTAGTGTTTATAAAAATGTTTCATCCATTATGTTTTCAAATGTTTTCTTCTTCCCTCTTCTTGGTCTCTTTTCCTTCTGGGATTTTAATTAGAGTTATGTTATACCATTTGCTATTGGTCCACTTTTCTCGGATGCTTGTTTTATTATTGTTCTTTACCTCTATCTTTTTTTTTTTTTTTTTTTTTTGAGACGGAGTCTCGCTCTGTCGCCCAGGCTGGAGTGCAGTGGCACAGTCTCGGCTCACTGCAAGCTCCGCCTCCCGGGTTCACGCCATTCTCCTGCCTCAGCCTCTCCGAGTAGCTGGGACTACAGGCGCCCGCCACCACGCCCGGCTAATTTTTTTGTATTTTTAGTAGAGACGGGGTTTCACCGTGGTCTCGATATCCTGACCTCGTGATCCGCCTGCCTCGGCCTCCCAAAGTGCTGGGATTACAAGCGTGAGCCACCGCGCCCGGCCCTTTACCTCTATCTTTTTGTAATTATTTGGCTTTGTATAATTTCCGTTGACCTATCTTCAAGTTCACTGATGCTCTTTCTGACTTCTACTAGTCCACTAATGAGCTCCTTAAAGGCATTCTTCATCTGTGACTGTCTGTGTTTTCTTTTAACACTGTATTAATTCTATTCTTTTACATAATTTGTCCGTTAAACTTACCAGTTGATAAACATATGCTGATCCTTTTTTCCATTAGAGCCTTTAGCATATTTTACATAGCCATTTAATTGTGTCTTCCTTATAGAGTCACATTGGGATAGTCTCTGAATATTGTTGTTAATCATCTCACCTCTTGATAAAAAGTTGTTTTATTCTGGCCTGTTTGAGTTCGAATTTTTTAATTGATTTCTGAACATAGTATCTAGAATATTAGAAGCTGAGATATAGAAACAATGTGCCTTGAAATAGTATCTGTCTTTGCTTGGATTCAAGTGTTGGGGGTTAGATGAATTCTATCAAGAGTTGAGCTAGGTCGGGACTTTATTGTTGTTATGGTTACCTTCAGTGTAGGCTTCACATTCTTCTGGCATTACCTTAGTTAAGGTTGGTATACTGGAGGGTTTTTCTTAATATTTCTTCTCTGCCATCAGCAGCTTTAGACTTTTCCTCTATATCTGCCCCTAAAAGAGGGCCTCTCTCCATCCGCTTGCCTCTCACTCAGCGGTAGACTACTGTGTCTTGCCACCTGCTGCTTGCTTGCCTGCTAACTGTCCAAGGTGGGGATTTCTCATTCATCTTACCCCTCACCCAGTTGTAGGAGATTGTAATGGGTTAAACATAGGACAGTTTTATGCAAATGGTATTTTTTTTTTTTTTTTGCTAACTCCCCACCACCTCCAGCTGCAGTGTGTTTCCCTCTTACCCAGGAGGATGAACAGATTTGCTGCCTAATAATTTTTTTTTAGTGAGAATTATTATTCATTAATTATAAAATGTCAAATAACTTCTGGTTCTTTCCTATGTAACATAAACATAGGAGAATAAGCCTGTTTTTTTTTTTCTACCTAATGCTCTTTCTATCTTCCTGCTTCTTGGAGTACAATTGCCTATTAGTATTAAATAATATTAATGTAAGCATGCTGTTTTTTCCTTAACTATTTATTCATAAATTTGACATTCTGCCATACTAGTTATTTAAGGATATGCACAATACTTATTTCATCAGTTCTAGTACTAACTACCAAGTTTTCTTTTTTACCGTGAATTTTGTATTCATATTAATCTCCACTTCTTTTTTTCCTTTTGGGGTCATTTTAAATTTTACTTCTCTCTTTCTTCATTGAACATTTATTTTTGCTTACTATAAGCCAAACTGAGCACTACACTTATTTATCTCTTTGAAAAAGTATTTTACACCCTTTCTTTACTTTCATTCTTCTGCAAATGTTGCTGTATTGTTTATTTTTAAAATTTAGTGATGCGGATCTAAAATTTGCTTTTTATAATTTTGTAAATAATTTTTGCCTGAGCAACATAAACTTCTTTTATCCTTAACACTAAAAATGCTATTCCTCAAAGTTATTTTCTTTCCCTCAATTTTGAATGAATGGTTGCTTTTATATCTGCAATGTTATATTGCTTCTAATTTTAGTAAAGTTTTATACTTTTAAAATATTTTTAAATAAAGTCCTTGTGAATTTATCCTGTAGTCTCTACTGAACATTAATTATCCACATCTGAGATCTGTATGTCCCGTCAACTGTGCCAGTTGTTCTAATCTCTATTTTTGCTTCTGTATCCTGGAGAGATTTATTGAAAAGGCCTTCAACAATGGTTATATTTCTTCAGTGTTAATTCTGCCTTTACTGTATCTAATGCAGATTTTATTCTTATTGTTTCACTTTTAAGGCCCACAAATGATTTATTTCACTCTCTTAAATTCCATCTGTATTTTGGTCTGGTAATAAGTAATTTAATCTTTCAAGATTTTGATTCCCAAATTCCAAACATTTTTAAATGTGGATAAGGATTCAAAGCAGGCTCTGTCTATATATATACATCTATATATATATACACACACATATATATAGATGTATATATAGCTATTCTATTATATACTTTTCAAAAAGTTTTATGCTCCTATTTCTACACATTTTATACACTTTTTAGGAAGGATCATTTTCTCTCCTTTTATTCACTGTCGAAAGAAGAGAGATCAATCCAACCCTAACATTTACTGGAAAAGTATAGATTTTTCTAAAACACTAGAACTATCCAGTTGGTTTTCATTAGCATCATCCTCTAAAACACTAAGGAGGAAGAGTTTGGTAAATGTAAATTTCGAAAGCCAGTTCAATTATGCATAAGTCAGAGCAGGTTGCCTGGCACCCAGAGCCCTAGGAAGTCATTTAAATAAATTTCATATTCATATAATGTATTCTCTGTTTGGTGAGAATGCTGTGCCAGAGGCCATGTTTTCTGTGAACCAATTTCAGTTTGGTCCAATTACTATCCCAATTACCCTCTTCCACCTTTTTATAGCATCATATTTTGGGAGAAGCCATGTTTCTTCAAGAAGCCCTTGTCCAATAGCATGGCTTTTGCTTGGGGGGTGCTGATGTGAATAGCCAAAAGCCTCGTAACTTAACTACCATGAGTCACTGTTGTGAAAGAGATACTACTGAGAATCGTTCTATTTATTCTTTGTGCATCAAATCTGGATGTATGTTTGGTGTTGTTACAGCATTTCCCCTGGTTGTTGCAGCATTTTTAAGGGGAAAACTTGTAAGTAAATGTGTGCTTATCTCCCTAAAGCTGGTTCTTTCTGAAATGCACTTAACTGACTTTCTATCAGTGATATAGGTCTTATCATTTTTATAAAATTGTATGGTCATTAGAATACCAAGGAAGAAATATCTTGCTTAATTTACCGTTATAATCATAAAAGCACTTTCTCAATTTAAAACTTTTACATGTTTTGGTTCTTTAGACAAAACTTCTGTCATATTCTATCTTCTTTTCTACCAGCATTTCTGGATATTTTGTCCCATTACTCTTTGAATGCTCTTATTTGGCCTCTTTTCCTCATCTTTCTTTCTTGAGTTTCTGCTTTTAGTTCCTACACAGCTTTCTTAGAAACATTGTATATAAACAGTATTTCAAATAATAAACATACATACACATTCAAATTATGTTTCTGGACCATATATCTCTTCTGAGCTCTAATGGCTTACAATCAACTGTCTCTGGGAAATCACAATATGGATATTCAACAGGCACCTCAAATGCAGTTTTTGAGAAAGTATTCTAATAATTGGGGCTCCCTTTTTTGACTTGAATAACATCACTTCAAAAATTTAAACTAGATGCATGAAGCAATAATTATGTCCTTTCTATGTAGCTAAAAACTAACTAAAAGAATTTCCCTGTTAATATCTTACATCCTTATTTTTTTAACCATACTATAGCAACTATAGCCTACATGTCCTCCTGCTTCATCATATACATCTAAAGCCTGCACCAATTTTTCCTATGACTTGTAATTTTGATTTTCTAATGCAAAAAAAATATATAAATACAACCATGAAAATACAAATTTCAAACAGGAATAAATATTCAGAATATTCTATTAATGCAGCCTCATGGATATAATTATTGCTGATTTTTAATAAGGTTTTTCTCCTATTAGAATTTTTCTTCATTGAAATCTTATTGTATAATGCTTTTGTAATTTAATTTTCTCGTTTAAAATTATTCAGTAACTATTTTTGAAAACATTGACTTGTAAAAAGAGTCAATTTTCTAATAACACATTTTGCATAAGACTGTTACAACTATAAAATTTATTGGCATTATATGTATGTATTCGTTTTCTCCATTGGGCTTCGATGCGTCTGAAATCACGAATTGTGTATTCGTCATTAATTTTCTTTCCTCAGCCTATATTTTAGTGGCTGATCCATGGAATCTGTTCAAGATATGTTTACTGAAAGAAAAACTGCATGGTATATCATTATAGTGAATCTTCAAAATTTCCTTAAGCATTATCAAGTTGCTGAACACCTAGCCTTTTTCCTCTGAACTATTATACTATTTACTTTTGAACTTTTTTTTTTCTTTTAAGTAGAGTAATTTATGAGCCTACAGGTAAACTAAAGCCATCCAGGATTGAGGGAGTCTGTCTTGGTTTTATTTTGTTTGGTTTTCAGTACAGTCCCAGAAGACAAAAAATAATAATTATTTCGTTTGTCAACAATTTATTAGTCAAATTTAAAAATTTGAAAATTTAAAACAATGCTATAATAGTCACCCTAAATCATCCATATTAAAGCAGTATATATCATTGATACTGTGAACAAACAACCTACTGAATCAGTGAAGAAGAAAGTTTAAGAATCTAATATTGTGTTTCTGAAAATGTAAAGGCTTTCTGTAATTATAAATCTATAATATAAATTATATAAATATAATGATCATATTTAATTACTTTAATTTATTGTAAATTCTGTTCTCTCTTCTAATAATTTGATTCTATCCCGAATTAATTTTTTAATTATTATGATTAATTTGATAAACTTGAAGTAATAGTTCACAAAGAAATATAAATATTTAGAAAGTAGTGCTTCCTTATTTGAAATGTGTTAAGTTCAATTTACTTTTAAATTTATTTAGGAACACCCATAGGATATGTGCATATTTGTTATGCAAATACCCACTTGATTTATTTTAAAATAGGCAAATTTACAGATTTCATGAAAATAAAATATAAATGACTTTTTAATAGGACAAGAATAACAAGATCAACTTGGGCAGTATTACTGAGAAGCAGCTGGACCAGAATGGAGAGTGAGTAAAATAGTGATTCTTACAAGAAAAAACATGTGACTGTTGCATTTATGTAGAAAGAGGAATTTGCAGTAAAATATGGAGACATGATAATAGTCACAAAGATTCTCTGCCAATCTAGTATGTAGAATCTAAAGGACCATGTAACATTTTGGCAGAAAATCTTGATTGAATAGAGAAATATGTCTAACGTCCAGGATTGAGATAATTCTAAAAGTACATTTCATATGATCTTGGATTACGCATGTCAATTAAAAAGAATACAATCTTGATATTATAGAAAAGCTTAATATTGCGCATAGAGTACTTTAAGAGTGCTTTAGAATGTATAATTTGGAAAGGGTAAATAAATGACTGCATGACATCAGTATACCTTTAACCAACGAAGGTGGGAACAAAAAGCCAAAAATAAGCATTAATAATAAATTGAAATGATAGACTTTGAGATAGCATAAATAAATAAATTAAGTAGCAATGATATATTCAGATCAACTTGGGTTAATTTTCTTTATTAAAAATAAGATAACAGAGTGAGACCCTCTGTCTCACTCAGACTAGAGTGCAGTGGCCTCATTTTGGCTCACTGCAGCCTCAACCTCCCAAGCTCAAGATTTCTCCAACTTCAGCCTCAGCATTTAGCTGGAACTACAGGCACAGGCCACCATGCCCAGCTCCTTTTTCTTTTTTTTTTTTTTAAACGAAGAAGTCTCATTATGTTGTGCAGGCTAGTCTGGAACTCCTAGGCTCAAGTGATCCTCCTGGTTTGGCCTCCCAAATGCCAAGGATTATATGCATGAGCCCCATGCCCAGCCAATTTGTCTTAATTTAGACAAATTTTGATACCGGACTTTAATTAGGTGAAAATAAGCAAAACAGCACTAAATTTGGCTAATCACAAAATGATGAGAAAAAATAATTTTCAGAATCTTAATGTTGTTGAAGGGCTGCAAACTAACAGTACCTTATGTCCTCAAATGCATAGAAAAATCAAGTGCCTTTGTACTCAGTAGTGAGTAAGCCATTCTTTTTTTTTATAATTAGCACAGAGACAGATGCAAAATCTGTGTAAATAGATGTATATAATAAGGAAAATTATGTAAGGCACTGGGAGTATTCAACCAATGGCCCTCAGTGGACTGTGTTTCATGTAGTCAGGAAATTAGAAGTTTGATCTTTCCAATTAGCTTTTAACATTAAACAGATTGGCCATTGAAATATTTTATTAAACATGCAAGAAAGTAAATTAAATTTATTTATATATGAATACAATCAAACGAGAAGTTTTTAAACTTCTGCATTATGTTGCAAAATGTGTTTTCTGCTTCCAGAGCTCTACTCTATGTAAACTATTACAGCTTTTCCCAACAAAGCTGGGTATTGGGAGTGTGGTGAAAGTGAGAAATTAACTGAACTTTTCTGGGATTGATGAAATGAGAGTTTATGTATGGATGTTTTTGTGGATCACTGCTTTTTAAAATGAGAAAAATAAACCCAAAGAGATAGCAATATATTAAAAAGTACCTTTCGAAAATAGGTTTAGTTATTCCTATTCATTTGTAATTACATTTACTCAGAATTGAGTGATTATGAGCACATATTTAAATGAAGTCATTCTAATTGGAGCTATGAACTCACAATATTATTACCAAAAAATGCTATGTTGAAAGGAAAAATGTTTTAATTTACACATAATAAATATACATCAGTCCTTTGAATATGTTGAGGTGTATGAGCTTTCTCAGGTTTCCTGTAAGAATCTCTTAGCATATCAATAAGTGATTATAATTCTTCTTTGTCTTCAAAAAGGCTTTGGGTCACTGCCAAAATGTTCTTAATATCTAATATTCAGTAAGAACTATAAATCTTAGTTTACATAGCACTCTTTTAATTATGGAAATAAGTTTATAAGAGTTAATATCACAGTAGATAAAAACCTTGAAAATAATTTTCAGCCGTAAACATGTCTGAATTTACATTAGCTTTTATACTTAGCTCTAATCAATTATCAGTAACTTTACATTTTGAGTTTTTTAAACTATTAGTGGAAAATTAAAATCATGTACAAGGATAGAGAATCTAGTACAATTCATGTCTAGGCACTCATTACCACGTTTCAACACCCTTTAAGTGATGTCTTGTTTTGTTTCATTTATATCCCCAATTTATTCCCTACCATGACTATACCTGAAGACTTTGAAGCTAATAGCAAATATCATATTACTTAATCTATTCATGTTCCCATGTTCTATAATAGGTTTTAATAGCTTGAATTATAACATAAAACGAAGCTTATTTATTGTAATCTGTTACTAAGTCTAAATTCTCTCACTTAATCTAGGAATTTAATCTTCATCTCTCCTTTTTGTCTTTGTATGTATTTTATGAAGAAACTGAGTCTTGTTCTCTAAAGAATTTCTCACAGTCTGAATTTTGCTGATTGCACGTCTGTTTCCTAACATATTTTATGCTTTTTTTTTGTAAATTGTTGGTAATACTGCAATGCACTATCTAATTTAACCTTAAATATTTTTGCAAGAGTACTTCACAAGTGAAATTGTGTACTTTCATGATGAGGAAAATCACATCCGTTGTCTCTTTTTATTTTGGTAATTTAATTATTATGAGATTAATTAATTTATTAGCAGTTTGAAATTGATGATATTAAAATCCTGTTATTGTTTTCTGATTTAATATTTGGATTTTCTATATTAAAAATTCCTCATTATGTACAATTTGATTATCTAGTGAAAAGTGAAAGGTTAAATATTCAATATTTGTCTATAATGGTTAGTTTTCAGAATGAATTGATATCCTAGAATCCTCCAAAATTGATCAAAGTGTTTTCATTTCTTAATATAATTATAGATTCATTGATTTTAATGTATTTGATGTGATTCAATATTTTTTGGCTGTGTTCTTACTGATGCTGAATTTATCTCATTATTGATCATTAAGAATCACTTCAAGTTGTTGCCTGTTTCCTCTTGACAAAATACAAGTAGTGAAAGGGTTTTTTCATTATAAAATTAGAAGTCTACCAGGCTCATCTTGAACACACCTTGCCCCAACATATCTCTTAATAGTATTGGTTGCATTGAGGAGGAAATGGCAATGAGAGGCCTAAATCTGGATGCTAGGGTTGCTTGTTTCTACTGAATTAATCATCATTTAAAATTGTAAAGGGTAGAACTAGGAAATATAGTCGTTACATTCTCAATTAACTTTAGGTCTTAAGAGTTTTTATTCACATTTTCTTTGCTCCAAACAATCATTAATTTGTTTAGCCCATTAACAGAAGTCTGCAGAAACCCAGATTTGACTGCTGCTGTTAGACTAAAGACAGAACTCCCCAGAATCGACCTTGTGATCATATTTTTGATTTTCTAATTTGGGGTTTTTGGTTTTGGCTTTCTAATTTTTTCAATGTTTTGAAAACACCAAAATTTATTTTCTTTCTTGCCTTTACTTCTACAACTTAGTGAAATCATATGTGTTTTTTTGCCAGCTGTGATTTGCCCAATAGTGCTGACTGTGAGAACAGTGAAAATATATTTTCATCTAGTTTTGCCATAGATACTGTCTTTTAGATTTCTGTTTTGCCAGAATAGTTGCTCTGATGTTTTTTAGGGAGGGAATTTTGAAGTATAAAACCTATGTCTCTGCCATTTTCTTCATCCCTAAACATTTTTTTTTTTTATGTTGCCCAGGCTGGTCTTGAACTCCTGGCCACAGCAACCGCTCCTCAACCTCCCAAGTAGCTGGGATTATAAGCATGAGCCATCACAATTGGCTTACTCTTAGATATTCCTAAGGAACATCTAGAAAAGTGAAATTATGAGGGCTTAAACCAGATCATGTCTCCTATTTTTCTTACAATTTCATGATCAATAGGAATTAAGTGATGAATACAAATGAGAAAACGATTAAAATACTTCTGTATACTGCAAGCAATATCAATTAGCTGAGAGTAAAAACAGAAATTTCAAGTTCTCATTAAGATAAAGCAATCATACTTTACCCTGCCTCTATGCATAAATGTATCCAAAGATCCTCAAAGAACGAGTGGAGCCACTCTCTGAAAATTCCTAACACCAAATCGGAGTAGGTAGATTAGGGTAGAAAACAAATACTTAAACAATAAATCACCCCATGAGTTTCATAGGATTTTTCCCTCTCTGTTATCTTCTGGTCTAGACACAATGGCAGAGCAAATCCTAAAACTGCACATTGAGCACTGACAGAAGCACTTCAAAATAAATACTTTCTGGCTTGAAGTGTGGGATGAGGAGCCACTTTGGGACACAGAGGGTGGAAAGAACCCTTTATTTTTAATCTTTATGTTATGTGCATGAACCTCATTTCTTCTTTTCTTATTTTATCATAAATGCATATTTAACAATTTCAAAGCTTCTTCAGAGTTCATGCTGAAAATAATAATTTGTCTTTTTTATCTTTCAAGCTATTAATGCGTTCCAAGATTTTAATAGATTTCTCAAAATTCAAATAATCATACATCCTTGAAATAAATCACAGTTGTTCACAGTTCATAGTATTTTCTTAATGTGGTGCTGGATTTAGTTTACTAATATTAAGTATTTTTAATAGATATTAATAAGTGATATTCTGTAGTTTTAATGTTACTATGTTTATCAAGATTAGATATTGATGTTATACTTGCTTAAGAAAAATAAGTACAGAATGTTTTCTTCTTTGTTAATGTTTTACGACAACTTATGATACAGTGAAACTACCTGGAAATTGAACATATGGTAGGCGTTTTCTTAAAAACTTTAACGCCTGGTGAGTGTTTTTTGGAGGGGAGGGTGTAGCTTTTTAATAGCTCTCTGTATTCTTCTATGTAAAGTTGTTTGTTTAGTCTTTCACAGTCTCAAATTCTGTTACCTTCTTTAGCTTTCCTTTTTCATAATCCTTTTCCTTTGGTGGTGATAGGGAGTAGGGAATGCATATGGGTAGATGGCATGCCCATTCTTTTTATTTTGCTCAAACTAACAAATCTCTGAGGTATGAATAAATAACATTTTGGTTCTTACAGTAACTGAAAAATTATTGTCCACCCTCGTCACAGTTTAATGAATGACCATTTCTTTTTCAATTCACTCTTGTTTTTCTACTGAGTCAGACTGGAGTGTGTGATGGGAGAGGTAAATAGCTGCGGTGGCATATGGTCATTTTAAAAAATATTTGCTGGTTAATGTTTTGTGAGATTACTTTTTCTTATCTCGTTATAAGAGTATAATATATATTCTTATAATATATCTTCTAATTCCAACGTGGTCCAGGAGCCTCTTTCCCTGCCATGGAGCATCAGGCACATGGGTCCTTCCCTTATTTGTCCATTGCACCTCTGGGTAGATTTGTCCTCCTAGGAGCTACTCATCTACTCTCCAGCATGACTTCTGGGATCTGCAGATAAATTACTACCTATTTCTATATAGCAAGATAACCCCAGACTTAGAAGTTAACAAAACAAAACAAAACATTGTTTCACAGTTCTGTGAGTAGGGAATCCAGGAGCAGCGTAGCTCTGTGGTTGTCTCTCAGTTTTCTCATAATGTTGAAGTGAAGCTATCACCTGGGATGGTAGTCAGCCAAAGACAACTGGGGCTGAAGGATTCACTTCTGTGCTCATTCATGTGGTCGTTTGCTTCGGTTCTTCATATGGTGTTAGACTGATGGACAGAGTTTCTCACTATGCCACATGGGGCTCTCTAGGAGGATGCTCATAGCAAGGCATCTTCCTTACCCTAATGTGAGTGACGGGGACAGAGAGAGAGGAAGAGATCCCAAGATGGAAGCCAATGTCTTTTTATAACCTAGTATTGAGATACCTCAAAACTTCTAGCACATGTTTGTTTTTTAATAAATGAGCCAGTATGTCCACTCCACACTCAAGTGGCTCATTTATAATGAATGCATACCAGGAGTTAAGACAATTGGGGCAATCATAGTGGCTACCTTTTCACAGAGGTTGAAGATGTGAGCCTTGAATCACTACCTCTTGGCGCTCTTCATGGTAGACTTCTAGGTTTTTTTTATTGATCATCATGTTATAAAATTAATTTCTTTAGGTTATATTTTCTTCTATTTCTCTTGTTGGTATACTTTATCACTGTTTTTCTATTTTTAACCCTCTTCCTGTTTGCCCTGAGAATACTTGCTGGCGGCACTTGCTGGCTGCAGCATTTACCCAGAGATAATTTTGCCACAAAGTATCTCGCTTTTATTATTAAAATGTCAAATCCCAGAAAGTATAGCATTCCTAGGCGTGATGTTAATGTCGTTCTCAGTTGCTGGCCAAAGTTTCAAGAGTCTGATTTTTCCAAAATAGATGATTCTGATGGTTCTGATGATTTTGATGTTAGTTCTATTTAGATATAACTATAAGGACAGTTTTTATGTTTTATTTTCACATTGAAAATCAGTCATATTTGCTTCAGCCTCAAAGAGAATATTTATGTAAAATTAAATCAGCACTGGCAGGTAGTTGCACTTTTTTTTTTTTCTAAATGGGAAAAGAGTTAAAAATCTATTTCATTAGCCAGTATGGAAGAAAAGAATTTCTCTAGTTTTAGTTTGCCAAAATTATTTAAAATATCTCTCACAAATTATTGATATTATTTAAAACTGTCCTTAATTGTAGTAACACGAATGTGCTTGGCAAGGTAGTGAGAACCACAAGACTAGATGTCTTTTATCAGAATTGAACTATTAGGTATACTATGAAAAGATTTGATGAGTTGGGTTACAAAAATCACTGTCAGTACTCGAGTTCCTCCAGCTTTAAGTTTCTCTGATTTTAGTGTTAAAAGTCTGTGATATTATCCACTTTGGAACCCTTGTGAGTCAAGAAAGTTATTGGTGACCCACTTTAATACTTAAGTGTCAAACATCTGGCAACTACTTCACAGATTTGTCTGTCAAGACCATTTGCTAGCTGATCTGAGACAGCTGGCTGATTGAATGTCTGTCCTATATATTATTAACTTCAATCTTTTGGAACCACTTCCCATGACAAACCATGTCCTGTCATTTTCAACCTTCTTTTTGCCATTATGGTTGACATCTTCCGAATATGTGCATGAAGATTTCTTTCTGTCAACCTGGAAATATTCTCCATATGAGACAAGAATCTTGAAATAAAGTTGCTGCGGTGACTGTCACAGATCAACTAAATGCAGTTTAATATATATGGTGTCACAGATTTTAAATGGTAATGGAATAGCATTACATACAGCACAAAGAAGACAATTTGTTTCATGTTCAACTATTTTAAGGTACTTTTACATATGTAAGACATTTGTTTTCAGAGTATAATGCTACACTTCAATTGGGCAGAGGTTATTTTATTAATTAAAGAAATAATGGAAAATAAGGATAAGAAAGGTCAATGGTTCCTAAAAATGATATTGCATGATACAGACTTTGTGTTGTAGAATCTAAGTAGACCCCAACATTTCTTAATTGTTGTTCAGGAAAGGCTTTACAATATTCTTTTACCTCTCTTATTACAATAATTATGCTATGGTTTGAATGTTCATTTTGCCTCCAAAATTCATATGGAAAGTTAATCACCAATGCAACAATATTAGCAGATGAGGCCTTAGGAGGTGATTAGGCCACAAGAGCCTAAGCTCAAGAAATAATTAGTGCCTAAAAAAGGACCACAGGTGCCAAATTAATCCTTCTGTCCTCTCTTCCATGTGAGGACATGGCATTCATCCCCTCCAGAAAATGCAACAAGATGCATCTTGGAAGCAGAGTGCAGCACTAACCAGACAGGAAATCTGCTGATGCCTTGATCTTGGACTTCCCAGCCTCCAGAACTATAAAGAATGCATTTCTTTTCTTATAAATTACCCAGTCTATGGTGTTCCATTAAAGTAGCACAAATGGACTAGGACAACACATAAATAACTCAAGCCAATTTCTCGCTTACATTTGTTAAAATAGTGATGTACAAATCTCAGAAATAATCAACAACAACATACCATTTCACACCTCCCTCATCCCTAATACACAATTTCTAACCTATCCTGAAATCGAGAAGTCTTATACTTTGCAAATGGCATGGCAACTTTATGTCCATTTAAAATTGTCTAAATATTTATTACATTTCTGGAGTCTAGAGCACACAGCTCATGGCCCTGGTAACATCCATGTTATCAGACTATAAATTTATTTCTCTTCTTGAACATCCTGCCCTGTTCATCATAGGTTATCAAATGGGTTTCAATTTGGTCTTTACTATGCTTTCACCTCTTCATGCTCACTTCTAAGTCAACTCCACTCCTTCTCTATTTTGCCCAATACACTTTCTAGTTACATAATAAGATAAATCTAGAAAAGCTGCCCAAGGCTGACCATTCTCTATATGAATTTTCCAACTACATTGAAAGACCAAACCCTGTATCCCCAACATTGTCCTAACTTAAAGGTATACTTGTAGTGGCACCATATAAACCAGGCAAATTGTTTAAAAGTGTATCGGGAAGTATTTGGCATTTCCTAGTTATAATTTAAAGGATGTAATTTTGGCACAGGATTTCTGAATAACTGTTATTAGACAGAGTTATTTGTATTTTCCACTACCATTTTTAGAAAGGGAATTTCACTCTGGATAGCGGGTTAGTGTGTGTGTGTGTGTGTGTGTGTGTGTGTGTGTGTGTATGTGCCCATGTGCAGGTGAGGAGAGAACAAACTACTTGATTCTTTCATAAGTTATTAAGTGACACTTTTTGGGCCTGACTGTCAAATGAAATTTTCTGCACAATACTTAGAAAGCATTTACAGGTTTCTGTGTGAGGTGAAGAAAAAAGAAAATGGAAATATTGTGGATTCATGAGCTACAAGAAGAATCATCAAACTTTTGAAAAGTTATCAACCTCATAGCTTGAGTGTGAATGAATTAGTTTTCACAGAAATCAATGAATGGGCTGGATTTTACAGCCAAGACATAATGGAGGCAAAAAAGAGCAGGCATTGATTTATAGAAATTTGAATCCTTCTTCTGGAGTGACATACATTCATAAGATTATGATTTGGATTAAGTTTAATCTGATACCTAAATGTCCAAGTGCATAGTTTACATTTGATTTACACAGTGGTACAGTAATTTTAACAAAACTGAATTTTTGTAACAAATTATATACACTTGAGATAGAGAAAAAACTGTTGACTCCTTTATCATTAAGTTAAAGAAAATCATATGGCAGCATATCACTTGTATGAGCTTCTGAATGAAGACAATATCTTGATGTACAAATTCTGTTTTTCAACCAATGGATCGTACTTAAGCATATTTAAATATGATGCTCAGTAAAAAGAACTTACAACATTATAATTTGTAATGTTTGAAATGGACATGAAAGTAGAATGGAACATTTGTATCTACATGAGTAACTATCATTTATCTATCTAAAGTTTATTAAACATTTATGAATGAGAGCATGACATTGGAGTCACATTGCTTTGGGTTTGAAATCTGAATCCCCTATGTGTCAGGTAAAAACCCTGAAAAAGTTACTTAACCTGTCTGTTTATCAGTTTCTTTATAAGACACAGATCATAATAATATCTACATCATAGGATCATGGTGATTATAAAATCAGTTAACATAAATGAGTTAATAAGGCCTGGATTTTAGAAGTGTAGTGTAAACCAAGTACCTAGCATGCTACTTACAGTGTTTATCATTATCTCTTATAACTTTAAGTTAAATTGACGTTCTTGGTAAATTTCAAACACAATTATATCTGGGTCCACATCAGGAAATTTGAACATACAATTCATCTGTTTGGAGCTCACTTCCCTCATTTGTTTTCATAGCTTACTACCTCAGTGCATTCAGGTTTCTTTTTCAAAACACATAAACAGAGATGCCTTGTTAAACTACCCAGTCCAAAATTGTCTTTTTTTATTTATTATTTTTGTTCATCTATGTCACCATTTGCTATTGTTATTAAATTTATTTGTAGTTTACTGCCCACTAACATAGAAGTTCCATGAAAAGAGAGACGTGCCTAGTTGCCCCCATTATCTTAGTGCAAACATTTTTTTTTCCCTGAAACTGAAACAATAATCTTCCTTTTATGGAGATGCAGTTAAAGGGTACATAGGGTAATTCACACTAATAGGGTCTCTCATACTTGCAAACTGTTATGGAATAATCAATTTAAGGGCAACAACTGAGCTCTTCATAAATTGAGGAAAATTGCCATGCATGAAGATGTTTTTCCTGAGCCCCCACCTCTGACTCTACATATTCTTTAAACATATCTCTCAAAAATTTGGAGTTAACATAGTAAATCATATTTATGTATTTCTTTGGGTTTTGAAATTACTTATGGATCATGTAGACCACTTAAAAATATTTTTAAAAATCTTTAAAGCTAAAGATGAACATTTGTGACAACTAGGAATATTTGGGTACTTTGTGTTTCTCTCCCTCTTTTTATGTCTCTCTATCTCTCTCTGATAAAAGTATGTTTCTGGATAATTTATTTTAAAACTAGAATTTTGGTTATAGTTCCAGAGATCTCTTGTAAAGCACATTTCTTATAGTTAACAATATGGTGCTGTGCACTTCAAAATTTGTTAAATAATAGATTTCATGTTAAGTATTCTAAAAACACACACACATACACACTTGGACACAAGACAACTTTGGTTGATATTGAACACATTTATTACCTTGATTGTGGTGATGATGGTATTATGGGTGTTTGCATATGTCCAAACTCATTAAATTGTACACATTAAACATGTGAAGTTCTTTGCACATCAACTATATCTCAATAAAGCTGTTAAAATTAAAGCAAATTTAGTGTTATTATTTAAACTTATAACTCTCATAGGCACAGAGTAAACAGATAAAGAAATATCTACCAAACAAACAGAAAAAAGCAGGAGTTTCTATTCTAATTTCAGGCAAAACAGACTTTAAAGTGACAAAGATAAAAAAGACAAAGAAGAGCGTTATATAATGGTAAAGAGTTCAATCCAACAAGAAGACCTAACTTTCCCAGATTTATATGTACTCAACACAAGAGCACCAAGATTCATAAAGCAAGTTCTTAAAGACCTATGAAGAGACATAGATAACCACCTAGCAATACTGGGAGTCATCAATGCTGCACTGACAGTATTAGACAGATCATCCATGCAGAAAACTAACAAAGATATTTGGGACCTGAACTAGACACTTGACCAAAGGAGCTCAATAGAAATCTACAGAACTTTCCATACAAAAACAGCAGGATAGATGTTCTTTTCATCTGCACATAGCACATAATCTAAAATCAACCATACATTCAGTGATAAAACAATCCTCAGCAAATTAAAAAAACCTAAAATCATATCAACCACACTCTTTCACCATAGAACAATAAAAACAGAAACCAACACAAAAGCTCAAAGCCATACAATTACATGGAAATTAAACCTGTTTCTGAATGACTTTTAGAAAAATAATGAAATTAATGCAGAAATCAAGAAATTCTTTAACGAGAGCAAAGATACAAGACAGCATGGTCTCTGGGACACAGCTAAAGCAGTGTTAAGAGGTTTTATCAAAAAGAAAGATTTCAAATTAACAACTTAACATCATACCTAGAGGAATTAGAAGAACGAGGACAAACCAATTCCAATGCTAGGAGAAGACAAGAAATAACCAAAACTAGAGCTGAAATGAAAGAATTTGAGATACAACAAAACATACCAAAGATCAAGGAATCCAGGAAATTTTTTAAAGAATTAACAAGACTGATTTACCGCTAGATAGACTAATAAGGAAAAAGAGAGAAGATCCAAATTAACACAATCATAAATGACAAAGGAGATAGTACCACTGACCCTACAGAAATATAAAATCTCTCAACGACTACTACAAAAATCTCTATGTACACACCTTAGAAAACTTACAACTTAACCTCCCAAGATGGAAGCAAGAAGAAACTGAATTATTGAAAAGAACAATAATGTGTTCCATAATTGAGTCAGTAATAAGAAGCCTACTATCCAGAAAAATAAAACAGAATAAGATGGGTACACAGCTGAATTCTACCAGAGGTATAAAGAAAAGTTGGTACCACACCTACTGAAATTATTCCAAAAACAGACTGAAAAGGAGGTACTCCTCTCTAAATGATTCTCAAAGTTAAGCATCATTCTGATACCAAAACCTAGCAGAAGCACACACACAAAAAGAAAACTTTAGGCCAATATCCTTGATGAACATACATGCAAAAATCCTCAATAAAATACTAGCAAACTGAATCCAGCGTCACATCCTAAGCTAATCCAGCGCAATCAAATAGACTTTATCCCTAGGATGCAAGGTTGGTTCAATGTATGCAAATAAAAAATGTGATTTACATAAATAGAACTACAATCAAATACCACATGATTATGGTATTTGATTTAGGACTTTGATTTTCATAGTGCTAATCCCAGTTAGTTCTAGGGACAGACATTCTGATTTCTGCAACTCTTTAATTTTGTAGCTGTTTATTTCTTCTTTCAACATGTATAAAGTAAAGTAATTCACTTTTGTTTGGCCTGTTTGGCCCATTATTTTTTAACTTACAGCCTCTGCACAATTCATACCAATTCTATAATCAAACACATTTGCAAAGGAAAATTCAAGGACTTTATAATTATCGGTAACCACAAAAAAGTAAGAACGTGTAGTGGTTCACAACTGTATATGATCACAAAACATTCTCTATGTCTATTACCAGCAAAAACCATTTTGAAAACAAATTTAACCATAGAAATATTTTAGAATTGCAAAATGATCTTTTTTATATCTGACCTCATGCTAATTTTTGTGTTCTATTTTGATTGCATGAGCTTCTCTTCTGGTATAAACAGTTTAGGAAATCATTAGTAACAAATCTGCCTAATACCTTCACACACCTGTTCCATTACACATGCCTTCCTTCTATTTAATAAATGATCTATTCACATATACATATTTTAATAGTCTCTGATAGGCAAATTTCCACTCACATTTTAATACATAGTTCAGCTTTTACTAACATTATGCAACTTAAAAATGCCTACTATTTTCACTTCACATTTTTACAATCTATGACAAACATTGAATTATAATTATGTCTTGGTTTATCTTTTTCTTGCACTAGGACATGAGCTTTTCAATTTTAGGAGCAGCATTTTATTTATTCTGTGTTCTTGTTACTGTATATAATAATTATATGATAGTAATAACATGTTAATTTGAATTAAAATTAATATTTTCAAATAATAACAGATTGGTAGAGGTATATAATAGTCCATATTTTCTCTCAGTCCATCTCTCAACCAATTCATAAATGTTTTTCTTTCTCTATTTCTTTGGGAATGTAACTTTACACAGACTAGAAAGGCAGAAATTGAAATAAGAGTTTGAACAAAAGAATGTGAATGGTGATTAGTAATTCCTTGTTCCACTGAGCTAAAGTCTTAGGCCCCATTTGCATTTCATTGGCACTTTCAGATCAGTAGCCCTCCATTCTTCATGATTTTCCCATTTGACTCATAAACCATCCATTTTATCACCCTTTATTGCCCTTTATTTTAGTTCTGTGAAGACCCAAGTCACTCCAGATAGTCTAAATGATTTTAACTATTGAATTACTGTCACTCTCTTTAATATCAGTACCACTTTTGTGGTAATTCTAGGTGATTTCCATGTCCACATAGATTATTCTTTCCATAACCTAGCCTCTTTGCTTTAATTTCTACTTTTCCAATCACCTTTTTTTCTACCACTTCCTCAGCTATTACCTTTGTGGATATAAATTTATTTTTCTATAATTCCAACAATCCAGTCTCACACAAACCTGTGTTCATTGTGCTACCCTACTATTTTTGTATCAAAATAAATTTCCATGTTTATTACAGTTGGTTTCCAAATTATGATAGCTCCATTTATGATTATTTTTACTTTATGATAGTTCAAAAATGATACCAATTCAGTAGAAAATGCACTCAAATTTTGATTTTTTTTCTAGGGTCAAAGATATGTGGTACAATACTCACTTCTGATGCGGGGCAGTGGCACTCAGCCACAGTTCCTACTCAGCCACATGGTTCTTGTGCGTAAATGACAGATAGTCTATAGTGTATCATGCATGTTTTTATTTTATCATCACTTACCACTAAAATTTAGAAATCAATGTATTACCCCCCTTTCTCATGCATTATTATATTTTTCCAGTTTCCAGGTTAATTTGATTATTCTCATTAGCATAAAGCATGTGTCATACTTCTAGGTTTGAAAAAAAAAAACCGTAACTCGATTAATCCAATACCCCTTCATAGAATTTCTCCTAGGTTTCCCATACAGATGATAAATAAACAGAAAACAAACAATATAAATGTTTTCCCTTTTCACTATTTTTTTCTGAGACCCACTCCACTAAGGCTTTATATCTCAGACAATACACAAACAAAAGTATTTTCCAGGTAAAAGTTGACATTCATGTGGCTTACAAGAATGAGTAATTCTGAATATTTGATTTTTCAGACACTACTCGAACTCAGCGTTTCCTCTAATTCACAAATGCCTCCATTCTATTCTGTTTATTTACCTTTCATATCTCTGTTGTCCAAGCTTAGAAGTTCACGTTTCACTTTTATGCGCTTTTTGTTTTCTATCTGCACATACTTCC
This sequence comes from Symphalangus syndactylus, assembly GCF_028878055.3. NCBI lineage: Eukaryota > Metazoa > Chordata > Mammalia > Primates > Hylobatidae > Symphalangus > Symphalangus syndactylus. The sequence goes on along the minus strand of NC_072437.2, from coordinate 33,338,871 downwards.
TTTGTGATTTCATTCATTTTATGGTGTAAAAACTATATAGATACACTTGTGACATTCAAAATCGTATATTTATACTAGAACTTTCCTTTGAACTATAGATTTACAAATTCAACTTGCTAAGTGTTTTCAAGTTTAACAGGCTCAAGTATAACATAACCAAAACTAGATTCTTAATGTTTTCCCTCACACTAAAAATATTTTCATCATCTTTATTCCTTTTATTTCCTTGCAACTCATACCCAGTCTGTCAGCAAATCTATTGGCTCTAATTCCATAATATATGCAAACTACAGGCGTCTCTTTTTACCTCAATTGCTGCTAACTTAGTACAAACCATTATCATCAATTTTTCTTGATTAATGTGATAGCCTCTAGTTCTTCCCCTTTTCATTTTTCTGACCTGTTAACAATTCTGAAGGCATATGAACCATATGATTCCTCTGATTAAAACCTTCCAATGGCTGTACATCTCTCAGAGTGAAAATCAGAGTCCCGGTAAGATATGGAATCCCATTACGTTGGGATATCCTCTCATATTCTTAAAATCACTCATTCAGACCCAGATGCCACCGCCTTTTGCCTTTTCCTACAGGGAAGGCAGCATGATTCCTTCATCAAAGCCTTTAACAGTTTCGTACCCTTAGCCTAGAATGTCTTTTATTTGAAAAATACAAGCTTGCTCTACAATTTCATTTTGGTCTTTGTTTAAATATCTTATCAGTGAGGACTCGTCTAACTAAACTTACTTAGTTACTTTCCCATTATAATGTTTGTTAGGCACCTATGGCATTTTTTTCTCCCAAACACTTATGGGCATTTAACATAATATATGTTTAACTTTAAATTAATAAAAGGGAGTTGTGGTGAGCATAGCCTGTGAGCGTCCCAGCCCTGCATGCTCCCTCCTATTCTTATAAAATGATAATATTATTATGGAATAATAATTAATGAAAGAATTTTGCTGAAGATCATAAAATAGAAAAAAAAACCTGTCAATAAATGCACAAAGAAAAACAGGAATGCAAGAGAACACTCTAATGCAAAGTGTCCTCTTGATGTTTGTCTCATTTGATCCTCAAAAGAAAAGCTAGTGAATATTTACTAGTACCATTTTAAAAATGGGAAAATACAGTAAATGATAATGCTCCCAAATCATTATATCTAATAATTTGAAATCAGAATGAGAACCAAGGTTTTCAGACTCCACATGTCCTTTCCATCATATCATATTAATTCCAAGAAATGGAAGACAGAAATCAGACCTGTAAGAGCAACAGGCCAGGAAGAAATTGTAATGAACATAGCTAAATAGTATTATGTAGCTGCAAAAACAATGCTTTTAATAGGGCTTTATATTTTTCTAAAATACTTTCATTATAGCAAATGGTGATCCGATGACAACGTGTATGAGGTAATTCAAATTAAACATAATTACATATTTTCTATTAATACTGTTAAAATTGTATCATCACTCTGAAATATGAAATGGAAAAATGAAAAATATTTCTTATAGAGCCTCTGAGTTTATAATCTCCATAGCATCTATCATAAAACTACATTAATTACCACACATTTATACAATACAATTGGGAAAGAAAATACTTTTAAAAATATTTTAAAATAAGGCACTATGAAAATAAACATGTAACTGAACCAGTATAAACTAGCATCTTTATGAAAATCATGATTTTATCTCTATTAATTTACCAGTGCACAGAATATTGAATTCAAGAATCCAACTAAAGTATACCAAAACCATAATATTGACTTCCAAAGAAAAAAAATTCCACATTTGGGGATTATGCAATGTTAGTGATTTAGACATTAAAGTAAAAAAATACATAAAAATGCACTCAAGTTATTGAAATACTTTAATATCACAAAAGTGTGGACATGTATGTGAAAGAACCACATAGTTATATGTAACATATAACTATATTGTGGATATATATTTTATATATGCACTTTTACATAGAAATGTAAGAATGCTTTCTACTCCATGAATCATGTTTAAAATATAATTATTAATTACAGGATTCATCAGAACTCAATTACAATAGGCTTTTGAATTTTTTCTTTTGACTACACAACAGTGTATATTTGTTTGCTTAAATCTTTATATTTACTTGCATATCAATCCAAGATTTTCTATTTTTATATATTAACATATTATTATAAAATATTCTAACCAGGCACGGTGGCTCACGCCTGTAATCCGAGCACTTTGGGAGGCCGAGCCAGGTGGATCACGAGGTCAGGAGATCGAGACCATCCTAGCCAACATAGTGAAACCCCATCTCTACTAAAAATACACAAATTAGCCGGGCATGGTGGCGCATGCCTGTAATCCCAGCTACTCAGGAGACGGAGGCAGGAGAATCCCTTGAACCAGGGAGTCGGAGGCTGCAGTGAGCCGAGATGGCGCCACAGCACTCTAGTCTGGCGACAGAGCGAGACTCCATCTCAAACAAACAAACAAACAGACTATATATATATATATATGTATATATATATTCTAAAAGTGATATTACATGAAATCAAATAATTTTGTCCCAAATTATATTGGGAATACTGTTGATGTTTACCAGTCAAACCACTAAGAACACATCTGTAGTTAAAAAAAAGTTAAATTTATTAAACTTTATGAAGCAATGAAGACAATAAAACAGGAGCCTTGGGGAGTATCTCTAAGAAAATTTAGGGGCTTCTTATAAGATTCAGACTTGTTTTAGTTGATTTACAGAAGATTCAAGAAAGTCAGGTTTTGCTTTGATGTGTGCGCCGTTATGAAATGGAAGTGAACTAACTAGGAGCTGAGAATAGTGGAGTGACTCTAGTGGTGTCCTTGGCGGAATAGTGTCAATGACAAGTGGGATATTTGGTCATTTTTACGGTCCAGTAGATTTCTTGTTTTTGTCTGTACTCATGTGATTAGAGAAGCGTGAATTTTTGGTCTTATTCTATCACAGTCACCGAGTAACTTTATCCGATATTAGAGTTCTGTGAAATTGTGTATGTACACAATAACAGCAGGTCTGGCTGGTAGCAAAAAGCCAGGTACCAGATGAAAGCTCATAGGAATTGTTTTTTTTATTAATACCTATAAAAACTTTTAACTACATATCATTTTCAAATATTAATAATTTTTCTGTAATGAGCACAAGTATAAACTTCTGTAATGTTATTTTTCTAAGCTCTTTTCTATAATAATTCTGATAATTCTACCATTAAAAATTATCATTTATCTAGTCATTTTATTTTAATTTTTTAAATAACCTATGTAATTAAGCCTCCTTTCAGTGTTTTGGGCAAGTATATAATTTTAAACTATTTTTCCCCTATCCTTTAATCATTTCCTGTGCATTTTATCTTTTGTATTTTATCTCTTATTGTATTTTGTATTTTGTATTTCTCTTATTTGTATTTTGCATTTTATCTCTTATTTCCCATACCTTCAAATAGAAACTGGGTAATTTATCCAAAGATTAATTAGAATACAAAATCCACTTCAAACTACAGCTTTGGTCAAAGAATTTCATTTATAATACCAGTTGTCTTGAGACATGTAGGCACATTAGCTTGAACAGACAATAAATCATAAGTTGAAATTTGAGTGATCTGGCAGAATTTTATTTTCTACCAAAAGGTTCTGATATGATTTGGCTCTGTGTCCCCACCCAAATCTTAACTCAAATTGTAACCCCCATAATTCCCATGTGTCCCCCACTTGTCAAAGAAAGAACAAAATGGAGGTAATTGGATCATGGGGGAAGTTTCCCTCAGGCTGCCCTCACAATAATGAGTGAGTCTCATGATCTCTGATGGTTTTATAAGTGTCCACCATTTCCACTACCTGCACTCACTCCATCTTGCCACCCTGTGAAGAAGCTGCCTTTTCCTCCTCTGCCTTCTGCCATGATTATAAGTTTCCTGAAGCCTCCCCAGCCATGTAGAGCTGTGAGTCAATTAAACCTCTTTTTTTATATATAAATTACCCAGTCTTGAGTATTTCTTCATGGCAGCATGAGAATGGACTAATATGGTAAGTTGGTACCAGGAGTGGGATTCTGCTGTAAAGATACTTCAAAATGTGGAAGCGACTTTGAAATTGGGTAACAGTCAGAGATTAAAATAGTTTGGAGGGCTCAGAAGAAGACAGGAAGATGTGGGAAAGTTTGGAACGTCCTAGAAACTTGTTGAATGGTTCTGACTAAAATGCTTATAGTGATATACACAATGAGGTCCTGGATGAGGTGGTTTCAGACGGGTATGAGGAACTCTTTGGGAACTGGAGTAAAGGTGACTCTTGCTATGCTTTAGCAAAGAGACTGGCAGCATTTTGCCCTTGCCCTAGAGATCTGTGGAATTTTGAACTGAGAGAGATGATTTAGGGTATATGGCAGAAGAAATTTCTAAGGAGCAAAGCGTTCAAGAGGAAGCAGAGAGTTAAGATTTAGAAAATTTGCAGGCTGATGATGTGACAGAAAAGAAAAATCCATTTTGGGGGAAGAAATTTTAGCCCACTGCAGAAATTTGCATAAGTAACAAGGAGCTGAATGTTAATCTCCAAGGCAATAGGGAAAATGTCTCCAGGGCATGTCAGAGACCTTCACCACAGCCCCTCCCATCACAAGCCCAAAAGCCTAGGAGGGAGAAATGGCTTTGTGCGCTGGTCCCAGGGCTCTACTGCTGCTCTGTGCAGCCTTGGGTCTTGGTGCCCTGTGTCCCTGCCATTGCTAAAAATGGGCCAATGCACAGCTCAGGGCACTGATTCAGAGGGTACAAGCTCTAAGCCTTGGCAACCTACTAGCCATGTTGACCCTGCAGTTGCACAGAAGTCAAGAATTGAGGTTTGGGAACCTCATATTTGGGAACCTTATATTTCAGAGGACATATGTAAATGCCTGGATGTCCACGGAGAAGTTTGCTGCAGGGGTGGAGCCCTCATGGAGAACCTCTGACAGGGCAGTGTGGAAAAAAATGTATGGTCAGAGCCTTCACACAGAGTCCCCACTGGGGCACTGCCTAGTGGAGCTTTGAGAAGATGGCCATCGTCCTCTAGACCCCAGAATGGTAGATTCACTAACAGCTTACACTGTGCACCTGGAGAAGTTGCAGGTACTCTACACCAGCCCATGAAAGCAGCCGGGAGGGGCTCCATGCAAAGCCACAGGGATGAGTTGCCCAAGTCTATTGGAGCCCACGTCTTGCATCAGAGTGATCTGGATGTGAGACATTGAGTCAAAGGAGATTATTCTGGAACTTGAAGGCTTAATGACTGCTGCATTGGATTTTGGACTTGCGTTGGGCCTGTAGCCCCTGTGTTTTGGCCAATTTTTCCCATTTGGAATGAGTGTATTTACCCAATGCCTGTACCCCCATTGTATCTAGGAAGTAACTAAATTGCTTTTGATTTTACAAGATCATAGGCAGAAGGGACTTGACTTGTCTCAGATGAGACTTTGGAATTGGACTTTTGGGTTAATGCTGGAATGACTTAACACTTTGGGGGACCCTTGGGAGGGCATGATTGTGTTATGAAATGTGAGGACCTGAGATTTGGGAGAGGTCAGGGGTGGAATTATATGGTTTTGTTCTGTCCCCAACCAAATCTCACTTTGAATTGTAATCACCATAATTCCCATGTATAAAGGGCAGAGCCAGGTGGAAGTAATTAGATTCTGGGGGTGGTTGCCCCCATGCTGTTCTCGTGATAATGAGTGAGTCTAATGATATCTGATGATTTTATAAGCATCTAGCATTTACCCTACTTACAGTCACTCTTTCCTGCCACCCTGTGAAGTAGGTACTTGCTTCTTCTTTGCCTTCCACCATGATTGTGAATTTCCTGAGGCCTCCCCAGCCATATGGAACTGTGAGTCAATTAAGCTTCTTTTCTTCATAAATTACTAAGCCCCGAGTATTTCTTGATAGCAGCATGAGAATGGACTAAGAGAGGTTCACACACATTCCCTTACATGAAAGATAAAAGAAGAGGAAATTAAAAAGCATCAGATAGCCCAGCCTCCATATCATGAAGTTCATGTTATAGCATTCAAGTTGGAAAGCTGTAGGAATTAGAATACCGAAGGAATTTAGATGACTTGGGCAGGGATAGAGGCAGCTTACTACACTTTCTTAGACACTCCATATTACGTAGGACACCATGTATAAGGTAGTTTCATTCATTGATTTAACAACAATTTATTGCTGTAGGTGTTTATGTACACACACACACACACACACACACACAAATAACCCCTATCACCACCACAATTCTCTCTCAAAACAAACAAATCAACAAACAATAACAACAACATAAACCAAACAAGAATATTGTTCTCATAAGAGTTACATTCTACTGGGGGATACAGCTAACTTATAGACATCTTGTGACTAAATTATATTAAATGGGTCTGATATTATTTTAAAGACTTCATTAATTGGGAAAATAACCAATTTATGTAAACATCACATCTATTTCTGCCCACAGGAGTTCTCTAATTTCACAAAGTAAATAGGCCATTATTATTTTAGTGGTCATTTTGCAGGTAGCATGTCTTGTTATTCTATAGTATGCATCTTGTAAGTGGAAGTGAAAGAGATGGCACATGTAGTTTACTGTTTTCCTTCCAAAGATGGGTACCGTTGAATAGAAAAGTAACATTACTACTCTTAAAACTGGTATCTGTAATAAGATGTGGGGAAACAAGTATCAGTCACAGAAAGTACCCCTGTTTGTTAATCAGCCTCTAGGTTTAAGGAGAGACAGTAATAATTAATTATACATGTAAAACAAATGTTACACTACCTTGCGTTTTTAATGAATTTTCCTAATGCACTGAGAATTTTTGAGTTTAATAAAATCTAAATTCAAAAGAAAAGAAAATCAAAATATAGAAAGTTATGGATTTTAAGGCAGGAAAAATATATCAAGAAGAAAAAATAAATCAGTAAAAAGAACAGAATATTTGGAATGATTAGCTTGTTAGTATAGTCAGAGACATACCTCAATGAAATATCAATAAAGCAGTGAAAAGGTCAAAATAAGGAAAGTCCTGAAGAAAGTAAGAAAACCAGACATGAAGATTTCAGTTATGTCACTGCACCTCCAGCTTGGGTGACATATTGAAACCCCATCTGAAAAAAAAAAAGCACTCTTTAATCTTGAAATTTGAAATTTAAAAATCTTCTGGGTTACCTGTGTGTATGAGTGTGTGTGTGTATGTACTTAATACACTGGTTTTGCTTGAACATTTTTCCAATCTCTAGGGCTCCTGAATCAGCTCTTTTTGGGATCAAGAAAGTTCTTTGTACCAATACAGTGGATTGTTGTTTCTAAGATATTTGCATTGTTTTTCAGAATCTATATTTTGTAACCTGGATTTTTATAATATGCCTTCTATGACTTTACCTTTTGTTATTTTCTATTTCTTCATGTAATTTATTCTCGTTTTGGTGATCTTTCAAGAGTTTATTTTCTTTACTAACACTTATTCTGAAATACTGTGCTTACGAGTATCTTCCAATCACGTTTAACTTTGTCTTTGTTTTCATTGATCTTCATAGTAAACACTAGAAGAAGAAAGTTTAGGTAGTTCTTGTCTAATAGTCTTTTTTTTTTTTTTCTGTGAAGTGGGAAACAAGATACCTGCTGAGAGTGAAGGTAGGCAAGAATGAATAGAAGATGTAAGATTAGAGAAGTGGCTGAGCAAAACACAATAACTCACTAAAACTGAGAACCATACATTTATGGATTTTGCCCTCAGGGAGCATAAAATGCGTAAAATACAGTTGGGGAAAATGAGAAGTACTCAAACCATTACAACCCATACAAGTTACAGTGGTTCATGATTGTGAATAAAGAATACAGACACATTTAAGAGAGAGAGAGGGGAGAAAATAATAAGAGTTGGAGACTGGGAAGTTTTTAAAGAATGTTTTCTGTAAAAAAGAAGGAAAGAAATTTTGCCAGGAAGGGGAGGGGCAGCTAGTAGGGAACCATGAGTCAAGCAAAGATCATTTTGTAAGACTGAGAAATTATACCAAGTTTGTAGGCCCGTGTGACCTATTTATTAAGGAGAAACTGATTGTTCAAGAGGGTAGCAGTGGATAATTCCTAGGAGCTTTCTTGAGCAAGTAAGATAGTATTTAATATGTAAGCAGGCTTGACCTTGAGAACACATAGAACTTATCTCTATACTGCAAATAATGGTAACTATATAAACTTATAAAGGTAGGTAATACATGTAGTGGTGGATCCTATTCACCTTCCTGGCTAAGACGGTGAAACCTGTCTCTACTAAAAATACAAAAAATTAGCCAGGTGTGGTGGTGCACACCTGTAGTCCCAGCTATTCAGGAGGCTGAGGGAGGAGAGTCTCTTGAACCTGGGAGACAGAGGTTACAGTGAGTCGAGATCGCGCCACTGCACTCCAGCCTGGGCGACAGAGCAAGACTCAGTCTCAAAAAAAAAAAAAAAAAAAAAAAAAAAAAAAAAAATATATATATATATATATATATATATATATTCACCTGATTATTAATTGAATGAGAAGCCAAGTCAATGATAAACTGAGATTGAATTTGGAAGAGGAGATTTTGAGGAGAATAAGTGAATCATAAAATATGGTGTAATTTTTAAAAGCATTAGAGGTATATTGAGATTTACAGTTATGGATTTAAAGTTAGTTTAGACCATATTTATCCACTCATATTTAGTCAATCATTAGGGGTACAGGAAAAGAGTAGGTAGATGATTAGATTTAGACAGGAAAGTATGCAATGGCATAATAATAATGATTCATTGGTAAATTAAGTTTTGTTTGGAGTGCCATGAGGACTTTGATAGGTAGCTAGTGAAAGCTCTCAGCAATCCTTGCCTAATGGTATTCATACACTTGTATAATCTCCTGTCCTAGACCATGAAATGAACCTAGTATATTATTCTAATGAGTAGAATATAAGCAAAGTGATGAGATGACCCTTCTGCAATTAGGTAGTAAAAGTAGTGACTTCAATTTGCTGGCATTCTCTATATATTGTGTTCTTGGATAGCACTTTTTGTTGAAGCAAACTGCCATGTTGGAGTGTTCTATGTCACGAAGAACTGAGGGAATCCTCTAGTCAACATATGGTGAGAAATTGAAGCCGTCATTTCAAGCAGTATTTGCAGAACTTAAATTTGCAAATTTTTTTTGAGTGAGTTTGAAGGTGAATCCTTTTTCAGTCAAGCCTTTGGATTATATCACAGCCCTGACTGCCATCTTGATTGCAGCCTTGTAAGAGACCTTAAGCAGAGGACCCACGTAGATTATGCCTGGTTTTGTTCTCTAATTAAAAGTGTAGATAATAAATGTGGGATGTTTTAAGCCCTTGATTTTGGGAGTAATTTGTTATGTGGCAATATATAGCTGATCCAAAGGCAAATGAGCAGAATGTGGCACAATTAGGAGTAGGATCACTGGATTGATGGTCCCAAAATGATTGAAAGTTGTTTTTGAATTGAAGTAACAAATGAAGGCCACTGGAAAAATCAAGAAAGAGTAGAACTAGGGTACCACTTGAAACTGGCTTTGTGGAGGAACTGCAGTTATTGAAAATGACAATGCCCAGATGTGACCCTGGCAGGTAAAATTAAAGATAAAGTTTCACTCTCTTTCCAAATTATTACCTTTGTCTTAAGACTTGTCATTCAGGGAACTGCATGATTGCAGAGCTGATAAGTTATTTTCCAAAAACTAAAATAATTTATATGGTGTAGATGTAGTGCTTTTAGTAGGACAAAAATGTGTTTCTTGTAGGTTTCCAGCAAATACTCCTGAATGGATGTAAGCTTTTTCGAAGAATTATCATACTACCATTCTTGTCAACTATCTTTAAACCTCAACAGAAAGTATTTATGTAATTATAATTTTTTAAACTATTTTATACTAAACAGTTGATTAATTTGATATTTACTTGTAAATTGATTATTTTGATATCTGTTTGAATCAATGAAATCCCAGTCTTTTTTTGATTTTAAGAATAATTTAATACAAAGTGTCTTGCCCAGTGTCTGGAAGTGTACGTTGATGATATGAGCGGAGCTAACTCTGATTTTGGCACTTACAAAGAAAATGTATGACTAAATGTAGTAGATATAGTATAATAAATATAGATAAGAACTTCATAAAAAAGAAAATGAAGGGAGTCGATAACAAAACATAATATAGAATTAGAAATAATGGTACATGTCATTAACTAATTTAATAAAACAAATTCTGTTAGATTTTCTATGAGATTTGATCAGATCAAATACCTTTGTCCTTCTATTGGCAATTTTCCATATTACTCTGCTGCTGGATTAAAAAAAAGGGGGCTAAAAATATTGTTGTAGCATCGTGCCCCTCAAAATAATGTTATTTTTAACTGAGAATAAACTTAATATTTATAATAAAATACTGAATAATATTGAACAATGAATAATATCGCTATTATGATCCTTTACTGCAGTTCTTTTCTTACTCAAGTGAACTTCCCCCAATTCTTTCCAGTTTCTTTCTTTCCTTCTATCTTCCTTTCCTCCTATCTTCCTTTTTTATTATTTTATTCATGAGATATACACAGATGTAAATAATTTTCCGTGATTTGCTAAGAATACTTTTCCTGCCTAGTGTAATGGATGTTGATTTTTTAAGCCCAAAAGTTATTTTCAATTCCTCGAGCACAATGCCATTATCTTGATTTTGTCAAATCACCACTTACTAGAGTGGCCATGTAATTTATTTTTTAAATTGAATGACTTTGGAGAATGAAAGAGTTACTATGATTATGCGGAGACATCAGGTGAATACTATAATTGTCCTGGGAAATTGGGCATAATTCTTCACTTTATACTTATCTCACAATCAACCATATGCTTCAGATTCCATGGACCATATGTTTTAAACTAACCAGTTAGTGCATTACATGCTGTTGTTCACATGGATAAGCACATGAAGCAATCCAGGCCAATAAGGGCCAATTTTGGAGATTTGTTTGATTTTTTAGGGAAACAGATTCTTTCTTTTCAATCAATGAAGGGGACAGGTGGTTTGAATCTGAAGCTACAGGATCATGCTGTATTTCCAGAACATACCCTACCTGGGCACAGTGCCCCCAGACTAGTGAGGGAGAGTTAATAAATGTATCACCAATCATTGTTAGCATTTTCTTTCATGTTGTTCTTTGAATAAGCATTAATTTACCGTTTATATTTAAATGTAATTAGACTGAGAATTCTGCAAACTTCAACTGCTGGATTGCTCCTGACTCATATTCTGTGGAAATTATTCACTATTTTGAGTAAATTTAATGGTTGTCAAAGTAATTATTCTCTAATATATTATAAAATCTGTGATTTTCTTATATATATGCTAAATTACCTCTTTTATAGTATGACATATATAGAGTATCTTTGTATTGCAGCAAGTGAAGAGTATATAAATTATTATTCATCTTAACATACACTTTTGAATGAATAGGTATGCCTACTGAAATTATTTTGAAAAAGGTATAAAGTCAAACTACAGAAACTGGTGGCATATAGTATTTAGATTTATTTTTTACTTTACACAAAATATCTTTATTACTTTTGTTACCTTACCAAGTTGTATAATTATGTGGAATGCATTAATTATGTGAACACCTTTCTATCCAATTTATACAGTTGTTGACCTATATTTGATAGGTAAAGGTAAAGAGTTTGAATAATAGTAGTTCAATTTTCAGATGTCATAGACTCAGATTTATATATGCACTTAATGCTACCATTAAATAATTTATTCATCTTCTTTCTGTATTTAATGGGTTAAAATTAGTGGTGTAGCATGTCTATTATTATATCATAAGGTTCTTAGCATTATTTAAAAACAACGAAAGCTGAGGTGGCAGGATTGCTTGACCCGGTGTGGAGGTCGGAGAGTAGGGAAGATGGAGGTTGCAGTGATCACAGATCATGCCACTGAACTCCAGCCTGGGTGACAGTGTGAGGCCCTATCTAAAAATAAAGATAATAAATTTATAAATGTATTATTTATAAAATAATAAAAATAAGGAAACATACTTTTCTGTAAATATTATACAGTTTGAAACAATACTCTGTTGTCTATTAAACAAGGCACTCTTACAGGTTCTAAGTTGTTCCAACATACAAATTTTGTTTTTTTCTTGATACATATTCTACCAGTACTACAACTTATTGATCACAATTAACAAATACTTTTTTCTAATTTATGTTAAAGATTTTAAGAATATCATGCTACGCTAATAGAACACTGTTCATTAATGAGTAGTCATTTGGAGTACTTTATTTTTTAGGATGGAAATTTGTGAGACATCTTCTGCACTATCTTACACGTTTTGTGAATCAGAGTACATGTCTAAAAGGGGATTATTTGGGAGTCATAGTATACTGTGTGTCTTTATAATAAGAAGGCAGACTTATTAGGCATGTGAAATTTAAACCCAGATTTGGCCACAAAATTCTAGTGAATAATTTTGTAAACTGTAATTCATCCTCACCGTAAAAATGACTGTGCAGGTTGAAACCATGCAAATCAATTGTAATGATCAATGAGAACAATTACAATTACTTCATGGCCTTTACAAACTTTGTTCACAATATTAAAGATATTTATTTCTATTGGTAATAAATATATATGATAAAATAGTAAAAATAATATATATTTGATATATTGTAAATTAAGACATTATAAACTTTGAGAGTGTTTCATTAATAAAAATATCAAATGTGGTTTAAACAGTCAATGAATCTTCTTCAATATAAACTGTATGCTAGTCCACAACACAATAAGCCACAATAAATTTCAAAAATTGAAGTGTTACTAAATATGCTCTCTGATTGCAATATAATTAAATCAAAGATTGTTAATAAAAAACATACCTAGGTAACCCTAAGTTAATTGAAAATTTGCCAATATACTTCTAAATAACCTATTGACCAATGGAAAAAGATAATATTTCCATTACTATCTACACACTAATGAAAACATAACATCAAATTTGATGGGATGAAGCTAAAACAGTGCTATAAAAATTCATAATTATAAGAATATTAAAAATGTAATGTCTAATATAAATGTTCTAAGATATCTTTAGACTCTGAAAAAAAGAAAAGTAAACCCATATCAATAGACAAATAGCAAAAAAGAACATATCCTGTGTCGTCCTATTTATATGAAGTTCTGGAACTTGCAAACCAATCTGTGGAAATTAGAAAAGTGGTTGCCTCTGTGTAAGGGGAAGAGAGACTTGAAAGGGGCATGAGAGAAGATTTAAGAGTGTGCTCTAAAATCTGATTGAGGTATTGATTCTGTGGGTAAATAGATTGGTCAAAACCCAATGACCCACATAATTTATATTCATGCATTTTCTATATGTAGCTGTACCTTAGTTTAAAAAAGGAGACCAATTCAAAAGAAAAGCATTGCTTATAAATATGTATTAATATATCCAATATCAGGGACAATTCTCATTCTTACCATTTGAAGTGTACTCTGATCATTTATATTTGATTGTCAACTGTCTATTCTGCTATTTTATATTAAATAAAGTCATTCACAAATTTTGTAATGATTTCATTAACTTAAGATCACTGCTTGCTAGCCTAAAAAAATGCCTTAGAGTCCAGAATGTACTTTTGCATCACTCTTTAATGTTATAGTAAGACTCAGTATAACCATTGAGTATACAGAAAGATTTGAAACATTAAAATTTTCTATATTGAAATAAAAATGAAATGCAAAAAAAATGCCTTCATTACTAATTCATTCAGTGTTTATGACCTTCTCTCTTGGAAGAAAATTAAAGAAATCTAAAATTCTTTACTCAGCAGCTGTAATGTGATGACTGACTACAATGGGACCAAGGTTGTTTATCTGAAATACAATGCTCACAGCTGGCAAGTGTCAGAATGCTATCTCTTGGAACTGCTGAAAAATCTGTAGTGAATTTCCTTAAAACCCTCAAGAAATCAGTATCTGTTGAGCTTTCGTTGTAACTTTCGTTTGTTTGATTTTTAAATACTTGATTGACAATTGCATCTGTACATTCATCCTCACACACATACAAGCTCAAATGCTTTAAAAGTAGATTTGAAGTAAGGTTGGAATAGCATCACAAATGAAGGGTAGTTATAAAGATCAGCTAAAAACAATTGCTTTCAAAGATAGCACACATATGTAAAATAAGATATTTGAGGGTGAGTCTAGTATAATAAATACATGCAGACATATTCCTTTGAGAATGTAGTTTCTACTTCAAATTTACATATGTTTATATGGAGGTAGTTTGGATGTCAGCGTGATTATAAAGTATGCAATGTGGAATAAATTGAGTAATTTATTTTCAAGAGATATATCTGCTTGTAAAGAGAGCAATAAAATAAATGAATGTGTGGTGTATTAGTCCGTTCTCACGGTGCTATGAAGAAATACTCGAGACTAGATGATTTATAAAGAAAAGAGGTTTAATTAACTCACAGTTCCACGTGGCTGGGGAGCCCTCAGGAAACTTACAATCATGGTGGAAGGCACCTGTGATGGTTAATATTGAGTGTCAACCTGATTGGATTGAAGGACACACAGTATTGTTTCTGGGTGTATCTTTGAGAGTGTGGCCAAAAGAAATTAACCTTTGAGTCAACTGGGAGAGCCAGACTGACCCTCAATCTGGGTGGGCACCATCTAATTAGCTGTCAGCACAGCTAGAATAAAGCAGGCAGAAGAAGATAAAAAGAGCAGACTTGCTGAGCCTTCAGCCTTCATCTTTCTCCTGTGTTGTATGCTTCCTTCCCTCAAACATCAGACTTCTTCAGCTTTTGGATTCTTGAACTTACACCAGTGGTGTGCCAGGGGCTCTTGGGTCTTTGGACACTGAAGACTGCACCGTCAGGTTCCCTACTTTTGAAAATATGGGACTTGGACTGCCTTACTTGCTCCTCCGCTTGCAGGCGGCCTATTGTGGGACTTGACCTTTGTAATCCAGTGAGTCAATATTCCTTAATAACTCTCCTTCATATATACATCTATTCTATTAGCTTTGTCTCTCTAGAGCACCCTGACTGATACAGATTTTTGTATCAGGAGTGAACCTAGAAGAACAAAATTTTAAGGATAGATTTCTTTATTTAGTTTTATGGTTTCTGGAGATGGCTGCTTAATCTGATTAGACCCTAAAATGCCAAGGACTATACTTCTGATAGCATGGAGAACACTGATAGTCCTTGGTGTGAACTATTTAGAGAGTTATAAAAAATAAATGTGTTTGGGATGGGCGTGATGGCTCATGCCTGTGATCCCAGCACTTTGGGAGGCTGAGGCAGGTGGATCATGAGGTCAGGAGTTCGAGACCAGCCTGGCTAACATGGTGAAACCCTGTCTCTAATAAAAATACAAAAATTAGCTGGGTGTGGTGGCAGCAGCCTGTAATCCCAGCTACTTGGGAGGCTGAGGCAGGAGAATCGTTTGAAACTGGGAGGTGGAGGTTGTAGTGAGCTGAGATCGCGCCATTGCACTCCAGCCTGGGCAACAGGGTGAGACTCTGTCTCAAAAAAAAAAATGTGTTTGATACTCCTGATTCACTGCTTGTGAGAGGCAAGGAGTTTAGTGACTCTATATGTAATACCTTCAACCATAGGTGGACAACCAAGGAATATATTGAAGTTGGCTGGTTGTTCTAAGTTCGCTAGACAAAGTGATGAAAGAAAATGATGAAGTCAAGGATTCTAACTCCCAGCTCCAGAAACACATACTGAGCTTCAAATCTTCTAAGATAGCCCCGAGTGAGAGTCTTATTTCCTGTACACAAAGGGCTAAAATTGTGGAAAATCAGAAATAAGCTCTTATCATGCAGTGAAAGGTGCACGAACAGCCTTGCCAGGTGTCTACTGTTAAAGTGAAGGCATTGATTGGAAAAGATTTGGATCCTGCCACTTGGAATAGGAACATGTGGAAGGATACTGATGAGGCTGGGGGCACTGAAGTCTTAAATTCGGAAAAGCCTTTTTTGCCAGAAGAAATAGCCTCCCAACCCCCAGTGGTGGCAACATCACCTTCCCCACCCACACTGCCATCAGTCTTTCCACCTTGGTCTGAGGATATTAACTATGCACTACCTGAGCCAGTTGCCAGACAATGCTGATTCTCCTCAGGACCGACTCCCAACAGGGATTCTGCATTTAATGTTGAAGCTCAGAGAGTTAAAAAAAAGTTCTAATAGCTTATTTGCTTGGTTAGCGGAAACACGGATCAAAAGATGGTCCACTGTGAGTGAGCTGGAAATGCACAGTCTCCCCTGGTTTAATGTAGCGGAAGGGATAAAAAAGCTTGGGGATGGGAATGCTAGAGATTAGCCACTTTAGACATACTAATCTCAATGGGGAGGGTCCATAAGACATACTCTTCACTAATAACTCTTCACTAAGATCTCTGTGATTGCTCTTCTTTGTATGCCTGATCTTACAGTGGGAACCACAGTCACTCAATTGGAAAACTTAAATGTAATGAGAATAATTGGATTCCAAGGTGTCAGGGGCCAAGTGGCAGCACTCAACCATCAAAGGCAAGGTGGGCGTAGCTACCACAATGGACAGCAGAGGCAAAGCAGCAATCAGAATAGTCTGACTCGTGTAGAGCTCTGGCAGTGGCTAATTAATCATGGTGTTCCTAGAAGTGAAACTGATAGGAACCCTACTGCATTCTTACTTAATTTGTATAGGCAGAAAACTTCCAGGCCAAGTGGACAAAAGACTAATTTGAATTATAAAAATAGGGAATCATGGCCCCTCAATCAATTTGCAGACTTGCAACAGTTTACAGACCCAGAACCCCTTAAATTAATGGGAGGCTATGTCCCCTTGAGCAAGGACCCCACTATAATATCGACAGTTTATACTGCTCATCTTTGTCCCATCCTTCCCCAAGGATACCTCTGGCCTTTTACCAGGGTGACTGTGCACTGGGGAAAGGGGAATGATCAGACATTTTGGAGACTACTGGACAATGGTTCAGAGCTGACATTGTTTCCAGGGGACCCAAAACGTTATTGTGTCCCTCCAGTTTAAAAAGGGGCATATGGAGGTCAGGTAATTAATGGAGTTTTAGGTCAGGTCTGACTTACAGTGGATCCAGTGGTCCACAGACACATCCGGTGTTTATTTTGCTAGTGCCAGAATGCATAATTGGCATAGACATACTTAGAAGCTGGAACAATCCCCACATTGGCTCCCTGACTCATAAAGCAAGGGACATTATGGTGGGAAAGGCCAAATGGAAGCCATTAAAGCTGCCTCTACCTAGAAAAAATACGGAAGCAAAAACAATATCACATCGCTGGAAGGAATGCAGAGATTAGTGCACCCATCAAGGACTTGAAAGATTCAGGGGTGGTGATTCCCACCACATTTCTGTTCAACTTTCCTATTTGGCCTGTGGAGAAGACAGATGGATCATGGAAAATGACAGTAGATTATCATAAGCTTAACCAAGTGGTGACCCTAATCGCAGCTTCGGTACCACATGTGGTTTCATTGCTTGAACAAATTAACACATCTCCTGAAACCTGGTATGCAGCCATTGATTTGGCAAATGCCTTTTTCTCCATTCCTGTTCATGAGCCCCACCAGGAGCCACTTGCTTTCAACTGGCAAGGCCAGCAATATACTTTCACTGTCCTACCTCAGGGATATATCAACTCTCTGGCTTTGTGTCATAATCTTGTTTGCAGAGATCTTGATCTCTTTTCACTTCCACAAGATACCACATTGATCTATTACATTGAGGGCATTATTCTGATTGGATTCAGTGAGCAAGAAGTAGCAAACAAATTGGATAAAGGCTGACCTGACTACGGCCATTGCTGAGTGCCTGATTAGCCAGCAGCAGAGACTAACATTGAGCCCTTGATATGGCATCATTTTTGGGGGTGATTAGCCAGCTACTTGGGTGGCAGGTTGATTATATTGGACCTCTTCAATCATGGAAAGGAGAGCAATTTATCCTAACTAAAGTAGACACTTTCTCTTGACATGGGTTTACCTATCCTGCACGCTATGCTTCTGCCAAGACTATCATCCATGGATTCATGAAATGCCTTATCCACCATCATGGTATTCCACATAGCATTGCCTTTGACTAAGACACTCACTTTATGGTTAAAGAAGTGCAACAGTGGGCTCATGCTCACAGAATTCACTAGTCAGCCTGGACTTCATTGTCCATATCACTATCAGCATTTTGGTCAAAGCCATTCAACAAGTCTCTAGGAAGTTTCAAACTTCCCACATCTTCCTGTCTTCTGAGCCCTCCAAGTCTCTTGGAAGTTCCAAACTTTTGCACATTTTCCTATGTCTTTCTGAGCCCTCCAAACTGTTTCAACCTCTGTTTGTTACTGAGTTCCAAGGTCACTTCCAAATTTTCACGTATCCTTATAAAAGTGCCCCACCGCCTCAGCACCAATTTACTGTATTAGTTTGTTTTCGTGTTGCTATGAAGAAATACTTGAGACTGGGCAATTTATACAGAAGAGAGGTTTAATTGGCTTATAGTTTCACCTGGCTGGGGAGGCCTCAAGAAACTTACAATCATGGTGTAAGGCACCTGTTCACAGGGTAGCAGGAGAGAGAATGAGTGCCCAGCAAAGGGGAAGCCCCTTATTAAACCATCAGATATCATGAGAACTCTCTCACTATCATGAGAACAGCATGGGGAAAACAGCTCCCATGGTTTAATTATCTCCATCTGGTCTTGCCCTTGACATGTGGGAATTATTACAATTCAAGGTGAGATTTGGTTGGGCACACAGAGCCAAATCATATTATGTTGTTACTGGACCTTTTTGTTTATATCAGGGTAAAGTTTGAAGGGGATAATTGAATGGAACTCAAACTGTTTTGTCTATTTTATATTGGGAAATTTAGAGCATTGTTTCTGGTAGAAGGGAAGACTATATACAGAAAGTAGAACTGGAAGTGCCACTTAAAAGTCAGATATTTGGGCTGAATTTGGGGAAGTGTCTGGGGAAGATTTGAGCAAGGGATTTGTGGATATATGCAGTATCCATGCTTCAGGCTTTGGAGAGATAATTGGGTGGCAAGGACTCATAGAAATTTCTCCAAGGTGTTATGAATTGCAGCACCTCTAGCACTTTTTGAAAGAATGTTGTAAAGGATTAAATTGCTTTGTCACTGCTTTTGGATGTTTATCTCAATTTAGCAACATGTTGAAACAGCCATAAAGAGACCCACTTTTATTGTTATATTAATAAACTCAGAAGGTATATTTTTGAAAGCATACATCTCAATTATTTTGTTTTCAAACTTACAGTAGCTCTTTATTAAAGAGTGTAAATGTCACATTTTTCCCTTTTTGGTTTTAATGTTACTTATACATCATGGTAAAATTGTGATGATGATTTGCCTTTCTAACTGAATTGATTTCAGTTTTAATGTCATAACACTTTTTAGTGCCACGTCTTATTTGCTGAGTTTCTGCAACTTACTACTATATTCACTGCTTTTGCCATGTATACATGTATAATAACTTGAGTATTCCTTTTCTCTAAATAACTGAATATCTAATCATTGGTTAAATCTAGTCCTGTAATTGTTATGTATTCAGTATTTCTTGATCTTTTTTTTTTTTTTTTTGGTCATAGTCAGGTAACCCTATTTTGTTTTACCTGTATTTGTCTTTTCTTTATCTTCATGGCGTATCTTTTGCAGAGTACCATCTGTTTGTCCAGTTTTGTTTCTGTTTTATAAATCAGTCCTACCACGATCTGTGCATATATCAACAGATTCTTTCAGCCTTACAACCAGAAGTACAGACGGCTAAGGGTTCTCATATTAGATCAGGAAAACAGAAGCCAGTCCTTGGCATCTCCTTTGCTTTTAATGAGAACCATGATTTGATTAATCAGATGGATGAACAAAAACTCATGTCATGCCCAGCTGTAGTACTTCATAATCTGCCCCTCTCAAGACTGAATCCATTTATAGCATTGGATTTCTGCCTTGGCATGTTCTTCTAATTTTCAAAATTGAACTGCTGCCTAGGATGAGTGGATTTTATCTTCAACTTATTAGTTTGGAACTCTGGAGGCCAATAATTACCTGAAGAGTATCCAAACTACTAATAAATAAGACCATATTCATTTGGCTAGTTGGCTATCTACAATGAGACCAGCCTTTGCAATTGCTATGCCTATATTTCTGTTAGGTTGCTGTTAAACTCTCCGGCTTTCTGAGGCCATAGTGGTGCATAGGCTTAAGAGTCTCTTGTATATTAACTTATCAATAAAAGTTTCTTCACATAGTGCACATTTATTCTCTGAGGTTGTATCAACATCTTTAATTATATATTTGATACTGATTAGATTATATGAAAATTCCAGAATACTGATCTCTGAGTAATCAAGACTTTAAGTGTTACAGTCTATTATATTTATTCTTAAAATGAAAACTAAATGAAAGAAAACTTTGCATTGGATCTAAATATATCTGTTAGGTCATAAATTACTATGAAACTATAAAAATACTAAACCTAGATGTTTATTAATATATAATTGACTTAAAATGTTATATTCAACTTTACTATGTAGAAGTGAAATAGTGGTATTTCTAACTTGCAATGCTAGTTTTTTATTGCAAATTGAACTTCTGTTTAAAGCACACAAAAATACTGTGTAGAAAGTATGCTATTGAATATTAAGAACATATACTTCTTTTGCATTAGAAATACAACAGTTTCAAAGTTAAATCTAGCAATTATTAAAATTGTTACCTAAATGGGATGAAGGCACATGAACTTTGATGTCCTGAGAAGCTTTTCAAGCTACCTTGTCTGTCCATCCCACTGGCACTGTTATTGCCCTGAAAATTTCTCTCCTAAGTTATTGCAACAAACTTATAATTACTTCATTTTTCATTAATTCTATCTTATTTCTTATTTATTCTGAATATTCATGTTAAATGATTTTACTTCTTTAAAAATATGTTTAAACATTTACTTGGTAGATAAATGCGTATGTATTCACCAGGTACAAAATGATGTCTTGAAGTACAACAGACTATTGAACAACATGGGGGTTAGAAGTACTAAACCCTACACAAACAAAAACTCATGTATAACTTTGGTCTGCCCCAAAACTTAACAACTAATAGTCAACTGTTAACTGGAAACGTTACTCATAACACAAACAGTTGATTAACACATATTTTGTACATTTGTTATTTAAAGTACGCTTATCATGAAATAAGCTAGAGAAAAGAAAATGTTATTAAGAAAATCAAAAGAAAGAGAAATGTTATTTACTGCTTATTAATTACAAATAGATTATTATAAGGGTCTTCATTCTCATTATCTTCACATTGAATAGGCTGAGAAGATGGGGAGGCATTGATCTTCCTTTCTCAGGGATCAGAGAGAAGTGGAAGAAAATCTGAATGTAAGTGGACCCACACAGTTCAAACCCATGTTGTTCAAAAGTTAACTGTATATATACATTATAAAATGACTAAACATATTAAATTAACATTAACTCACAGTTATATTTTTGTAGTGAGAACACTTTACATCCATTCTCTTGGTATTGTTTTAAGAATAAGTTATTAACTATAGTTGCCATGTTGTTCAATAGAACTTTTGATCTTATTTTTCCTATGTAGCTGAAATATTCTATGCTTTGACCAACATTTTTCCAACTCCCTACTCTCCAACCATCCTATCTGCTCCTAACCATCAGCCTATGGTTAACTTCTATGATATAAATTTCTATAGATTCTACATATGAGTGAGATTGTGCAGTATTTGTATTTCTCTTCCTGGCTTAGTTGAGAAGGATACCTTTGCTGGACACAGTATTCTTCATTGGCAGTTTTTTTTCCTGTCCGTCAGCTCTTTAAACATATCATCCTAAATTCTCTTGTCCTGTAAGGTATCGGCTCAAAAATCTACAGCTAGCTCTATTAAAATTCCTTATGTTATTTACTTCTTTTCTCTTGCTGCTTTCAAGCTCCTCTCTTTATCTCTTTTGATTATAATATTGTATTAGTCCATTTTCATGCTGCTGATAAAGACATACTCAAGACAAGGAAGAAAAAGAGGTTTAATTGGACTTAAGAGTTCCACATGGCTGGAGAGGCCTCAATATCATGGCAGGAGGTGAAAGGCACTTCTTACATGGTGGCAGCAAGAGAAAAAGAGGAAGAAGTAAAAGCAGAAACCCCTGATAAACCCTTCATGTCTCATGAGACTTATTCACTATCACTAGAATAGCACTGGAAAGACCAGCCCCCATGATTCAATTACCTTCTCCTGAGTCCCTCCCACAACACATGGGAATTCTGGGAGATATGATTCAAGTTGAAATTTCAGTGGGGACACAGACAGACCATATCATTCTGCCCAAACCCCTCCAAATCTTATGTCCTCACATTCCAAAACTAATCATGTCTTCCTGACTGTCTCCCAAAGTCTTAAATCACTTCAACATTAATTCAAAAGCCCACAGCCCAAAGTCTCATCTGAGACAAGGCAAGTCCCTTCTGTCTATGAGCCTGTAAAATAAAAAGCCGGCTAATTAATTCCTAGATACAATGGATGTACAGGTATTGGGTAAATATAGCCATTTCAAATGGGAGAAATTGGCCAAAACAAAGGGGTTACAGGGCCCATGTAAGTCCAAAATCCAGTGGGCAAGTCAAATTTTCAAGCTCCAAAATGACCTCCTTTGAATCCAGGTCTCACATCCAGGTCATACTGATGCAAGAAGTGGGTTCCCATGGTCTTGGGCATCTCTGTCCCTTTGGCTTTGCAGGGTATAGCCTCCCTCACAGCTGCTTTCACGGGCTGGTGTTGAGTGTCTGTGGCTTTTCCAGGCACACAGTGCAAGCTGTTGGTGGATCTACCATTCTGGAGTCTGAACTATGGTGGCCCTCCTCTCACGGCTCCACTAGGCAATGCCCCATTGCCTAGGGACTCTGTTCCATACTGCCCTAGCAGAGGTTCTCCATGAGGGTCCCACACCTGCAGCACACTTTTGCCTGGGCATCCAGGCATTTCCACACATCTTCTGATATCTAGGTGAAGGTTCCCAAATCTCAATTTTTGACTTCCGTGCACCCACAGGCTCAATGCCACATGGAAGCTGCCAAGGCTTGGGGCTTCCACCCTCTGAAGCCACAGCCCGAGCTGTCATTGGCCTCTTTCAGCCATGGTTGGAGTGGCTGGGACACAGAGCATCAAGTCCTTAGGCTGCACACAACACAAGGACCTCGGGCCTGGCCCATGAAACCACTCTTTCCTCCTGGGCTTCTGTGCCGGCTATCCATTGGAGGGGCTGCCATGAAGCTCTCTGACTTGGCCTGGAGACATTTTCCCCACTGTCTTTGGAATTAACATTAGGCTCTTTGCTTCTTATGCAAATTTCTACAGCCAGCTTTAGTTTCTCCCCAGAAAATGAGTTTTTCTTTTCTATTAAATAGTCAGGCTGCAAATTTTCCAAACTTTTATGCTCTGCTTCCCTTATAAAACTGAATTTCTTTAACAGCACCCAAATCATCTCTAGAATGCTTTGGTGCTTAGAAATTTCTTCCACCAGATATGTTAAATTATCTCTCTCAAGTTCAAAGTTCCACAAATCTCCAGAGCAGGGGCAAAATGCCACCAGTCACTTTGCTAAAATATAACAAGAGTCAACTTTGCTCCAGTTCCCAACAAGTTCCTCATCTCCATCTGAGACCACTTCAGCCTGGATTTTATTGTCCATGTTGCTATCAGGCTTTTGGCTAAAGCCATTCAAGTCTCTAGAAGTTCCAAACTTTCCTGCATTTCTGTCTTCTTCTGACCCCTCCAAACTCTTCCAACCTCTGCCTCTTACACAGTTCCAAAGTCACTTCAACATTTTCAGGTATCTTTTCAGCATCCCACTCCACTGGTACCAATTTACTGTATTAGTTCTGTTTTCATGCTGCCGATAAAGACATACCTGAGACTGGAAAGAAAAAGGGGTTTCATTGGATTTACAGTTTCACATGGCTGGAGAGGCCTCAGAATCATGGCAGGATGCAAAAGGCACTTCTTACATGGTGGCGGCAAGAGAAAATGAGAAAGAAGCAAAAGTGGAAACCCCTGATAAACCCATCAGATCTCTTGATGCTGATTCACTATCAAAAGAATAGCATGGGAAAGACCAGTCCCCATAATTCAATTACCTCCCCTTGTGTCCTTCCCATAACACGTGGGAATTCCCGGAGATAAAATTCAAGTTGAGATCTCAGTGGGGACACAGCCAAACCATATCAAATATGTTTGATTCTAATATATCATGGAGTAGTCTCATTTGGATGGAATCTAATTGTAAATTTTGACATTCCTGTACTTGGATGTTTGCATCTTTATCCAGGTTTGGAAAGTTTTCTATTAAAATTTTTAATTTTTTTAAATAAGCTTTCTACTTCTTCATCTTTCTTTTTTTTCTTTCTCTAACTTGTGTGATTCAATCTTTTGACCTTTTTTCCTGACTCATAAATTCTGTAAGCTTTCTCCCTTCCTTATCATTGCTTTTTTTGTATTTATAGAAATGCAAAATGCACTGGAAAGTCTCAGCAATAGAACCGAACAAGCAGAAGAAAAATCTTCAGAGCTCGAAGACAAGGTTTTCAAAATAACCCAATCCAACAAAGATACAGAAAAAAAGAAATTTTAAAAAATGAACAAAGACTTTGAAAATTTTAGGATTATGTTGAATGACCAAACCTAAAAATAATTGGCATTCCTGAAAGAGAAATCTAAAAGTTTGGAAAACATATTTGGGAGAGTAATTGAGAAAAACTTTTCTGGCCTTGCTGGAAATCTAGACATCCAAATACAAGGAGCTCAAGGAATGCTGGGAAATTCATCACAAAGAGATCATCGCCTAGGCACATAGTCATCAGGTTATCTAAAGTCAAGACAAAGGAAAGAATATTAAGAGCTGTAAGGCAAAAGCATGAGGTAACCTATAAAGGAAAACCTATCAGATTAACAGCAGATTTCTCACCAGAAACCCTACAAGCTAGAAGGGACTGGGGCCCTGTCTTCAGCCTACTTAATAAAACAATTATCAGCCAAGAATTTTGTATCCAGTGAAACCAAGCTTCATAAAGGAAGCAAAGATAGTCTTTTCCAGGCAAACAAATACTGAGCTAACTTGACACTGCTAAGCCAGCACTACAAGAACTGCTAAAAGAAGCTCTAAATCTTGAAACAAATCCTCAAAATACATCAAAATAGAACCTCCTTAAAGCATAAATTTCAAAAGACCTTTTTTATTGTTTTTCACTTCTCTGTATATTTTCAAATAACTTATCTTCAAGTTCACAGATTTTTCTTCTTATTGATCAAATCTGCTGTTGATAATATTTCATTTTTCATTTCATTCATTGTTTTTTCTAGCTCCAGGACTTCTATCTGATATTTTAAAAATTTCAGTCTGTCCGTTAAATTTCTAATTTTAGTCATTTACTGTTTTTCTTACTTTCTTGAATTTTTCTCTATATTTTCTTGAAGTTTGTTAAACTTTCTTTAGACAGTTATTTTAAATTCTTTCTCAGACAGAAAATGCATCCTTATTTCTTCATGGTCAGTCACTATTACCTTATTTTTGTCCATTTGTTGATAACATCTTTTCCTAATGGTTCTGCATCCTTGAGATCATGTGTCCATGTTTGCTCATTTGAAAAGGTAGGTACTTATTCCATTCTTCACAGACTGGATTGTGGGAAAGGCATGGTGCTAGGGCATGGCAGATGCTTTGGGCAGCTGCAGTCAGTACAGCAGTGACAGCAGCCTAGGGCTTGCTATGGCAGGTCCAGGGCTGGAGTATACCTTAAGCCAGGTGTTGTTGAGGCCTACCTGTTGCTGAGTGTTATATGAATCCTGGAGCCTCATAAGTTGGTCCAGCAGTGGTGCAAGCCAGAGATTAAATTTGCCATGCAAGCCTGAAGTCTGCAGCTGTGTGGTCCTTCCAGGGACTGAGGTGAGTCTAGAGGCTCAGTGTTTGGGTACCAACATGGAATATGAGTCTATGGAGGTTTTCCTAGTGCTTGTTTTCACTTTGGAGGCCCAGTATTGGGGTACATGCAAAGCCCTATGCTCACCTTTTTCTCATTCCCCAAAGTGAATTTTTTATGTGTCTGTACTGTGCTGCCTAGGGTGGGGGTAATGCAGATAATGTAAAACTCTTCTTCCTACCCTCTTTAATACATTCTTCTTATTATTGTGCTACAAGAAGGTACTATGATAGCTTACCTGGTTCTCAATAATAGTGGAAAATCTGTACTTTTATGAAGGCTTATGGAAAAATGTGTAGAATTGGATTATAAAGATGTTGGAATAAGAAAGATAGAATATAAAATTGAGAGTAAATTATCTTTCTAGGTAACTTACCAGATTCTAGATGTTATATGTTAGTTTAAACAATGGAGCATGGCTCAAACAATTTGTGCAGTGAATTGATTGAAATCGGAACGCAAGACAGAATATTATTCTATGCAGTTAAGTACGAAAACTTCTCTGATATAGTGGAGAGAAAAAAATCAAATGCTTAGGAAGATGAAAAAGTTGGAACTAACTCTATGAAAAACCTGGATATATACACCCTGTTTCACACTCAGATAGGACTCAGAAGAAAATTGCTTTACTAAGGAATTGAGAAACTCATTCATGGAGAAATAAGAGCCAGCTTCTTTATAAAGTTCTGTATTTACTGGGACCTTTAGTTTGGGATGATGTTAGGAAATGCTGCTATTAAGAATATCTCTCTAATTTCAATGTTTGTTTGAAAGTAACAGAGGCTTCATTGTTATCTTCAATCTCCATCAATAAAGCAGGTAGCATTACCATATTTAGAATCAGGGATGAATAAAAGAGTAACAGAATGTCTTAAACCACAGAGATTTTGGTGGTGACAGAATAAACACATTTATCAATAAATAAAATATTTAGAAAATATATTAAAGTGATACTTTATTAAATAAATAAATACATAATTTCTAGATCTGAAGGTGTAAATGTGACTCAATTGATATAATGGAATATTTTAACCTTCAATCAAAGTCCAACATCTAGGCTAGTTTACTTACCTGGAACTCCTCAAGTGAAGTTAAGTAAGGGTTCCTTTGTGATAAGATCATTCAAAATTGATGAATGATATATGTAAATAATTTTCCAGGTTGTATTAGGAGCTATGGCCACTTACTAAGATAACTTTATCATAGCAAAATAGAAATACCATGTTCTAATAGACACAAGTTTTGAGTTGATATTTTCTGAGACACCCACTCTGTGGCTGTGGTCCACCAATCAAAGTGGACTTCTGTGGACATCAGGTAATAAATCAAACTTTGCCATAGGTCTCCTGCATGGGTAGGTCACTGGGTCTAAGGAACCTATCTGTCATTAATTCTTTTGTTCCTGAATTGGAATTAACTTACAGGAAACAAGCAGATTACTCATATTGGCTATCTAAACCATGGACTTGGGCTGTTATAAAAAAAGTGCTTATTGGAAGCCCCATTAGTCTTTTTTTTTCTTAACCAGGGTAATAATTTTTGTTAAAAAAAAAGGACCACATAGCTGGGAGAATTCAAGAAATATCATTAGAACACACACACCACACTTTAAGGAAGGAGGGTATTAGTGTCTATCACATTATCAATTAAATTACAGGTTTGGTCTGTGCAGAGGCTTATTAGCTTCTATGAATGGCTATTGGTTGTAGTAAAATTTTACTTGGGACTGATTTCAATTGTGGCTTCAGTTTCAGGTGTAATATTTTACACACAAGGCCTCTATTAGTTAATATAAAACCATTGATCCATTAATTGCTCTTTTCACTATATTAATTAATATTAATTATTTATTAATTAATATTATTAATTTATTGTAATTATAAATTAATAATATATTATAATTACGTTATATATAATTATATTATAATTATAAATTAATAATTAATATTAATAATTTATTTGATAAATAAAAGTATTAATTAAAACTCCCAGAAACAGTTTCTTTTACCTAGAAAAGAAAATAACACTTTGTTATGGACTGTCACAGGTCTACATTAACTGTCCTTCTCTCTGCATTAGTTATAAAGATCTTAGTTTAATTGACATAACACAAAATGTAATACAGATTATCTCTTACATTGATAACAGCATGCTGACTAGACCTGAGAAGGATGGAGTAGAAAATAAGTTAGCAAATAGCTTGTGACACATGCATGCTAAAGGGTGAGACATAAATGTCATAGAAATTCAAGATCATTCCACTTAAGTGAAACTTATCACTATGTAATAGTCTAAAAAACTGTTATGATATCCTTTGCAAATTGGGAGAAAAGTTGCTGCTACCTACACAACCAATCACAAAACAAAACAAAACCATAAAAAAAAAACAAAACCCTTAGTTGGGTCCCTTACATTTTAGAGCAGCATATACTGGATTCAGGTAATTCATAGGCTCTCAGTAGAACCCTGAACAAGAAAAGGCTCTGTGAAAATTCCAAGGTTGAATGCAAGCTTTTCTTTTGGACTGGTCCTATAACCCAGCAGATCTAATTGTACTTTAATAGTTTTAAGTAGGTATGTCATATTAAACCTCTGAAAAGCCTCAATAGAAATTCACAGAGAAGATTCCTGGGGATTTTGGATCATCTTATGATGTATGGGATATTCTTCATAGCTTGCTATTAGGCCTTAAAAAATACCTGTCTTTTGGCCATAAGATGCCCACATAACCTGAGGTGCCCACATAACTTGATGTGCCCATTATAAATTGTAACTAATCTATCACATTATAAGCTTTGGATTAACGAAAATGCAGCTTTTAATTGAAAAGCCTGTAAGTGCTCTAGGCTGAGCAAAAGCAGTACCCCAGGGGCAAGTAGATTTTATAAATATGTTTCTCATATTCTTGTGGTATCACCTCCTAGATGCTCACCCTCTGCCTCAAACCACATCTACCTTCTCATGGGGAGTTCTTGGAATGTTTGTTGGAACTTTTTCAAAAGTCTTAGTTCTGCACCGTATTTTAATTCTAACTGGGAATGGGTGGAGACAGCATCAGAATCATCCCTAAAAGACATCAGCAAAGTTAAGAATACATTTGTTAGTCTTCATTGTCTGAATAGAGAGTGGCCAAATGTAAACGATTGTGCTTATGATTGAGAAGCAACTTTCTGATTGGATAGTCAGTCAGGAATTGGGGAATTACAGGTTGGTAATATCTCTGAAAATTATATCGGGAGTTTTAGATTGACATTTTGGAAATGGAATGGAATACACATATGTTAATACTATGCATACATATCACACGCATACATGTATATAGGGGCAAAAATATATATGGAAATACTTTGATCACAAACATACACAATATATGTTAATGTATATTTATATTTTCTACTTTCTCATCTAAAATTACATTCATTTATATATATATATGAATGAATACATATTCATTCATTCACACACACACACACACACACACACACACACACATATAATGAGCCTTCGATATCCACGGAATTCATATTTACTGATTTAACCAACTGTAGATTAAAAACACTTAAGTTTTTTAAAAAAAATGCAATAAAAATAGCACAAATAAAAAATACAGTATAACAACTATTTACATAGCATCTACTTTGTATTAGGTATTAAAAGTAATCTAGAGATGGTCAAAATATATGAGAGGTGGGCCTACATGTCATTTACTAAATATGAGTTTTATGGCTAAATTTGTGCCTCTGTTCTTTGCACCTACAAGTGTACCTGCTTCAAAAATTATTTCTTAAATAAAGGAGAGGATAATTATTATAGCTGATGATACATTGAATTCTTAAAATGTGCTCATACAAAAATACTATGCTTTTTAAAAATTTATATCGATAAATAATAGTTGTACATATTTATGGGGTCCATGCGATTTTTGATACGAGCATACAGTGTTTAATAATCAAATCAGAGCAATTAGGATATCCATCATCTCAAACATTTGCCATTTCTTTGTGTTGGGAACATTCCAAATCTTCTAGCTATTTTAAAATATACAATAAATTATTGTTAACTATAGTCAACTTACTGTTCTGTTGAACTCTAGAATTTATTTATTTTATCTAACTGTATTTTTTATCCATCTACCAACCCTTTTATCTATCCCCTTCTCACTATCCTTCCTAGCCTCTGGTAACCACCTTCATTAGGTCAAATATTTTAGCTCCTGCGTATAAATGAGAACATGCAGTACTTGTCCTTCTGTGTCTGGCTTATTTCACCTAACCATATGTCCTCTCATTCCATCCATGTTGCTGCAAATGATAGGATTTCATTCTTTTTAGGCAGAATAATATTTCATTTTGTATATACACCACATTTTCCTTATCCATTCATTCACTGAGGGACACTAGGGTTGATTGTGTGTCTTGGCAATTGTGGATAGTGCTGCAATAAACATAAAAGTGTAGCTGTCTCTTCTATCTACTGATTTTTTTTTTCTATCAGATATATAACAAGCAATGGGATTGTGGAATAGTTCTATTTTCCACAATGGGGTTGTGTAATATTTCTATTTTCAGTTTTTTTGAGGAACCTCCATACTGTTCTCTATAAGGGCTGTACTAATTTATATTCCCACCAACAAAGTACAAGCAATCCCCTTTCTTCATGTCCTCTCTGGGACTTTGTATAAGGGACTTGAGCATCCACAGATTTTGATGTCTACATATTGTATTTGAATCAATCCCCTCAGTCTCCCGTGGATACTAAAGGGTAATCATGTGTATACAGATATACATAATATCTAGATATACTGAATATAAATATATATAATTAAAATATATATGTAAGAAAAGGTAAAATATACAAACACTGGAATGATATCTTTGTTATTTACTTCTTCATTTCATTCGTTTGACTTTCATGAAGAGATCTTTTATGAGACTTTACAGCGTTTCTTCCTTGATAACTTCGTGAGAAATATCAAGCCTCACTCTATTTCTCCACCATCTGTATTACTTTATTAATATAAATGATTATGCTACATATTTATGCTCTCATTGTTTATTCATGCATCAGTTTTATGGCTTCAGTTTTTGCCTTTCTTCTTAGCACCTACAAGAGTACTTGGCTCAAAAATGATTTCTTAGATAAATTTAAAGGAGATGTTGATTACAGTTTTTTTTATTATATTCTTTAAAAATGCTGAGAGTGGATATAAAATGCTTTCACCACAAAAATAACTAGATAAGTTAATGCATATGGCAAGTAGCTATATTTAATCATTCAACAATGTGTATATAATTCATGACATCATATTGTACACAATAAATATATACAATTTTATCTGTCGATTTAAAACAATAGTAAAAAGAAGACGATGAATAGTCATTAATGTTGTTCTGGCTCTGCCACAAATTAGGCTTGCGCTCTTTGGCATGCTTTATCATTTTACCAATGTTTTATCTCCTGAAAAATGGTGATAAGAAAAGTATCTCCAGAGAAAAATAATTTATGCATAGCGACTTACTGTATTTAAAAAGAACTTATATGAATGCTTAATATTTACCTACAGATTCTGACAAAAGCTTTTTATTCCCAGTCACTTTAGTCATTGTATGCCAGTGCTAATTAGCATGTTTGCTTCAAGAAGATGAACATTTACTTAAGGATAAATCTTCAAGTTATCAGTAATATATTACACACGTTATATATTTAGAGATATTGAAAGACTTTAAAATAACTATAATCCAGAATTCTCTTTATTCTACCAAATTATTTCAATTCAAATATTACTTTAGCAGAGTTTATTTATTTACTATTTTTCTCTGCTTTGAATATCTGTATTTAAACTGCATGGAATATCAAGCTGTGCTTTCAATTAACTCAAAAAAATCTTCCACTTGCAACAGCAAGGAGTCCCATCACAGACGATAATATCCACAATCTGTTTTTCATCTTATAATTACACAAGAAATCTTCTAACAATAGAATGCTCACAAGAGACACAATCTAGTATAATCACACATAGATGCAGATCAGTTGAAATGTCTCACTTTTTGTTGTCTTCATTTGTTAAAAGATTTAACTTCTGGAAGATTTGACTCAGAGGCAAATAAGCATTTAAGAAACATATGTATTGGTTCTTTATCTTGTTGTGTTGTACCTTTGATTTTGCTTGCCTTAAAAGATGATAATTTTCTATTCTTTTAAATGTTGTTCTTCGTATAACGTTGTAGTTACATGCGCTTGCTCTTGGAGCCTGGCTTTGCATTCTATGTTCATTTACTATCATCTACTGTGTGCCATTGGACAATTTACTTGATATTTATGGGTCATAATTTCACTATCTGTAAAATGGAATAATAGTAACACTTAATTAAATTATTATGAATTTTTTAAGTAATTGACTTTTACCAGGTAAAACATTCCTGAAAAAGTATGTATTAGCTGTGAATATTTTTTCTTTTTTTCTTTTTCTTTTTTTTTTTTTTTTGAGACGGAGTCTCGCTCTGTCACCCAGGCTGGAGTGCAGTGGTGCCATCTCCACTTACTGCAAGCTCCACCTCCCGGGTTCACGCCATTATCCTGCCTCAGCCTCCCGAGTAGCTGGGACTACAGGCACCCACCACCACACCCGGCTAATTTTTTGTATTTTTAGTAGAGACGAGGTTTCACCCTGTTAGCCAGGATGGTCTCAATCTCCTGATCTTGTGATCCGCCTGCCTCGGCCTCCCAAAGTGCCAGGATTACAGGCTTGACCCACCGCACCCGGCCAGCTGTGAATATTTTCTTACATATTCTCCCTATTTACGTACATGAAGTTTCAACTGCTTTCTGAGTTTGGAAACACAAATGCAGATTTGACTTCATTTGAAGTTTATTATTTAAGCCACTCTGTTATCATAGTGATGGAAATCTAATCAATTCAGTCAGGAGTTCTTTGTAAATTAAAGCAAACTTCATAGTTTGGCAAGAAGTTCTTTCATCTTTGGTATATTACCTTCATCCACCCTTCTTGCATCGCCTTCTTTCTATGGTAACTTTAGCTGCAGCAAAGCCAAATGGGCTTAGTTTCCCCAAAGTACCATTTTCCATCTTTCATGATGTATCCGTTTAACATGAACTGCCGAACTTAAGTTTAGAAAACTCCGTCTTCAAACTCCTATAGCACTGTGATGTTCTATGATTAAGATATTGAATAAACACAAGACTTCTACAACTATATTTTTTTACTATTTCTCATATACCTACAGTAGCTACATCTACTTCATTTTTAATCTCTTTCACTAAACTATGGAAATAATAGTGATTTTTTCACTTATGTATCTCCAGTTTTTACTATAATAACGAATATATTATATTCAGTAGCTATTTTTAAAATAAATATGTGGTACTTTGGAATTTTGAACAGTGGAGGTATTTTGACACACTTTTTTTGGCTTTTGATTGGTGCTGTATGGCCAAAATAAACTTTCAGTTTATGAAATTTTTTTCAATATTCTATTCATGTATTTTCACGTACAAATGGCTGTACATAATAAATGTTTACAACTTGATGTATTTGGCAAACAATACACATCTATTCCATGAAATTTCTTGACTCATGATTTTAAAGTCTGTTTTATCCCTTGTAGTGTTATTAATAATTTGAAGGCACATATTTAAGAAGTGAATAAGTTGAATTTCTTAACATACACACAAAGCAAAAGTCAACAAGAAAGAGGCGAAGATAAACAACTTAAACACCTCTGTTGGGGTTTAAAGTATTTGAAGAAAAGTGTAATTAGTGTTTAGAATTTATATAAAATTATTATCATCAATTTGAAAAAAATGGCCAAACCAAATAATTTGGAAAATAATTTTGTCATTGTCTTTTCAGTTATATATATACTGCAGTTCGACAATTCTACTCTTAGATTTTATACTGGAAGAAATTTTGCTGATAGGGTTCGGATCTCTGTCTTTACCCAAATCTCATGTCAAATTGTAACTCCCAGTGTTGGAGGTAGGGCCTGATGAGAGGTGATTGAATTATCGGGGTGGTTTCTCATGATTTAACACCATCCCCCTTGGTGCTGTTCTTGTGATAGTGAGTTATTATTAAATCTGGTCATTTGAAAGTGTGTGACACACCTTCCCACTTCCTTCTGCTCTGAGCATGTGAAGTGCCTCACTCCCTCTTTGACTTCTGCTGTGATTGGAACCTTCCTGAGGCCTCCCCAGAAGCAGAAGCTGCTATGCTTTCTGTATAACCTGCAGAACCATGAGCCAATTAAGCTTCTTTCTTTAGAAATTACTGAGTCTCAGGTATTTCTTTATAGCAATATGAGGATGGACTAATAAAGAAAATTGGTACTGAGGAGTGTGGCATTGATATAAAGATGCCAGAAAATGTGGAAGCAGGTTTGGAACTGGGAAACAGGTAGAGGTTAGAAGAGTTTGGAGGGCTCAGCAGAAGACAGAAAGATGAGGAAAAATTTGGGACTTTTTAGATATTTGTTAAATTGTTGTGAACGAAATGTAGATAGTGATATGTACAAGAAAGTGAAGGCTGAGGAGGTCTCTGATGAAAATGAGGAACTTATTGGGAACTGAAATACAGTTCACTTTTGTTATGCTTTAGCAAAGAACCTGGCTGCATTGTACCCCTGCTCTAGGGATCTGTGGAAATTTGAACTTGAGAGTGATAGAGTGATAACTTAGGGTATCTGGTGCAAGTAATTTATAAGTGGCAAAGTGTTAAAGAATTAACCTGTCTGCTCTAACAACCTATGTTCATAGGCATGAACAAAGAAATGACCTGAAATTGGAACTTATATTTAAAAGAAAAGCACAGTGTAAAAGTTTGGAAAATTTGCAGCTGGGTCACGTGGTAGAAAATAACAATCTATTATCAGGGCAGCAAATCAAGCCGGCTACAGAAATTTGCATTACTAAAAGGAAGGCAAGTTCTAATAGCCAAGATAATGGGGAAAACGCCTTGAAATTATTTCAGAGATCTTCATGGTGGCCCCTCCCATCACAGAACTGGAGGCCTAGGAGGAAAGAATGGTTTCTTGGGCCAGGGCCAGGGCCCTGCTGCCCTGTGCATCTTCAGGACATGCATGGCTTTTTGCATTCTGGCTGCTCTAGCTGTGGTTCAAAGGGGCCCAGGTATAGCTGAGGCCACTGCTTCAGAGGATGCAAGCTGTAAGCCTTGGCGGCTTCCATGTGGTGTTAAGACTTCTGGTACACAGAGTGCAAGAGTTGAGGCTTGGGAGCCTCCAGCTAGATTTCAGAGGCTATATGGAAAAGCCTTGATGTCCAGGCAGAAGCCGGCTTCAGGGGCCAAACTCCTATTAGGACAGTGTGGAGGGGAAATGTGGGGTTGGAGCCCACACACAGATTCCTCTTGGGGCACTACCTAGTGGAGCTTTGAGAAGAGGGCCACCATCCTTTAGACCCTGGAATGGTAGATCTACAAGCAGCTTGCACCACATACCTGGAAAAGCCATAAACACTCAACACTAGCTCTTGAGAACTGCTGTGGGGCCTGAACCCTGCAAAGCCATAGGGGTGTAGCTGCCCAAGAGCTTACAAGTCCACCCCTTGAATCATTGTTCCCTGGATATCAGACATGGAGTCAAAGGAGATTCTTTTGAAGCTTTAAATTTTAATGACTTCCCTGCTGGGTTTTGGACTTGCATGGGGCCTTTAGTCCTTTTCTTTTGGCTGATCTCTCCTGTTTGCAATGGGATTATTTACCCAATGCCTATATCCCCATTGTATCTTGGAAGTAACTAACTTGTTTTTTTGTTTGTTTGTTTGTTTTTGTTTTGTTTTTTACAGGATCATAGGCAGAAGGAACTTGCCTTGTATCAGATGAGACTTTGGATTTTGGACTTTTATGTTAATGCTGGAATGACTTAAGGCTCTGTGGACTGTTGGGAAGGCATGATTTTATTTTGAAACATGAGACCAACATGAGATTTGAGGGGTTGGGGCAAAACAATATGGTTTGAATCTGTGTCCTTGCTTAAATATCATCTTCAATTGTCACACCTAGTGTTGGAGGAGGGGTCTGGTGGGAGGTGATTGGATCATGAGGTTGGTTGCTCATGGTTTAACACCATCTCCCTTGGTGACATTCTCATTATAGCGAGTTCTTGTAAGATCTGCTCATTTAAAAGTGTGTGTCACCTCCGTGCCCTCTTTCTCTTCCTCCTGCTCCTGCCATGTAAAGTGCCTTGTTCCCTCTTTGCCTTAGGCCATTCTTGGTAGCTTCCTGAGACCTCCCCAGAGACAGAAGCCACTATGCTTCCTGAACAGCCTGGAGAATCATAAGTCAACTAAACCTTTTTATAAATTATCGAGTCTCAGATATTTCTTTATAGGAGTGTGAGAATGTACTAATACAGTTGCATTTGAAAATGAAGGTAACCATGAAAACATATATAGCAGTGTTCCTTACAGTAATAAAATCTGAAAATAACACCAATTTACATTAGTGGGAGAATGCAAAATAAAGTACATTAAAATCACGCAATAGAATTTTATATAGTAGTCAAAATAAATGAAACTAAACTTGCAGAGAAAGTAGATAAAATTGCAGTAATATAGTGTTTATTTTAAAAACATATCAACATGGAAATTACTGTAAATCTCAAAACCAAGCAAAACGAATCAACTTGTTGTTTAAGGATATATGTAGATAAATCAGGGACAATTGTTTTAAGGAATAAAAAAATGAATCAATAACATAACATTTAGGAGAATGGGTAACTTCAAGGTAAGCAAGTGGATGTTGTGTCAAACCTAGAGAGCTGTGCACCAGAATCTGTTGTTCTCTTTTTCAAGGTCATAAGACTAGACAACCCGGCAGAGATAACTTATGAGTGGATATGAGACCAACTGCTATTTAGGAGAATGTGAATGAAAGTGATATGTGAAATTTAAAATCTATACTGAAGATAGTATGAAAGATTTCACATTTTTTCTTCATTCCACGTTGCAATCTTGAATTATAACAACTTCAACCATGGAAATAAGAGTCAAAGCTGTGAATAGGAGAAGGACATTATAGAAGAATCAGAGTCTACAAAGACCCCTAATTCACTGAGTTACGAGGCTCACCTTGAATTATTACCAGAGATTTAAAAAATTATCTTTTTTCAACCACTAAAATAGTTATTGTTTTATCTTTTTTATGTCAGTCTAATCTTGTCATAGCTAATATAGATGGGATAGCAAACAGTTAGTTGTAACAGATTTGGTAATTCGTAACACTAATTTGGCTTTGTTGGTAAATAAGCATTAATTATGTTTGTAACTTTAAGTTATTAATTTATTAATTGCATATATTTCTTTGCATGTGACACATGTTATATCAAATTCATATCTCGAATTTCCAAGATATCCAACTTTGAAAGCAATGTGTTCAATTCATCAGTATAGACAACCGTAATATAAACAACATAACTGTATTTCATTTTCATTGATTTCATACATATAAGAAAGCACTGTAGGAGATTAACTGTACATTGATACTCCAGTGGACAGAGGTTGTACCACATTAGAGCTTTTTTTTTTTTTTTTTTTTTTTTTGAGACGGAGTCTTGCTCTGTCACCCAGGCTGGAGTGCAGTGGCGCAATCTCGGCTCACTGCAAGCTCCGCCTCCCGGGTTCACGCCATTCTCCTGCCTCAGCCTCTCCGAGTAGCTGGGACTACAGGCGCCCGCCACCATGCCCGGCTA
This sequence comes from Symphalangus syndactylus, assembly GCF_028878055.3. Lineage (NCBI taxonomy): Eukaryota > Metazoa > Chordata > Mammalia > Primates > Hylobatidae > Symphalangus > Symphalangus syndactylus. The sequence continues at coordinate 33,301,056 of NC_072437.2, read as the reverse complement.
ATTTTTTGTATTTTTGGTAGAGACGGGGTTTCACCGTGGTCTCGATCTCCTGACCTCGTGATCCGCCCGCCTCGGCCTCCCAAAGTGCTGGGATTACAAGCCTGAGCCACCGCGCCCGGCCCACATTAGAGCTTTTTAATTGAACCATACAACTCTCTTGGTTGCCTCAACAAGTAAGGAAAGGGCAGGAAGGAATGGGCAAGCCTCATTCCAAAGAGCCATGGATATTGCTAATTCTTATTTTCAAGAGAATCTATTCTTGGACTCTCACGTATCCCACGTAATTGTTGAATTTCCATTTTCAAAATAATATGGACACATATAGTTTATAAGTTATGAAGTCTAAATATCTTTTGGAGTAAAAATTCAAAATAGCATTTTTTTCGTATTACATGACCTTATTGTTTGATTTGCATAATACACTGATGTGATTATTTTGTTCATAAAATGGCACTCTTTGGTGAAATACTAAAATATTTTAGTTGCTGAGGGCTAATAAGAAAAGAACAAGTATGATGTTAATTTACGAATAAGATAATTACATCAAATGAAGGCTAAGTGGGGTAATAATTTTCTATGCAGAAAAGAGAAATGTGTTATAAGTCAAAGAGAAAAATAACAGAAGAATATAATTATGAAATGGAACAGTAATGTAAACATGCCAAAAAATATAATAGAAGCTAAATCATGGTAGGTGATATGATATTTCTCACTAAAATGCCATATAGTACTTTTTTTGTATACCAATGTTTTTTAACAGCAATTCTCTCACATTGTAATAAAGATGCAATGAGGTTCACATTAAGTGCATTTTTATTATGTTTCAGTGTAACATTTTGGAGCAAATTATTACACTAAATGACCAAGAAAAGTAATAGATTTGTTGTTTGAAATTATATCATTATAAAATTAGAAAAAAATGATGTGAATGAGTATGAAAATGACTAAAATAAATTACTCCAAATAAAGCAAGACTAATCAAGCAAAGACTATCACATACCTATTCATGTAGTTCATTTGTATTTATTTAGTTTTATAGTCTGCTAATGCTAATTTTTAAATGTTTTATTTTAAGAAAATCATAATACTAATAAATTTACATTTGGGTTTTATTTGTCATATTCACCTGGGCATGTTTTCCCATTATCCCCATAATACTATGCAGCGTTGGGAACCAATGCTAGCATAAAGTTCAAGATGTCTGTAAAGCCCTGAAAAATTACCTGTCTAAATCCATTTGGGCTCACTGTCTCTTTACTAGCAAAATCTATGGAAGTATGACATGGCAGCCTAGCAGCTGTCACTGCACTGCTGCTTAGAACTGCTTAACTGTTTGATAGGGACTAGCAGCTACTTTTAATATGACTAATAATGCATTTGACATTTACTTTTAATGAATATTAAAATATATCTTATACATAAGGTATTAATGTTATAAATACCATTTTCATTTTGATATTTCAAAATTCATGTAATATATACGACTAAACGAATAAAATTTAAAATACTGATGTATGCTTTGTTCCTGAATTGATTTTTAAAACACAAGGACTACAGATACTGTCACTAAATGCCTGAGAACTTGTTTTTAAACAAATCTAAATTCAAATGATATCCAAAATAACATTAGCCTAAATAAAAATGTACTTGCTTTATTAATGTTTTCTTTAAGAGTTTTTTTATTAAGCTTCTGATCATTTCAGTATTATTGATCTTTGATATAAATAGTTTAAGTACTTTTCCTCACTAATTTAGCTCCGCTCACTGTGTAATACTTTTTCTCACTGCTTTAGCTCTGCCTATTATGCAACACTTTCCCCAAACAGAAAATTGTATATATCCAATTTCACAATTAAGCTTAATTTTTCTACCCATGTTTTAGATTTTAAATAGCTTATCTTAACAAGGAATTTTTCTTATTTTAAGCCTGAATAGTCTTCTTATGTGGATAGAATATATTACATTATAATTTACATTATGTATTACTATATCACAGTACATGATTATAAATTAATACTAATGATTGTATCTACCTTTTTAATCTAGAGGCAGTGTTTGATGTGCTAGTTAGGCAAATAGATTCCAGAGCCAGAGTTCAAATCTAAATCTGGCACTTAATTTTCATGTGAATTTTCAATTTTCTTAATATATTTTCTTTTCATTTTCTAACAATATAAACAGGAAAGATAACTAACCTAATAAGAAGTTTTTAGAGGGGATTAAATGAGTTAACATTTGTAAAAAAGTGGAAATACTTTCTGGCATGTAGGAAAAACTAGGTAGAACTACTATATTCTATAGTACTATGTGCTTTGGAAATCTATAATATTAAGTATTTTTTATATTTAATATTATTAATATTAACATGAATGAGTATCATTCATTTGAAACTTTTTTTAATGCATACTGCTCATAATGTTTTCAGTAGAGTTCATTTAAATAGTTAATATGAATGCCATTTATGCTGCTGATGTTGAGTGTTGGTACATGAAGTACTTCTACTTGCAAGTCAAGATATACTCTGTCTAATGGTGTAATTAACTCTTAATATAATGAATTAGTCTCTTTCCTTGGGAGCTTGAGTAGAAAAAGGGCAAGGAGGAAGATTAAGTCTTACTAGGTTTTGTAATACTGTACTATGTTCACTTTTTTTTCCAGTTTTCCTTAGACCTGTTGAGATTAACTCAAAAGATATAGATCTTGATTAACTACTTTACCCTCTAAGTATATTCTTAAGGTCATTATATACTGGCTTATACCACAGAAGATATAGTATGTAAACATGTACGAATTTAGAAAATCAGTCTGTATTGTCCCATAATGTACACCTAAATATGTTGTCATTGTGCTACATTATACTCACAAGGAGGGATTCCATGTGTTCTCACTACATGAAACCAGAGAAAGGAGAGGAAGTCTGTACTCCCATTTGGCATGTTTAACTATTTATTCCTCATGAGAAAGTCAAATTATTTCTTTGAAAAAAAGTGACAGATATAGATGCTTCCCTTAGAGGTTGTGCCATAATATGTTTAGACTGCTAGTGACTCCACCTTGATTAAAACCTAATATAGAGGAAGAGCCAAGATGTCTGAATAGATGCAACCAGAAAGAGCTTCTCTTCAAAGCTACGCTATGCAATAAGGTTACACTAATCACTATACAACTATACAACAAGGCTACACTAACCAAAGCAGCATGGTCCTGTTACAAAAACAGATACATAGACAAATGGATCAGAATAGAGAACACAGTAACAGGACCACACATCTACAACCATCTGATTTTCATCAAAGTCAACAATAACAAGCAATGGTGAAAGGATACCCTATTCAATAAATGGTGCTGTAATGACTGGATAGCCATATGCAGAAGATTGAAAGTAGACCTCTTCCTTTCACCCTATACAACAGTCAATCCAAAATTGATTAAAGACTTAAATGTAAGATCTAAAACTATAAGAACTCTAGATGAAAACAGAAAATACCATTCTGGACATAGGCTTTAGCAAAAATTTTATGATGAAGTCTCTAAAAGCAATTGCAATAAAGACAAAAATAGACAAGTGAGACCTAATGAAACCAAAGAGCTTCTTTCCAGCAAAGGAAACTATCAACAGAGTAAACAGACAACCCACAGAATGGGAGAAAATATTTGCAAACTGCATCTGACAGAGATCTAAAATCCATAGTTTATAAGGAGGTTAAACGAATCTACAAGCAAAAAATAAATAAAAATAAAATAAAATACCCCCACTAAACAACGGGCAAAGGACATAAACAGACACTTTTCAAACAAACAAATACACATGGCCAACAAGCATATGAGAAAAAGCTCAAAATCACTAATCATCAGAGAAATGCAAATCAAAGCCACCATGAGATATCATCTTATACCAGTCAGAATGGCTATTTTAAAGTCAAAAAAATAATAGATATTGCCAAGTTGTGAAGAAAAAGGAATACTTATACACTGTTTTGTGTAAGTGGCAAGTGGGAGTGTAAGTTAGTTCAACCACGGTGCAAGACAGTGTGGCAATTCCTCAGAGACCTAAAGGCAGAAATATCATTTGACTCAGCAATCTCAATACTAGGTATATACCCAAAGCAATACAAATCATTCTACCAAAAAGCACATGCACCCTTATGTTCACCGTACTGTTATTCACAAAAGCAAAAACATGAAATCAACATAGGTGCCCAAGAATCGTGGACTGGATAAGGAAAATATGGGACATATACACCATGGAATACTACGTAGCCATAAAAAGAATAAAACCATGTCATTTGCAAGAACATGGATGCAGCTGGAGGCCGTTATCCTAAGCAAATTCACCCAGGAACAGAAAACCAAACATCGCATGTTCTCGTTTGTAAGTGGGAGTTAAATATTGAGTGCACACAGACACAAAGATAGAAATAGTTTATATCAGGGCCTACTTGAGGGGGGAGTGTGGGATGAAGATGAGGGTCGTAAAACTACCTATCGGATAGTATGCTCACTACCTGGGTGATGAAACCATCTGAACACCAAACCTGAGCGACTCACAAGTTACGTATGTAACAAACCCGCACATGTACCCCCAATCCTAAACATAGAAGTTGAAAAATGAATCAATCATCAAGTTAAGGTGTAGAAATCATATCTTTCAATTATCATATCTGAGACACAACATTGTGGCATCTGTCTATATTTATCAATCTAAGTATTAAAATATATCTTTCCATATATATTTATCTAACTTTATCTATCATAAATTCATCTATCCATCCATGCATCCATTCACCATCCGTCCATTCACCCATCCATCTGCCTTTCTATGTACTTACCTATAGAGAAACAGGAGTAATGTTTTCCAAGAAATCCTTAAGCAATTTTTATTGCCCTGATTTTCATTTGTTTATAACATGAATAGAGTTGGCTAAAAGCATTCATGTATCCTCAGATGATTCCGAATTTATACTCAATAGATCTAGTTTTCTGACTATATGCTTATGGAGATTTTGTTTATATATTTGTGATAGGAAAAACAAAACAAAAATTTCATTCAAAGAAAATCATGTTTCTGAAAAATAGTCTTCAACATTATACTATTTTCAATGGCTAATTAAAAATTTCATCTATTTTAGAAACTCAAATATTTTAATCTTTCATTGTTTTACAATACGTATGTGTTGAATTTATAAATATCCTTCACTCTTAGTTTATGTAAAGTTTGTAACCTAAAATGTTATTTTCTTTCAATAACAGTTTACCTCAGAGTTAGTGGCTAAATCAGAATTCATATGAAAAATGTCAATCTTTTTTTGGAAGTAGCAAAACTAATACCCTTTCATATCTTTCTACAATTAAGATGTGTCACTTTAGTGACAGTAAATAAAATTTCCTATTTCTTAATGTACTTTAACATATCAGTCATCAGAACTGTGTTTATCTGACACAATGCATCCAATCCAGTACTTCCAGGCAAACTGATTTAGTTAGATGCAGCAGTCTATAAGCCTAGATGACCATAAAAAATCTTGATAGAATTGTTGTATTTTATATTGCAGAAAGCAGTCAGGTGATTTTGTTTGTCTGAATATTATATGTACTAATATAAAATGTTAATCCTGAGGAATGATTGGTAATGTTCCTTTATGAAATGTTTCTAATTTTCAAGATCTATCCAATCATTAAAATATTCAGATATATAGAATGAAAATCTTAGGAAAATTTAAGGGGCAATGATTCCTAAGATATGTGTCTTTTTTCTTTACTGATTGGGAAATAGTATTTGAAATAATAAGTTTGTCTTTAAAATGTATGTACAAAGTGGCTTTATAAGACCGCTAAGTCTTCTATTTTGTACTTAAAGCACATTTTATTGAGCAAACAAAACTGAGGACTATACAGGTAATTCTTTCACTATTCCAATATGTAGGAAGATACCTGAAATTATTACATGATTTTATGTATCACAGATTTGGAGATGTATTGCTACTCTTGTCTAGAACATACTTTAATACTTCCTTATGCAGTGAAATGAAAATTTCAAAACACTAAATATAACAGCGATTATTGCAAAGGTTATATGAAATGCTTCCCTTTTAGACTATAGAATACATGAGCAATATAGATAAATCTACATTGCTTGTAGATCTCTGATTGAAGGTGAATGCTTAAATTGCTTGAACTGTCCTGTGTCCAAGATCTGAGTAGCTCATTGAGATTGGGGTAAATTAAGGGAATGGGTAACAGGGTGGCTTTATCTGCTTTCTTTGGCAGAGATACTCTGTTAAAGTAATATACTTTACTACTTATTAATTTACTGACTAAAATTGTCACACCATGATAAAATATAATTACCACCTGGAACCACTGTGAAATTCTAATTTATTTTTTCTTTGATACATGAGAACATATTTCTTATTACATTTAGAGAGGTACACATGTCAGTAACGCATAAAAAGGGTTCAAACTAGGATGGTCATTTGTACAGTCATTAAAACTGACTTGAAGGCTGGGCGCGGTGGCTTACGCCTGTAATCCTAGCACTTTGGGAGGCTGAGGCGGGCAGATTGCCTGAGCTCAAGAGTTCGAGACCAGCCTGGGCAACATGGTGAAACCCCGTCTCTACTAAAATACAAAAAAAAAAATTAGCCAGGCGTGGCGGCGTGCGCCTGTAGTCCCTGCTAATCGGGAGGCTGAGCCAGGAGAATTGCTTGAATCCGGGAGGCAGAGGTTGCAGTGAGCCAAGATGGTGCCACTGTACTCCAGCCTGGCGACAGAGTGAGACTCCGTCTCAAAAAACAAACAAACAAACAAACAAACAAAAAACTAACTTGAAGAGAGTCAGCTGAGGCACTAACTTGAAAAATGTTGCAAGTAGCAACTAATGAAACTCAATAAAGGACATTTTGACCTTTTGTTTTAAACCTTCAAATGCATGAAGTCATCAGTGTTATGGCTCTATAAAGCATAGAAAACTATTTCTGTGTGCAAGTTATAAAATACTATGTGGTCATTATAATTTTGGCTTAAAGTTACCAATGAACAAAGTAGGCAAAGTTAAGACAATATTCACTTGCATAGTATTCTTGATAAATACATTATTTTTATTACTGAACTTCTAAAATAAAATGTGGCTAGTTAAGTATCTTTTATTTTAAATCAATTAGGTCATGTGTTTGTAATAAAGTTTGAATTTTATAATAAATTTTGTCCTATCTCCTGGGACCCTTCAGCCTCCTGGTTGAATTGCATTCTTTTTGCTGTATAGTTCTATGGTCTATGAAAAATACATAGTGTCACATATTCACTACCCACAGTAATGCACAGATTTGTCCTATGACCATAAAGTATTCTCTATTATCTCCCCTGTCAAACCCTCCACACTTCCCATACCTTTGGCAAACTAATCTGCTTTCTTTACCTACAATTTTACTTTTTTCCAAAATGACATGTGAATGGAATTGCATATTACATATTTTTTACCCTTTTCAATTTGTCTCTTTTCACATAGCATAATGTCTTTTTGATTTATCTGTATGTCTTTCCTTTTTCATCACTAATTTTTCATTGTGTAGATGTACCACAATTCTTTAGTCATCCACATTTTGAAGGATATCTTGGTTTCTTCTAGTTTGGGGGCAACTATAAATAAAGCTACTATAAACATTTGTATATTTAGAATTTCTTGCAAAGTATAGCAATGAAAGAACATTCCTGTAGCTTAGTAACAGCATTTGGTATTGCCAATCATTTAAATTGTAGCCATTTAAATAAGTCTTTTAATTTGCTTTGCATTAGTGACAAGACATTTAGCATCCTTTCACACACTTATTTGCCATCCATATTATGTCTTCTTTAATGTCTGTTTACTCAAGTATTCTTAAGAAAACTTTTGTTTATGTTTTCTATAAGTATTACATTTCCACTTAAAACGCTATCCACTATTTTTAAAAAAATGATTTCTTAATTGACAATATTCCTAGGGCAAAGTTCACAGAGGGGAGCATGTCCTAAAGCAGATGTTTATCTCATTAAATAACTAATACTAATATTTCTGTTGGAAAATGTTTGGCAAAACTATGAGCATTTTGTTTTGACAACTACACTGTGATTTTTACCAAATAAAGGATTTGTTAAGACAAACATGTTTAATTTGGAAAAAGAAGCCAACTTACAAAAAAAAAGACACTGATTACTTGAAATTAAACCATATGTTGTTATGTATATTTTAATATCTATATGTTACTGATAGCTTATAATGATTTTTATTTTAGGGATCAGACATATACTTTTTAGAAAATATTACATAGTAAATATAAAGTATCTTATTATTAGCTAGAGTTTCCATGCTGCATATTAGATCTCCACAACTTACCCTGTATCACTGAACCTTTATACCCTTTGATCAAGATCTCCCCAATTCCCTTTTCCCTGGCCCCTGGCAACCACTTTTCTACTCTACTTTTACGAGTTCAGCGTTTTCAGATTTCACATATACACGATATTATAAATAATTATTTTTAGTTGTCAAGTATCCTTCAATAAAGCTGGAAAAAATAAAAACAGGACACAGTAAAATAAAAAGTAAACTATTATGTTATCTTTAATATAGAGAATAAATTATTCTCTGAACTGAATCTCTTTACTAAATTATTTTATCTTATGAATTAAAAATGGTTTGTTATAGTATTTTATATGTTATTGCATAGTACTGACAAAATTATTATATACAATATATATCACCTTATGGCCACATCTCATTTAATCAAGTATTAATATGTAATATTCACAAGCTCTTTAAAATTTCCCATATATGTGGCATTTTGTGCTTTACACTTTTACTAAACTTTTAGATTTAAATATTGTTTTTTGACAAACCTATGTGATTTAAGAATTTTAGCTCACATAATAACAACTAATGTTACAAAACTTACTTTATTATGTGAATGAATAATTCTATTTCCAATAATAACACTAAATGTATTTAGTTACTCTCTATAAATAGTAATGTTTAATTTATTCACTATAAATACATTCTTCTTTACATTTAATATTTGAAAACTGATAAGATATATTTTAAAAGTGGTGTTCAAAGGTATAGTTTGTAATTAAAATAAGATGGCTTCCCTAGATAAGTGATAATATTCCATGTATCTAATTACCTCAAAATTAGCAGTTCAAACAAACAAACAAACAAAAACTTCTTTATCATCTCACAGTTTCTATAGGTTAGAAGTCTGGCCACAGTGTGGCACAGCTGCTTCATCTGCTACAGGTTTCACAGGAATGAAATTATGGTGTCAGGAGGGTTGAGTTCCTTTCTTTTCAGTAGGCTCTGAGGAAGAACCTACTTTCAAACTCAACCAGGTTATTGGTAGAATTGTGTTTTCAAGGCAAAGGTTCTTGTTTCCCAACTGGATGTCAGCCAAGGATTGCCAACCTTGCCTCCTACAGGCTCCTCTGTGGCCCCCTTATATCTGCAATAGTGTGTCAAAATTCTCTAGCTTTTGGAATACTTCCTTTTCTGCTGCATCTCTTCTGCCCTCTCCACTGCATCTCTTTAACTCCATTTGGTATTTATCAACCTTGAATTTTTAGAAAAATTTAGCAAAATTATGTTGTTGGGTATTCCAAATTTTAAAAATATTTAAACTATTCTAAATTACAAAGTTGTTCACTAGAAGGTCCTGGAGTTTGTGATTGAGATCGGGACTTATTTTATACAATTCTAGAGTATAGATTTCATGATTTCCAGCCAAATAATCTTGCTACACTAATAAATGATTTTGAGGTTGAAATTTTAAGAACAACAAAATATACAAGCCTATAGAAATAAATACCCAGTTGGCATATACACCAAAACTGTTTGAAACAAAATTAAATGTAAAGTAGGATAAAAAAATCTGCTAAAAAAAAGCATTAAGGTTTTTGTTATGGCTTGAAAAATATTAAGTATTGATGTATCAGGCTTCAAATGTATACATGATTGCTATAGTAATTCTATTATGTTTAATCAAACAGTAATTTGTTTCATGAAATAAAACACACCATATTTAAATTACAAATTCCCTAATATACATCCAGCGTATGTATGATACTGCCCAGGTGTCACTTCAGTGTAACTGACCTGCAACACATCAGTATTGTACCAGCTATTCTAATAAATAAGCACAAACACTCCTGTACTCTATTTTGGGCAAAAGTAAAGAAAAATAATTATTGTAGTTCCTTTCTTTTAATAGTCATTCAACAAATATTTGTTAATTACTTTAGAAACATGCCTCCACAAATAAGGAATATATTAGATCTTAAAAAAAGTCAAAGCTGACTTCAGGAGTCATTATGTTTGTGCTTATGCATATGTTTGAATAGTTGGAAAAAATACTTGGCACATAAAGTTGGGAACAGGATAAATTCTCTCTCTGTGTGTGTGTGTGTGTGTATATATGTGTATATATATGTATATATATATATATATATATGTGAGAATGAAAGCTTCTTTGTTTTTCTTGGCAAATTGGCAAATGACTGGCTGGTGATTGCATAATATAAGGTTAATGTATATTTCACGTGGATGAAAAATGTGAAATGCCAATGGAAGATTATACTATCCTCCTATATCTTATTTAGTATTCTCTTTATTTATGTGCTCATCAAGAAAGATTGCTGATGCTAAAATAGCTCCAAAGTTAATACATACACGTAGTTTTGGTGGATTTCATTTTTGTGTTGATTTACTGAATTCTTTTCATTATATTCTCCATAAAAGTGCTAGTGTTGTCTTTCATCAGAGCTTCAAGCACAAATTCTGTTTGATGAACAAGGAAATGAATCAACTTTAAAAGGAAAATTTTCATCAGCAATGCAATCTTTTCTCTTTTTTGTTTCCTGATTTCTACTTCGCAGTCCATCCAATACAACTTCTCAGATATCTTTGAGAATGCAAAATAATTATTATCTATGCTGTGCTATTACTTCTATATTTAAAAATTTTGTATTTTAAACTTACTAAAAGATAAGAATAACATCACTCAATAAAATTTTACTAACACATATACATACACATATATTGGAAAAAAATAACATTTTAGAGAAAACACTAACAGTAAAGTATAAAGAAAATGTAAAAAATGTGTCCATGTACTATCATAATAATTTTTTTCTTAGCATAAGCTGAGTGTGTTTTTTTGAATTTTAAAATTTCTTAGTCATTGCTTCAAAAATGAATATAGAGTCATAGATGTTCAAACTACTGTCAAATACAGTAATCCACTCCATATCTCTGGACTAGCATTTTGCGATTTCAGTTACCAGTGGTCAATTATGGTCTGAAAATACTACATGAAAAATTCCAGAAACAAACAAATCTTAAATTTTAAATTGCACGTTGTTCTGAGAAGTATGACAAAATCTTGGATTGTCCTATGCTGTCCCACTTCCCACATGCATCATCACTATGCTTAGTGTCTCTGTGCTGGAGACACTACCTTCCAGTCAGTCACTTAGTAGTTGGCTTTATCAGATCGACTGTCATGGTAGTGCAGTTCTTGTGATCAAGTAATTCTCATCTGACTTAGTGATGGTCCCAAAGCACAGCAGTAGTGATGCTGCATAGTGTTATAATCATTCTATTTTATTGTTAGTTATTGTTGTTAATCTCTTATTGTGCCTAATGTATACATTAAACTTTATCCTAGGTATGTATGTATAGGAAATCCATAGCACAAACAGTTTGGTACTGTCTGTGGTTGCAGGCATCCAGTAGGTGTCTTGAAAAGTATCTCCCATAGATAAGGGGAGGCTACTCTATATAACAACAACAAAAAAAAGAAAGAAACTTTTATATCTCATATTTATTTTTGTTAACTCTTCCAATAAATGTGAATTGTTGCGAATTCTAAATAACCAGAGAATATTATCAATATATTAGGTTGGTGCAAAAGTAATTGAGGGTTTTGAAATAACTTTCAATGGCAAAACCCGCAATTACTTTTGCACCAAAATAATACCAAGCTTTCTATAGCAAATTTATCTAATAACAATTAATCATAAAAAATTAACAACTTCCATTAATACTTCAGTTATATTGAATAATCATGAATAAAACTATGAGTAAGCAATTTGTAATGGAACCAGATAAGAAATGTTCATTATCCTTCTGATTTTAATTAACACAAAAAATAACTTTAGCCTTAGGGGTCATGGCTATAGTGATAACAGATAAAGGCTCCTAAAATACATCCTCACTCCCAGCTGAAATTAAAAATACACGTTCCGTGTTCCCATAACCTATGGTACACACTTCCAGTCTAAGGTCCTATCACATTTTCTATATTTAATATTTTATCATCAGTTTTTTTAACTAGACTCAGATCTCCTTGAGACAGTCTCCCATATTTTTTAAAGCCAATTGAATAGCTCAGCATCAAGTCATTATTTGACAAGTGTTTAACAATAGGATGGATAATCTAATTTTTGTCTTTTTAGCATAAGCTTTCTTGGAAGTAAGCAGCATTACAATCTTAGAAGAGCCGCTGGATTCTTGTGTTGAAAGCATTGACTAAGTACATTAACCTTTAAGTCACATAGGCTTGTGTTTGCATCCCAGTTCACTCACTTGATAACTGTACAGAATTGCACTCACGATTTATATGGCCGTAAAATTAATGTGTATTTTAGAGAATCAACCTCCCTCATTTTGCATTTTGCCTAGACAAAATAGGCACATTTTTATTTCCATTTCCTCTCATAAGGACTTGATTTTTTCATTTGCTAACTATTCATTAACTCCTTTCTCACTGCTTACCAACATATCATCACACACACGCACAAAAAGAAAACATGAAAGGTATGTTTGTAATTTTTACAAGTTTATAATATTATTGAGGAGATCAAATATGCCAACACAGAAGTGAGATGCAGAGAGAGAGAGAGACAGACAGAGAGAGAGAGAGAGACAGACAGAGAGAGAGAGAAAGAGAGAGAGAGAGAGGTGGGAGACGGCTGGGGGATTGATTTAAAAGTTTCCAGACCACTTCTAAAATATTTGAGAGCATCATCAGTCTGTATATATGATCTAAGGATGAGTGGTTAGTGAATGTTCAAGGGAGAAATAGGAGTTACAAGGAATCTTGAGGAATGGGCTGAGTATGATAAATAATATTTTATGTAAGGTTTTTTTGAAGCTACCATTAGCTGATTTTTTTAGCGATTTATTTTTAAAGATTTTTTAAAATTATTTTTATAGAAGTGTCAAGAGAAAAAGGATAGAAGGGTCAAAGAAAAGACTTCCATCTTGGGTAAAAATCACAGTGTATACTCTCAGCCTCATCATACAGAAGAATGCTAGCAAGTAAGTTATAACCCAGGTTGACCTGAGCTGAGGGAAGGGAAGAGGGGCTTTCAGGGCCTCTCACCCATCAGTCTTTAGGTAGGTAAAGCATAAAGGTGTTCATGTATCAGAAAGGAAGAGGAGGTGACAAGAATTCCAAGAAACGTCTTGCTTTGCATATATAAGGAGGAAATGGGTTTCCCTTGTCTGAAGACTTTTTTTTTTACTCAAAAGAGAAACAGATACTGTGTAGTTCAAGTATACTGAAACCAGGACGCTAAAAAAAAAAAACGGGAAAAACTGACCCGAAACACCTGCATGGAGTGCAGTCATTGTCTAATGTGTGTGTCGGGTAGAAGGGGGACAATTTATAGAAAAAAAAATAATGATAACCTGAAGGGGGAAAAAAAGACCCTTTCTAAAAGCATGACACCATTGACCCATAGTTCTTTTCATCTAACTACGCTTCGGGGGCAGAACTGAATTTGTTTACAATGATTTGGGAAAGTTATTCTTCAGCCTTTGCTTTAACATTTCCAGAAAGAACAAAACAGCGTTTCTCAAGTCAGCCACCATTAGAATGGATTGGAGTCCTTTTAGTTTGTTCAAATTATTAGATCTTATTCATTCCCTCATTCACAAGTCACAGAGGATTCTGATTACCAACGAGAATGCCAGCGCTTGGACTTTACTTTCCTCTCCAAAGGAGAATTTATTTAGTTATGCTTCTCTGTATTCCCCTGAAGTCAAGCCACAAGTTGTTACAATCTTACCAGCTTGCATTTTGTTATTGATCAGTTATTATTTCAGTCAAATACTTCAGATACCACAGTGTACTTATTTTTTAAGTGTCTTTTGACCTATGCATTTAAAAAATAAACTAGACTCTTCCATGACCTTAGGTTATCTTCCCAGTGCTCCCCACACTCCCAGGTAAGTAGAGACATTTTTCATCACATCGAGAGTTTCACTACCATGAATCTAACAATATTAGGAAAATGAAATAGAGTTTCTTATATTTTTCAGTGCCTTTCTCCTGCCGTGAGGATTTCATTTTAGGCATTTGCAGGGCAGAGGTGAGGGAAAGGAAAGAGAATTTGGAAAACACTGATTGTTCCAAGAAAAGAAATAGCATCTTTGGCTTATTTTCCTTTTTATATTTAGTTCATATAAAAATACAATTTCAAATGGCAAATAATAACAAGTTTCTTTTTATATATCCCAGTGAAAAATAGGCTTGAAAAAGGTTTAGATGCACTGACCTTGGCAAATAGTTAATATTTTATGGATTCTGAAATTTATACTGTACTCTCACTAAGATTGCTTTTACTTGACTTTTAACTCAGAAAAATATCTGAGTCTTGAAGTTATGTGTACTTTTTGTTTTTAACTATTACACTTCTGCATTTTAAATGCTTATTCACCTCTCAAGGAACACATGCAAGTTGTATGCAAATTTTACCTCCCCAAAGTTTATTAACCTTAGCCCTTGTCACAAATCTAAAGTCTGGGTTCTGAACTGTTTTAAGTTATGAGGTAAAGGGCTATCAATTTTGAAAACTCTGGTTCATTGTAATCTGTGGAAACAGAGGCACTTGCAACCAAGAGAGAAAATAGTCTCTTCAATGGGGATCCTCAAAGTTTTCCCACAGAATGATGGACTTTTACTTATTTAATAACAAGTATATTTTATGAAAATGACTGATTTCCTGGTTTTCTCCCTGAAAGACTAACTCCAAGATGGCAGAGCAGGGCTATAGTCACTTGTAGATATAATACATAGTGTCTTTCATACATTAAATAGTCAACAACAGTTATGGAATAAATGAAGGGATTCATGGTGCTCCAGATAGTGATAAAAGAATTTTCTTATATAGTTCTTATATAAGAGTTTCTTATACTATATAAGAGTTTCTTATACTATATAAGAGTTTCTTATATAGTTACTGTTATATTTACTGTGGCCTCCTGCATCATTGTTATATCAATTAATTCTTCAATACCTGTACTTAATTGTATTTATTTTTGATATCGCCTTAAAATTGTTTCATCAATTGTACATTACAGTTGCTTAAAATATTCTAAATCCCCCCAGCCATTCCTAAACTCTACTTTAAATGGTGTCTTGTGAATGGTTTTGTTTATATTCTGTTCTGTAATTACTACTAAGTGCAACCTGGGACTCTTTTCCATGAAAAGAATATCCATATCTCTTTATTATTATATTCAAATTAATTTCTTAAAAATAATTTGTGATGGCACATTATATATGACTTAATTACTATTTGACCCAGGAGCTCATGATTATAACTTTGAATTTTCTCGTCAAAAAAGAATAAGTTAATACTAGCCTATGTAGCTTCCTTGGTGCATTTTTGTTTGAGTATCTAACAAAATCATGAGTGTCAAAAGAACAACAAGAGGACAATTCTATACATTTTTTGTAAAGATGCTTATATAAAAAGAAGAAAGGAGGCAGTAAGTGTGCTTAGAGGTGGAAATACGCTCCAGAGGTGGTCCAAATCAGATTTAATTAATATACTGGCTCAAATGAAGAATAGAGCAGAATACCTATAGTGAGCTTAAGTCCTTGTCTTTATCTTCTCTAGAAAACATGTACTGAGTTTACTAAATGCAGATATTTTGTTAGCTATTCTATTTCCTTGCCATTGTTGTCATGACATATTTCTGGCCCTATTTTATCTTAATTAAAAGAAGAGATTAAGGGATCTTTATCTTTACAATCTCTAAGAGCTGAAAACTGTATAAGTATTACATTTATCTGAAATATTATCTATATGTTTTTAGTTGCCATGAAATGGTTATTTTTTAAACATTTTTTCAATTTTATAGACTTTAAAAAAGGCAAACTCCTTGAGGATTGAAACAGAGAGTGCTTTGTTCAGCACTCTTTCAGTCTTAGAATTTTCCGCAGAAAAGATGATGTAAAGTACATATGCACTGAATGAATAAATGAATCAATAAACTATTTGAAGACCTGATGAGATATATATGTTTGTGTGTAGAACTTGGAACCAGTTGTGTGTATACAATTCTACCCAACTCAAATACGTAAAGTTTTTGTTTTTTGCAAGGAAGTTCTGGAGAAAAATAAAGAGCATCGGTGACTATATCACTCCTTAAACTACTAGAATTATTCTCTGATAGTGGATGTTTTTATATGTTGTTGAGGCCCTGATGTTTAGTACAGTGCTCAGCTCAGAAAACTTGCCCAATAAATATTTATGAAATAAACAAATGAAGGAAGACCATGATATATTGAGTTTACTTTAGATTTCATGAATAAAATCAGCATCCATCCAGTAGGAAACAAGATTCTAAAGTGAGGATTTTGTGCCTTCAGCAATTTGTAACATTACATTTTTCTTTTACATTTCCCTTTAGTGTTAAGTTATAAGCTGTGTTACTTAAGACTGTTATAATACTTGGCTGTTTAAAGACAACAATTTTTTTTTTTCAATTTTGGAGGCTAGAAGTCACAGATTAGGGTACAGCATATTTGACTTTGGTGAAGGGCTCTCTTCCAGATTGCAGACTACTGACTTATAAATTCTCACAGGGCATGAAGAGCATGAGAGAGCTCTCTGGGATCTATTTTATAAAGGCACTACTCTGTTCATAAGGGCTTAATCCTCATGATCTGATTACTTCTCAGTGGCCCGACCTCCAAGTCTCCTTACACTGGTTATTAGGATTTCAACACAAAAACTTGGGACAACACAAACATTCAATCCATTGAATATGCCATCAAATGGTAAGTTACATTTGTAATTTTTTTAGAAATTTCAAAAATTGAGTATTTTGAAAGGCAGTATGTACATAGCCATGCTAGGAAGGAACAAAATATCAAGGGGAAAAATGTGTAGAGTTAGTTATCGAAAGAAAGAAGCAGATTGAATACCTGAAGATTTGCTTCAGATACAAAAGTAGAAAAAGGCCATCTTAGATGCAAATCTGGAACCCCAAATCCTTGTGAATACTGAGGTGTGAATTTAAAATTGTGTTTATGATTATTTTCATTAGCTTTTCTTGAATTCAATAAATATTAACTGTGAGCTTATCCTATTCAGTATCCTTTGCTAGTCATGGTGGAGAATACTTTTTTTTTTTTTTTTGAGATGGTGTCTCACTCTGTTGCCCAGGCTGGAGTGCAGTGGGCACGATCTCGGCTCACTGCAACCTCCGCCTCCCAGGTTCAAGTGATCCTCTTGCCTCAGCCCCACTAGTAGCTGGGATTATAGGAATGCGTCACCATGCGTGGCTAATTTTTGTGTTTTTAGTAGAGATGGGGTTTTGTCACGTTGGCCAGGCTGGTCTCAAACTTCTGACCTCAAGTGATCCACCCACCCTGGCCTCCCAACGTGTTGGGATTACAGGCATGAGACACCGCACCCAGCTGAGAATACCTTTTAATAAAGTAAAAAAGATAACGCATGTGGAAGATAGTATTTTCATTAAGAATCTTGTGAGAAAAATGGTGCTGCTTATTGAATATTTTAGCTTCTACAGCATGCATTATTTTGTAAAGAAACTTAATAATGTCCCAATAATTCACTGGAAGCTTTTCTAAAACAAAGCAAGGAGGGCAACAATAGTAACAACAAAAGAGATGCTTGAAGAAATATTCATGGCCATTTATTGAAATCTAGTTTAAATCAACATAGAATTGAAAATGTTTGACAGAGCTGATATACCAGAAAAAGTTCTAAAAATAGAATTGTAATAAAAACATGAGACCCTTACATTCACTGATAGTAACAGGTGCAGCTTTAATTAAAGACATTAGCATGTTAAAATAAACAAAGCTAAACATACTTGAGTGGATAATGTTTAACATCTTAATTTACTGAATTCCACAGCAAAGACTAAATACATCAGAGAAACATACCTTTAAAATGAGATGTGCAATTGTAGGGAAACTATTTTAACTTTTGCAGATTTTTAAAACATAGTAGCTCCATTTTTTCCAACTACACAGTTAGAACATAAATAGCTGACAATATTATTTGAATACATCAATAAAATACATTTTAAAACCCAGTGAAGAATTAACTACACAAAGCCCCACTTATCTTTATCTACCCAGAAAGCACAAAACCGCAAACACACAAAATGCTCCTCTGGTGTTTCTAACAAATAACCAGCTGAAATCCCTTCTGCAAGTTCAAACTCCTTTTCTAATTTCATGTCTTCCAACATGGTTTCATATGCGTAGCATTAGCAATTCTTCCCTAGGAAGAATACTTTTGGTATATAAAGCATGCCAGTGTTTAGAGAGCTCTGAATATATCATGGTGTACATGAAATTCTGTCTTTCTTGAAAGTTTTTGGGGAAAAGGAAAATGTTCTGAAGATTGTGATTATCTGAAAATGATGTAGAATGAAAGCTCCTGAAATTGGAACATTTTGAAAGTTGACATTGATTACCCAGTGGATTGCCAAAGGCCATGTATGTGGAGCTTGTACAGCCTGGAGGAAATATGAGAGTTCTGGGAACCTTGATAATGGGAGACAATGAGAAATATTTCTTTCTGGAATTTCTTGATTGGGCTAGGCAAAAGTAAATTGTGTTTTGCAATGAGAAAAGTGAGTATGCTTGCCTATACGTTTTCAGTAAACAACAGTTGTATTGCTTACAGTTAATTTGAAAGAATCAATGTACATTCTTCCAGTCCATTTTTATAGCATCTTGGTGAAGCCCGATGTATTCCCATCATCACCAGACCCTAAATTTTTCTGATTTAGGTGGGTTAAGAGCACCTTTTCTCTTCCAGGATATGTGTTACAAAAATAAAAAGATGATTGGCAATGAGAATAGCACAACCAAAGAAACAAATATTTAGTTGCCACAAACTCAGCTAGGTGTTTCAGAATCCTATCTTTAAAGAAAGACTTCAAACTTTAGCAACAATAATAAGAGGAAAAATCAGAAACATCAGCTAGAGAAAAGATATTCAAAAGTTTAAAGAAATAGATATGTCTCTAAGTTTCTCTAAAACAATGCAGATTTCCAGATAATACAAAATAGTTTTAGACTATATTCACATGTGCTTTAAAAGAATTTTAACTAATGTTCTGCTATTTCTATCATAATGCATTCAAAATGTTTACATTGTTATAAAGAGATCATATTGAATAAAAAGATTGTCGCACAAATTTTAATACATTTAAAAATATGCATCATTGGAAAGTGTTGCGAATTATAGCATTGATTACATCAGTGTGAATAATCTATACATGATTTACTGGAAGAACAAAGGACACAATAAATCAGTTTTTACATTTTACAAATGTTTTATTCTTCTTTACTTTTTTCTTTTCTCCATTCTATTTTCATTTATTTCAGAATATTTTTATTGTGTGAAACACTCAGTTTAAGAAACTGTGTTACAATTTTTTGAGTCTGAAGGAAAATAAATAAATACATTGAAACACAGCTCAGTATCTTTAATAATTTAGAGCCAAAAGGAAATTTCCTAGATTAAAAAAAATGCAATTTGTCCCAGCAGTCTACCAAATTTTCTACCTAAACTTCATTTTCTACCTTAATTTCTCTCAATTTGAAAAGCATTACTACACAAACCTAACACCTGGGTTAAATTGTTCTATTTCTGCAACTCTAACCCAACTGGGTTGCAGGTGAAGGCAGAAAAAATAAATAAATAATTTTTAGCAAATCCTTCACTTGATAGAGATATATATCTGTAACACATAGTAATATTAAAATACATCTTAGTTTAAAGAATAACAAAAGGGAAAATAAGACATTACTTAAATAAATTAGTTAGTAGTGTGATTCTTCTAAACACAAGTTTCTGTTCTTCTGCAATGTGCTTCTTTCAGTACTTTCACTACCATACCCAGCTCTGAGTCTTAGAAGGCAAGTGATACAGAAATTCAATAAATACACAGCTTACTTACAATGAACTTGTGGCTTTGTATTAATGTTGTGTTAATTCATTGCGATTTTGGAGTTGCCTTTTTTGCAGCATTATACAGTCAAGATTACTCACATGATACTACTATCAACTCTAACTTCCACACCCCCAAAACATGCATGAATGTGTGTACATATGTATGTATGAACACACACATACACACACAATAGGCCTAATCTAAGATGTTCCTCAAGATTGCCATCCCTCTCCTATACCCATTTTTGAGGGCTGTGAAATTCAATATTCAAATCATTTTCTCCCATAAAGATTGTCAAGTGTTCCTTTTGCAACCCCTCCTGTCTCCAACCAGCTCTTATCTCGAGATCTCCCACTTTCTGTCACTCTAGATTAGTGTGTACATATTCATTTTCTTTTTTTATAAGTTATATTATACAGTATCTACTCTTTTATTTCTGGCGTCTTTCATTCAGCTTGAATATTTTGAGGTTCATTCCATGTTGTCGGGTGTATCAATATTTATATGTCACATTTTCTTTATTCACTTATTTACTGATAGATATTAATTTTTCTATTTTTCTGGGTAAAACTTCCATAGACACATAGGTACAAATCTTTGAGTATTTTCATTTTTCTTGGGTAAATATCCAGGAGTTGAATGGCTGTGTTATACAGTAGATGATGTAATAGATGTATGGTGTATATGTAACTTTCTGAGAGGCTGTCATATATTTTCCAAAGTGCAGTACTAAATTACGTTCTTGTCTTTTCACAGTCTACTTGGACTTCATGTTGTATCTATCCTTATAAAATATAGAAAACTTCCAATATGGGATTCTGCTTATACTCCTCTCATTCTTTATATTAGATAATTTTTAAATGTGGTAATATTGTAAACTCCTCATGATAAGGTTTTAGTTGATAACTTAAGCTGAAGTATAATATGTATTACAAATAGAGTCAAAGGACAAAAATAAAGAAAAAAACAATTTTCATGTTTATACAGGTATTTAACATTTCTGATACCATTTATTTATTGATATATATCAAAATTTTATTGTTATTATTTCCCTTCAACCTGAAGGAACTGTAGTTAGCACTTACTGTCATACAGAAATGATGGCAGTGAATTCTTAGTTTTCTTAAATATGCAATTGTCTTTATTTTGCCTTACTTCTTGAGAAATAATACTGTAAAATGTAGAATTCCACATTGACAGTTATTCTTCTTCTTTCATAAATTTAAAATATTATTTCATTATCTTCTGCCTCCATAATTTCTGGTAACAAATAAACTTGATCAATTTAATTTTTGCCCTTTATTTAAAGTGTCATTTTTCTCTTGCTACTTTCAAGATTTATTCTTTCTCTTCATATTTTAATATTTAGATTGGGATGTGCTTCCTATTTCACAAGTCCCTGAGATTCTGTTCAGTTTCTCAATGTTTTATTTTCTTCAGATTGCAAGTATCATTAATTTATTTTCATGTTTATTGATTATTTTCTCTGTCATTTTATAAGGCTATTAAGCCCATAAATTTTTTAGTGTTTTTTTATTCTAACATTTCCTTTGGTTCTTTCATATAATTTTCATTTCTCTGTTAAGATTTTCTGTTATTTTCTTTTAAGATGTGTGTTTTTTCACCTCTTTGAATATATTTATCATAACTCTTTTAAAATCTTCTGATGGTTCTAAAATATGGGTCATATCAGGGACCCCCTCTGGTGATTATAGTATTACTTGGAAATGGCCCATATTTACTTGGTTCTTTGTACATCAAACATTTTGGTTTGTAGCTTAAGCATTGTAAATGTAACGGTTGAAGACTGTGGATTCTGCTACATTATTCTAAAGAACGTTGATTCTTTGTTTAGTTTGTTTAGATTCAAACCGAAAAATCTGTGAACATCCATTTAATCCTCAACTAAATCTCAATTCCTCTACTTCAACTTTCCTCTGACTAATTCTCATGCAGCCATGTTGCCTGGACTCTGTCCCCTGGTTCTTCATTTGAGAAAGAGGGCAAACTATGAATTGGAGTTTAAGCCTTCTTGCATCAAACAACTGCAGCCTTCTCTCAGTGACAAGCCACAAAATACAGTGCTCATACCTTGTTCATAGCTCCCTCAAAATTTTAACTCGCTTCAAAACTTACCTGCTATTGTTCATGTTGTATAACTATTGAATATTGATTTTCTTTTTGTATTTTATCCAGAGTGTTTAGTTAACTGTAAGATAATCAGTTTCTGGTAGACTTACACAAACATTCCAGAAGTAGACTAGGCATATGTTTTATAATCCTGAATGTTTACAGTGTTGTATTTTTATTATAGCCAACTCAAAGAGCTTACATGGGATATAGGAATTAGAGAACGTATGCTGATACCTGTTGAGTTCCCTCATTCTTTATTGGTACAGTCGTAACTCAATACATAGTGAATCACATACATTTATTTAGTTGCTTTTATCAATATGGAATGGATGATTTAGTCACTATGCAAAGCCAATAAATGCTATAAACCATGAAAACTAGTAATCTAAAAACATCCAGGATTTATTTAGAGTACTTTCGTCAAATGGAGTAGAATGGATAATCTGTGATCAGGAATCTTCATCTTCATCTCTTTTTTTACATGTACATATTCACAATATAAATTCACAATATAAATTCATGATGCTAAAATTGCTACATAGCATAGCAAAACTGCTTGATCATATTCTTTGCAAAAAAAAAATGAAGAAAGAGACAAAATGTTTTGAGTGATACTTTGGGCTCATAGAAAAGAGAAAAAAATTGAACAAAATTAAGATTATTAAATAAAACATTTCATGGACTAGAGAGAAATAATGAGACAAAAAAGAAAAAAGAAAAGACCACATCTATGTATGAGGAATCAGAGAAGGCATCACTGGGGCAAAGGCAGGAGGAGAAGAGAACTAAGTAAGTTTGCTTCAGTTCCTTTAGCCTCATTAATTTTCACACAGTTTTGTCTCATACAGACAAAAATACAAAATATTATAATACATACTCTACATGGTTCTCAAACTTTGAATTTTCTTGGTCCTAAAATGCTTAATTTTTTTGGCAGCTATCATCATAGCCCATCTTCTAGAATGACAATAGTCAATGTGAAAGATCAGTTACAAATGGTTTTAAAAGTATGTACTTTCACTGAATGAACACAGACTGGAGTATGGCAAGATACCAGTGATTTACGCTGCCATGAATACAGACTGTGAGCAACATTCAAAGCTAGAAAATTAATTAGATAATTATACAAAATAAATTATTTATATGATAATTATACATTTTAGAGGAAAAAAAAAAAGATTCCATCTAGGTGATGACCAGTATTCTAAAGTCCATGCCACATTTAAAAGCTATGT
Source organism: Symphalangus syndactylus (assembly GCF_028878055.3). Lineage (NCBI taxonomy): Eukaryota > Metazoa > Chordata > Mammalia > Primates > Hylobatidae > Symphalangus > Symphalangus syndactylus. Next base: position 33,277,428 of record NC_072437.2, on the reverse strand, counting down.
TTTTTTAATCTACTGATGTTGAGTTTAAATCTTCAAAACATGGAGATTAGTGTACTCATTCCGAGGGATTAAAAAAGACTAAGCTCAAAGAGTAATTGAATAAGTTAAAGAAATGTAATGAGATATTTTTTTTCAGTAATTGAATAAGTTAAAGGGATGTAATGAGTTTTTTTTTCTGAAAAGAATATTGTTTAAAGTAATATAAATTATCTTCCGATTTTTAAATATGAGTTAATTGATTTTTTAAAAACATTTGTCTAAGTTATAATTAGGAGAAGTATACCACACAGAAAGTTGGGATGCCTAATGTAGTCAGATATTATTATTATTATTATTGTGGGGTATGATGAGGTTTCTCTTCAAATAGCCTGATCAATCTTTTATTCTTTAATTCATAGTACGCCTCCACCAACCCTTTTTCCTTTTTCTCTTTTCTGCCTTTGTTACATGCCCGGACACGCCACAGTACCAGGCTTATCAGTACCAGCTCACATTCCTTTCCTTATTTGGAAAGGAGACTAGCTCTCTAGCTCATTGCAGACACCCCTTCCCCTTCTTCTTACCCTCTCTCCCTTACGTGCCCACCTTATCTAAAGAAAGTTTAAATGTCTTGCCAACTGAGATTAATTCAGAGTGTGCTACTGGACACCAGCAAACAGGGAAAGGGTACAGGGGCAGGACTTGCATCAGGAATAAAGGCTCTCATGCCCCTTTGTTCAGGTGTGCTCTCATGGCGACTGTCCAAGGAGAAGCACCCCTCTGCACAGAAGTAAAATTGCTTTGCTAAGAATCCTTTGTTTGAGTGTTCAATCTCCTTAGGATTTTGAGTGTTATTTCCAGCATTATTATTTATTTATTTATTTATTTTTAGACGGAGTCTTGCTCTGTCACCCAGGCTGGAGTGCAATGGCGCGATCTCGGCTCACTGCAACCTCCACCTCCCGGGTTCAAGCAATTCTCCTGTCTCAACCTCCTGAGTAGCTGGGACTACAGGCGCACGCCACCACACCCAGCTAACTTTTGTATTTTTAGTAGAGACAAGGTTTCACCATATTGGTCAGGCTGGTCTCAAACTCCTGACCTCAGGTGATCTACTCGCCTAGGCCTCCCAAAGTGCTGGGATTACAGGCATGAGGCACCACCCCCGGTCTGTCAGATATTATTTTTAATTACATGTTGAGATAAACATAATAGCTAATGCTATTTTGGAGTTTGTTTTTTCACTTTATTCATTTTAATTTGGAAAAATGCTTAAATTTTCCTAATGTAATAAAATGCACACACACAGAAGACAGGTAGAGTGAGTGAGAGAGCACAAGAGAGATCGATCCTCATCATCCTCAGCATACGTCTACATACACAAAACAGTAGCTGTATGAGATGATGGATATGCCAATTAAGTTGATCACAGTAAGCATTTCACAATGTATGCATATATCATCACGGAATACACAAAATTTTTATTTTTCAGTTATACTTCAATAAAGTTGTAAAAAACAATGTAAACAATGCTCAGAAGGCCATTATCTCAAGAATACAATGAGTCATATATATATATATATATACACATATTTATGTATATTTACACTCATACATACACATGTACTGTTAATCAGGTTAACTTTCTGTATTTTAAAATTGAAATGATGTTCCTATTTGAACTTTGAGTGCCAAACCAAAGAGAGAGCACCTGGCTGTATGCCAGGAGCATCTGTAGAGGGGACCTTATGTTATTCAGAGGGCAGCAATAAATATTGTGTCCCCAAGGAAAATAGAAAGAATGAATATTGACAAAGACTGGGGAGAAACACTGATGATGATGTTCAGCATGCTTAAATTTTAACATTACAACATGACTGTTTTGTTTGAATGAACAGGACAGGGCAATCTGTATTTAAGCCATAAGAAGTAAACCCAGTAGCTTGGTAAGTGCCTATAGTAGTGGTTTGAGACTTACTCTGATGCTTTGAATGTGTTGACTTCCTGTTTTTATTTTATGATAAACACAAAATCATCTATAAAAATGAGAAAAGATTCCAACTACTTGTGCAATCATTTGTAATTTTGTAGCATGTCTTCCAAATGTCATTGCTTTGAAGAATTTGCTTAAAAATATATTACTAAAAGCCGAGACCCTGGTGATGCTACACAGGCTTGAGAAATCCAGTATCACTCCAGGGCAATGATGCTAATACTATTTTATTACTAATTAGGTTTCTCAAAGCCAATGCATGTGAGGTTAGAATTTAGATTAGAAACAATTCAATAACAATAATAATGGTATATTTGAAATGATATTTGTATAATTTTATTCACATTCTCCCCAAGTTACAAAAGTGCACTAAACATTTTTTGAAAATGAAGAGCTACTTTGTATATGATATAGCAACCCTATATGGCTAGCCATACATACTTTGAGATGAGCGTTTGGGGGGTTGTGCTTGTAGTAAACCATGCGAATACCAACAAAAACAAAAACATGTACCTGCAAGGTAAATTATACATAGGATAAACCATGTATAAGAATGCACACACAAACATGTATTAATAAATACATTGATTAGTAAATTACTCAATTGTACATCAAATGTTTTGTTTTATTTTAACAGAAAAAAAGCTTAAGTTTATAAAATGAAGTTATTTTTACATAAGATTACTCATCAGTAAAAACTGATAAGAAACTTGTCCCATTCACAGCACAAAGACTGGTGGAGCAAAAAAAAAAAAAGTTTAAACATTGTATATTCCAACAAAAACTCTGAATTAAAAAAAAAATCTTGACTCTGTTTAGTCATGTTCATTACCTAGATTTTCAAACACTGGCAACATTATTAATAGATTTGCTATTTGTCTCTGAAAACTGGAACATATAAATACTTTAAAATTTATAGGAGAAAGGACAGGCAATAATAGTATTTCATAAGTCAATAAATGTGTTTAATTGCAGAAAAGTCACCCATAAAGTTTTGAAAAATGTCTGTGGTTGATGTTTTTCTTAAATCCCTTGAAATATATTCAAGGTAGGGATTAGAAAGACAAACTGCTTTCCCATGTTTATCTAACAATATTTTAAACCCATTAATAGATAAACTTTAGATTTTGTTACCGAAATACCAGGGGTTAGGTACTGTTGTTTGCTGCACAGAAAGCCAATCACTGAGGCAATGTGTATTGCCAGAGAAGAAGGCTTTAATCAAATGTTGCAGCTGAGGTGTTGGGAAATTAGCCTCAAATCCATCTCCCTGAAGGACTAAAATGAAGAACTTATATAGGAGGGAAGAAATATAACCATGTGTGAGAAAATAGGAATTAGGGAGAGGTAAGAAAGAAGAGTCAGTCAACAGGAACCAGGTGGTCATTTAGGCAATTATGACAGATGAGGGGTCTGGAGTCTCATTGTCCAGACAGGGTGATCTAGTTAAGTTTTAGTTCATTTATAGTATCTGGAAGGCATGTTTGGTTTCCTGAGAAAGGAACTCAGATAAGACAATTCTAACTCTCAAGTTTTAAGACTGGGAGGATCAATTTATGTGTATTCAAAAGGAAACATAAACATCATTTCTATGGGGCAGTTGGGCTGGTCTCAATTTTACCATATTATCTTGAAGGATAACTGTAGTAGAAGTTAAAAGTCATGATGTTCACACATATGTAGGAAATAAATATTTTCTTAGTATGATCTTTTATCCTCGGAGTTTATGGAAGATAGCATCTGTATTTTATTTACTACAATAGAAGAATTAATTTATTAGCACATAATGCATGTGTCTTTTAAAAAAATGGCTTAAGCAGACTGTATAACCTCTGACAATTTGAGAGGTTAGAATTGAAAAAAAAAAAAATGGAGGCTTACAGAGAACCATATTATCTTTTTAGGAAAACAAACAACAATGTATGGGAGGGAATTTATCAAGACAAACAAAAAACAAAAGAAGGAAGACTTTTCCAGATAAAGAATTAATTTTAGCATTAAAAGCTATGTTATAAGAAAGTGAACAATTTGAATAGTGGATGTCTGCTATGAGAACAAGTATTAACCGGGTAGGAAAATTACGAAATGTACACTGAAGGCATAGAACCTCTATATTACTTAAAGGCTTGTATTTTATGGCTTTTCAGTTGTAAATAAGATGAGGGAGACAGAATCATTGCTGTGGGAAAGACAAATTAATTCTATGGATAAGAGATATAGCAACTGGGTCTCCAAATCCATGACCACTCAGCTTATGGAAAAGCCCTAGGTGATGGCAGGGTTTATTGGAAAGCTCTATAGCAAGCACAGCTGAAATTTTCAAATGACCTAGAGTATATGAAATCATCAGCTCTCTTTTTTGCAAATTCAAACAATTCAGGTCAACAGAGCTTCTATGCATGTGCATAATGAGACCATAGGCATAGATTTTAATCTTGTTAACATTAATAAGTTAATATGATACATGTTTCATTTAACAGAGCTTGGTGTACAGCTAAATATAAAACAAACATACAAAAATTCCCCCCAGATTTAGACATAATGAGAGAGAAGGAACAGCAAGATGGCAGAGTACAAAGTTCCACCGATCATCCCTCCTACAAGGACACCAATTTAAGAACTATCTACACACACACACACACACACACACACACATACACAATCTTCATAAGAACCAAAAATCAGGTGCGAACTCATGGTACCTGGTTTTAACATCATATTGCTGAAAGAAGTACTAAAAAAAACAGAAAAAGCAGTCCTGAATTTCTGACATCCCCATCCTCTCCTGCCCTTGGGAGTTCCAGTGTGGTGCAGTCCAGAGACCATCTATGGACAATGAGGGAGGGAGAACACAACAATTGTGAGGCATTGAACTCAATGCTGTCCTGTTAGAGCAAAAAGGAAAACCAGACCAAACTCAATTGATGCCCGCTCACAGAGGAAGCATTTAAACCATCCCTAGTCAGAGGAAAATCACCAATCCCAGCAGTTTGATATTGCTAAATATATCCCCGGTGGAGACGAGTTTTCACCATATTGGTTAGGCTGGTCTCGAACTCCTGACCTTAGATGATCCACCTGCCTTGGCCTCCCAAAGTGCTGGAATTACAGTTGTGAGCCACCATGCCTGGCTAAATATTTTATTCCCTATGGAATAAATGGCAGGAGGCGGAAGGCACTTCTTACATGGTGGCAGCATGACAGAATGAGCAAGAAGTGAAAGCAGAAACCTCTTATAAAACCATCAGATCTCACGAGATTTATTCACTACCATGAGAACAGTATGGGGGAAACCACCTTCATGATTCAATTATCTCCTACCTGGTCCCTCCCATAACACACGGGAATTATGGGAGCTACAATTTAAGATGAGATTTGGGTGGGGACACAGCCAAACCATATCAATTTGGATTTTTTTTTTCTTTCCATCTTTCTGGAGATGGTTGCAGTGTTCAATGAAAAAAAAATATTTAACACTGAGAATATTTAACATTTTATGATAATACTTTAGAAACTCTCCATTCAATATTTTTCAGAAGAGCCTTCCTCTTAAGTGAGAAAACTTGAAGTTGCAGAGATAAAAAATTTGCACTATAAACCTACTTGGACAAATCTTTCTACCTGGATAATTTGCAGTTCAGTTATGCAATCATGTGTTCGGCATGTGGACGGTTAAAACACCTCTGTGTTTATGTGGGAAATGTACTGTACTATACTGTGAGCATACCAAGATGAATAAAATATGTTTGTGTTTTCCAGAAGCTGAAAGCTGAGTTGTAAATTTGAGTTTGAATGAATATGGTAATAACTACATAAATTATCCAAGGCTTATTATCTTTAAAAAGAGGTGGAAAAGGGAGATTGATTTAAGCTAAACAAAACAAAACAAAAACAAACAGACAAAAATCCTAAAAGGCATATTTGAAAGAATGAGTTAGAATTGTATCAAATGTCCCTAAGTCATTTAAAAGCAAGTTTTCTCAAGTTTTCAATGAGTTCTTGAGAAGGGAGAATAAAAAGAAATTGTAGGATTAGTAAATTAATCCATGTGTTACAGGATGATGGAGGGACTGGGTAGCGTAATGTAAGTACAGGATGGGATATAGTTGTGTAATATTTGGATATTTGCATTTTTCATTATTAGCTACATTATTGTAAAAGACTATCATAGAAACATACAGAATCAGGTTTGGTAGTGATATTAAAGATAATCTACTCACATATGCTTTTTTTTGCTTATATCTTGAAGTGTCTAGTTTCTATAGCCGCCCCCGCCCCCAACCTTTCACAACAGGGATTCTGGGGAAATTGCCCTTTAGGGGGTCTGAGAATAAGAGAATTTTCTTCTTATTTGTTCCTTATTTTCACAAAAAGTCAAGTTCAAGGGCTTAAATGTGATTTATTCTTTCCCAGCTAGGGATAATGTCCTTCTGGCTCATGAAAAAAATATATAGTAAAGTTACAAGAAGTGTGGATCTCTTTTTATTTTTAAATCAAAACAAAGTACATTTTAGTATATAAATACAAAATACACTCAAAAGTGAAATGTGACTTTCAATTTTGTCTTTATGATTGGTAAAGTAAAACTAAGTATAAATAATATATAAAAAATGTACAAAATACCTCCATGTTTATTTGACAGTCATATTTTTAATGTTTGGTGTATGTTATGAATTTAACATGGCTGGCTGCTCTTTCCCTCTCTTTGGTCTTTTAATGTTTCCTTTCTCTTTTACTTTGCTGATGCTGTCAAAGTTAGCATTTAAATATCATTTAAATGAAGTGAATATTTCTCTTAATAATACATTTATTTAAATGAATGATTTTAGAATGTAGAAAGCTTTCTTAGGCAATGCAATTGAAAAATATTTATACAGTTCTTAAAGTTGAGCAAGCCTATCTTCTAAAACTGCTCTTTTTCTTCTAAACTAATATACTGTGTCACCATCATGACAACATTTATGTTATATAACTCTCATATAAAGAAATGCATTTGACTTAATATGGGATTCAAGTTGACACATGAATCTGACTATTTAAAGGCACAAAGCCTATTTATATTTCTTCCTTTATGTCCTTTTAAAAATTTTGCTTCTTGTTTGTTTTATTCAATATTACAGGCATTGACTACAGCAATTTTTTTCAAATGTATGCTAATTTATTTTAAAATTAATTTATGTTTGCCAGTTTTATGACACTCACTGAAATACACAGGTTTGATAAAGTTCATATTGAATACTAAATAAAAAATGTCCTATAGAATGAGGTTCCTCAGAAATGTTCTAATAGCTCATGATGTAAGATTCCTACCACGGATATTGCAAAACATGACCACACACACACAGACACAAACATCAATATAAGAGTGTTGTTGAAATTAGGTTTAGCACAAGATTGCAAATGAGTTTTAGAGATGGGAGTAAAGGTTGACAACACCTTTATGATGAGAGTTATCAGTATTTTCCTCTCAGAAGCAGCTGCAGTAGAATCTACTAGGAAAAAATACCACTGGACGATGAAGTTATGGACAGGAGGTCATTTTTATTTTATTTTTCTGTAAACCATGAAAAGTACATAAAGCACATATAGAGATAGATATAGATACATATATTCCAAATATGTCATAAAAATACATTTAGGACCTTCCAGACTAAGACTATGGATGGAAAAGAAGGGATAAATAGCTTGAATAAAATCAAGTTCCCTCCCCATTTCCCCTAGAAATGCTCATGAATTAAATTAAAATCATGATGTGGTCAAATTTGCTTTTAAACATGCTAATCTGACCTCCTGGTGGTATATACTAGTGGAAATCTAACTGAGATTTATCTATGAAATATTTTTAACAGAATATATCTTGTCCGTCTAAATGGCTTATAAACAAACCTCAAATTTATGCAATATAGGAAGCCAGAAAATGTCAGTGGCAGTTTGTAGTAGTCAGAGTATAAAATACAATATTGTGTCACTGCACTCCAGCCTGGGCGAAAGAGCGAAGACTCTGTCTCAAAAAAAAAAAAAAAAAAAAATCGCACAGCTAAAATCACTACATTGTACAGGTGGTACCCGAAGTATATCTTAGAAACTTGCATATTAATCTGAATAAGAGCTTGTCCTAATGTGGGAAAAAAAGACATAAAAAGCTGGTCTCAAACATCACAAAGTTCGTTAACCACTAGCCTGAGCTTGCTCATATCATTTGAACTATTAGTAAAACTGTTGACAGTAAGAAATTTTTTTTTTTTTCTTTTCAGTTGACTTTTGTGTTATCTCAGTAAGGGTGGAAAGAGTATGTAAAGTTTTTTTTTTTTTTTTTAATTTCCAACTTTTAAGTTCAGGGGTTCACGTGCAGGATGTGCAGGTTTGTTACATAGGTAAACATGTGCCATGGTGGTTTGCTGCTTAGATCATCCCATCATCCAGGTATCCATTAGCTCTTCTTCCTGATCCTCTCTATCCTCCCACCTCCTGCCCTCTGACAGGCCTCAGTGTGTACTGTGCCCACCCATGTGTCCATATGTTCTCATCATTTAGCTCCCACTTATAAGTGAGAACATATGATATTTAATTTTCTGTTCCTGCATTAGTTTGCAAAGGATAATGACTTCCAGCTCCATCCATATCCCTGAAAACAACATAATCCCATTCCTTTCTATGGCTGCATAGTATTCCATGGTGTATATATGCCATATTTTCTTTATCCAGCCTATCATTGCTGGGCATTTGGGTTGATTCCATGTCTTTGCTATTGTGAATAGTGCCACAATGAACATGTGTCTTTGTAAAAGAATGATTTATATTCCTTTGGGTATATATCCAGTAATGGGATTGCTGGGTCAAATGGTATTTCTGTCTCTAGATCTTTAAGGAATCACCACACGGTCTTCCTCAGTGGTTGAACTAATTTCCACTCCCACCAAGAGTATAAAAGCATTCCTTTTTTCTCTGTAACCTCGCTAGCATCTTGTGAGGAATATGGCTGCACTGCAGCCAGGCAGGAGAGGCTGAGGTAAACATCCTGCATGACTCAGCGAGTTTGGAGCACAGGCACACAATTCCATATATAATGTAAAAACAGCTATCTAGCCATAAAATGGGAAGGTCATCACTTGGCTCTACACCACTATTGTCTGTAAAAAGTATAATTGCCCTGCCAACACTGTACAGGTACACTCGTTACCAGAGAGAGATATAGTTAAGCTGCTGACCCTGAAGGCAAGGGAGAGCCGACTGGCAGCTCCCACACACAGCTGCACAGATTGCGGGGTGGGCGGCAGGGGGTCTCCATCCAGTCTCAAGCAGGCTTCACCCTGCTGCTGGTGGCTGGCTGGAATTCCCAGTCAGGGTATCTTATCTTGTAAGGTGCCATCAAAGTGAGGCTCCCAGACCGATGCTGCTCAGCTGCCTGGATTCATCCCCCTTCCTAGGGATATACATGGACCTCTCGCCTTGAAGGGAATCCCAGAGCTGGATTATGTAAAGCTCCTGGGTCTCTCTATGTGTGCCTGAGCAGCCTCTCTGCTGAGTCTCCACACAGCTCTGTATGTCAAACCCAAGGTGGTGTGGGCTCACAAGGGACTCTGAAAGTTGCAAAGATCCATGAGAGAAGCGTAGTTCCCAGGAGTTGCACCTTCACTAACCATGTCTCTTAGCTGGGGATGGGTGTCTAAAATAAATTTGCATATGAACTACTCAAATATATTAATAATCGTATGTTCAAGTAATTCTGCTATTCAGAAATCACCTTATTATGACAAGTGATGAAAGTTGAGGGATACTTTTTTTTAAATGGTATATCTATGTAATTACCATACAATCCAGCAATTGACTTTTTGCCATTTACCCCATAACACTAAAAACATACCTTCACACGATACCTTGCATATGAATGCCCATAACAGCATCATTCATAATATCCCCAAACTGGAAATAGCCTAAATATATTTTAATGAATGTCTGGTTAACTTCGAGTATATATTTACATAACATGGAATACTCAGCTATAAAAAAGAACGAATGATTCATAATTACAACATAGCTCCATATAATTTGAGTGTAAAAAGCCATTCAAAAAGGTTATGTATACGGTTTAATTTATATAACATTTTTGAAACGACAAAATTGTAGAAATGGAGAGCAGATTTGTGGTTGCTAGGGGTAAGTTGTGAAGTTTCAGACGTGATGGGCGTAGTTGTTCTATCATTGAACAATAGAAGTTATAGTCCTGTTGGAACCCTTTGGTAACTTGAATGTGGTGAGGGATACGAGAATCTGCATATCTGATAAAATTGTATAGAAATAAACACAGTTGTGTTATGTTAATAAAACATATACACACAAACACATTTGAATGAAGGTAAATTTGAGGATATAGGAGTACAATCAGTAGGTTTGATTAAAATTACTATTTTCATTGTGAAACTATACTATAGTTTTGTAAAATGTTGTCGTGCAGGAGCCACGAAAATTTCACATGGGCTCTGTCTCTATTATTCCTTATATGTGCATGTGAATCTACAATTATCTCAGTATCAATTTTAATGAAATAAATATCCACATTTTATTGTTAAAAATTCTGCCCTACAGTATTATGAGAAAGATAAGGATAAGTATTATGAGAAATAAAAACATTTATTTATTTTTTATAAAATAAACATATACAGAAAATAATATATTGTGTTTGCATATAAAAACATATGTTGTTGTCAATAAAGCAGACACTACTGCTCACACAAGGCCCAATATCGTTGGAGTGACAATTTAGAAGATTAATTCAGCACAGCAAAGCTTGATCCAATAAATTACAGAAGCTCGACCATAGAATGCACTGCCTTCTTAAATACTATATTATTAAAAGTGCACAAGTGAAAAACACCTTGATATTTGATGAGAAGTTAGAGTTGAGAGCTGAAAACTTGTTAAGCTTGGACTAGATAATGTCATGAGTTTATTAAACAGTCTAGTTGCTTTGATTTTATTCATCAGATTATTTGTGAGATGCTTTTTAAGTAAACACTTTTTTATTTGCTACTCAGTTTCAAGAATTCTTCTGAGCACTAAAAATAAAGGGGAGAGCAAAATCAGATCAAGGTCCTGCCTCTCTGGAGTTCACAATGTACTAATTTATACACACATTAATTGAATGAGCACATAAATAATGGTCACAGTAAACCAAATGACACCTCTATTAAGTGCTATACAAGAAAAGCAAATGGTACCATTTGTAAAGTGCCATCAAAGTGAGGCCCCAAGATCGATGCTGCTCAGACGCCTGGATGCATCCCCCTTCCTAGGGATATGCACAGACCTCTCACCTTGAAGGAAATCCCAGAGCTGGAGTATGTAAAGCCAAGAGAAGTGGTTAGTGAAGATATAACTCCTGTGAACCACACTTCTCTCATGGATCTTTGCAACCTCAGAGAGTCTCTTGTGAGCCCACACCACCTTGGGTTTCACATACAGAGCTGTGTGGAGACTCAGCAGAGCAGCTGCTCAGGCACACATGGAGGGGGAGATACCAAAAAACAAAACAAAAACCTGGTATAATTCTAACTTTCCTTGAGGAAGTAATATTAGAGCTGAGTTCTGGTAGCTAAGCAGATTTTAACTCTTCAGAGTGGTATGGTAGGTAATAACAGAAGGGAGAAAACAGAATGGAAAAAGGTGGACATGGAGAAAAGCAGATTCATGAGGCTAAAATGTAGGGGGCTTACGAGGGGTGAGTTTCAGGATAGGAAATAGCTTGATTATTCAGGGTATAAACAGTTTTCAACAATAATAGAATTGGTGACAACTTTGTCTTAAACATTTTGTGGAATGTGAAAGGGGGGAATAGTAATATTTGCATGTGGGGAAGTAATTGTCTTGCCAGCGAATAATGTTGCACTGCCTACATTGTGAAGAATAGAAATGGAAAGGGTGGCTTACTGATGGATCTGATGGATGTTGTCTGCTATCATTTCTTGTAAATGACAATAGCTTGAAGTAGAAAAAAGAAAAACGCTTGTAAGAAATTTGAGGTGTTTTGAGACTGTATATTTTGAAGTTAATATGTGTTTAAAGGATGTATTATGAAGATAGTGTGTAGAGAAAGATGAGAAGATGGGCCCCGGGTTTGCTGATTCCCATTCAATCAAATGGATGTCCATAACATTTCTTGAGCTATGTAACATTAGAGGAAAAACTATGGGGAGAATAAGCAGGATGGCAATTAATGTACTTTTGTACAATATGATACACGAATCTGGAGCAGAGAATAGGGAAAGGAGATGATACAAAGACCATCTCTATATTATTTTGTCTAATATCATGTAAGCAGAGATCAGTGAGTTAAGTTTTAGTTTTAAAGAATGCCATAAATTAGAGGCCATGTAAAGATGATTATATAAGGTAATGACTGGATAATTTCATTTATTTTGCTTCATTTAAGATGAGCTAGACTATCCAAAGGATTATAACTTGAGAATTATATTTTAAATAAATATCAGTTACATAGCTTATTATCAGAGGAATTATTGTCACTTGGACAATAAGCTATGTAATATTCTTTTTTTTTTTTTTTTTTAAGGCAGAGTCTCGCTCTGTCGCCCAGGCTGGAATGCAGTGGCTCGATCTCGGCTCACTGCAAGCTCCGCTGGGAGGCGGAGTAGCTGGGACTACAGGCGCCCACCACCACGCCCAGCTAATTTTTTGTATTTTTTTTTTTAGTAGAGACAGGGTTTCACCCTGTTGGCCAGGATGGTCTCCATCTCCTGACCTCGTGATCCGCCCGCCTCAGCCTCCCAAAGTGCTGGGATTACTAGCGTGAGCCACCGCGCCCGGCCGCTATGTAATATTCTTAATTTAAGAAATATAGGATCTCCAGTAGAGGTAAAAGTTTTGTCCTTCAGTGAAAGAACTCCTGTTTTATAAGAGGGGGGGAAAAGTGAAGGTTGGCTGCAGATGCAAGTAAGTTGATATCACTGCTACAAAAGTTTTCAAGACTCACCATCTGATGGATTATATTTCCCCTTGAAGCCAGTGATAAGGTTATCTTCTAAGACAGAGGGGATAGTAGTGTTGAAAGAGAAGTGAAAGGTTGGATAAAGTAAAGTTTGAAATTGTTACTTGGAAGTATGAGAGTTCACTAGAGAATTCTAACATGATTTTTAGAACAAGTTGAAAATCCCACCTGAATCTGATGCCTCTCTGTATTGTGATAAAAATTAACCTTGTTTTGTGAATTTCTACAGCATTGTTAGATTGTTCAGTGAGACGCCTAGAAGAATCACACTGTTGAGGTCAAGATTAACATTCTAACAGACAGCTTGTGGCAAATACTGCAGGTTGTTCAGTAAAATCTGTATTCTTTCCTGGAGTACAAAACTGGGCTACTTATTTCATTCTCCCTTGTATCTGAACAAGACCAGTAGTTGATTTCCAGCCAAAAACTGTGAGTGAAATTTATCTTAGGTAAGTTCAGTTCTGACGCATGAAATATTCCCATCCATTCCTCTGTGGTCTTCTTTCATCTGACTGGGATAAATATGTCAGGACAATCTTGGAGGTCACATGTTGCAGAAGACAGACCATAAAACAAGTTCCCTGAATAACCACGTGACAGAGAAATTCCCAGCAAAACTTATATCTATTCAACATATTTTTGCCAACAGAAAATAAATTTTAATTGCAATAGATAAATGGTAGGCACTCTTTTATTCTAAAAAAAGGCAAGATAGTAAATAATTTAAGCTTTGTGGGCTATAAGGTCTCTGTCACAAGTACTTATCTGTGCAATTGTAATGAAAAAGCTGCCAGAGACAACACAAATAAACATGACTGTGTTCAATAAACACTTATTTACTAAAACAGGCCATAAACCAGATCTACACACCATAGTTTGCTGACACCTAGCACTACATTGGAATTTTGGAGTATGTTTATTACTCAAACTAACCTGTCTAAACTAATATGTATTATTTTAGGAGTATTCTAGAAGTACATCAACACAGGGAAATTTAATGTATTTCAAAATGTACTTTTGCAATAACAGTATAGGAATGAATCTAAACAAGTAAGGAAATGAAGAAAGTGAGATAATGATGTACTAAGTATAATTAGTGGAGTCAAAAATAGGATTTTACAATACAATTGAAGAATGGTAATGGTGGGATTGATTTACAGTCGAGGTAGAAGTAGTTTTAAATTAGTCACATGGGAGTTGATGGAAAGTTCTTTAGTGCGTTGTTGAGACTAAGTGAAAAGAAACCTAATGCAAAGAAGTTGCATATATTTATGGTAATATGTCTGGAACTGGTGGGTTCTTGGTCTCACTGACTTCAAGAATGAAGCCACAGACCCTCCTGGGGAGTGTTACAGTTCTTAAAGACAGTTTGTCTGGAGTTTGTTCCTTCTGAAGTTCGGATGTGTCCAGAGTTTCTTTCTTCTGGTGGGTTTGCTGGCTTCAGGAGTGAAGCTGCAGACCTTCATGGTGAGTGTTGCAGCTCATAAAGGCCGCACGTCTGGAGTTGTTCGCGCCTCTCGGTGCGTTCGTGGTCTCGCTGGCTTCAGGAGTGAAGCTCCAGACCTTTATCGTGAGTGTTACAGCTTTTAAAGGCAGCACGGACCCAAAGAGTGAGCAGCAAGCAGCAAGATTTATTGCAAAGAGTGAAAAAACAAAGCTTCCACAGCATGGAAGGGGACAGGAGCAGGTTGCCGCTGCTGGCTCCAGTAGCCTTTATTCTCTTATCTGAACCCACCCACATCCTGCTGATTGGTCCATTTTACAGAGAGCTGATTGGCCCATTTTGACAGGGTGCTGATTGGTGCATTTACAATCCCCCAGCTAGACACAGAGTGCTGATTAGTGAATTTGCAATCCTCTAGCTAGACATAAAAGTTCTCCAAGTCCCCACCAGATTAGCTAGATACAGAGTGCTGATTGGTGCATCCACAAACCCCTAGCTAGACATAGAGTGCTGATTGGTGCATATACAATCCTCCAGCTAGACATAAAAGTTCTCCAAGTCTCCACCAGACTCAGGAGCCCAGCTGGCTTTGCCTAGTAGATCCTGCAGGCTCACGGACCAGGTGCTGCGGAGGAGGGGGCGGTGCGTGTGTCAGGGAGGCTCCGGGACGCTGGAGCCCATGGTGGGGGGGCGCGGGGGGAGGTGGCAGGGGGGTCGCGGGGGGGGGCGCGGAAGGGGGGCGGAGGGGGCGGGGGGACGCGGGGACGCGGGGGCGCGGGGCCGCGGGGCCGCGGGCGGTTCGGGCATGGCGGGCTGCAGGTCCGGAGCCGTGCCTCGTGGGGAGGCGGCTGAGGCCCGGTGAGAATTCAAGCCTGGTGCGGGAGGTCTGGCAGCGCTGGGGGACCCAGCGCATCCTCCGCAGCTGCTGGCCTGGGTGCCAAGCCCCTCACTGCGGGCGGGCAGCTCTGAGTGCGGGCCTGCCGAGCCTGCGCCCACCTGGAACGCGCGCTGGCCCGCGAGCCGTGCCGTCCCGCCCAGCCCAGCCCAGCCCCGGTTCCCGCCTGCGCCTCTCCCTCCACACCTCCCTACGAGCACCGGGAGCCGGCTCTGGCCTCGACCAGCCCTGAGAGGGGCTCGGACAGTGCAGTGGTGGGCTGAAGGGCTAAGAGGCCGAGGAGGCGCTGAGAGTGAGGGCTGCTAGCACGTTGTCACCTCTCAGTAACTGGAACACATTATTACTCCAGGTTATCAATGTGAAAAGCCAAAGGTAAGTCCAGATTCAACATTTAAGTAATGACAGATGAAGAGTTGAATATCAGCACTCTACCACTGTCTCATATGTACTGTTAGCTATTTATATATAGATAACATAGCTACACATGTGTATAGGTATTCTTATAGATTATCAACACAGACACAGATATCTAAATTATATAAATATGCACATATCTATTCTGTATATATATGTTTACACAAAAATATGTATAGATAGAATGACAGAGAGATAGATGTATATAGATATAAGCATAGATGCTTAGACAATCTTTTCTACGAGGATGCTACCCAGATCTTTCATTTCAGATTTACATAAGGCCAGAGAGAGTTTTTCAACTCAAGTTTAAGTGTAAAAACATACTTATCCATTAGCATATTATGAAATAAAATAGAGCTTAACTATAATTAAATGTCCTCTGAAAAGAAAACGTCATTTTTCTTTGTTCTACATTGATTTCTCGGAAGTAGCCTAAAGTGCTGTAAGAAACACAGAAGATAATCTATTTTAGTATCACTTGAAAATATAAAAGCAGCCTTGAAAGCACAACTGAAAAATTGTGTATTAGATCGTTATAATGTTAGAACATAATTTAAATATATGACATCTTGCTTGTATTTAGGTTTTCTGGCATATGGCAGGATAAGAACACATGGTCTAACCACATATTTTCTGATACTGTGCACAATATTGATTTGTTGTTTAAATATATAATTAATTTATATTACCATGAAGAAGAAAACTCCTTCCTTCTTCCCCAGAAAATAATTCTTCAATTAATAAGTTGTTCACTTGTTATGTATAAACTCCTTATAGCCAAGTTCATTAACTGGTGTTACATTTGCTGAAGTACCAAAATGTTGATTAGCCAAATTACCTAAAATATATTATCCAAACAAGAGTGGAATACTCACAAATTTATTTTGTTAATTACTAATCAGCTTATTTGAGAACAAACTATTTTCTGATATTTGTGAAGCAACAAACATCTGTTTAGCAGTTAGAGTACAAACTTAAGGTCTGGATGAAATATGACTTAAGGTGAAATAATAGCTTCTATAGTGGGATGCTCACAGCTGTACTGTAATGGCTTTCAGCAAATACTGGTCAATGATAATATGTCAAGTACCAAATTAGGTTTTATTTTTATATTTTATATTAAAATGATTTTTATTACAAGATAATGAAGGCTTCTCAATATTTTTCTTTAGAGAACTCAAGTTACTGCCACCTAATACATCCTTATTCAAATGTCATTTACACACAATTTATATGTAACTCAAATCAGTTTATGTTAAATACGTTTTTGGCTTTTTACAGAAACGAGTAAGGCAAAATTAGGATTTAAGTCACTAATACCTATTCTAGCATCAACAACTAATCCCTTTTAATCTCAATGAAGAAATTATTTTGTTTTTCCTCAACTAAGATTTGGGAATCCTTACCTTTTAGGAGGATCTAGATTTTATAGTAACTGGAAGACACTGAATGGGGGAGAAAATTGAAGATTAATTAGCTATTATTATTGAAAGGAAGACAAGGAAGGAAGGAAGAAGAAAGAAGGAGGGAGGGAGGAAGGAAGGAAAGAAAGGAAGGGGAAAAAGGGAGGGAGGAAGGAAGGAAAGAACGAAGGAATGAGGGAAAAAGGGAGGGAGGGAGGAAGGAAAGAAGGAAGGAAGGGAAAAAAGAGAAGGAGGGAGGGAGAGAGGAAGGAAGGAAGGGGAAAAAGGGAGGGAGGAAGAGAAGGAAGGAATGAGGGAAAAAGGGAGGGAGGAAGGATGGAAGGGAGGAAGGAAGGAAGGGAAAAAAAGGGAGGGAGGAAGGAAGGAATTAGGGAAGGAAGGGAAAAAAGGGAAGGAGAGAGGGAGGAAGGAAGGAACGAATGAGGGAAGGAAGGAAGGAAAGAAGGAAGGAATGAGGGAAAAAGGAAGGAGAGAGGAAGGAAGGAAGTTGGAGAGAGAACAAATAGAGTAGTACAAGTACCACCACCTGGAAACAAATTTTTGTTTGCCACTTCGTACAGCTAGCATTCAGGGTGCACTCACCATATTTTCTGTCCCACCTGCACATTGCTATGTGGCTTTATTTCTCATGTAAATACTACTCCTTATTCGGTCCAGACTTGCACCTCTTATTAAGCACTTGGTGGGATAGGGCGCTATAGACTTCCCTGTGTTTAGTCTAAAAATAGATTGATGCTTTAATGTTTTGGAGTACTTTTTAATGTCTCACTTTATAACTCTACTATATCACCTTTCTGAGTTTTTCCATCTCAGGAACTATTCATTACATAGAATGGGGTAGGTTTAAGTTCCATCTCCTTTTATTTCATTGACTGTTTTTTTCTATTTTTGTGTCCATTAAACATGGCATTTAAAAAAGAGGAAGTCAGACATTGGTTTAGTACTTTTTTTTTTTTTTGAGACAGAGTTTCACTCTTGTTGCCCAGCCTGGAGTGCAATGGCGTGATCTCAGCTCACCGCAACTTCCGCCTCCCAGGTTCAAGCGATTCGCCTGCCTCAACATCCCGAGTAGCTGGGATTGCAGGCATGCGCCACCACGCCTGGCTAATTTTTTTTTTTTTTTTTTTTTTTTTTTTTTTTTGTATTTTTAGTAGAGATGGGGTTTCTCCCTGTTAGTCAGGCTGGTCTTGAATTCCTGACCTCAGGTGATCCGCCGCCCTCCTCAGCCTCCGAAAGTGCTGGGATTACAAGCGTGAGCCACCGTGCTCGGCCTATATTATTATTTTTTTTAAATGTATGGGATTCAATAATGAGCATGAAGAGAAACGGCAGCACAATATTGTGAGAGTAAAGGTTTGCACATTGAAATCTGTTTCCAATAATTTTATTCTTTTTCAGTAACTGGGAAGGGAAAAGAGAGAGTTGTCTTACTTTGGTCTTGATTTACGTAATCTGGGTGTCAAATGAAAATTGTCCAAGGATTCTGCTCTGAATGAGAAGTAGGAACCTAAACATCTACTTACGGACCACCCTGAGTACTTATAGCACGTCATCCGTCTCAGAGGTGAACATGTTCCTACTGAAAGTACTTGTTTTTACATTACGACATTTTGCTCAACTTTCACTGAAACCACAGTCTTAGCTGTGGGGAATTTTATCTTGCAATTTCAGCAGCACCCAAAGATGGTTTATCTGCACTCATTCAAATATTTAGATTCTTAAATAAATCCTTGGCAGGCCGATGCGGGTGGATCACGATGTCAGGAGATCGAGACCATCCTGTCTAACACGGTGAAACCCCGTTTCTACTAAAAATACAAAAAAAATTAGCCAGGCATGGTGGCGGGCGCCTGTAGTCCCAGCTACTCCGGAGGCTGAGGCAGGAGAATGGCGTGAAAGCGGGAGGCAGAGGTTGCAGTGATGCAGTGAGCCGAGACCGCGCCACTGCACTCCAGCCCGGGCGACAGAGCAACACTCCGTCTCAAAAAAAAAAAAAGAAATCCAAACTCTCAAACTCTCCATTAGCAGCTGATTTTCAGATTTACACAGAGCTAAGATAAACTCTTACTTAACAATGAAAAAGATACCAAAATCGTTACAATGACCAAGAGAGAAAAAGGCAGAATAATCTCTCTGCCTGTGTTCCTCATCTGCTAAAAATAGGAATATTTGCTCAATTGAATTTTGTGCCTCGTAAATGAGATAACATTTTTATAAGTGTATTTCACACTGCTTGAACATTAGCAGACCTTAATACTTGATTAAGGAAGGGATAAAACAATGCATGGGAATTTAGACTGCCTTTAGGCTGTCATCACCACTCTACCAATGGACTGGTAAAGTGCAAATTTTTTTTAGCTTGTGTAATTTATTAAGCTGCTTTAAGACATAGCACATTATCCTACTGACATAAAAATATTTTAGCAGCTTCTAAAAGTCCCTGTTCATCATTAAAGAGTATGTTCTAGGTGACTATGGCTTACTATGTACATCAATACAGTTACTTAGAATGAAATCATGGATTATACCAGCACAGTGGCTACACTGATATTCTGTTTATACTCTACCTACTCTACCTCATCTGTTTACATGGCATGATGCCCATTCATAAGTTAATCAAAACTTTCCTGAGAGAGGCTGCCAAAAAGACATTGTTTTGGAAGGGCAACCAGCAAATGTTGGAAAAGCAAAGGCGAATAAAAAAGCTAATTTAAATTAATATGTTGAATAGTAACAAAACGCCTGAACACTATATGAGAATTTTTGACAAAGAGAAATTTTGACAAGAAAACTGTTGTGTAGATTACATAATTTATTTAAGAATATTCATTTTAAAATTGAGATAATTAGTATATTATTACAAATCAATCTTTGAATAAATCTTGTATCAAATAGGAAACTAAAAAATAATGTCATCCAAATGAAATATTTAAATACTTTTAATCAATTTTCTCTCCCCTCTGTTATAAAAAGGCTTCATCAAGAAGAAAAAAGAAAAAGAAAAAATTGGCAAGATACTCCCTTTTTTTTTCATTTTGGCAGAGAAAATTTTCTATGTCTTTGTGAGAGCTTGTCTCTTCCCATAGGAAAACATATGACTAAGTTGTGTTTTTCTTACCCAAAAAAGGGATTACATCCTAAAATTTTATATTCTAAGGGGAGCAATGATTTTCTTTTTTTCTCCTCTGTTACATTTTTTCACTATAGTACTGTTCTCTAATTCTAATGTCTAATATCTAAATCTAGTATTTTTCTGAGAGTATCATTTACCAGTTCTACTCTGTACTGAATGAGAGTCTGACTCTTGAGCCAAAAGATGTCTAATGGCCACTAATGCTGAAGAAATTTTATTTTATTTTAAATACAGTAATAATTTTATTTTAAATAAAAAGCAATACAAATTTCTTAAAAATCTTACCAACATATTAATCAAGGCACCTCATGTGAGACACACTTCAACTTTACACATACAGAAATGTTTTCATATAATAATTTCTTAGCTTATGAACTATATCCATAGTATTTTATTCTATATTAATTTAAAGTTGTGAATATCATGTTTAACACCTCGGGTTTTGCTAATAACTAATTTTGTCTGGAAATGATGGATTTTGGAAAAGCTTCAGGAAAGCAATAACGTTAGCACTAGACCTTGAAAAACAAGTAGGCATTAAGCCAACTTGTGTTGTATAGCATTGGTGTCTTAAATAGGAAGCACTTGGCACATTCCATTGTTAGCAGAATAAATGATTTATATGGTAGTGGTCAGAAATTTAGAATAAGAAAAATACATCATGCTACAACATAAATTAAGGGAAAATTACCTGAAGCCCTAATATTCCATGCTTTAATTTTAGAAATTTCTTGGAAATATTTATTCTCAATTTAATTACTCACATTATTTTAATGTTCAAAATTAAGGAAGTCTAGGCTTTCTCTTTAATTCTCATGCATAAATACCATCAATGCTAATAAGACTTACTAATATTTACTTGATGTTATCTTACATTGGTGATAATGGAAGGACCATTAAAATTTCCAGCAAAGATACCAAAATATCTTTATAGTTTCTATGTAAGTCACTTTCTAGTTATATCATCAAATATCAGGATATATCTGATGCTAAGGCCATAAATGCCTTTTTACAAACTTAAAAATAATTTAAAAATATAATAGTTGTATTCATATGTGGCAAAATTCTAGTGACAGTAAATCACTAAGGTGATATCTTTCATTAAGTGAGAAAAGAAGTCAGAAGTGCACTTGTTAAAAGTCTCATTGTTCTGATCTCTGTTCATCAGATCTTATTATGACTAAAGAGATATCCAGTATTTGTCAAAAAAGTCTGATAGAAGAGAATAACTATTAGGTGCAAAGATTAAATAAAGGTGAATTTGAGCTTATTTATTTTAAGAGAAAAATCAAATAAGTACTAAAATGGCAACTAAAAATACTTCTACTAAGTTATTTTTAACCACTTAGTGAAAAGTCCAGTTGTTCTGTTCAATTGTTCAGGATAAACCTGAATATTAATATCCAAAGGTTAAGAATATTCATCATAAGAACATCCAACTCTTCTGTAAATCCATCTTAAAAAAGAAATAAAAGTGCCACTTAAACAAACTTAAACAATTTAAATAAACATCCAATTTATACTATATTATAGGACTGGCCTGTTAGCTTTAAAATAAGTTAATAATACATGCAAATATAAAAAGAGTAATGCTGCTGTAATCAACTTATTCATGAGTTAACATATTTGCGTAAAACATTTTCTTGTTTTTCAGAACAAGAACATTGACTTGTTTTTCAGAAAGCCTGTCCTCAATTTACTGTTTTCATCAGTATCATTAAATAAATACTTATATTGCCATCAGTTATGTAAACACTGGACTTAATACATTTCTTGAGATATATATGAATGTATACATGTACATGAGTGCAGTGTCAAGAGTAAGTAGTTATTGCAGTGAACAAAGTCTCTCATATTTCTTCATGCCCAGCATATTAATGTTGATATATGGAATGTGAATTTCACAAGTGTGGAATGTAATTGTATTTTATCTCCAAGATAAATAACTGAACTATGCAGCATAAATTAATATATATTAATTAGAAATATAATCTTTGAAATTTTAAATTTAAAAATTTTGGCATCCAAGTTAATGAATAAATGTAATAGGTTACATAGATAATATTATATTCATATATTTTTACATTATAGATTAACAGAGCTCAACAGCTATTAAAACAGATTTTGTTTATTGTCTAGATTTATCCTAGTGATGAATTAAGATCTAATGAAAACGCATCAATGCTTTCCTATCAGTAGGTACTAAGTCATATTGTATTTTCAGTGAGCAAGCTCAGATTTCACAGGTATGAATATTTGCCTTAAAAATATTGAGATTTTGGAGACAGACACAGCCAGATGGCTGAGTTGAACCTTTTAGCAATCATTCCCCTTTAAGAACACCAAATTGAACAACCATCTACACGAGACATCACCTTCGTGTGAAGGTTAGCAATCATAGTACCTACTTGTAACATCGTAAGAAGGAGTCATAGATTCTGTATTAGCTTCATCTTGAGAAGCCAGTGACTATTAGAGAATATTACAATAAATTTTAAAAAGTCTAAGTATTCTTCTTAAAATTACCATTGTTATTAATACCAGTGGTACCTCTCAAAGTTTTCAGTATATATATAGATCTTTATATGTGTGCATATTAGTGCACTTATAAACATCTAGCTATACTTACACACAAACTTTAACATATTTTACAAATTGGCATTTTATTATACACACTGCTTTCAGCTTCCTTTTTCATTCACAGACACACTGTGACTCTTCCTAAGTATTAGTATATATTAATATATTATGTTTTGACATTGAAATATGGTTAATTATATGGCTCTAAAACAATGGATAATTAAATAATTGTTAAAATACTAAATAATAAACAGAAAACAGTCATCTCTCTTATATGAACTATATAGTAATTTAAATAACTGAAATACACAATGATTATAAGGGCATAACAAATTAGTCACCCTTGTAAATTTTTGATAGAGGTTTATACTTGTACAGTCATTAGACAGGACTATTTTATAATATGTACCAGAATTTAAAATTGGCATATTCTTGACCTATCACCTCCACTCTTAGAAGTTTTCCATCCAGCCATGATAATATAAGTGTACCAAGATTGATTACAATAAATCTACTCAATCATACGTATACTCAGTTCAGAAAAAAATCCCTTTTATAAATGAATGTTCAGGCAGTATTATAATTAAGATAATTTTTTAAATTGACACAGTTTTACTGTTAAAAATTAGTTTCTCTTGGCAAGTAGAGAGAATAGATTTATTATTTTTTATGACAGAAGGAGTTCATAAAGGGAAAAGTAAAACAAAACATAAATATCAGTAGGATAGAGAAGACTTTGAGAGCAAATTAATTAGCCTGTGAAATTCCTGTATATTTTGATGACACAAATGATTATGGAACTCCATGTATTTTTTTTTTTTTTTTGGTCTCACTCTTTTAGCTTCTTCTTGTGGATAAAATAAAAACATACTATCATCAGAGGGCAAAGAGTGTTTAGAATAAAATAGCTTACATACTTGTAAGGAAGTAGAATGGTGATTACATACACTGAAAGGTCGAGGAAATGGGGAGATGATGGTCAAAGGGTACACAGTTTCAATTAAGAGGAAGATGTGGTTTTTTTTCTTTTTTTGAGTTCTATTTAACAGTATGGTGAAAGTAGTTAATAATAGAGTACTATATATTTCAAAATTGCTAAGAGAGTAAATATTAACTCTTCTCACTACAACATTGTTACATATTTGAGGTAATGGATATGTGAACTAGCTGATTTAATTATTGCTCATTGTACTCAAATTACAATATTACTTTGTACCCTATAAATTTATACAATTATAAATTGCCAATTTATAATAAAATATATTTTTTAAAAAGATGTAATCAAAATTCTGAAAGAGGCTACAAGAAACTTGACAAGCTCATACTAATATATAAGAGAGCGCAAAGGGCCAAGAATACCCAAGAAGACGAATAAAATTTTTTAAAAAGGCATAAAATAAAAATATTTGCCTTAAAAATACTCAGATTTGGGAGAAAGAGGCAGAACCAGATGGCCTAGTAGAACCTTCTAGCATTCATCTCCCTGTAGGAGCATCAAATTGAACTAAAAACTATCTACACAAGAAAGCACCTTCATAAGGACAAAAAATTCAGGTCAGTGATCATAGAACCTACTTTTAACATGATAACAGGTAGAGAGTCATTGAAGAAGGTAGAAAAGACAGTCTTACATTGCCTGCACCACCTCTCCTCCAGCTAGTATAAGCATGGAGTGAGAAGCTGTGTGCCTAGGGGAAGG
Source organism: Symphalangus syndactylus (assembly GCF_028878055.3). Taxonomy (NCBI): domain Eukaryota; kingdom Metazoa; phylum Chordata; class Mammalia; order Primates; family Hylobatidae; genus Symphalangus; species Symphalangus syndactylus. Next base: position 33,252,862 of record NC_072437.2, on the reverse strand, counting down.
AGAGCAAAGTGAGTGTGGAACTTTGCACTGGAACTCAGTGCCTCTCTGTCACAGTGGAATAATAATACAGCTGGTGCGCCTGGAGGGGGCATATAGACCAGCCCTGAACTAGAGGAGGATCCTCTGCTCCAGTGGAAGGAAACTAAATCTTGGCCAGCTTCACTATTGGCTGACTTAAATGATGCAGGCCTGAATTAATTTGTGTGGCAGTTGAGCCACAGGACTGCAATTCTTGGGCAAGCCATGCAGTTGCCCTGGTCTCAGAGGCAGTGGACTTTGGATGTAACCCAGTGTGACACCAACTGCAGTGGCCATGGGAATGTTTGCACCACCTTCCCCCCAACTCCTGGCAGAGTAGCTCAGGGAATGACATTTCCCACTTAGGGGAGAGAAGAGTACAGAAGACTTTGTTTTGCAACTTGGGTACCAGCTCAGGCACAGTAAAATAAAGCACCAAGAAGATTTCTAAACCCCATGATTCCAGGATTTTGCTCCTGGACTATGTTCCTAGACTCACTCTGAACCAGAAGGCAGTCCATTGTTGTATATGTATATATACAACAAATCTAAGAGTTACTGGGATTAAGAAGGATGGAGAGAGAGAGAGAGAAAGATTGGGGTAGAAAACGTATTCAAAGAAATAATAACATAGAACTTTACAAAAACAGAAAGATGTGAATAGACAGGTACAAGAAGCTTAGAGAACATCAGAATGATTCAACCCAAATAAGACTATCTTGGCATACATAATAAATTCTCAAAGGTCAAAGATAAAAGATTATCAAAAGCAGCAAAAGAAAAGAGGCAAACAGCATATACAGAAGCTCTAATATGTCTGGCAGCAGACTCAGCAGAAACTTTACTTGCAAGGAGGGAGTGGGATGACATATTTAAGGTACACACACACACACACCCACACCCTTTCAAACTAAAATATTATGTCCAGCAAAATTATCCTTCAAACACAATGAGAAATAAAGACTATACCAGACAAACAAAGGTGAGAGAATTTATCACCACCAGAACTGTCTTACAAAGAAATGCTAAAAGGAGTTCTTCAGTATGAAAGACAAGGATGTTAAAGAGTAATAAGAAATTATATGAATGAATAAAACTCACTGGTAACAGTAAGTATATGGACAAAGACAGAATACCCTAGCATCATAATTGCAGTGGGTAAACCACTCATATCTTTAGTATAAAGACTAAAAGATAAGCCTACGCAGAGGAGTAACTACAACAATTTGAAAAAGATAGTGAACAGAAAAAGCAAAAAAAGGAGAGGGATGGAGTTAAAGTGAAGAGGTTTTTTTAAATGTTCTTTTTGCTTGCTTTTTTTTTTGTTTTTTCTTTTCTTTATGTTAAAGAACTGCTAAAGTTGTTAGCAGTTTAAAATAATTGGTTACAAAATGTTATTTTAAGCATCGTGGTAAACACAAAGCAAAATCCCATAATAAATACCAAAAAATAAAGCTAGAACTTAAAACATATAGCCAGGTAACATCACATTTACACAAAGAAGACAAAAAAAAAAAAAAGGCGGTGGGGGGAAGAAGAGAGTACCAATAAAACAATAAGAAAACAAAATCACAGCAGTAAGTCCTTACCTATCAAAAATAACATTGCACGGAAATGTAAAATATACTCCAATCAAAATACATAGAATGTGGGAATTAATAAAAAAAAAAAAGGCCCAACTATATTCTCCATACGGGAAAATCCTTTAGCCTATAGAGACATGCGTAAACTGAAAATGAAGGGACAGAAAAAGATGTTATACGCAAATGCAAACAAAAAAAGCAAGAGTAGATATATTTTTATCAGAAAAAAATAGATTTTAGGACAAAAACTGTAAAAAGGGGCAAAGAACATCCTTATATAATCATAAAGGGCTGAATTTGGCAAGAGGATATAAAACTTTTAAATATATGTGCAGCCAGTGCTAAGTCATATAAATATATAAAACAAATATTGGAGATAAAGAGAGAGATAGACCCCAATACAACAAAGTTTGAGACTTTTAAATCCACTTGCATTTGACGTATTACCTAGATAGCAAATCAACAAATAGACATCACACTTAATCTGTACCATAAACCAAATGAGCCTAATAGACACTTATAGAACATTTTATCCAAAAGCTGCTGAATACATATTTTTCTCCTCACACATGGAACATTCTTAAGGATAAGCCATATGTTAGGCTGCAAACAAGTGTAAAACAATTCAAAAATATTGAAATCATATCAGGTAACTTTTTGGACCACAATGGAATAAAACTAATAACGAGAGGAATGTTGGAAACTATGAAAGCAAAAGGAAAATAAACAATGTGCTCCTGAATCACTGTGGGTCAATAAGAAATTAGGAAGAAATTTATTTTTAATATTAAAACAAATGAAAATCGAAATGCAATGTACAAAAATCTATGGAATACACCAAAACTGGTATTAAAGGGAAGTTTATAGCAATAAATTCCTACATCAAAAAAGAAAAAATAATTATGTATCATAAAGAACTAGAAAAGAGCAAATTAGTAGAAGAAAAGAATGACTATCAGAGCAGAAATATACACTATGGAGATGAAAAATAGATAAACCAAAGTTTTTCTGAAAAGATAAATGAAATTTACAATTAGCCAGACTAAGAAAAAAAGGGAAAGACCCAAACAAAATCAGAGTCGAAAAAGGAGATATCATAGCTGCTGCCATAGAAATGCAAAGGATTATTAGAGACTATTATGAGCAATTATAAGCCAATAAATTAGAAAACCCCAAAGAAATAGATGAGTTCTTAAATACATGCAACCTACCAAGATTAAGCCATGAGGAAATCCAAAACCTGAGTATACCAATAACAAGTAATGAGATAAAAGCAGTAATAAAAATTCTTCCATCAAAGAAAAGCCCAGGGTCTGATGTCTTCACTGCTGAATTATAGCAAACATTTAAAGAAGAACTAATTGATCAGTCTTATTCAAACTATTCAAAAAATCCAGGAGCAGGGAAAACTTTCAAACTAATTCTACAAGGCTACTAATTACCCTGATACTAAAACTAGACAAAGACATAGCCAAAAAAGGGAAACTGCAGGCCAATATCCCTAACTAATATGGATGCAGAAATCCTCAACACAATATGAGCAACTACATTCAACAACACATTAACAATGTCATTCATCATGATCAAAGGGCTGAAAAGATGTTTCAGCATATGCCAACCATAAATATGATGCATGACATTAACAGAATGGAGGACACAAACCATATGATTATTTCAATAGATGTCATAAAAGTATTTGATAAAATACTTTTTCAAATTTTTAATTAAAATTTATTTAAAATTAAAATTCTTTTTAAATTTAATATTCCTTCATGATAAAAACTCTTTTAAAAACTGGGTATAAAAGGAACGTACCTAAACACAATAAAAGCTGTATGTGACAAACCCACAGGTAGTATCACACTGAACAGCAAAAACTGAAAACCTTCCTTCTAAGATCTGGAAAAAGTGAAAAGACAACCCACAGAATGGGAGAATATATTTTCAAACTCCTCATCTGACAAGGGATTAATAACAGGAATATATAAGAGGCTCAAACAACTCAATAGGAAAAAAGTGATTAAAAAATGAGCAAGAGATCTGAATAGACATTTCTCAAAATAAGAAATACAAATGGCCAAAAAGTATATTAAAAATGCCCAACACCACTAATCATCAGAAAAAAATGCAAATCAAAACTACAATGAAGTATCTCACCCCAGTTAAAGTGGCTTTTATCAAAAAGATAGACAACAACGGATGCTGGTGAGCATGTGGAGAAAGAATAACCCTCATAAACTGTTGATGGGAAGGTAAATTAGTACTGCTACTATGGAGAACAGTATGAAAGTTTCTTAAAAACCTAAAAATAAAACTAAAATATGATCCACAATCTCATTACTGTGTATATATCCAAAGAAAGAAAATCAGTATATTGAAGAGATATCTGCACGCCCATGTTTGTTGCAGAACTATTCAAAATAGCCAAGTTACGGAATCTACCTAAGTGTCCGTCAATGGATAAATGGATAAAGAACATTCACATATATATATATATATATGAATATTATTATTCAATCATAAAAAGAATGAGATCCTGTAATTTGCAACAACACAGACAGAACTGGAGGATGTCATATTAAATGAAATAACCCAGGCACAGAGGGAATAATGTTACATGTTCTCAGTCATATGTGGGAAGTAAAAAGAAAATGACTTCATAGAGATAGGGAGTAGAATGATGGTTGACAGAGGCTGGGAAGAGTAGTGGGAAGGGAGGGATAAAGAGATAGTTAATGGGTACAAAAATACAGATAGAAGGATTAAGATCTTTCGTTTAGTAACACAACTGGGCAACTATAGTTAACAGTAATTTATTGTATATTTCACAATAACTAGGGAAGCAGAATTAGACAATAAGTATTTGAGGTGATGGATATCCCAATTACCCTGATTTGATAATTACACACTATATACTTGTATCAAAATATCACGTGTACTTTATAAAAACATATAACTGTTATGTATCCATAAAAATATAAATAAAAGTGGAAAAAATGAGATTATAATATGAATATATTAACTAATACTGTGTTGCATTGGCACAGGAATAGGACAATGTAAAACCACTGAAAAACCAAAATGATCTCAAATTGGAGATATACATATGCACATTTGTTTTACTGTAGAGATGGCACTATAAATTACTGAGAAATGCATGCCCTATATATTAAATATTCTCAGGACAATTGTGTATATGCAAGGGAATAAAGAAACAACCAAATTGAATACTTACTCTACAGCATTCACTCCATGTGGATTAAAAAAAAAGTCAAAATTTTATATTTTAAGATGCAATATAGATTAATATTAGGAGTTTAAGGATATAGTAAACATGGCACCAAATTTACTAATAATGTTAAAAATACACCTTTGACTATATTTAAACTAAGATATGTGTACATCAAAATATATAAAATGAAAGAGAAAAGACTCATCAAACACTAGGAAAGCAAATTTGCAATGATAAGGGAAGGGTATCCAGAATATATAAAATATATCTGTCAATCAAAAAGCAAAATATTAAATAACAGTAAGATAAGTAGAGTCAAAAGCCAGCAATGCACAGAAAATCAATAAGTGACCGAAAACCATATGAAAATTGTAAATGAATGTGGTAAGACCTAAAATTAGCAATTTACGCTTTCTTGACAGCTGGGAAAATCAGGAGGCCTATGGCCTAATCACAATTTCCCCTCCTCACTCTGCTTTCCTGCTCTCCTAGCCAAACAACCTCCATTATCAGTTGGACCAAGTTAAGTACTGCTTATCACTGAATAGTGAGTTTCAGTTTCTCACCACCCACTAGAAATAGGCAAATATGCCAATCACATCCCCCACTGGGTCCAAGGGGCACTTCATCTTCTTGATATTACAAAGTCAGCTTCCCACAGCTTCTGGTTTTTCACTCTTCTCAAGTACACACCCATGTGGCCCTGAGTGGCAAGTGATGCCTTCTTCCCTAGGCTGTGAATGTATATGACGAATCTCAGTCTCATCTGTTCAGTGTTTGGTCATCCCCATAACTCTTCCCGCTCAAGAGGGTGTGTAATACGTGATGGAAACGATGACATACAAAACCATAATAGACAGCATCTAAACTAACCATTTTGACAATCCTTGGAAAAGACAATTTGGGTGGTTGACAAATTCAGAAATGAGAATCTCTTATTACAGGTAAAAAGGTTTTCAAAGAACTTGGAAGATTAAATTGCCTCTGTGTGTCTGTGTATGTGTGTGTGTGCGCGTGTGTGAGTGTGTGTGTGTGGGAGAGAGAGAGAGAGAGAGACTCCTGCAGAACAGGTGACAATTACAGGGAACTTACCCATGTTCAATAGTAGATATTTTATAATAAAACTGCAAAAAATCCAAATACCAAACTGATTGATGAATCAGTATGAATCATAATAACTGGAATGACTATTTTATCAAAATTGGTAAAATATTCATGCAATATTATATATCAATGGAAACACATCAAACAGAGTTCATTTACCCCATGAAGAAGAAAGTGTCAAATTGAGCATGAAAAAGCAAGAAACAGAATATATCCTCTAAGATTTCCTGTCTATGGAGTGTAAAAACAGAAAAGTACGAAGTGTGTACCTAGGGGGCACTGGGCATGGGGACAGAGAGAGAGACTGAAACAGAGACAGAGAATGAGGTGGTCGAGAAGAGCACAGGAGCACATGGGGAGACTAAGTATTGGCAATATGTTACATGCCAACAGAAGAGTAAGATAATCATTTTCTTGCTTTCTTTTAAGTTTTACATATATATTAGCAACTCTAGTTTAGTATGTGACATGTAACTGAAAAGAGCTCTTGTTGTATATATGAGGATGCTTACCTGGATTGTCTTTCAATATGCAAATATTGAAGTTTTATTAACATGAGTTAAATATCCATAGGTTTGTTCACATAAAACCTTGTGAATCAAAAAGTCCCAACTAAGCATTGAAGAAAGCTAAAAGCTGCTTACTGATGTGCAAAGATATAAACTCTAATAAACTAAACATTAAGAAAAACTTTCATAAGAAACGTGGTCTCCATATGTATTTACTTTTTCTCATGACTTGGCATCCCTTGATTAAACAAAAGTGAAACTATAATTCAATAATGGCTAACCTTTTGAAATTTGTATATCATCAGTCAAAAATATAAATTATCCCATAGCCAATTAAAACAAATATGTATAAGGAGGCCACATTTGCCCATTGTTAAAATGAAAAACATTTTAGAATATATTACATCATACAATGATTACATTTATAAATAGAAAATATTTTATCAGTAATATAATATTTGAAAATATCAGTACAATAAAACAGAAAATGTTTTATCAGTATTTATGTTTAATACATGATAGCTCATGTGCATCACACATGCAAAACTATGACACAGGGAATGTAAAAACCATTTGAATTGATCTCTAGAGATATAACCAAATTTACTCAAGAATCCCAACTAATTGATGGGAAACTGAGACTAAAACGTGGATTAGTCTGTTTCTCTCATCAGTGATCCAAACAGCTTCAGAGTGCATCAGTGTAAGTGTTAATGGAATATATTACATTAATAGGTCTATATGGTAAGTTATTTTCCCTATTAGAATAAATTGATCCATTATTAGAGAAAACACTAACAAATTTAATCAGCTGTAAATTAAATCATTTAAATTAAACATTTGCCTAGTCATGGAGTTTCTTGTTTTTCTACTTGCAAGTATACTATTATAAATACATTGAATTTTCCCATTGAATAATACTTCCACTGAGAACAGATATTATCTCTAATTTCATATACTATATATGTGTGTGTGTGTGTGTGTGTGTATGTGTGTGTGTGTGCATGTGCATATTTTGGACTCTGGCTCCTTGTAAGAAAAGATTAACAATAAAATTATTGGGACACCATCAGAGACCTCTGATACATGAAAGCGATGAGAAACTGTCAAGTTCAACCGATCTAATTCTGGACAACACAAACATCTCTTAGGGCAGTTCTCCCCTCTTCCTGAGGTGAAGATTAACTGGAATACTTTTAACAGGGCTTAAATTGAGCTGAAAAGGAACCAGAGAAGCTTTGGTAAGACAGTCCAATTTTTCTTGTGCAGACTAGGGTTAGGAAATGGGGAATTATGAGTGAGAAGAGAAATCCATGTTGGCACCATGAAAAGGGATATCTCAATATAAGTGATTAAAAGCAATAATAATCTCTGAATATAAGTGATTTAGGTTTCAGCAACATTTCTTTCATTAACGAGCTTTTCGCTGTAAATTCTGCTAATGTGTTATGTCCACATGTGTGCAATGTATATAACTTGGTCCAAAGTTACCCAAATATATGTGCTACTTTAAGAAATTTTTATGGTACAAAATTTGTATCAATTTCTTACAATTTCTTAAAGGCAATATAATGGTAACAAACAAACACATATCTCAACCAAGAGAGAAATAATTAAAATAACTAATCAAAAGCAAATATGACCTTCCATGAATATCTGATCAAGAATAATTTCCATTCATTCTCATATATTTATTTTCTAGAGTTGTCTAAAATTACTATTTTATTCCTTTGTCTCCATGTTAACTTTGTCTGCCTCAATTGACACTTAAGCTTCAGACAACTTTCTTGTCTTGTTAACATCTTACCGAGACTGTAATATATATTTGGTGAAGAAATGTTTGAAAAATAACTGATTGAAGAAAACCTCTGTGCTGGTGTGCTCATCCGGGTGAAAACGGGGAATTGGGATGATTTTAAAAAGTTTAAAAGAGACTTGATGTATAAACTTCCTTAGAGATATTTAAGCTTAATCTTTTGACTTCCTCTAAAACATGAATTTTTTCAAGGATATGGCTTTTGTTTTGATCTTAGGGACCACCAACATAAAATGCTATAGGATCCACTCAGGAAACTTACATCTATTAACTGAGTGAATTGCAAAGCTAAGGAAACTTAGCAAAAATAAGATAAATATATTCAGTGCTTAGAAAAACTCAAATTAAAAAATTTTAGAACATGAGGACTGATACACACATTTATTTACAGAATTTGCCAGACACTGGTTTACAAACCACATTTTATGTTTTAAGTTCTCCTTTTCTCTTCATAACAGCAATTCTACCTACTAATTCTATCAGAGTGTACAACTGTTTTTGAGATGCTTTATGTTGTTAACAAATAGATAACTTTTTAGAAGTGTTGAGTTTGCAGAAAATTTGAGCTGAAAGAACTTAACTTCTGTTTTCCAATTTCTCCTTTTCTCCTGTTATTAACATCTTTCATTAGTGTGGTACATTTATGACAATTAATGAGCAAACATGAATAAATTACTGTTAATTAAAGTTCATGTTTGGCATTAGGTTTTACTCTTTGTATTGTATATTCTATGGTTATTGACAAATGTATAATGGCATCTCTTCATCATTATATAATCCTTTTTTTTTTTTTTTTGAGACAGAGTCTCACTTTGTCTCCCAGGCTAGAGTGCACTGTCGTGATCTCTGCTCACTGCAGCCCCCGTCTCCCGGGTTCCAGCGATTCTCCTGCTTCAGCCTCCCAGGTAGCTGGGATTACAGGCATGTGCCACCATGCCTGGCTAATTTTTGTACTTTTAGTAGAGACTGGATTTCACCATGTTGGCCAGGTTGATCTTTAACTCCTGACCTCAGGTGATCTGCCCACCTCAGCCTCGCAAAGTGCTAGGATTACAGGCATGAGCCACTGCGCCCAGCCCCTTATAGTATCTCATAAAATAATTTCACTGCCCTGAATATGCCCTGTGCCCCACCTATTCATCCCGCCATTTGTCCCTCCAAACACATGGCAATTACTGACTTTTTTTTCTGTCTGTATAATTTTACCTTATCTAGAAAGTCATATAGTTAGAATCATACACTCTGTACTACTTTCAGGTTGACTTCTTTCATTTAGCAAGGTGCATTTAAGGTTGCTTCATATTTTTTTGAGGTTTGTTAGCTCATTTCTTCCTTTCCTTAAATTGTAGTTTAAATTGCACTTAATAATTGTACATATTTTTTGAGGCATAATGTTAAGTTTCAATACATGTATACATTATGTGATGGTCAATTCAGGGTAATTAGCAAATTTACCACCTCATACGTATCACTTTTTTGTGGTAGGAACATTCAAAATCCTCTCTTCTAGCTATTTTGAAATATATAATGCATTATTGTTAACTACAGTCATCTTACTATGCAATAGAACTAATTCCTCCCATTTAACTGTAACTTTGTACCTTTTGACCAACCTCTCCCCATTGCCCCTTCCTCCTGCTTTCTGTCACCTCTGGTGTCTACTATTCTAGTCTCTACATCTATGAGATCAACCTTTTTCTAGCTTCTCCGTAAGAGATCATTTGTTTTTATTACTGAATAATATTTCATTGGATGGATGTGTCATAGAATGCTGATTTATTCATTTACTGAAAGGAATCTTGGTTGCTTCCAAGTTTTAGCAATTATGCATAAATCTGATATAGATATTTGTGTACAGGTTTTGTGTAGATGTAAGTTTTCAGTTCATTTGCTTAAATACCAAGAACAATGATTACTGAAATAGGTAGTAAGAGTATGATGACTACAGTAAGAAAGGACCAAACTGTCTTCTAACATGTCTGTACTGTTTTGCACTTCTCCCAGTAACTAACAAGAGTTTCTGTTTCTCCATATCATTGTCAGCATTTGGTATTGCCAGTGTTTTGGATTTTAGTCATTCTGATAAGTGTGTAGAAATATCTCAATGTTGTAATTTGCAATTCCTAAAGATATCAAACTGATTTTTAAACAGTTGATCCTGGCTTATGGTTGTAGTCGTTGCTTGCTGAAAAAAAAAGAGTATTAGTGAGTTTATGATAGCTAGAGTAGAAATCTGCTTATAATAGATGAAGGCAGACTTTTTGGAGCTGCTTTTAAGTTCCTTAACATTTCCAAACTATCTATTCTACTTCTTATTGTACTGGATGGATATAAAGTAAGATTAACCGTTCAAATCATGCAGGGTATTTAAGACTGACTTTATGATCTTGCAAAATTTTCTGCAATCTTCTCTTAAAACAAACACTGCAAATAAGAAATATATTAACCTTATTGTTGAATTTGTGTTAAATTATAGTAATATTTTAAATTTTTTTAAATAGCAATTTAAAATAATCAATTTTATCCCCTAGATGAGGACAAATCTTCTTTAAAGAAAATATATGTCAGGTTGGGGGTTTTATAGCCTTAAAATTAAAATTTTGTGGCCTAAATAATTTTTATAAGAAAAGTTAAAGTTTTACTAAAATACATGTTTTTTTCTCTATGGTAAAACTAAGAATATATTTTGGATAAAGTAAGGAAAATAGCAGTATATTATTTTTATAAGTGGATTAGAGGAGGAGAGTGTGTTTTAAAAAGTTCCTGGGGAAATATCAAACTGTGAAGAATGAAATTTTTCTGCACACAGAGGAATATCTGTTGCTCTTGAAAGATATTGGAGTATAAAGATACCCACTTAAGAAAAATTCTGACACATTTAAACGTTCTTCTTAAAGAAAAATATGTTTTTTTTACTTCAAATTGAATGTAAGTATAAAGTAGAGAAACATATGCAGCATTTGAAAATAATTGTCATCACCATTAAATTAGGTTGTTAATGTTATTGTTATTTTTGGTTATTAAACTAAAGTCTGATGTATAGCAGATGTTAATAACATCAAGTCCTGAATTGACCTTCATATGTTTTGTGGGTCTTTTGTAAGCAATCCAGACATAAGGCTAGAACAACAACATTAAGAAGTGCTTGTAATAAATTATTTTTAAATCTATTATAAGAAACAGTCCCTTAAAGTTACTTACCTATTTTTCACATTTATCTTACACCATATGTAATTAGATTAACATAGTATTTATTATTAAATGCATAACATATAATGTATAACTATACTATTTTAGACACGTGCTATTAGATTTCCTTACTATGATATTTCCTTTACCTCAACTATTATATGTGAAAGTAAATATAAAGTTCACATTCACAGAGAGAAACATATAGTAGTACAATATGTAGAGATGATTAACAGAAAGAGCAAGAGATTCTAAATTTAGAGACGTGTGTTGTAATTCATTTGTGAGGAAAATAATTTTAGTTGCCTACTGGGCAATCTGATCTCCCCCTTTATCTCATTTGCACTAATTGTATTTATTGAGTGAAAATACAACCTTTTCTAGCCACATTTGCAGCTGAATGTGGCCATGTTACTACATTTTGGGCAATGATGTAAGCATATTATATAAATGTGTATAATAAAGTTACTAATTATATATAACTATATATATTATAAAGTTACTTATACAAATATTTATAAGTACTTTATAATACATAAGTAAATTGTATGAGATAAATTATTTTCTTATTCAGGTCCTTTTTTATTTTTCTGTAATATGCAGGTGGATAACCTCACATATATATATATATAATATATATAATATAATATACATAATATATAAATAAATTTGAATATATACAAATACATTTATATATATATATACACACACACACACACACACACAATAAACACAATTTTCTTCTTTCATTTGAACTCCAACTGATATATTGAACCATAAAGACAAGAGCTGGGTTTTAAGAAAAGTAGCAAGAAAAAGAAAGAGCCTGGGAACTGAAAACATGGAGTTACAATATCAAACCTGGAATGACAATACCTCAACTGTATGAGAGATATAAATTATTTTCTTATTTAAGTTACAGTTTCTTTTCATTTTTCTGTAATGTGCAGGTGGATAACCTCATATATAATATATATATATAAAATATACATAATATATATAAAAATACATTTGAATATATCAAAGGTTCAATTTCTATACCTATTAATTGAGGGTAGAAGTGCCTCCTCTACCCAGCTTATGATATTATTTTAATAATAATATAAATGCATTAATTAATAAATACTACATAATAAAATACAAAACTCTTTATTCTGATGATACTGAATTCACTTCCTAACAGATATACATCTTTCTAATTACATTTGTATTTTTTCTAGTATTATCATGCTTATAGTGCTCTTTTCATTGAATAATCTAGGAAGTAATATATCACAAGGAATTAGAGGAAAAATAATTGATGAAGGCTAATGTGTGTTTATTCACTGAGATTCACATATACAAAAAGTTATAAACATATGCACAGAGTTTTATATGCAATTCCAGTGGCATTTTCAAAAAGAAAGTAATCAACAAACTATACTTCGAAAGTAGAGATAAAATTTTTATGAATTTAGTAAGATTTCTTTTAAAATATGTGCTATGTTTGGAGTAGTAGGATTTCAGAGACAAGATTTCATGAGTTTAATCTGATTTCTTTTTAAATATGTGATATGTTTGAAATAATAGGACTTGGGAAAAGATGATGTGGGACTTTTTTAGAGGGATACATTTGATCTCTGACCTTGAAAATGTCTTCAGGCTGGAGATATCAGGTTTGAGGCTAAAAGACCATTTATAATAAAACATACACTCCCTAGAAGCTACACAAATTTTCAGAGACATATAAATTAAAGAGGATTTTTAATGTATTTCTCAGGCTCTGGCACATGAAACCATTTGAAAAGTTATTGGTGTCAAACATCAAACATATCTCTTAGCTCTTTTCATAAAGACTTGTAGGTACGTGCACACTCAATATCCCTAAGTATTTGTGTATTTTAAGGAACTTGACATTATAACTTTAATATGTTTTTGTTTTCAACAAATATCCAATCCAAATGTGTTTTCCATAGAGACTACACAGGATGAAGCTCAAAAGCAGGTATCAGACCTTGACAAAAAACTAAAGATTCAGCCAGAGTAGTTAATGAAGCCTGAAGTCATCTGCCTCTATATATTCACATAGCTCCAGGTAAGCCAGTGGCACAGAAGATATTGGTGCCAGTGAATATTCAAGAATCATGCTAACCTGCTGAGAAGAGCCTGGAGACACCTTTATACGTCTCCACCTCCAACTGATATATCTACAGAAATGTGGCTTACAAAGGGCAAAGAGACTTAAACTGTTTTATGAGCAGTGGGTTGAATTTTAATAGCATCATTAGGCCATGGTGTGTGACTTATTGTCACTCTAAAATGTGCATTATTAAAAAAAGCAAAAGCTAATAAAAGTGTTAGGTTATAACTTCATCCATAGAAGGTCAGATGGAAGAGTATAGCAAATTGACTGTCTAATTGTACTCATTAAGCATACAGGTTATCTTAAATTTGTAATATTAATGTGACCTTCAGAGGAAACATGTCTGGAGCATCTGAATAGCAACTTACTCTTTTATTTATTATTGTTTCAATCTTTTACATTATCATGTGAAGAAACCGGGGAGAAAATATTGTTGATGTTTTATTTCAGCATTCTATGGAATAAAATAAATGCAAGTGGTCTGTTTAAACATATGCCAAATAATGTTTACATAACCAAGGAGTTATGTGAAGCACTTAGAACTCTTAAGAATAGGACTGAAGAATCCATGAATAAACAGAAAATCATGGTTAATATCAACAAAATTAACATCAAAATTTTATTATACTTTACTGTAAGAAAAGAATTCTAAGAACATGGATAGAAAATTTGCTGCGTATGTTTAATAGCTGGGCATAGATGGATGTACAATGCTTATAAGATGTATTTTGTAAGCACAGCAGCAAAAGAGATTTTTTTGAATGTGTAACAGGAGCTGCAAGGGGATGTAAAAAATGTTTACTTGAATGATGGACACTAGATCTTAATTAAATCTTTCTCTCTGCAGAAGAAGTTGCTCCCTTTTTCACACTGATGCTGAGATGACAGGGCCCAGTGCTGGCAGTAGGATATTCTTGGGGAGTCCATCTTCTATTTCACAACCCAGATGAGCTGTTAGTTTGCTGTTGTTGACAATGCCTGGCACCAAATTATTAGAGGAATGCTAGGGAGTAAATTTAGGAGGTCCTGCTTTTTAGCACTAGGGTTTCTGTTAGAAATTTTTGATAATATACACTTAATCAACTTAAGTCCTGGGCCTTGTTTCTACATTTGAAAAATAAAGGTGCAAAGAACCAGATCTGTTGACTACATTTACTGTCCAAGGGCCTTCCATTCTAGTCCATTGTTTAATATGACTTTAAGTCAACATTATGAGATAAATCATATTAGTCTTATTTTAAATGAGAAAAGCCTTAGGTTCAAAGAAGTTAAATAATGTGCCTGAATGTTTGAAGTCTTACTAGAGTCTAACTGCAAATATGAATATTGCTATTCTAGAAGGGATAGGCTAGATGAATTATAGTATGAAATGCACAAATGTCAGTATTTCTAGATATGCTCATTTTTACTGATGACTAAATATAAATTAAATGTAGTAGGGAGTTTCAGATTGTTTTAAATTACCTGTCGCAATATGTTACATTCAAAAGATATCCCCTTCTGGAAATGAGAATATTTAAATTGGATCAATGCTTCATATGAACATAACTAAAAGAAGTGTAATAAATATCTTATTTTTGAAATCTATTGAAAGGCATTGAAAAGATTAAAATACAGTGAGAAATTATAGGGATAAGGTCAAGGATTTAAAAAAATTAGAGAGATGAGCTCATTATTGCAGAGAGCTTTCCCCTAGGGATATCTGACAATTCCAGGAAAAGCTGCTGGGAAGATGAGCAAATGAAATGATCTTTAAACAGGGTCATGAAGAAAATACTGCAAATTTGAATTCTGTGCTCAGCAAAATTGACAGTCCTGATAAACTATCAATATCTGGATTGAATAGGCAATAGGAATAAGGGTGAATTGAAACTAGATGGGTCATTTAGAGTCATTTCAGTACCTGGAATTGGATGTAGGTAATCATAATTGATAAATCCCTTACCTACTAGCTAGAAAAATACTAATTACTCTCGAGAAAGGTAACACCTTTCTAGGTCTTGAGTTTGTCTGTGTTTTTTCATGTAATTTGGCTAACAATCAGGTACAAGAGGGGACATCATAACATGATGAGAAAACAAGAAAAACAACAGATAATAGAAACAGAGCTTCCTAGATTCCAGATAATGAAGTTAGAATAAATAGACATTAAAAGAACTATGCTTAATATGTTTAAAGATATAAATACAAATGATGTTAGCTTTGGAAGAACAATGCTTAAGAAAAAATTAAATGCAAATTCTGAAACTGAATAAAATAATTCAACCAATGAATTCAACAGTTGAGAGAATTAGTAAACTGTTAGATAAATCAGAAAAACTATCCAGACTGAAGCCTAGAGAAACTACAGGGTGGAATAAAAACAGAGATGCTGTATTAGTAAAGATTCTCTAGAGAAACAGAGCCAATAGAATCCTATTATACTCGTCTGTTTTCTCTGGAGAACAGAGAATGTGTGTGTGTGTGTTTCTGTGTGTGTATATGTTACATATTTATAATATGTTCATATTCAGTTATATTCATATATTCACATATACTTACACATATATACAAAGAGAGAAAGAAAGAAAGTTTAAGAAATTGGCCCATAAGATTATGAGACTTTATTGAACTGGATTCTGTAGGGTAGGCTGCCAGTCTGTATATTCAGATAAGAAATTATATTGCAGTCTTGAGTTTGAGACTCACAGACAGGCCAGCAGGCTGGAGAATCAGGCTGGGTCTCCATGTTGCAATCTTGAGGCAGAATTTTTTTTTTTTCTTTTTCAGGAAACCTATCTTTGCTCTTGAGGCTTTAAACTGATTGGATGAGGCCTACCTCCATTACTGAGGATAGCCAAGTTTATATAACGTTTACGGGTTGTAAATGTGAATCACATTTTAAATACACATCTACAGTATTTGAACAAACAGCACGGCCTAGCCCAATTGTCATATAAAATTAATTATGACCGGTGGTAAGAATTAAAATAGATACATTTTATGCATATAATCATATTCATATTTAAAGTCACACCAAGAGAATACAGAAAAAGAAAAGGGAAGCAATAATTGAAGAAATAAATGCTGAGAATATTCAAATAAAATATATCAAGGCACAGATTCAAACAAACTTAAAAATCCCCAAAACTCCAAATTTTAAAAAAAACAAGGCACAATTTTTAATGCAAATGCAAAATTAGAATACAAAAATACTAGAAGCCCAATGAAACAAGGAAAAAACACAGCAACACAGAAGAAGAATTAAAAGAATAGTTTTAAAGAAGTCATGATAGGACTCACAACTCACTTCTCAACAGAAACTGTGGATGTCTATAAGAATTAAAGTGATATTGGCAGGGCGTGGTGGCTCACGCTTGTAATCCCAGCGCTCTGGGAGGTCGAGATGGGTGGATCACGAGGTCAGGAGATCGAGACCATCCTGGCTAACACGGTGAAACCTTGTCTCTACTAAAAATACAAAAAAATTAGCCGGGCGTGGTGGCGGGCACCTGTAGTCCCAGCTACTGAGAAGGCTGAGGCAGGACAATGGCATGAACCTGGGAGGCAGAGTTTGCAGTGAGCCAAGATCGTGCCACTGCACTCCAGCCTGGGTGACACAGCAAGACTCCATCTCAAAAAAAAAAAAAAAAAAAAAATTAAAAAAAAGTGATATCTTCAAGTATTGAAAGAAAATGATTGACATACTAGATTCTGTGCTAGGTAAAACTGCCCTTCAAGAAAGTAAGAAAAATAAATATATTTTCTACAAAAATTTACAAAAAAATAGAAGAAGAGGAATTCACAATGAAAGTGGGATATTTTAACATAGCCTCTAAGAAACTGAAAATATAAGCAGACTTAAAAAATAATAATGTCTTTGAAGATTTTAACAATATGACTTGTAAGCCATCTGATAAACACAAAATGTGTAGATATATATTCATATATGTGTATATATTATATACTTACATAATATAAATGTATAACGTATATATTTTTATACACACAAACTTGAAATAACTTCAGAAACTATATTATTTTAGGGACATTAGGACCATTTATAAAATGTACCAAATACTATTCCATAAAACTAGTTTCAAGAAATATTAAAAGATTTATATCATTCAGATTATGTTCCTGACCAATGTGAAATATGTTATAAATCAATTATTTTTTAAAGTCACCTGACTGCACCATAAGTTGGGAGATAAAAAATAAGCTTCCAAATAACTCATGTAAATGTAAATAAAATCACAGTAGAAATTAGAAAATATATTTAATGGAAATACAAGGACATATCAAAATTTTAGTAATCTACCCACATCTGTGCTTAGAGGGAGGTTTATAGCTTCAAATGTCTACATTAGAAAAATAACATAGGCTAAAAAAGTAAGATAATTATTGTATTACTCTGTTCGTGCATCTCTAAAACGAAACAGCTGAGTCTGGGTAAATTAAAGAGGTTTAAATGACTCACAGTTCTGCAGGCTGTACACAGAGCATAGTGCTGGCATCTGCTCCATTGAGGACCTCAGGAAGCTTGCAAACATGGTGGAAGGTGAAGGGGAGCCAGCATGTCACCTGGTGAGTGCAGGAGCAAGACAGAAAATGAGATTCCAGAATCTCTTAAATAACCAGATCTTGAGTGAGCTAACTGAGCAAAAACTCACTTATAACCAAGGAGATGGTGCCAAACCATTCATGAGGAATCTGCCCCCATGATATAACTTCACCAGCCCTCACTCCAACACTGAGAATCATGTTTCAACATGAGATTTGGATGGGACAAATACCCAATTTACATCAATTATATATATTAAAATATTTTTAAACATTTAAACATAAAGGAGAGAAAGGAAGGTAAAATATTATTAGCAGAGGTTCAGAGCAAGCCACCCAAAATCTGGCCATAAACTGGCCCCGAGACTGGCCATAAAAATCTCTGCAGCACTGTAACATGTTCATAATGGCCCTACCTCTTGCGCTGGAAGGTTGTGCGTTTACGGGAATGAGGGCAAGGAACACCTGGCCCGCCCAGGGCAGAAAACCACTTAAAGGCATTCTTAAGCCACAAATAATAGCATGAGCGATCTGTGCCTTAAGGGCATGTACCTGCTGTAGTTAACTAGCCCAACCTATTCCTTTAATTCGGCCCATCCCTTCGTTTCCCATAAGGGATACTTTTAGTTAATTTAGTATCTATAGAAACAATGCTAATGACTGCTTTGCTGTTAATAAATATGTGGGTAAATCTTGCAAGCTTCCTGAGGTCCTCACTGGAGCAGATGCCAGCACTATGCTCTGTGTACAGCTCAGCTCTGAAGGCTGTGAGACCCCTGATTTCCCACTTCACACCTCTGTATTTCTGTGTGTGTGTGTCTTTAATTCCTCTAGTTCCGCTGGGTTAGGGTCTCCCCGACCGAACTGGTCTCAGCATGTGGTGCCCAACCTCTCGGCAAGCACATAAGATAAAAAAATAGAAATAACTGACAAAACAAATAATAATTCTATAAAAAGCCAGTAAAATTAATAGCCCAAGCTGAGACTGAGGTAAGAAAAAAGGAAAATACAAATAAATATACGAGAATTAAAAAGAGTACTATTATAAAGCATATATTGGTCAATCATTATAAATTATAAAAACTCAACATTTTGTTTAAAATATAAATTAAATGATACCTTAAAATGAAACTTAAATGACATGATGGAATAGAATATGAAATCTATAACTATTAAATAAATTATATAATTTAAATATTTCTTTTGGATAAAATGTCTACACCTATATTGTTTTGCCAATGAATTCTAGAAAGCACTTTTAAGAAAACAAACAGAAATCATGCCTATGAAAAAATTATGCCCTCTGAGATCAGAATAAAACATGATTTCTATTCTACCTACTTTTTAAAAAACAGTTTTATTGAGATATAATTGATATACAAAACAATGTACACATTTAATGTATATAATTTGATGAGTTTGGACATATGCATGCATCCATGATATCATCATCACAACCAATGTAATAAACCCCAAATATTCTTCTGTCCCTTTGTGTGTGTGTGTGTGTGTGTGTGTGTGTGGCAAGAAGATTTAACATAAGATCTATCTTAATATTCAAGCACACAACACTATTTTCTAAACTATAGGCACTAAGTTGTAGAGCAGATCTTTAAAATTTATTCACCTTGTATAATGGTAAGTTTATACTCATTGAATAACTTTATATACCTCCCTAGCAACCACCATTCTATTTTCTGCTTCTATAAGCTTAACTATTTTTATAATTCATATAAATGGAATCACACAGTGTTTGGCCTTCTGTGACTGACACTTCACTTAACAAAATGTTTTTAATGTCTATCCATATTACTGCAAATGGTAGAATTTTCTTCTTTAATGCTTAATAACATCCATTGTGCTTGTGTGTGAGAGACAGAATGACATTTTCTTTATCCACTTGTCTGTTGATGGACATTTAGGAGGTTTCCATATCTTGGCTACTGTGAATAATGCCACAATGAACATGGGAGTGCAGTTATCTCTTCAAAGACAGCTCAAGAAATGAGAGAAAATATTTTCAGATTATGTGTCTGATAAGGGGTTACTTTTTCAAACAAACTCCACAAGGCAATGGCAACAAACAAAAATAGTGTTCAAAAATAAGCAAAAGACTAAAGACATATAAATGGTCAACAGGTATAAGAAAAGGTTGGCAGGGCACGGTGGCTCACGCCTGTAATCCCAGCATTTTGGGAGGCTGAGGTGGGCAGATTATGAAGTCAGGAGATCAAGACCATCCTGGCCAACATGGTGAAATCCTGTCTCTACTAAAAATACAAAAATTAGCTGGGTCTGGTGGCACGCACCTGTAGTCCCAGCTACTCGGGAGACTGAGGCATTGACTATTAGAAAATTTCAAATTCAAATCAAATGCAAATAGCATTGTATTACAACCAAAATGGCTAAAAAATGTCAATATTAACATATGCATAGAATGGTGAATAGCCAAAACCCTCACACGCTGATAACTTTGCCTATTAAACTTTAATATATATGTAAACTGTTACCTAATAGGTTTATGTATACCAAGAGAATGTAAGAGAATGTTCACATCAGTGCTGTTTGTAATTTGTACAACATCACATGAATAAAAACTCATTCATGATAGTATGTAAATCTAAGTATAAGGACATAGCAAAAGAACAATTACAAGCCACACCGGGCAGAAGACATTTTCAGGACAAAATTGATAAAGTTCAAATAGCTGTCAGAAATAAAATGGACAAATAGCATTATATTCACACTATGGAATACTGTATTTCACTTAAAGATAATACAGCTACATACAATATTATGGAATATTTTCACACAATATTGGGCAAAGAAGTCAGATATAAAGAAAGCTATACTATATGTTTCTACTTAAAAGTGCAAAATTAGGCAGTTCTGAATTATAGTTTTACGAGTTAGGTTAGAAGTTACTTTTGGGTAGTAGGGAATGGATAGTGATTGGAAGGTGAAACTAATTTCGTCTTTCTAAAAATGTGCTTTTTCTTTCCTGAGTGTTGGTTAAACATAGGGTCTTTATATGATACTCCATCGAAATCAATATTTATATGTCATTCATTTTTGAATATAGGTCATACTTCACAACTTAATAATTTAAAAATAAATGCGTCAGTGTAAAGCTATACAAATAAAAGTTAAGTGAAACAAAGGCAGTTGTTACCTAATAAACCTGGGATACATAGATCACCAAATATTATTTAGCAACACATTCTACATGAATTGCTTAATTCCTCTGTACCACCTGACTTGTCTAGAGTAATTTTGGCAAATGCCAATTGCCCAAGGAACACGGCAGGCAATGATTCATTCAAGCCTTAATTAAGTCGAGTTTTTATTTACTTCACAAATCTAGGCTATAGTGGCTGTTAATACCTGAAAATCAGGTAAAAAATGTATCTTCTTGTTAAGTATGTAATTTTTTTCTATAATTACTTTACTTGAAGCAGGGGCTAACACTTTATTTTATCACATCTCAAAGATAGTTTAAGTTTCGGTTTCTGTGATTTCATGTCACAAAATTATTGCTTTCATTTGAAAAATATACCTTCATAGAAATGCTGTTTCCCAGCCTCTTCTTTTCTAAAGTTTAAAGTATGGCATTCTCTGCTCTAAATTCTTATCCTTTCAGAATTCTTACTTCCTTACACTCACTGTTACTCTCACTCAGGTGTCTTTATATGTTTATAAATTATTATTTTTCTATCTTTACTATCCTTCTGCCTTGAAAGTTTATCTCTTCTACAACTCTTTGCCTTTCTCTGTCATTCATTCTGTAAATTACCTTTTCCTATCACCTGCTCACTGACCTCTTAAATGTACCAGAATCTGATCACTGCCTACACAGAAATAATCGATGTACTAAAAACAATGGAAAATTTGTAGTTATTAAAATACTTTACACTTCTAAAATTTTGGCTCCCTGAATGTTTTCTGCCTTTCTGAACCACTGCCTTCTTTCGGCTTGTTGATAGAAAATTCTCACTGTGTTTCCTCCTGTTTTTCTGACTACTTTTTCCGGAGCTTTTGTACATATTATTCCTTTTTTGTTCCCTCGGACATCAGTATTTCCTATGAATCTCTCTTTTTCCTTCTGTGATTAACCAAATCTCTATAAGAATTTAAAAAAATACTTCATGAATCCAAGTTTACTCTATGCTAAGGTCACCCATGTTAGTTTAGAGTCCTCTGAAAAAATGATTTGGATGCTAATATTTCATCTGTGAGGAGATATCAGGAAATTGTGGTAGAAGAGCATGAAAGTGAGATACGAAAGTCAAGAAAAGAAAAAAGGTAGATTATTAGACAAGCAACAACTGTGAATATCTGGAGATAAATTCTGCTTGCTGATCATTAGAGTCAGAGTAGACTATATGATTTTGTTTGCTCAACTATAACTATAAGAGAGTGAGGGTATCTATCCATTGCCACATAGAGAATTGTTTCCAAAGTTGCTATTTCCCCTGTATCTTTGGCCTATTTACAGATAGAGAGAATTACAGTGTCTGAAAAGAAAAGAAAAGAAAAAAGAAAGGAAAAGAAAAAAATCTTTCAGGCAAAGACTTTGGTAGCTGGAAGTCAGGCAAGCATAGATGGAAATGGAAAGAGGAGAGGGAGTATGGATGAGTACAACTCAGAATCTGCTACAGTCCATCATACACTGCCCGGATCCAGTCAAATACACCACATAAAATTCACACTGTACTGTCAACAATTTTCTAAAGTAGTAAATAGTCACAACTCAAAAAATAATAATAATAAAAATAAAAGAATAATTATTAGGGCAAACCACAGTCCCTATTGATTGATGCAGCTAATCCTAAATCTGAAACACACATTAATGCTCTCCTTTCTGGGTATCTACCACCCATTCTAACATTCCTTACTCTCAGTAGCACTTACGGTGGTCTAGGTCACTGCTGAGTGGGTAACTTAACTGTGCATGTTTATCCCCAAATTCATAAATCTCTATATTTCAAACATGTATACCTTTTTATATGTCAACAATACCTCCATAAAATTGTTTCAGAAAAGGAAACATCAATTACATCAAGAAATACCCAACATTTTGCCTGTTTGCCTCACTTAACACTACACTGCAGTGTCTGCATCTAATTGAGTTCATATATTACTGTCTTCTGATTAAAATGTTCCTGCCCATTAGTCTTCAAATTCTGTTGTTGTTGTTGTTTTTGAGATGGAGTCTCACTCTGTTGCCCAGGCTGGAGTGCAGTGGCACAATTTCGGCTTTCTGCAACCTCCGCCTCCTGGGTTCAAGCGATTCTCCTGCCTCAGCCTCCCGAGTAGCTGGGATTACAGGTATGCACCACCACGTTCAGCTAATTTTTTGTATTTTTAGTAGAGATGGGGTTTCACCATGTTTACCAGGCTGGTCTTGAATACCTGACCTCAGGTGATCCACCCACCTCAGCCTCCCAAGGTACTGGGATTACAGGGGTGAGCCACCGTGCCCAATCTAATCTTAAAGCTTATATATGATAAAATAAATATTATTAGTCAGAAGAATTAAAAGGAATTAGTGTGAATGCTGTAATCACTATCATCAGCAGGGGCAGAAAGGGCCAAGAGTATCTCAACCCCTTTCTCAATATATTGTTTCTGGATCAATGTATTATGATTTTGCTATGAAACACACCAAATATTAAATATTTTTTCACATAAAATAGCACATATAAAATGAAATTATGTTTTTTTTCTCTAAGTTGACCCTTTAGCCAAATGTTCAGTGGACCAATCTGCTATTCTGTAAGATCTATCTCTTCTGTATACATTAAATATAGAATTAGACTGAGGAACTCCACAGAGATAGGCCTATTAGCTTATGTATATGTATCACTCTAGGGAGAGAGAGAAAAACATATACATGATACACACATATACATATCTTTATATGTATACATATATATGTATCTTTTTTAGGAGTTGAAATTTTTTTAAAGAGCAGTGTGTTGAAAAATATAGCGTAAGATTTTCAGAGAATTCTCAGACTATGTTAAAAATAGACAAATGGAAAGTAAGAATGGAAGCCCTTATTCATAAAAAGTGTATTTCTTTTTTAAAAACACATTTAGGGGTTAAAAAAACCCTTTAGGGGAAAGTTGAGGGGTCCATGTGCAGGTTTGCTGTATAGGTACACTTGTGTCATGGGAGATTGTTATACAGATTACTTCACCACTCAGGTATTAAGACTAATATCTATTAGTTATTTTTTTCTGATGCTCTCTCTCCTCCCACCCTCTATCCACCGTTAGGTAGGCTCCAGTGTGTTTCGTTCCTGTCTATGTGTCCATGGGTTCTCATCATTTAGCTTCCATTTGTAAGTGAGAACACGTGGTATTTGGTGGTTTTTTGTCCTACATTAGTTTGCTAAAAATAATGGCCTCCAGATCTATCCATGTTCCTGCAAAGGACATGATCTCATTCTTTTTATGGCTTCGTAATATTCCATGGTGTATATGCACCACATTTTTACTACATTTTTTTAAACAGTCTACCAATAATGGGGATTTAGGTTTATTCCATTTCTTTGCTATTGTGAATAGTGCTGTAATGAACATATACCTGCATGGGTCTTTATAATAGAATGATTTATATTCTTTGGGGGTATATATCCAGTAATTGTAGCTCTGTTTTTAGGTATTTGAGGAATCACCACAGTGCTTTCCACAATGCTTGAAAAAATTTACACTCCTAACAATGTATAAGTTTTGCTTTTTTTCCACAACCTTACCAGCATGTATTACTTTTTGCTTTTTAATAATAGCTATTCTGACTAGTGTGAGATGATATCTCATTGTGGTTTTGATTTGTGTTTCTCTAATGGTCAGTGATGTTTAGCTTTTTTTCATATGCTTGTTGGCTGCCTGTATGTCTTCTCTTGAGAAGTATCTTTTCATTCCCTTTGCCCACATAAAAGCTATGTTTCTAGTGATGAAAAATCACTATTCTATTAACAGTAGAAGAAAACAAATATAAATTACATTGTATATGAGACAATAATATTAAAAACAAGGACAACGCAGAAACAGGGTACTTCTAATTCTAAGGCATATATTCCATCACATAATTTCCCCTCAGTCCAAGCTTATTTTTGAGCTTGAAATTTAATGACCATTTAAGACACATGTGTCACAAATGGCTCTGAATGACATGCAGGAACATGCCACTATTGTAGCCTACTTCTGTATCCTGATGGGATATATTTTCCCTTGTGCTACTTATGGGACTGATATCTTAGGTACATAACTAAGAACAGGATTGATGCTATTTGCAGGTTCAATCAAGATTACATCATAAATATGGTGAAACAGGAGATCTCCTATCTAATGATGATTTGGTCTAGGTCCCTGTGACTAGAATATATTGCAGTTCTGGAAATTTGACTTGTCACTAAGGCAAGAAAATTAAGGGCAGTCTGATACACTTGTCAGATAAAAGAAATGCTATTGAGGATCACAGTTTAGTGAAAAATATAAAAATAAATTTCCCAAATTTGTGGGTGCTGAGTGTCAGAAAATGCACTACATTGCCAATCAGAGGTTTGCTTGCATTCTCTAAGACTTATTATACATGCCATGGCCAATAGAGAAATGAATGGCAGGCATGACATAAACAGACATGCCTACATGTCTACATGGTGAACATCTGCATTTATTCCAGGGATGTGATTTTTAAGTGTATTTAGGTGTTAGTGGGAGAAAGGAACTGCAATGGTTTCATATGAACCTTTAACTCAGTAACAATAGACTTTACTTAAAACCTTTAACTCAATAACAATAGACTTTACTTAGAACCTTTAACTCAATAACAATAGACTTAAAAAATAAGGAAACAAGTGATGGAATTTCTAGTGGATTTAGAAATATCCATTTAAAGTATATTTTTACAATTTGGGAAAATTGGTATAGACTATATCGGCAGAGGGCAGCCCAATAATCCATGGATATTTGAGGTTTTAACAAAAAAAAATTGAATTTTAGTTTTTCATCAACAGAACTTTCAAACAAAAGAACAAAAGATATTTTTATGGACAAAAAATTATACATTAACTGACTAGATTTAAGCAAGGCAAATAAAATCACACTTCTGTGAATTCTCTATGACTTTCTAAATTGATTCAGGTTTCATTCTAAATATTCTGCTTTCTCATTCGGAAACAACCAGTCATTTTACTTTCAGACAAAATACTGTTTTTCTGTAAGGAAAGCAATACTGCTTAACTTACACAAAAAACTTTTTCTCTGCCGCTATTGCTCCTAGAAGTGTCTCATTCACAGATTTTATGACTTTTACTCATAGTAACCTCAGCTTCAGAGAGAGAGCTCAAATGTGGATAATTTCAACTGTTTATCATATACCAGAATTTTGCACCAACTAGCAGAGTTGATGAACATACATACCAAAACTTTTTATAGATATATACTTTGTCAGACTACAACTTCTCAGTGTGAAAAAGGATCCCATTTATTAACAGACGCAAATATATATGTACCTTCTCTGTACCTCATAAAAGCAGCAGAAACGACATAAACTTAAAGTTATGCTTAGCAATTAATGCTTCACTATTCTCTCTTACTTAGAAATTATGTACATACTCAGTGAGTATTCATTTACTAATGTAATTTAGTTTAAGATGTTAATTTATATAAAGAACTTGGAAAATATCTTCAATCTGACATACTACCAAATATAGTCACTGTCGAAATAAAGTTTGTCAATTTAGTTAAACATAAATTCACATTTTTCATATCACACCTTTAATAGATGTAATATAGCTCCTTAGGACAGCAAACCTGTATGAAGTTAAGAAGAACCTACACGAACAGAATAACATATGCTTGTTTTATAGTTAACACTGATGACTAAGAGGATGTAGCTGTTTTTATTAAACCAACACTTTAAACCAATATTTGTTTTCCAAAAATATTTCTAAATTATGAGAATGTGAATTCTTAAGACATTTGGGTTTCAAAGTGACTGCTGAACCTCTCTAGTGAACTTTTAATTTCATTTGTAATTTTTAAATCCAAAATTTCCATTTTGCTTTTATTATTGAGTTTCTGTATTTGAGAAGATATGTCATCAACTAGGAAGAAATTCAGTCCCTGAACAGACCAATAACAAGTTCTAAAATTGAATCAGTTTTAAAAAGCCTACCAACCAGAAAAAGCCCAGGACCAGATGGATTCACAGCCAAATTCTATCAGATGTATGAAGATGGTACCACTCCTACTGAAGCTATTCCAGAAACTGAGAAACAAGGACTCCTCCCTCGCTTATTCTATGAGATCAGCATCATCCTGATACTAAAACCTGGCAGAGACACAACAAAAAAAGAAAACAAATCCAGTAGCACATCAAAAAGCTAACCCAACACGATCAAGTAGGCTTTATCTCTAGGATGCAAGGTTGGATTAACATGGAGAAATCAATAAATATGATTTACCACATAAACAGAACCAAAAACAAAGCACATAATCATCTCAATAAATGATGATTTTTTATAAAATTCAACACCTTCATGATTAAAAACTCTCAGCAAATTAGGCATTAAAGGAACATACTTCAAAAAATAAGAGCCATCTATTAAACCCACAGCCAACATCATGGTTAATGGGCAAAAAAACTGGAAGCATTCCCCTGGAAGACCAGAACAAGACAAGTATGCCTTCTCTCACCACTCTTATTCAACACAGTACTGGAAGTCCTAGCTAGAGCAATCTGGCAAGAGACAGAAAACAAATAAATAAATAGGAAGAGAGGAAGTCAATCTATCCTTGTTTGCAGACAATATGATTCTACACGTAGAAAATCCAATAGTCTCTACCCAAAAGCTCCTTGATCTGATAAACAACTTCAGCAAAGCCTCAGGGTACAAAATCAATGTACAAAAATCAATAGCATTCTTATATGTCAACATCCAAACTGAAAGCAGAATCAGAAATTCAATTCCATTCACAAATAGCCACAAAAGAAAAAAATACCTAGGAATACAGCTAACCAAGGAGGTGAAAGACCTACACAATGAAAATTACAAAACACTGCTTGAAGAAATCAGAAACAAATGTTTGTGTCAACAAACAGATGGAAAAACATTTCATGCTCATGGATAGGAAGAATCAATATCATTAAAATGGCCACACTGTCCAAAGCAATTTTCAGATTCAATACTATTCCTATCAAATTACCAATGACATTTTTCACATAATTTAAAAAAAATTAAACTATTCCAAAATTCATATGGAGCCAAAAAGGAACCTGAATAGGTAAGGCAATTCTAAACAAAAAGAACAAAGCTGGAAGCATCACATTACCTGACTTCAAACTGTACTACAAGGCTACAGTAACCAAAATAGCATGACAGCATGATATGTTATCATGTTACAAAAACAGACACAAGACCAATAGAACAGAATAGAGAGCTCAGAAATAATGCTGCACTCTGATCTTCAATAGAGTTGACAAAAACAAGCAATGAGGAAAGGACTCCTTATTCAATAAATGGTGCTGGCATAACTTTATAGCCATATGCAGAATAAATTGCTACACCATCTGATCTAACTAAACTCTAACTCCTTTGCAGATACAGTTTTTTAGGAAAGTTTTTGAGTTTATTTTCTGAACCAGGATAACTCATCTTTTTGTAGTCATACCCAGCTTTACAAGCAGGGTGCTGGAAGGGAATTAAAGCTTCTGATTTTCTCAGCTTGTGACTCCTGGCATGAAACCTCTACCCCAAGGCAAGCTGGGTACTGATGTTCTGAGCCTGGCATACCTAGAGTTGAGCATCTACTTTATTAGTGTTAGCTAGGTAGAGGAAGGAAGCCTCCGATCTTTAAACAGCAATTGCTAAGAATTTACTCCCTGCAATTTGGAGCTGGTGCAATGATAAAGGCTGACAGCTGCATTCCTGGTGAAATACCATATCCCTTGATTGGGACCTGAGAGGAAGCCCTGTTTATTTGGCCATACTTATTCAGTTTGGATGGTCATTGTGCTGACATGGGAAGGAGGAGGAAGAAAGGAAGGAGTGGGTCCTGGTTCAGTTTTCAGAGTCTCACTGTTCTTGCAGAAATTTATTTTCTTGAATAATTGTTTCTTCATGTGTCGTAAAACTTTAGGACAATTTCAGAGATTTATATGGTGGATTTTTCACAATGTCCCCCATTTTTTTTTCTGCTGGAGAGAAGATCTGTAGAGTAGGTTTATAATGTTCCATGCATCGTTATTCTAAAATTGGAAGTCTAAAAGAAAGTTTCTTATGTTTAAATCAGTGATAATTAAGGTGAGTTTATTTTTTCTTTCAGGAATTAGTTAAATTTTTTTGCAAATAGAAGTTCCTTTTCAGGCCATGCAAGTACACATCACTCACTTGTATCCAAATATACAGATCTGAATTGGGCCACTCATGTCAACATGTCTCCCTCATACAATATGTCTTATGATATTACCCTATTGCTCTTCACTTTCCAGTCTGGCAAATTTGTATTATTTCAACTTAGCTAAACTAGCACTGTTTCTTATAATTCCTTTCCTAGCACAGTTCTCAGTTATCCTAAACCATGAGACATTTCTAAGAGATTTGAAAGGTAAAAGTAAATCAATGACCATGTTATTTTTATACCCAGATGACTAAGAAAAGTGCAGCAAACACTGTTGTAGTTAACTCGTGTTATTTTATCTGCTGAATCACTTTGTTGATGAGGGGCACCAGCAGAGTTTTCAGCTCCTCCAACTTGCTAGAGCCTTCTTTAGCCTCTGTGACTGCTGAATCAGGTGCATGCATAGCTCTGTGAGGAAAGGTACAAGTTTCTTTTCAGGACACCACCATCACTGAGGTTGGAAGCTTGTCAATTACAAGATAGATCGATCTTATAAGTTCTAGTTTTCCCTTCCATTCTCTACTTCACATTCATCTTCTCTTCCTGCCTGCCACTGAGTTCAGGATCTAGCACCCTAAATGCAAAGACAACAGTCTTACATACTTTATATAGACTGTACCCTACTGATACACACTCAGAAGCTTAAAGGGCAAAATCGTAGATGGATTGGACACATTTTATTACAAGAAAACTATATATATCATTAATGTTAGATTTTCCTTCTTCACCTTCTCACTATATAGGGATTGGTAGTTAACATATAATGATCACATTACTCCTAACATTTTGACTAGATTAGTTACCATTTGCAAATTAAAGTGAAGAACTTAATGTAATTCTGTGCTGTTGGATACATTCCACTTACAGAAAACTATTATTAGGTTCTTGCATGTGGTTTTATGTTTATCATGGTAAACTGAGATAAACTACTTTCACAACCAAAGTATATGCATCTTGGAACAAGGAACTTATCTCTGTGACAGAGTTGCAATGCTTCATGGTAATGTATATGAACTCATAGTTTGTTCCTTTCTATTTTTTTCATTTTGCAGCAATGGTATCAGGTCAAAGAATATTCTGAGCATTCTAAGAATCTGATGACAATAGTTGTCTACATTTTTATTCTTATATGGTTACCATTTAAAGACATAAAATTTTGTGTCTCTGCCTGTCTCTGTCTCATGGGCACAGACTTTAAAGATAAACCATGTTATGTGCTTGATGGAGCTCCCATAAGACTTATCCATTGGCTGATCAATGTTTCTCGTTCATTATTTTCTTATGTGCTAAAAATATGCCTTTTGAAACCTTTGATTAGGAAATAGCCACAATTTTTTAAAAGATATTAGCACTTTTAATATGAGGCTAAATTAGTTTATTTCAGAGCATAGCTTGGAATGCTTAATAAAGGAGAAAATGTGTAGTCACTTCTCTCTTTTTTTTTGAGATAAGTCTCACTCTGTGGCCCAGACTGGAGTGCAATGACACAATCTTGGCTCACTGCAGCCTCTGCCTCCTGGGTTCAAGCGATTCTCCTGCCTCAGCCTCCTGAGTAGCTGGGATTACAGGTGCCCACCACCACACCCAGCTAATTTTTGTATTTTTAGTAGAGATGGGGTTTCCCCATGTTGGTCAGGCTGGTCTTGAACTTCTGACCTCAACCCTTCCACCCACCTCAGCCTCCCAAAGTGCTGGGATTACAGGTGTGAGCCACCGTGCCCAGCCTGAATCTTCTTTTTGTACTTAAGAAACTATTCACATTAATTAATTCAAACACTATTGTGCTATTTTCTAATTAATTTGTCAAGGAAACAGATATTTTGATATACTGAAAAGTCATAGTTGGCTTCTATTGATGACCTATGTTTCTAACTACAGTAAATTTCTATCCAGAAGGTGACCTTTGATTAAGATTTCTACACACCTTTTTATTCTTCCTTTTCATTGACCAACTCCTGTTTTCTGTTTAAGGCTTATACTACATGTAAGCAAGATCTTGTTGTATATGTAACACCACACAAACCCATCAACTGGCTGGTGACATATATAAAATTATAAGGCAACTATATGGGTTCCTAATATCCACTTGTAAAAGCATCATCTTTAATTAAAAGAACTAGGACTATTGCATTTGCCTCTTTAAAATTTTATTTATTTGTTTATTTTTTCTTTTTTTATTTTCACTTGAGTTTCAGGGGATAGACATGCAGGTTTGTTACATGAGTAAAGTATGTGTCGCTGGGGTTTGGTGTACAAATGATTTTATTACCCAGATAGTCAGCATTGCATCCAATAGGTAGATTTTCAACCTTCAACCTCCTCCCACCCTCCACCCTCAAGTAGGCCCCAGTGTCTAATATTCCCTTCTTTGTGTCTATGTGAACTCAATGTTTAGCTCCCACTTATAAGTGAGAACATACAGTATTGGGTTTTCTCTTTCTTCATTAATTCACTAAGACAATGGCCTTCAGCTCTATCAATGTTGCTATAAAGAACATGATTTTGTTCTTTTAAATGGCTGCATAGTATTCTTTTTTTATTATTATACTTTAAGTTTTAGGGTACATGTGCACAATGTGCAGGTTTGTTACATATGTATACATGTGCCATGTTGGTGTGCTGCACCCATTAACTTGTCATTTACATTAGGTATGTCTCCTAATGCTATCCCTCCCCACACCCCCACCCCACAACAGGCCCCAGTGTGTGATGTTCCCCTTCCTGTGTCCAAGCGTTCTCATTGTTCAATTCCCACCTATGAGTGAGAACATGTGGCTGCATAGTATTCTATGTTGTGTATGTCCCATATTTTCCTTATCCAGTCCACCATTGATGGACATCTATGTTGATTCTATGTTTTTGCTATTGTGAATAGTGCTGCAATGAACATACGCATGTATGTATCTTTGTAATAGAATGATTTTTATTCCTTTTTGTATATACCCAGTTACATCACCAAAGGTATATTGGGATTTGGGGTCGAATGGTAGTTCTATTTTACACTGAGCATTTTTTCATGTGCTTGTTGGCCATGTGTGTCTTCTTTTAAGAAGTGTCTGTTCATGTCCTTTGCCCATTTTTAATGTGGATGTTTGTTTTTATTTGTTGAATTGTTTGAATTCATTATACATTCTAGATATCAGACCTTTGTTGGAAGCATAGTTCACCAAGGCCTATGTCCAGAATGGTCTGTCCTATGTTTTCTTCTAGGGATTTCATAGTTTTAAGTCTTATATTTAAGTCTTTGAGTAAATTTTTGTGTACAGTAAAATAAAGGGATCCAGTTTCAATATTCTACATATGGCTATACAGTTATCCCAGCACCATTTATTGAATAGGAAGTCCTTTCCCCATTGCTCATTATTGTCAACTTTTCCAATGACCAGATGGCTTTGTAAATGTGTGGCTTTATTTCTGGGTCCTCTAACATATTAATTGGTCTATGTGTCTGTTTTTGTACCAGTACTATGCAGTTTTGGTTATCGTAGCCTTGTAGTATAGTTTGAAGTCAGGTAGTGTGATGCCTTCAGCTTTGTTCTTTTCGAAATTTTGCTTAGAAATTTTAGGATCATATAAGTATTCCTAGATGTTTCCTTTTTCTGTTTGCATATATCAGTTATTAAAGATTTTATTAAACAGTATATGATGTATAAAAGTCTTATTGTTAACAAATGTGTATAAAATAATGTTTAAGAGCTCTAGGATGTGCTTGTTAGGCCAGCAGACAAAGACATCTGCCAAGATAATGAATCATCAGCTACTCTGATGTTTAAGAACTGTGCTTCTGGAAGTTAACACCACTCCTACTACACAAATCATGCAATGAGAAAAGTGAACTAGACCTTTCAAGTTGTAGGATTTTTATTTAGCATATTACTGAAAAGTAATGGACTAAAGAACTAAAGAAAAAGATGGGCAAGGAAATTGAGTTGTGAAAATAAATGTAGTATATAAACATATGCAGTTGTCTTTCATAGAATGAAGTAAATAGAACATTGAATTACTGTCAGCAAATTAGTGCCTGAGAAAACATTTGGAGAGTCAAAAATCTGGAGAAGAATGGAGACCATTATTCAGATAATTAGTGAAAAGCAAATTGCTTCTCTTAAAAAACAAGAATTTATAAACAATCTGTCCACATTGATTAAAGTCACTGAATAAATGTTCATCTGTCATTTCACGTTCCCTGTATATATAGAACCTAAGAATAGGTCATGTCATTGTGATGAAAATAACTGAATTTGACATATGACAAGAAATGAGGTCACTCTATAGTAAATTGTCTCTTCCAGAGCAATTATCTATTCATTGCATAAATCCTATACAATTCTAGTTTTCCTTTACATACCTCTTTGTTTCTTCTATGTCTTGTTAACAAGTGTTTTATTTGCTTGTATCAAAATCCCCTTCTGTTCAATCTCAGTAGATGCTTTCATTGAAAATTCATGGATATTCTCCAGTGAATGCTGAAGAATGCCAGATAAACACTATTTTCTTAGACAGAATCAATTTTCAAACAATAAACTTTCAGGAAAAGTAAAGAGTTTATTGCAGTAAGTGTATACATACTTGATAATTACTTTAAAATTTCTTTTCATTAGCCACCTGAAGAAACCTCTGGAGAGAGGAAGGAGTTTCACATTTTCATTTCACTTCAGATTTAGGCTGGCCTCATCCTCTAGCCCAATAATAAACACACACCTTCACAAGTAGGGCAAGCCAATACATCCATTATTATTCTAGTAGGGACATTATGCTTCATTATAGGCCAAATTTTAATTTTTTACATAATTATTTTTAATTACAATAATTATTCATTTATCAAAAGTATACCTTCTTATGCTTTAATCTATCTGAAATGTAACTATTACCTTATTTTGATAATGGGCACCATAAAAATATGTAGTAGTAATATTTCAGATGACTAATATACAATGCAGGACCTCTGGAGAGGGAATGTTTTATGGACCACCTAACATCAGCTTGGGGGAAAAATCAAAATTTTAATGATTTATCAGGGTTACTTAAACTGTACAACTGTTGTTGGAATGCAAAGGATACAAAGATAACAAATAATACAAGGATTGACACAAGGATAATATGAAAGGCAAATAGAAAATAATATCAGAGTATTTCAACTAATACATAATTGTAAGTATGTAAGCTGTCCCCTCTGCTGGCCTTGTAAAAATAATTTTATCTCAAAGCACAGAAAATTAGTAATAAGTTGTAGCCACTAAAAATATTGTTATATCCTATTTAAACTCCTAGCATTTTAAAAATATTCACAAATACCTAAACATTTAAATGTTATTTTCAGATATTGTCAATATTCCACCAGTGATTACTCTGATGCCTTTCTCATTTTCATGAACATGGACTTCTGGTGTGCTTTCACTTCCAACAGCCAGAACTTGCATCTCTTTACCAGACCTTTGTCCTAGCCTTCCATATCTCATTATGCCCCTGTGTACTAAGAACCTTCAGTGACAGAGAATTCATGTCTCCCAATAGGTATCCTGTAGACAATAATAGATAGGCAATGAGGTATAAATATTCTGGCTTTCTTGTTCCTGATTACCACAACTTATGTAAGACCTATATTATCTCCAAAACTCCAAAGCATAGTTTAATCAACGTTACCACCTGCAGAACTTTGTTTGATATGGTGCCTTTGCCTGAGCTCCTTAGATTTCTTACTTTCTCACTTTCTCACTCTCATAGCACCCCACCTACCTCCTGGAATATTTTCTGTGCACTTCTGTTTAAATTCTTGTTTCAGCGTTTGCTTCTAGGAAATCCAAACTGAGACATCTGGTTTCCAATGTGGTTCTAGGTAGCAGAAACTCAGGATAGAATTCTCAAGTTGAGTCTTCTTTGGCCAGATAACAAAAGGGGCCATGGCGTCCATAAAAGTAGAGTATTGATTATTCATGCTATATGGTAGCATTATTGTAGCTAAGAATGCCTGTAGGTAATTGGGATGTGACTCACATTGAAGGAAATCTAATAGTTTCTAAAAAATATCTACCACTAAATAGATATGGGGAAAATAGTAATTTAAGACATAATGCAGCTGGGCACAGTGGCTTATGCCTGTAATCTCAGTACTTTGAGAGGCTGAGGCAAGAGGATCGGGTTGGTTCAAGACCAGCCTGAGCAACATAGTGAGAGCTTGTCTCTGTTAAAATAAAATAAATAAAATAAAAATTAGCCAGGTGTGGTGGTACACACCCATTATCTCAGCTACTTGGGAGGCTGAGGGGGAAGAATCCCTTGAGCCTGGGAGGTCAAGGCTGCAGTGAGCTGTGATCATGCCACTGCACTCCTGCCTGGGCAACAGAGCAAGATCCTGTCTCAAAGCAATTTTTTAAAAATTGCAAATATATTTTTTCCCTTGAGGTCTAAAAAATAAAAGATTTTGCATTTGTTGGTTTTGCTAAGTTCCACTGGTGCCCTGGAGGAAAACAAAGCTATCAAGCCAACTATTTACCAACTCATGGCATGGCATGGTGAGCATTTCAGATTGTCTTCATGGGATCAGAGACCTTTATCTCCAATACTTAGAGGCTTTGATCATAAGGCGAGCAGAACTAGAAAGAAGGGTAATCTTTAAGCTTCGGCAAATCACCAGTGTCTAAGTAAACCAGGGGAGCTGCTAAGACATGCTTTCATTAATCTGGTCTCCTTATCAGTAGAGTAGATAAAATGCTGCTGGAAAAGTGGCGGTCAAGTGGCAGCACTAAACCACTAGATGTATGACAGACATAATCACCTTAACAGACTCTGGGATCAAATGAAAAGCATGGGACATGACCTAAAGAGAATTATGACAGTGGCCAATTGATTATAGTGGTCCTTGTGAAAAATTAATTAATAGTCAAAAATGTCTAATGATACATTTGATATTAAAAAGAGAATGATTAGAAGGCTGATACCAGCTGCTCCACTGGAAAAAATCACAATATCTTATATAGTATCTGAGATATTCCTCGGACCAGAGATAATCAATTGAAAAGACTAGTATTTCCTGAAGAATCATACCATGACACAGAAAATATATGCATTAATAATCCCTCCATTCCTTCTCCAAATGTGTGATCATTCACCTAAGTAACTATAGACTGGGGAAAGAGAAATACACAAATTTTATAAGAGATATTTGACATTTTGTCAAAGTTACATTGATACTATGGATTGTCATTTGTGCAGAGGTATACAGAAGACAGATAGTAAGCAGAAGCCTGGCCAAAGTTTCTTTCTCATTGGTTCCAATACATCCAAGGTAGCTAGTTAGCAGTGGCTCAGTATAAATTCAAAACGGATGTATATATATTACCTGTAAAATTCATTAATTTCAATTATTGCCACTTCTCAAGATTTTAAATTAAAAGCAGTGACATATATTGAGAAGCAAGGCAGAGATCAAAACCACTTTCATTGGCACAAAGATAAAGGGTTATTTGTGCTTGTCATGTCTTCATTTATTTGACATTCTAGCCCCTGGAAAAAATAGCTTATTGTAGATGATGGTATACCTCTGCAATCTTAATCAATACTATCTGTGCCCTGATAGGTTGTATGTTATGGATTTGGTATAGGTATTCTTTTAAAAATGCATTAGGACAAAAAACATTCACTCATTTTGGACAATACTACAAATTTAAGGAATTGTTCTAAGGCTATACTTATTCTTCTGCCCTCTACTAAAATATATTCAAAAAAGACCTTGAAAATGTGTATATACTACATAAATATATTGGTTATGTTGTGTCCATTAGACATGAATAGCACATAGTGGTAAATTTCTAGATGTCTTTCTAAAATAAAATCCAGAGGGTGGAAAATAAACTCTACAAAACATTAGTGATTTTCATAATGTATAAACTTTTAGGATTCTAGGAATGAGGAGGATGACAAGATATATCCTCCAGGCTGAAAGAAAAGTCTTTGTATACTGGAGTTCCTACGCCACCACTCTGTGCTTGGTAAGCCAGTTTGGATTTTGGCCTGCTTTGGGAAGTACTTCTCTGAATAATTATTGGATAATTTGAAGGCTGTCAGTGGTGAGTGGGTACAATCGCATATTCTTTTTGTTCCATGAGACCTCATATATTCAGTTGTGCTACTGGAGATAACAGAGGTAAATTGTGTGCCATTTGGAAACTGAAAGCTCTATAGCGAGTTGTAGTACAGGAACCTAGGATTCAAGAACAAAACTGTGCTGTTCGCAACAAACAACCATATGTCATTTGCAAACTTTGAGTAGGCACAGAAGCTATCTACCAGGTAATAGCAACAGTCAACCTGGAGTAAAGACTATTAGGTGCCAAGGACAAAGAAAGTTATGGTACTAGATAGCCAGTGCCTCAGGTCATAAACATCTACTCAACTAATGATGCTCCTTTAGCTTACATTTATGTACTGAAGGGATTTCTTTAGAATCTGCTGATGGAGGAAAAACAGGTCCTATTTTGTGTATAGTTTACCTCAGTATGTTTTTATGAGCTGAAAATGACTTTGCCAGAAAATACCACCACCAAGCATGGAGGTCCTTGAAAGAGGGGTGAGTGGAAATCTTCTAAAATAACAGAGTTCAGGAGATGCACCTGGCCATCCACTGTGAAGAGTGATATAGTCTGAGATAAGAATATTTATGAACTTGTAGAGAATGGCTAATAGCTTAGCTTGTTGGTTTGGGGGCTTGGAAGGAGCAATATTAGAAGAAAGAGATAAAGAAGTCTGGGGAATAGTCATGTGGGTGGAACAATGGTACCAAGGTTTGAGAAAGGCTGAATCTCAAATTAATGCATAACCTAGATCATACACTTCAAAAGAAGCACTAACCTGAAAAGGACAAAAGTATTTATCACACAGATATTAGCCAGCCTCTATTCTCAGTGATTGAGCAGTGGGCTCATAAATTAAGTAGATGTACAGCTATGTGTAGGCCCAGCAACATAGTCTTCCTCTCACCAAGGCTGATGTGGTTATTCCCATTACTGAAAATCTAAATTGTGAGATACAGAATTCCAAAATATGTCTCAAAGAAATCCACCAGAAGTGTGTCAAGTTGTTACAGTAAGGCTTTTCAAACTTTTAAAGGGCAGTAATTTATTCTGAACAGGGTCAACTTGTGTTTTTTGTAAGAGTTTGCCTTTTTGACTACAGAACGTTAGAATAGCAGCACTATACAAGGACTAAGAGAATATGTCCTTTACTACCATGGGATCCCACAGAACATTGACACTGCACAGGCCAAAATATCTGCTCTTCAGTGAGAATACATTGTGGGACCTATTGCTCATGCCTCATAGTAAATTACTTAGGGCTGCTGTTTTGATAGAACATTGGAAAGACCTTTTAAAGACACACCTAAAGTGCCAATTTGAGGCTCCTGATAGTGATGCAAAGCAGGTGAACCCCAAACTGGGGCTTAGTCTGGGAGGGTTCTTTGTTTTATCCAGGAGAGATTTCAAGAATGAGCTGGTGGTAAAAGAAAATGGCTTTATTGAAGTGGCAGTGTTAGAGCTTCAGTGGTACTACAGCTCAGGCAGTGTTATAGCTCCATGACTGATCCTGCGGAGCAGTGCAGCTACCCTGTAGTGAGTGTGCTGAGAGAACCAGCTCAGGGCGGTTCTGCAGAAATATGTAAACCTACTTTTAATTACATGCAGATTAAGGGGCAGTTTATGCAGAAATTTCTAAGGAAAGGGTAATAACTTCTGGGTCATCAGATCATTGTCACTCCTGGGTTTTGCCATGGCAGTGGTAAACAAACATGGCACACAGGTGGGCATATCTTTATAGAAAGCTGTTTCTTCTGCCCTGTCCCTGTTTTAGCGAGTCCTTGATTTGGTCAGTATCTGAATCCTGCCTCCAGAATTGAGTCTCGCCTCCTATCTCAGTGGCACACTATGGGTTTAGGATACCGTTTTTCAACATGCAGTATATGCCAGGAATCAATGGCCACTATGCAGTTCTATGCCTCTGAAAGAATGAATAAACAAGTCTGGGAATCCAGGGGCTGAAGTAAGAATGTGTCTTCTCACCTTCACTCCAAGGAATTTATTTGAAGAAGATATAGTTCCTGTCCTTACAATTTTAAACACGGTATCTAGAGTTCCTGGGAATCACCAGGGAACACATTAAGACTTCCACTGAAAATAGATGTACCACTGCCATCAGGTCATTTTTATATACTTGTTACAATAAGCAAGTAGGCAAATAAATGAAACAAATTCTTAATCTTGATCATCATGAGATGGTAGGATATTAGACATTGAATGCGAGTAGGAAAAAGTAAGTCTGGAAACCTCGGGAATCCACTGTCCATCTCTTCATGCTCCCATGTATTATTGAACTGTGGTCAGGTAATTATCAGGCAAGTGAATGGCCACCAGAGGTACAGGGATGTGAGTTCTGAAGGGTACTCAGGAGAGCATCATACACTACAGAAGTGTAGACTCAGGGTTCACTACAATGGTTGGTAGAGACAGTCATTTCAACCTCAAAGGTGCAGTGATTTGTTCTGATGAGGCTTGAAATATCTTTTGACAATTATAGCCTTGGCAACAACTTCGGCAGCAGGAACTACAGTTCATTGCAGTAATTTGTTCTCTTGTAGTGTTCAACCCTTTGTAATCATGACTAGTTATCATTCTGAAGAATCCATGTAGAGAATCCAATGTGAGGAATGAGTGTATCCAAGGGTGCAACAGATGTTGGTGTTGCTTTGTCTGATCACTGTCATATTCCTTCATCAATTTTGTGCACATTGCTCTCCAATGTGCTTTTATTACCAACAACCAGAACTGAGGGCCTTTATGGAAGAGCTGCCCTTAGTCTCCTGGAGAGCACGTTTTCTGCAAGTGCAGAGGTAGCTGGAAGTGCCTGAAAATTTACATCTCCTCAGGGGCAGCCCTTAGCTAATGTCTGATTGGTTTGGTACAACTAATTTGGACTTCACTGAAGTATAACCTACATTGCTTTATGAGCTCAGTGGGACTTAATATCACAAACGTGCTTGCCCTTCTTCCTTTCTCAGGTCCACTCTCCCACTCTGTACTAGTGTTTTCCGGAAATGCTTCCTTTCTAATAAACCACCCTCATAGAATTCTTCATCTCAGAGTCTGCTTCTGACAAACCCATTCTACAAAAAGCACAATGTGGCCTGGTGCAATGACTCATAACTGTAATCCCACCACTCTGGGAGGCTGAGGCAGGAGGATCACTTGAGGCCAGGGGTTCAAGACCAGCCTGCCCCACATTGTAAAACCTCTTCTCTACTAAAAATACAAAAATTAGGCACAGTGTGCAGTGGCATGTGCCTGTAATCCCAGCTACTCGGGAGGCTGAGGCAGGAGAATTGCTTGAACCCAGGATGTGGAGGCTGCAGTGAGCTGAAATTACGCCACTGCACTCCAGCCTGGGCGACAGAGTGAGACTTAAAAAAAAAAAAAACAAAAAAAATCAGCTCATTGTAAAAATAATGTTCCAGATTTTCACTAGGAAATTTATTATACATTAGAGTAAAATAAGCTTAAAGATAGTAAGATAATATCATGCCATAAATGCAGCAATACATAACTTTTATTATTACTCACTGGTTTAGCTTTTCCTATCCCTTACATAAATAAAGACAATTTTTTAACAGTAGCTGACTATATTAGTCAGTATAAACACACACACAAAATAACTGGTTCCACTTGATAGCTTATTATGACCTGACTTGAGAGAAAACATTTACTTTGCAAACTGCAAATGAAGTTCATTGAATGTAATTGAATTAAGTACTCTTTGATATATTTTTGACACATCTTTGAAATACATTTATGCAGAGGCTAAAAATCTTGCATTTTCTTAGGAATTTAAAATTTTCTATTATTTTAATACAAATAAATACATATATAATTGTAAACAGACAAATTCAAACTATGTTTCTAAAGAAATTAAATATTACTTCTATTAATATATTATAAGTAGAAATGAAACACCCCAATGGCACCTTCCTCCTTCCTGTGTTTTACTTTATGTAATTTTATTCAGGAATAATTCACATGCAATAAAACTGCATCATTCCAAAGTGTACAATTTGGTGAGTTCTGAGAGTTGCACAAACCTGTAAAACCACAAACACAATCAAGACTCAGAACATTTCAATCACCCCCAGAGCTTCTTTGTATTGCTTTGCGGTGTATATTTCTCTTGGCTGCTGGCCCGTGTGAACATTGATCTGCTTTCTGTCACTATAATTAATTTGCCTTTTTATATAAATGAACTCGTATGGCATGAAATTTTTTGTGACTGGTTTCTTTATTCAACATGATTTTGAGATTCATCTATGTTGTTCGGCATAACAGTAGTCATCCCTATGTATCACATAGAGTCCTTTGAATGCTTCACTCTGCTTCTTTGACAGGTGATACCTTATATAACTGTAGTAGGATATCAAAACCATGATATGATAACTTTAAATAGACTACATACCATATTCAGTTTTCACAATTTCTTTACATGTATTCATACATGTGTGTGTACATTTGTATGCAACTCTGTCCCATATAGAGATTTGTATAACCACCAACTAAATCAGCATACAAAATTATTATATTACCATAAAGAAATCCCTCATTCTATCCGTTTATATTCTCATTCCTCCCACACACCATCCCCGTCGCTTGGCAACCACTATTTTGTTCTCATTCTTCATAATTTTGTCATTTCAAAAATGTTACATAAGCGGAATCATAGAGTATGTACTCTTTCAAAATTGATTTTACACAGAACCTAATGCCTTTGAGATCCATACTAGGGCTGCTTTTATCAATAGTCCATCTCCTTTCACCCTTGTCTAATGTCCTGCTGGGTGAAAGCAGTATATTTTGTTTTCTGTTTACCTGTTGATGAACGTTTGTGTTATTTGCAAATTTTGCCATTATGATTAAAGCTATTATGAATATTCATGTACAAGTATTTGATTCTAATGTATTTTCATTTCTCTTTGTTAAATGCCTAGCAGTGGAATTTCTGGGTTTTATGGTCAGTGCTTACTAACACTTTAAGAAACTGTTAAACTTTTTCCAACTGGTAGTGATATTTTACTTTCCACCACCATTGCCTTGTTGGACTGTTATTATTGAGTTTTACATTGAGTCGCAATATTTTCTTCCTTCATATGATTTGTGTTTTCATTTTGTTAATGGAAACAAAGAGCAAAAGTTTTTCACTTTGATAAAACTTAAACTCTTCATTTTTCTTAATATTATAATTTACTCTATTTGTGTACTCTATAAGAAACTCAAGTCCTGGGAGGGCTTCGAGGAGGTTTTAGTGTGGTCTTTCACATTTAGGGTAATCAAATTTGAAAAAAAAAAGGTTATTGTGTAAGCTAAGTGTTGATGCTTTCTTTTCCCCCATAGCACCGTTTCTAGAAGGGTTTTCCTTCCTTCCCACATTGAATTATGAAATAATTTTGTCAAAAAGCAATTGATAGAAAGATTTATATTCCTTTGGGTATATACCCAGTAATGGGATTGCTGAGTCAAATGGGATTTCTGTCTTCAGGTCTTTGAGGAATCACCACACTGTCATCCACAATTGTTAAACCAATGTACACTCCCATCAAGAGTGTACAAGCTTTCCCTTTTCTCCACAACCTCACCAGGATGTGTTATTTTTTGATGTTTTAATAGAAGCCATTCTGACCAGTGTTAGATAGTATCTCACTGTGATTTCAATTTGCATTCTTCTAATGATTGGTGATCTTGAACTTCTATTCCTGTGATTGTTGGCCACATGTATTTCTTCTTTTGAAAAGTGTTCATATTCATTGCTCATTTTTTATGGAGTTATAGGTTATAAAGACACACACACACACACATGTTCACTGCAGCACTATTCACAATAGCAAAGATATGGAATCCATCTAAATGCCCATCATTGGTAGACTGGATAAAGAAAATGTGGTACATGTACGTCATGGAATACTAGGCAACCATAAAAAAGAACAAGATCATGTTCTTTCCAGGGACATGGATGGAGTTGGAGGCCATTATCCTTATCAAACTAACACAGGAACAGAAAACCAAATACTGCATGTTCTCACTTATAAGTGAGAA
Source organism: Symphalangus syndactylus (assembly GCF_028878055.3). NCBI lineage: Eukaryota > Metazoa > Chordata > Mammalia > Primates > Hylobatidae > Symphalangus > Symphalangus syndactylus. The sequence continues at coordinate 33,209,216 of NC_072437.2, read as the reverse complement.
CACATGGACACATAGAGGAAGAAGACACACTGAGGCCTACTGGAGGGCAGAGGGTGGGAGGAGGGAGAGGATCAGAAATAACAACTAATGGGTACTAGGCTTAATACCTGGGTGATGGAATAATTTGTACAACCAATCCCCATGACACAAGTTTACCTATGTAACAAACCAGCACTTGTACCCCTGAATTTAAAACTGTTTAAAATGAAAGTAAAAATAAAAAAAAGCAATTGAACATGTATGAAGGTCTATTTCTGGACTGTCTCATCAGTTTCATTGATCTATATGTCTTTTGTTTTTACCAACTCTTAATTTTCTTTACTTTTTATTTTTTTTTGAGGTGGTCTCACTGTCACCAGGATGGAGTGCAGTGGTGCAATCTCAGCCCACTGCAAACTTCACCTCCCAGGTTTAAGAGATTCTCCTGCCTCAGCCTCCTGAGTAGCTGGGACTACAGGTGTGCACCACCATGCCCAACTAATTTTTGTATTTTTAGTAGAGACAGGGTTTCACCATGTTGGCCAAGATGGTCTCGATCTCTTGATCTCATGAACCACCTGCCTTGGCCTCCCAAAGTGCTGAAATTACAGGCGTGAGCCACCACGCCCGACCCTGTTGTTTTATATAAGTCAAGATTAGGTACAGTAAGTACTTCAGTGTAGTTCTACTTTCTTAAATTTGCCTTGGAAGTTGTATTTTCATATAATATATAGAATTGACTTGCCAATTTCAACCAAAATGCCTGCTAGATTTGCATGGAGTTGACCTCTATATATTGGCAAATTTTTGTAAATTGAAATTTTATTTTCCAAATTATTGATATTATATATCTTTTCAATTATTTCAGACTTTTTAAATGCATGTCAGCATTCTGTAGTTTGCAGTGTGTGTAAGTGTGTATGTGTCTGAGAAAAAGAGAGAGAGGGAGAGTATAATTTTCTAAAATCCCTTTGTTAGATGAAAAAAATTCAATTCTATTTCTTTTTCTGTGAGAGTTATGAATATGTGTTTAATCTTCTTAAATCTTTTTTCACACCTTTGGAGATGCTAATGTGATATAGTTTCCTCTTTTTCTATGAATAGATTATATTATGTCATGTAATTTTTGCAGGTTAAGTCAACTCTGCATTGCTGAGATAAACCTGACTCTTTCATTTTATATATATATATATATATATAATGCTGTATTCTATGAATTAAATTTTATTAAAGATTATTCACTTATGGTATTGGGGGATAAAAGTTTGAAGTATTGTCTTGTATTATCTTCCTAGCAATATCTGTTTCTGACATGAATTTGGATAAAATAATTCCTGGAGATTGTTTCTTTGACCCATGTTTTTATTTCAAGATATGAGGAATAATTTCCAAATATTTAAACTGTCCCTGGATTACTCTTTGTTTTTGATCTACTATTTATTTATGCATTACATATTATACTGCATATAATATCAAACATAACACATTTTCTGAGTCTTTGTTTTTTTGGCCCAGCATATCTTTATCCTGGTGAGTGATCCATGTGTACCCTAGAAGGTATTCTGTCTTTATTGTTTACAGTGCCCTGTACATACAATTTAAGCCAAGACGGTTGATAGTGTTGTTTGAATACTCTATAAATTCTTTGACTAGTTGTGCTCTTAATTGCTGAGAGGAGTGTTAAAATTTTCACTCTGATTGAACACTTATTTCTTTCATTGTTTCTGCCAACTTTTGCCTTTTGTAATAATGAGACTCTTTAATTAAATGCATAAAAACTTATGATACTTAAGTTACACTGAGAAATGATCCTTTCATCATTGTGAAATTACCTTTTTTTTTCTAATATTCTTTGTCTCCATCTTTATTCCCTCTGATGCTACTATAGCCACATCAGCCTATATTTATGGCTTATATTGTACACATTTTTTCACTCACTCTTTTCAACCTCTTTATGCCTTATAATTAAGATAAACTTCTTGCAGAATAGTATATAATTGAGTGTTGTGTTTTTATCTATTATTATATCTGACTTAATTGTAGAGTTTAGTTCATTAACATTGAATGTAATGATTGATACGATTGCACTTACATCATCTATTTATTGTATGTTTACTACTGTCCCTTCTGTTTTTGTATTAACTTCCATTTTTATTATGCAAAAATATTCCAATTTTGTTACTATTAATATATTGATGTTTTAGCTATACATCTTTATATTTTTTATAAATTCTCTGTGATTACAATATTATACTTAAATTGTCACAGCCTATTAAGATTTATGTTAAATAAAGCATAGAAAACTTGCAACCATATTAGGTCCAGCCCCCATCACCCTCTGTGCTTTAAATGACATAGGTATTATATTCTACATATATTCCCACCATAATATTGCATAATTTTTGTTATGGACAATCATATATATTTTAAATACATTAATAAAAAAAGATTTTATTTTTACCCATATATTTAACATTTCCAATATTTTCTTCAATTGTAACGATTGTGATTTTTTCCAGTTTCATTTTTCTTCAAGCTGAAAATCTTTTAGTATTTCTTGTACTTCTTGTATGAGAACAATCTATTATTACCTTACTTTTCTTTTTCATGAATGTATCTTTCAATGACCTTACCTTGAAGCATATTTTTGCTAAATCCAGAAAAAGGGTAGATGGTTTTTCTTCTTTCAGTATTTTAAAGATATTGCTCCATAGACTTTTGTTCTCCATTGTTTTTGATCAGGTTCTTATGATTTTATCATTTGTCTCTGGCTTCTGTTGAGATTTTTTTCTTTATCCTCAGTTTTCAGAAGTTGGCTTTGATATGTCTAAGTGATGTGGTGTTCAACTTTATTTTTTTTTTTCTGTTGAGCTTTGCTGAGCTCTTGAATGTTTAAAGCTATGTCCTTCAAAATATGAGAGAAGTTCTATCACTTATGTGTTTTTCATTTTCATTCTGGAGCAGTTCATTTTCTCTTTCCTCTCTTTCTGGGTTTCAAATGAACGATATGTTAGATGTGATATTGTCCCAAAGATCATGAAGCTATTTTTAATTTTGTCAGTCCTTTTATCTCTTTTACTCAAAATGAATAATTTATTTTTCTTCAAATTTCTGTGACATTTTTCTTTCAACTTCATTCTGTTATTTTATTTGTTCTAGACACCAAATTTTTCAGTTCTGTGATTTACCATTTTATGATGTATTTCTGTGCTGAGATTCTTAAGTTTTCATTCATTTAAATTGTATAAAACTTTAGTACATTGAGCATAACAATAATGGCTTCTGTATATATATTTTTTCTTATCTGTGACATCTCAGGATTGACATTTGTTGATCTCTTGAAACAAGAATGGATCATAGTCCCCAGTACTTTACAGTTTGAGTCTTGTATTATTGCATCACAGATAATATAAATGCTATATTGCAGAGATTGAGAATTCTGCTAGTTGTACCAAATATTGTTGACTCTTAAAAATAATTTTTTTAAATTAGCTTTAGACTCAAATTGTAGACTGTCATACCTGAAGTAGAAAGAGGCTTAGAATTGACTTTAATTGTTTCAGCTTTATTTGCAAGGGACTTAGTCTTCCTTTCATATGTGAGGTTCGGAGAACAGCCAGGCTGTTCTCACCATTATTAATCCACGCGACTGAATTTACTCTATCCACACTATTAGTAATTCCTTTTTTTTTTTTTTTTCAGATTCTCTCCTTCCTGGAGTTTTCCTGATACTATCTCATGGTTTTTTCTTGATAAAAGCCTTCTCTGTTTCCTGGCCAGAAAGTAAGATTTTCGGGAGCTAGTTTTAGACATGTGGAAAAGCTTTCAGTCTGAAGCCTAAACAAACAAACTGAGACAGCTAGCAATGTGACCATCTCTTCTTCCTGTTTTAACAATGTTCAAAATCTAACTGCTTCGTTTTGGTTTTTGGAGTTTTAAGTAATTACACCATGTTCAAAGATTGTATCCAACATGTACAGGATGATTGGCTTGTTGGGAGCTCTTCATCCTTACTGAAAATTAAAACGCCATCCTGCTTCCTAGAATTGATCAATTTTCAATTCCACACTCCTCTATATTTTATTAAGCATGTTTTATTTTTACATATTTTATGTAAATATTAGAAACTTTTATATTTAGGTATTTTTCTTAAAATTATTTAATTGATTTAATTATATAATTTCGTTTGCCTATGTAATTTCACTTAACAAAAATATATTATTTGTAATATTGTACAGTGCAGTGTTTCAGCATTTGAAAAACAACAATACTTTTTCTGATGAAATTTCTTTGTGCCCAACTATCACAATATTATTTTTGTTTAACGTTTTTCTAAACTGCCCCTCAAGAAGACCACATTTATTTATATACCAGCTGTATTTTAATTAACCATATGAATATAAAGCTCTATGGTTAGGAGAAATGGATGCCCCTAGTTGCTCTGATGGCTTTCAGCAGTAATATGTTCAAATAAACTATGCAGTGAAGGTATGTTTTTATTAATCAATTAGATTTTCATTGAAATAAATTTGTTTTGAATGAGCATGGATATTGTTATAAGGAATTTTAATGATGATCAATATTTAACTTTGACTTCTCAACAAGAAAATCTATGCCTTATTATATAATATTTCCTTCATAACAAATTCAAAATGTCATTCATTTCTCACTTAGCTTTGAGTGTTGCCAGGTATGAGGAAATTTGCTGACTTAGGTGGTAACTGTTCACTGTATTTGAGTTAAGTAATTGATAACTAGGAGAACTATTGGCTACACTGGATACTAAAATTTCTTTAATGACCCATCAACTGTAGTTTGCCTGTGCAGAGTTTCAAAGCATATAATTTTTTAACAAGGAAAAAACACAGCTTCAACTGAAAGTTGAATTTGGGTTCTGAAGCATATCTTGATCATATTTTCACAATTAAATTAATATGTTGCTGTATTGCTATATGTAATTATATATCTTTTCAGTTTTTATTTGATGAGTATTTTCTTCCTGCTATTAACAAAGCTTCAAATTTCCACACTTTATAATGATAGTAGCAATTGAAAATAGCAGTGTAAGACCTATATTTGTTTGAGAAAATGAAAACATAACTGAGATATTAGACTTTTAGACTGAATGAAAGATATTGTGAAGATTTGTATTATATTGTTCACATGATACATGAAACCTGTTTTGTATTATCTGGTTAAAATCAAACATATGTGTAATATAACTTGTTGAAAATGCAAATGTAAATTGTCCAAGACAATGTCATCTAAAGAACATATCTATTCATTGTATGTTGAAAATAAAATGAATAAATCTGTCAATTATATAGTGTCTCAAACCATAAATGTTATTTATATATGGATTAAGAAACTAAGAGGGTTTCCAGATTAAAATCCAAGAGCTATTTATGTGTTGTGAAGACATGAGGAGTTATTTTATGTTTGTTTCAAGTTTGTCAGCCAGGGTCCACATGCAGAATAGAAAGCACCCTGGATTTTAAATGGAATTAAATTTAATTAATATTTTAATGTAGCTCAAAATGTAATTTTTAGAACAAATTTTTAATTTTTATTTTTCTACAAGAAATAATTATCAGCAAACTAATGTGTCAATTGACAAATCCAAGAAAGAAAGAAAATAAAAATATACCTTGAAACCCATCAGGAAACTACAGAATCAAAGTATAGAAAATGGGGCTAAAATTTCAGAAAAAAAATTGTTCCCAGGGAAAGTTGCTAATGATCTTTGGATGCTTTATTCCTAGGTGAGCTTGCAAATTCTGGACTGAACAGGAGAGTAAATTTAAAGTTCAGCACAGTGAGCAGCTACTGTGGAACAGAGTGTCCAATAGAGTCTTTGTCATGTCACCAGGATTAAATGACACAAATGGGGACTAGACATCTCAGCCATATGCCTGGTCTTTCTCTTGGAAAACTGTTTAATTATGAACCTGTATGAGGTAAGTAACTTAAAAGTTAAAATAAAAACTTGTTTAAAACAGTAGATTTTATTTCCAGCCTCTTAATGCTAGTGGAAGGTGCTTCAGTGAGTATAATAGGGTCTCAGTTGAACTCTACAATTAATGGTGAGCTGAGAATCTACAACTCCTCTTTCCTTAGAGATAATTTCTCATTCTGGGCAAAAGCTAAAATTTAAAAATTCTAGTGTGATGTTGTGTAAAAGGCCATTGCACAGGGACAGAGAAAGAAGCAGAAATTTTTCTCTGTCACTTGAGGTTGAAGTAGCAAAATTAGCAGCATTGAAGATAATCAATACAAAGTCAGCTTTGCTGAAGTCTGAATTTCCATGTGGTGTGAATAAATATGTAAGCCAAAATGTTTCAAAAGCAGAGTTGCTCTTTTTTATAGTTTCTAGGCGAGGGGTAGACAAAGACATGCCAAAAGGAGGGTCTCTATTGGACATAAAAGAGCCTCAATTAAATATTCAGAAGGGTTAAATACAAGGAAGAGAGGTAGATTAAAGTAGAAATTTTAAGCCTGTAAAATAGAATTTGTAATATTAAGACATCAATAGATTGGTTTAAAAGCAGCGTAGTCAAAACAGAAAATTGAATGAGTGAACTAAAAACTGGCTAAAAGGTATCAAAATTGAAGCCAAGAAATACAAAAAAAAAAAAATTGGAAGATAATGAAGAGAATAACAAGTGTGACACAGGGATTCTAAGAAGAATAAGGTAAATACGTTGCAGAAGAAGAAATACTGAAAAGACAGTTAATGATTGTTTCAAATATGGCTGAAATATACCAGCCTGTGGATTCAAAAAGCTCTTCAAACACCAAATTATACACAATAAGAGCAATCTATAGGCACAAACTCAAACTGAAGAGACTAAAAACAGAAAAGATCTCAAGAACACCCTGTGAAAATATAAATATTTTCTATGAGGGATTAACAACAGGAATGTTAGTTGACTTATCCCTACCTAGAATTGGTAGAAGCCAGAAAAAAATGACATGATGAAATCTATCTTCAAAATACTGAAATCAAAAAAAGACAATTTAGAATTCTATATCTAGTGAAAATATCTTTACAAAAAGAAGAAAAATGATCCTTTCACAAAAATCAAAATGAAGAAATTTGTCATTAACATATCTGCACTGAAAGAGATAATAAATGAGAATTCTTTACTTCTCAAAAGAAAACGGAATTAAAGAAAACAATATAACAGCAATGTGAATGGAAAATATATGGGTAAAAGAAAATGAACATTGAACACCCAAAACAATAATACTAATATATTGAAGTCTTTCTAAATTTGTCTTACTCAGTTCAGGCTGGTATGACAAAATACCATAAATTAAGTGGCTTATTAATAACAATTTACTTCTCACAGTTCTAGAGGCTAGAAAACCAACATCAGGGTGCCATCATGTTCGGGTTCTGTTGGGGGCCCTTCTCTGGGTTGCAGACTCTCAGCTTCTCAGTTGTATTGTCACATGGCAAAAAAAGTTAAAGAAATTCTCTGGAAATCCTTTTATAAGGGCACTAATATTATGCATGAGGGTTCTACTCTCATGACTTAATTACGTCCTAAAGACCCCACCTCTTCATGCCATCACATTGGGAGATAGAATTTCAACATATAAATTTGAGAGAAGGGTCACAAACATTCAGTTTATAATAATAAATATAAAATTAAAATTTGTATCACAGGGTAAATATAAAACTGATTTATTAAAAATGTTTCATAAGAATTCAAAGGACATAGAATTTTGTGAAATGTAGTATTTTTACTTAAGTGCCTTTTTTCTATTTCTAGCCCCCAGTCTATTATTTTATAAACCAGTTGATATATAAATAGTTTCTTATGGGAGGATACATTATTTATATACTTTCTATGTAGTAAACATGTATGTGTATGTGTGTGGGTGTGTATCCAATTGCTTTGTTGGAGTGATTCCTATGGTTTGGAACTGCCAGGGCCAGGTTTATGCAAAAGTCTACATTTTTGGATAAACCCCCCTTGACTAGAGTAGGTTTCTCCAGTATTTGATCATTCTTCATTTCTTAAAGCTGATATCAATATTTGTAAGGATCGATAGTCATTTTTAATGAAATTGCTTTCCCAGCTTTTAATTTTAAGTATATCATCTTCATATAGCCTTATAACTCATTTGTGCTATTCCATTTTCCTCTGTTCCTTTTATTTTCACTTCCTTTGTAATGTTAGTCTCTTTGTACTGATTTCTGAAGAGTTCATTTATGACTGAAGATGTTAAAATTTTATCTAGAATTGCAAATATGTTTTTTCTCATTCCTTTTACTGTGATGTTTTATTTTTTGGTTATACAGAAGTTGTATATTGAAATATAATCTTGTTCTGTTAAAAAATAAAATTCATGACAAATGTAAGAGTGGAACAAATGAAGTTCAAATATACTCAGTGGAAGTATTAAAAATACTAGTTATTGTACGAGCTTACTTATTTTTCATCTTTACTGAATAGTAATTAAAAAGTATTATTTTGAAAACTTTTTGGGATAGTAAAAGTGAATGGGGCATCACATAAAGTATGCACTGAATAAATTTTATGTAATATATGACTATTTTGCTTTATAATCTATATGTAAAGTTTTACTATTTAATCATATCCTACACAATTATATTGTCTTTTCAATTTCCTGATATATAGGAGATATTATTTTACACCTGTAATTCAAGTGATAAAACTTAAGTGCAGTGAGAATAAATGACTTGCCTAAGGTTAGTTACTCAGATAAGAAATGACTGATAAAACTCAGATTTTCTAACAGCAAAGATAATTTTAGCTAAGCTTTTCTAGTTATAGTCTTTAGTTAAGATAAAATTAGTGTATTTGTGTGTTTCACAAAATAGGTATAAATATAGACATAGGTAAAGACAGATACAGATAACATAAAAGAGTTCATATTAAGTCACTCTGAGCCAATGTAGCCTTGACAATTGTTAAATAATTTGACATTTATTTCCCTACACTTTGGAAAAGATATGCTTTTCCAGTCCCCACATTACTCTCATCTCAACAATATCACTTTTTCCTGAAGAGACCAAGAAAGCCTTTGCTAAGACTTGGTACCACAAAAGTCATCCAGGAGCCTCTTTCAATGTATAAAAAATAATGTACAACACTTTCTGTTTGTTCTTGCTCAGTCTATTGCTAAATATTTTGAATATTGCTGAAATTATAAATGATTATTGGAACAAGCATATGGATAACTTTTTGTAATATGTTTGAAATTCCTGCAGAATAAGTTTTTCAAATGGAAGTTTTCCTAGCCATTACTGAGCAATTAATATGTGCCAGGCAACTTACTAGATGTTTTAACATACTTTCATGGGAAAAATGATGACTAACACCTTTCCAGTGCCAGAAGGGGCATTTATTAAATAGTCATTAAATTTCTCCTTTCTTAAAGAAGTTGATAATACTCTCTATCTCCTGAGTAAGAAAGTCGACTGAAGAAATATGTGCATATTTAAATGTAGGTACATCGTACCTACAACTATAGATAACATTATCTTCACCAACAACCAATGCCCTGTGCCTTCACACAACGCATTGACAATAAAGAAAATGTGTTTTATTAAAGGAAAGGTGCTGTGGCTCACCCCTGCAACCCCGGTGCTTTGGGAGGCTGAAGTGGGAGGAACACTTGAGGCCAAGAGTTCCAAATCATCCTGGGCAACATAGCAAGACTCCCATCTGTCTCCACCCAAAATTAAAACATTAGCTAGGCGTGGTGCACACCTGTAGTGCTAGCTATTCAGGAGGTTGATGCGGATGGATTACTTGAGCCGAGAAGTTTGAGGCTCCAGTGAGCAATGAGCATACCACCACACTCCAACCTGGGTGACAGAAGTAGATGATGTCTCCTAAAAAGAAAGAGAGAGAGAGAGAGAGAATATGCTTGAAATTGCTTTGTCAGCTTAAGCACATGGATGACATGGGTGCACACCATGATAATTCAGGTTCACACACGACTTTAGCATATTATCATCTACATGTTTTCCCAAATTCTGTGTTCTATTTTCTTCTTGTTTCTCTAAATTATATTATTAATTGCTGATCCAAGTTTTACTATATTTTCTTCAAAGCTAATTTAAATGCTTTCCAAATAAATCTAAGTATGCTCTCCTATTAAATTTCCTTTCCCAACAATGTATTGCGCATTAATTTCTGCAGCCTTTAATTTACTGATGAAAACTATCACTGACTGTCAGTGTCTTAACCTTAAAGTACTGAATAATTCATTTTTTATTTATTTTTTATTTTTTTGAAATGGAGTTTCACTCTGTTGGTCAGGCTGGAGTTCAGTGGTGCAATCTTGGCTCATTGCAATCTCGGCCTCCCGGGTTCAATTGATTCTCCTGCCTCAGCCCCCCAAGTAGCTGGGATTACAGGTGTGCACCACCACATCCAGCTAATTTTTGTATATTTAGTAAAGACAGAGTTTCACCATGTTGGCCATGATTGGCCAGGCTAGTCTAGAATTTATGACCTCAGAAGAATTTATTTTTAAATGTACTAATAGGTGATTATATTTAAGAGTTTTTAGATACTACTCAGCTTTCAGGCAACTAAGGTCCTCCTAGATATAAACCATATTGAATAAAGTGTTATCTCATTTACGAACAGCCACCCAGGAGCAGTGAGTTTTGTTGCATGAAAAAAAAATCAAATAAATTTATATATTGGACAAATAACTTGAAATCTTAAAATTATAGACTTGAAAAAAGTAACAAAAGATCTGGAAACTAAGTACAGGATCATTGAATTTATTGATATTCTTTCCAAAACTTCCTTTGTCATTCTTATCTATATTTTTGGAGGAGATGGGTTTCAAGAAAATTAAAAAGAAAATTGGGAAAATTAAAGACAAAATTTAAAGATACCTGGAGGCCAAATTTCAGTGTGTGTGTAAAGTCTTTTATAAATCAATTACAGCCTTGGCTGAGATAGGTGAACTCATTTGAGCCATTTTAAGTAGGATTCTGTGCACATGATGCTCTCAAAATTGCTCTATTGAAAGTGTGTAAGAACTCCATGACTACTGCTGACAGAGGTTGTCTTTCATTACTAGTTTGTGAGGACCTTTTGACAGGATGTAATCTGGGTGGCTGTAACATCTCATTGATCCATTCGCAGTCTATCCCTAGTTGTTCTGAAACTGCTATAAATTGGTTTCCTTCTCATGCCTTCTAATAATCAGTCTAGGGAATTCTGAGAAAGTTTTGGGTCTGATTAAAATCTGAGCTGGGATTTTGAGATTATTATAAACTATATGAGAAATCTATCAATTCAAAATAATATTAGATAATCAATGTCTTTAAATTTATTCATGTATTTTACAAACATAAATAAAACTTGTTAAACCTTTATAGAAAATTAATAATTATCACAAAACTGAGTTTAATACTATTATATGTAACATTGCTTTTTTGTAATGATGGTTTCATTTTGCAATTGTATCCACAAAATGAGAATAACAACATCATTATTATTAGGATGTGTTGTTTACATACAATTATTAAATCATTATTAAATATTAGCTACAATAAGGGTGACAATATATATTGTCAGATTAACAGAGATAGCTAGAACTATAGCTGTTGAGTCTTTCAGTAAGAACTATTATTATCTTTAAGCCTAAACGTCATGCAGAACTTTATGTTAATTGCTTATAGCCATACACAATTTGTCATCAGATGAACTCAATTCTTTGCTAAATAGATCAAAAATGCACGTTTGAATTTGGATATTATATACATCGAATTATAAAACAAAAACTATTTCAATATAATGAGTTTTAACCAATATGAATTTTCCTGTGAATAATTTTTTTTCTCAAAGATTTACTATTTTTATCAACAGGGTCATTTTCGGATACAAATAAATGTTGAAGAATTCCAATTCTAATTATACGAAGCACTGGATTTTATTTTATGAAAGAATTAAAACATTCTTGGAAGGGATATAGGAATGGAGGTAGAAATACTGTCATTTTGTAATCATTTATTCTTATTTATCACCACACTGGCAGAATGAGACTCACTTATTTATGCCATTATTTGAGGGTACAATTGAATGGGCTTACCTTCCAGAACTAAGGCCTTTATTTCTATACTAAGGTGTTATAATTTGAGATTGATATATTTCATAGTTCATAAAACTATTAACTTGAAAGCAATAAGTACAATTCAGCTGATTGGCCATAAGAATTTAAAGCATTAAGTAATAGCACTTGAATAGTTACTTCATCCAAATCCATCTAGTCTGTGACTTGAAATTTTCTGCTCAAGGCTGAGGCTTATTTTTTATAGTTTTTGTATTCAACGCAAAGCTGGTGAATCCTACAGGACAATGCAATCATAACTATTTGACTTAATTTTTCTTCTGACAAGAAATCTCTGAGTTAACATATAACCTAATAGTGTTAGAGCTTTAAGCAAGTAGTAAATCTTGAAGCCAACCATGGGTAAATTCTAAAAAGAAACAGAGTTTACAGGTGGACTTACTAAATAACACCCTCATTTGACACTGAAGGAGTATTCTGTAGTCTTTTTTGAGTTAGATAAATATTATTAATGCATTAATACAGTAAACCAACATTTACTAAACCCCGCTCTATATCACACCTCAAATACTGTGCCAAGCATAGGTTGTATCTCTGCTTTTCAAGCACTCATGGAAGAGCTGGGATGAAAGCTTCATAAATATGAAATTACAGTACGTGTTATTTTCCATTTCAAAATGATGTTCTAGCAATTAGGAGAACATATAATGGAGCTACAAATGTTACTTCAGCAGTTTAAGAAGAACTCATAGAGTAGAAGACCCTCAATTAGATTACTAAAGTAGAAACAGGAGGCACCAAAAGGAGAGATCAGTACTGGCTGAAAGAAAAAACCTGAGTAAAAGGTGAAGGGTCTGATGGGACATGTCTCGTTTGGTATGTTTCATACAGTTTAGGATGCTTGCAGCACTTTTTTGTTATTTGTATGAGACTTAACATGTAGACAAGCATGGAATCATGCAGCACATACAGACTTTTCTAAGAAGTTAATTGTTAGCCTGTGAGACATGAGAAAAGGAGGAATTTAAGTAGAACAGTAGCAGAATCAGATTTGACTTTAGTCCAAAGGCATTGACAGAAATGTTGAGGATTGGCAGGACAGTGAACAGACTGGAGAGCTGAAGACCAGCAGTCTGTCATTATCATAATTTGCACTAGAGATAGTACAGCCAAAATACATTCTCACTTTAATTGGAAAGAAGCAGAGATGGGAGGCTTATGTTTGAGAAGGAGAGAGAAAAATATAGAATGATTCCCAAGAAATTGCCTTGGGCAACTGGATGAGTGACAGTGCTATTAAATAAGATAGGAAATATATTAGGTTCAAGTGAAAAAATGATTTGAGTTTTGGACAAGATGCCTATGTGGTTATCAAAGGGAAAATGTCCAGTAGCCATCAAATATATGGGAGTAGAACCTAGGAAATAGGTGTGGAATATACAGATTTGAAGATCACTAATATATTAGTGCTTTTTAAAGAGCCCACTGGACATACAAGGTGAATGAGACAGACTTTTGGAACTTGCATGCTTGAAGCCATAAATGTGATTTAAACAGTCTTTCCAAGTGTACAGAGAATGAAGAGAAATTGTACTCTGAAATTTTAAAAAAAACTCAGATAGACAGAGGGAAAAATAAATAAAAAGCCCCTTCATGGACTCAGCTTGCAGTCAGTGAAAAACAACACACTACAGCCGTAATTAATTTCCAAGTATCTCACCCTCCTCCTTCTGCATTATCCAGGTTGCTGGCAAATATTTGGTAGGGACTCAATATTCAACAGGTATTGTGCACACCTTATGACATACAATATTGAATTATAAGATAAAAAGAATTTCAGTCAATATATAAAATCATATAGAAAAAATAACTTTGGGGTCTAATTATAGTTTATTTTGTTAATTATCCACATAATACTGATTGGGAAAGGTCAAGAGGGCTTCAGAGGCTCCGAAAAGCAGCAAGTTAGAAAGACCAGATTACTGATACAAAGACCCTATTTTATTAATTGCATTTAATTATTTAACAAAATTGTCATCTGAGAGTTAAAACAAAACTTTTCTTGTTCAAACCATTTAGAGTTTACTGTGTGTGAGGCATAGGTCTTTATGCTTCATACAATATTAACAATCATCCTCATGAAGATACTACAGAGTGGATACCATTATCATCCCTAATTTACAGATAGGAAAATTGAAGTTGTTTTAGTAAGATAATATAACTTCCTTGACAAAATAAAAATAAAGTTTTATATTACCCTATTTCCCTGCTTAAGACATAATTATGGACTAAGCAGTAGCTCAGCTTAGGCTTAGGGCCAAATCTTCACTAAAGCACAAGCATGTTCAATGCATGACTTTTTCCTATTTCAGTTCTCAGCACTTAGTTGACTGATGCATAGTAGATGCAACTAGATGCTAATGACTACGAAGGGTGCATATATAGTTATTCTGAGCCGTTTCCAGGGCTTCCAAATGCAGCAGGTAAACAAAAGCATGAGCCACTCAGGGACAGAACATGTAAGTCAGAGTTGACCAGAATATGGCAACTAATCACAGAGAAAAAAAAAAAGAAAAAAAATTATTAAGCAATTACTTTCTTCTAAGAATTCTGTTAAGATGTTTAGTGAAAACTCTCACCTAAGCTTTAAAAGGGAAAGTATAACCAACTCTACTTAATGGGCAAAGAAACTATGGTTCAAATGGATTAAATAACTTATTCAGTGTTATAGTGGCTCTCATGGAGCCAAAGCTTATTGTTATTTTATTTTATTTTTTCTGATACAGACAGGAGGCAGAGAAATACTAGATAGAAAAGGGTAGGGTCCCTGGCAAGGGCTCCACCCTCAAGCCTGGACCTGCGGCCCAAAGTGAGGACTACTCCTGTTTTCCTGCCTGAACATTGCCTTCTGGCTCACCCCACCCCCTATCCTGTGCCCATAAGAACCCTAAACCTGAGACTCAGCAGACACACATACACACAGAAGAGAGAAGCATCTGAACATCAAGAGGAGAAGCAGCAGCTGGATGTTGCAGACTATAGTCAGAGATGGGTTCAGCTGGGGATGGTCAGAGAGGATTCAGCAGGGGATGATTGAACTCCAGGGGAAGATCACCTTCCCATTCCATCCCCTTTCCAGCTCCCCATCTCACTGAGAGCCACTTCCACCACTCAGTAAAATCCACCACATTCACCACCTTTCAATTTGTTCATGTGACCTGGTTCTTCCTGGATGCCAGACAATAACTCAGGTACCAAGAAGGCAGGGTGTCACCCTGGCCCTCCATCAAAGTAGTTAACATTTAGCCATCCACAGATGGCAACTGCTAAAGGGCACTGATGGTAACATATGCACTCTGGGTCTCCACAGTTCACAGACACCACCTCCTGGACAGCAGAGCTTAAATAGCATGGTAATATGCTTGGGTGCTGCTGTGGGGCTCGCACAGAGCCTGCTCCTGCCAGAGAGATGCAACCTGCCGGTTCCAGCATTCATTCTCTCTGGTTCCTGCACCCTTCTGCTTGTGTGCTCCCTCCCATAAGGGATTAAGTGCAGTGGCTGAGTAAAAAAGCCACCCCCTTCACAAGTCCTGCAAAAGGGTCAAGGGAACTATTTCACCTCATTTTCATTGCAGCTTGCTACACTGCCAAATAGAATACATTCTAATGGGAGCAGATGTCCACTGGGATTTAAAGTCTGTTGCTAACAAGAAGATGCGTGATTTGACTTTTCTGATTAAAAAAGAGTTATCTTAGTAATTATCACTGTACATGCCATCAGCAAGACACCTGTCTTTTTCTACTTGAAAACTTAAGGCAGGTGTCTGCAGTTTACTGAAATTGCCACGGGATGGTTGTGAATTTGAATATAAATACCTGTACACACACATATGCACATATGTACATTATACATATACTAACATATTCACAGGAAAGAAAAATAGCTTCTCATGTACGTATGTGACATGTATATTATATACATATAAATGTAAAAGCACACACACACACACACACACAGAAAAAAGAGAGGCCGAGGTATAGATACTTACACTTACCTTGCGTACCATAGAAGAGAAATTTGTGTTTACTTCTAATTTAGCAATAGTACAAAAGAACAATTCACCCATGTGGGAATACTGCAAACATATTGCTAAGATCAGTCAGCCCTGAGGTGATTTTCTAAGAAAGTGCTGATCATGTAAGTTAATACTGCTTGTGGAAAGCTTTAACTTATGTATTCAATTTATTTTCAAGTTAAAAGCAACTGCCCAAATGATCTGAATGTCAAAACCCAGTATAGAGTAAATGCTATTTTAGTGGTTGTGAGGGTAGCATAGCTTTGACCTCCTATGTGCACCATAATATTCTGATAGCTGTGTCATCAGTTCAGGACTGCAGAAAACCAAACTTCTAAATAGGTAGGGCTAGTTGTAATATAAGCCAAAGGTGTTAGAGGTGACATTTCCTCAGCAATAATCTTCTATAGATTGCCATTCTGATTATCAACATCACAGATAACAACCGGGTGGGGGAAAAAAACTTGCAGGCAACTTCAACTCATAAACTTAACCTATTTATAAACGAGACTCACTTAATTTAATTTCTCTACATATACATTAACAATCATATCACATGAGTTGCTACACGCTTTGAGAGGCATAATAAGTTTCAACATATAAACAAAAAACAAAAAAATAAAGCTCATTGAGCACAAAAGCACAAAAGATCAGTCTCATTAATTCATTTGAAGAATAAAAATAAATATTTAGGAGATAAATATTTAGGAGAAGAAAATCTCTGGGGCAGAATCCTAAGAAAAGGATTGACTAGGTGACCTAGCAGATATTTTATCTCTAACTTCTTAATGATATGACAAATGTATAATTAAAATTATGTATAATTACATAATATGCAGTATGTCAAATTATGTATAATTATAATTGCATATGTATAATTAAAATTATATGTAATTACCTAATTATGATAACACTCATATTTCTGAGACATGTATTAATACAACCATATCAAATACTATTTTATGGGAAAAAAGAACTATATCTTAAATTTTAAAAATTGCTTTCCATATATTCTATTTGTTGAGTTAGTAATAGGAAGTCAAAGTTTAAATGTATATTTGAGTAGGTGGGTGTTCTGATGCATCCAAAGATTATTTTCTAAATAATCTTTTCTAAATAAAATGAAATATTTTTCTTAATATGTACTAATTTTAATCTTAGCTTTTTCCTGAAAATAGGTTTCAGTATTTTCATGATACCTTAATAGAAAATACTAAAAGACAAATGCTCAATGTAAATATCTTATATTTCATTTTATAAACAATAGAATTTTTGGAGCTTTCTGTCTCTCACTTCCTGTATATGCTTCACTAGTCCCACAAACCTGATTGAAATTATTGTTGCATTTTATGGCTTAGGTATATTTCCAGTGTTTGAAAGAAAACAAAATGTGTCTATTAATAACTTCTGCCTTTCAAGATCTTTGAAAAATAGTGGATTCATGGCCTGTACCTTGTTACTCAGGCCCACCGAGCCAACACAACACACCTTATTTTCATCTTTGTGAAACTTAAATTTAGATTACGACTATGTAATCTTAGAAAATAAAAACACTGAAAGAACTGCGTCCCTACTCAGAAAATTTTTTGCTTCTCAAAGATGGGTGTGCACATGCAAAAAAAAATAAAATAAAATAAGATGCAGGAGGCCAAGGCAGGCAGATCATGAGGTCAGGAGATTGAGACCATTCTGGGTAACATGATGAAACCCCATCTCTACTAAAAATACAAAAAAAAAATTAGCTGGGCATGGTGGTGGGTGCCTGTAATCCCAGCTACTCGGGAGGCTGAGGCAGGAGAATGGCGTGAACCCGAGAGGCGGTGCTTGCAGTGAGCTGAGATGGTGCCACTGCACACCAGCCTGGGTGACAGAGCAAGACTGCATCTAAAAATAAAAAAATAAAAATTTTAAATTAAAAAAAAAAGATGTGCACATTTGTAGCTAAATTTTCTTTACATACAAACTGGAAGTAGTTCAAATGTCCATTGTCCATGCAGAGATGAATACATAAATAAATGATTCATAAAATGGACTGCTGTTCAGCATTGATAGTAAGTTAATTATAATTGCAATATGGAGTAATTACAGAACAAATGTTGAGTAGAAGAATCCAGAAATAAAAGAATATATGTATGACTCAATTTTCAGTGTGACTCAGTTTTCACAAGGTTAAAATAGGCAAAATATACTTATGATGTAATAAATTAGGGTGCTGGTAGTAACACTTTTTTTTAACTCCAGGGGCAGTTTCACTCTTATCTTGATTCTGTAATAATTTCCTGAGCTGTGAATTTATGATTAATGAGGTCATTAGGATATGAATTATACTTCAATTAAAAACTCAAAAATGCAATTAAAAAAATCCACAAGGTAAAAGTCAATAATCAAAGTTAAATCACTAATGTTCAACCAGTAACATCCAGGAAGAAGGGTTAATTTCTTATTTTATGCCCTTAAAAAGGAAAACAGCACAATTTGAGTAAAAAAATGCTGATTAAAAAAATTGAAATGTGCTTTCTCATATAATTTATCACTCTGGGCATGTAATACTCTAAAAATATTACAGTTAAAATATTTAAATATATCTTTTGGTACCAGTGTCAAGTATGAGATGATGTAGAAGAAAATAATTTAAAAGTTGTTTGGCAATTTCCTATAAGAAAAAATAAATAATCATGATGCAATGCACAACTTGTATTTTTCTCAAAATATGTCAATGCTCTGTTTTCTAACTATTGCCGTTTAATTTTTTTAAACCATGGCACAACTGGGATTAACTCAAATATAATATGGAGATGGGAACACAAGTGTTCAGCATAATCTCTGCTTAGGTAGTGGGTTTCAAATGGTGTGCCATATGTCCAGGAAGACAATTAACTTTTTGTTTCAATGCCACTGCATAAAAGGAGGAAAGAGGAAGCAAGTAAGTCTAAAGCCCTGTCTGTGTTTATTAAGTCCTATGCCCTCAGTATTATATCTGCTAATTTGAACAAAGATAGCCTAGAGCTCAGGTTTGCCCTTGTCCATCCCCTCGTTTCAGTCAGACAAAGAAGTGCTTAAAGCTCAATAGTAGTTCCCCTTTATCAATGGTAAACTCTACTTTCCACTCTCTTTCTACAGTGATAATTTTATGTCTTTTTTTACTTTTCTCAATATCCCACCTCTCTTCTCACTCTAAACTGTTAACCTGATAGCATGCAGGCTCTGATACTGAAATTATGTCATCTTGCCATGGCCCATCTAAAATTCTACCTGCATTTGGACATCCCTGTCTCTTCCCTATCATTAAACAAAGTAAAGGGACGCTCTGCATTCAAATGCCAGCATTTCTATACTTGTTCCAAATATCATTCCATTTACTTCTTTTGTGTTTCTTGTTCTTTTTGGTGAACTTTTATTTTACCATATCTTCCTCTGCCTCTTTATGGGATTCTTAACTTTGATATTCAAACGTGCCTTAGAAACATCTATATAAAAAGACATAAACACAGAAAATACTTTTTCTCTAACACATATTGCTCTTTTATCCTGTACTCACATGCTCTTTCTTTCTTTTTCTATTCCTCTTCACAGAAAAGTTTCTTTGAAATGTTTGTCATTCACTCTTTTGACTTTGTAGGGAAGTTCAAACCTCCCCTCTGAAGGTTCACTTTTGAGTCCACTGAAATAAGCTGGCAATAGACAGATTAACAGGAGAAAAGCCATAACAAATGTATTTGATCATAGTTTTATGTGACACAAAGTCTTCAGATTGAAAACTCAAAGATACAGAGGAAGCTATCTAATTTTATGCTTAGTTTTATAAGAGCAGGGAGAGCAGTGTAGCACTGCAATTGAACAGAAATGGTATGATCTCATGATAATAACCTAAAGGGTTGGACCTAGCAAGGCCTATCCATTCAGATTCTCCTTGGTCTCTGTGTGTTGTATTTCTTCCTTATGGGATGATGCAGGACCCTCCCTACATAAGGAATTTTGTGACCTACAATCAAACAAGGTAGGCCAGAGTATTTCTTTATGGCCAGTTTTACACAGTAAGGCAGGGAAAAGTTAGGGTAATATTTTAGGTTTTTATGCCTGGCTTTGGGGGAAAGGAGTTCTAGTTTCTATGACTTACCTGGGGAAGAGAAATTTTTGTTTCTATGGCTTGTCTCAGGGGAGAGTGAGGGGTGAGAGACAGGAGGGCAGGAGAAAGTCAGAGAGAAACTTTGCTTCTGAGGCTGCTTCTGAGGTCATCACTTTGGAGTACCATTTTCTGAGCCCCAGTAATGTTCTCAACTAAAATCTATACTACAGTTCATTTCAATGTGGCTTCATGCTCTAAAATATTCACTCAAAGACATGTTGTGAAGTCATTAGTGACTTTCATGATGTCACAACCAATTTTTTTAAATCCACACCTTCTTGAAGACACATTTGCATTCGGTCCATTAAGCAATTCCTTATTTTTCTTGGCTTTAATGGCATTAGGACCAGCCACATAATTTATGAAACATGGTACAAAATTTAAAATGTAGAGTGTCTTATTTATAAAATTATTAAGTTTCAAAACCGAGACTTTTGTGGCTCCATATAATTTTTAGAAGTATCTTTTTATTTCTGTAAAGAATGCCATCAAGATTTTGATAGGAATTGCATTGACTTTATAGATTGCTTTAGGTAGTATGAGCATTTAAACTATACTAAGTATTCCCATTCATATTTTCTCAATAATTTGTGTCTTCAGTTTCTTTTAAGAATGCTTTATAGTTCTCAGTGTACAAATAGTTTATCTTCTTGATTAAATTTATTCCTATTATTTTTTGTGCTATTATAAATGGGAATGTTTGTTGAGGGAAGTCAGGGACCCCGAACTGAGGGACCGGCTGGAGCCATGGCAGAGGAACATAAATTGTGAAGATTTAATTTTAATATGGACATTTATCAGTTCCCAAATAATAGTTTTATAATTTCTTATGCTTGTCTTTAATCTCTTAATCCTGTTATCTTCATAAGCTGAGGATGTACGTCACCTCAGGACAACTGTTACAATTGTGTTAACTGTACAAATTGATTGTAAAACTTGTGTTTGAACAATATGAAATCAGTGAACATTGAAAAAGAACTGAATAACAGCGATTTTTAGGGAACAAGGGAAGACAACCATAAGGTCTGACTGCCTCCGGGGTTGGGCAAAAAGAGCCATATTTTTCTTCTTGCAGAGAGCCTATAAATGGACGTGCAAGTAGGAAGATATCACTAAATTCTTTTCCTAGCAGGAATATTAATATTAATACCCTAAGAAAGGAATGCATTCCTGGGGGAGGTCTATAAATGGCCGCTCTGAGACTGTCTTATGCGGTTTAGATAAGGACTGAGATACACCCTGGTCTCCTACAGTACCCTCAGGCTTATTAGGGTGGGGAAAAACTCCACCCTGGTAAATTTGAGATCAGACCCGTTCTCTGCTCTCGAACTCTGTTTTCTGTTGTTCAAGATGTTTATCAAGACAATACGTGCACTGCTGAACATAGACCCTTTTCAGTAGTTCTCCTTTTTGCCCACTGAAGCATGTGATCTACTCCCTGTTCTTACACCCTCTCCCCTTTTGAAACCCTTAATAAAAAACTTGCTGGTTTGAGGCTCAGGTGGGCATCACGGTCCTACTGATATGTGATGTCACCCCCGGAGGCCTAGCTGTAAAATTCCTCTCTTTGTACTCTTTGTCTTTATTTCTCAGCCAGCCAACACTTACGAAAAATAGAAAGAACCTACATTGAAATATTGGGGCAGGTTAGCGCGATAAACCTTTTCTTGTTTTATTTTTTTAGATATCTTGTTATTACTCTATGGAAACCCTACTGATTGTTGTATGTTGATTTTGTGTTCTGAGACTTTAAAAAATTAGTTTATTAGTTCTGATAAGTATTTTTAAAAAAATATGTAGGGTTTTCTGTGTATAAGATTATGTCATCTGCCAACAGATCTTGAGCAAAAAATAAAAATAAAACAACAAAAAACCAACCAAACAAAAAAACCTGGAGTCATCACACTACCTGACCTTAAAACCTACTATAAGTCTAGAGTAATCAAAACAGCATAGTACTGGCATAAAAACAGACATGTAGCCCAATGGAACAGAAAAGAGGGCCCAGTAAAAAACTCACGCATTTAGAGCCAGTTGATTTTCAACAAAGGGGCTGAGAACATAAAGTGGAGAAAGGACAATCTCTTACATAAATGGTCTTGGAAAAACTGGATATTCTCATGCAGAAGAATGAAGTTAGACCCTGACCTCACAATTTATACAAAAATTAACTCAACATGGATTAAACATTTAAACACAAGACCTGCAACTGTAAAACCACTAGAAGAAAAAATAGGGAAAAAACTTTGTGACATTGGTCTGAGCAAAGATTTTTTGGAAAAGGCACCAAAAAGCGCAGTTAACAAAAACAAAAATTGACTTGGATTGAATGAAACTAAAAAGCTTCTCTATAGATAAGGAAATATCGGCATGAAAACAACCTCTGAAATGGGAGAAAATGTTTGCAAACCATACCTCTGATAAGATGTTAATATCCAAAATACATAATAAACAAACAACTCAATAGCAAAATAAAGGAACAACCCAATTAAAATAATGGGCAAAGGAACTGAATAAATATTTCTCAAAATAGAACATACAAATGGCAAATAGGTGTATTAAAAAATGCTCAACATCACTAACCATCAGGGAAATGCAAATCAAAGCAAAAATGAGGTATCACCTCATATCTGTTATGATGGCTACTATCAAAAAGACAAGTGTTAACAAGTGCTTGCAAGGATGTGGAGAAAATGGAGATCTTGTACCCTTGATGGGAATGTAAATTAGTATAGCCATGATGAAATAAGTATGGAGGTTTCTCAAAAAATAAAAAAAATAGAGCTACTATATCATCCAGTAATTATACCTCTGGGTGTATATCCAAAGGAAAGGAATCAGTATGTCAAAGAGATATCTGTACTTCTGTGTTCACTGCAGCACTATTCACAATAGCCAAGATATGGAATCAACTTAAGTGTCTATCAAAGATGAAAGAATTTAAAATGTGGTATATATACCCATTGTAATGATATTCACCTTTAAAAGACAATCTTGTAATTTTAAATGACATTCGTGAGGCTGGAGGACATTATGCTAAGTGAAATAAGCTAGACACAAAAAGACAAATATTGCATGATCTCACTTACATGTGGATCTCACTTACTAAACTTCACTGAGGCAGGAAGAATAAGTTCAGGAGATATGCTGAACAACATGGTAACCATAGTTAACAACAAAGCATTTTTATGCAGAAACCACAAAGAGAGTAGATTTAAATGTTCTCACAGCAAAAATGAAACAAAAGATTAATAAATGTGTGAGGTAATGGTTATGTTATTAGCTTAGTCATTCCACAGTTTATGCATGTATCAAAACATCATGCTGCACACCAGAAACATACACAATTTTTGTCAATTAAAAACAAATATTAAAAGTATATATACACATATATATGTAATTATATATACACACATATATATGTAAGAGTGTGTGTGTGTGTGTGTGTGTATATATATATATATAATTTGAAAATGGTAAAAAAAAAAAAATTAAACCAAATATGGGACCCTATGTGGCTGCACTGGTCATATGTCATGAAGCCAGCCTGAGATGGCATCAAATTATCTGGGTTCTCTCACATTTCATTGGCCACATGTCATTCTGTCTTCACAGTAGGGCTTTTGCTATGTGACTTTTAAATTGATGAGATATTTGTGGCTGGAATCTGAACTTCCCCAGAGTAACTTCATAATTTCCCATATTTCATATAGCAACTGTGTTCTTTCTTATTTTTTCATAATTTATTACTCATTTGAACTTTATTTTAGGCCCTTATAGAGTACGGTCTGTTTAATATCTCTTTTATTTTGTCAGCAAAATAGTTTATGAATGTAAAAAAGAAACAATGCCATCTAATCTTTCTCTAGTCATTCTATCATTAATGAGTAAAAGTTAACTTTATATAATCAATTATCTAAGATATTTGTGCATAGACCTTATTACCTCTCTGTGTTTGGGTCTGGATTTTAAAAGGAGATATAAAGTAAGAAAAAAATGACCAATGATCATCTCCCTCCTCACTCTAAAATCACAAGTGTTTGAGCTATTACATAAATTCTCAGTAAAAACAAATAGTAGACAATAAGACTACACCTGGAGGAAATTAGAGATGAAAACAGATTCTGAGGGATTTCTTTTTGGAATATTAACTATTTATGCAGGTTATAAAACGGATATATGACACAATATCTAAACCACTCATGATAATGCATGTTTATAGTCCCAGCTACTCAGGAGTCTGAGGCGGGAGGACTGCTTGAGCTCAAGAGTTTGAGGTTGAAGTGAGGTATGCCATGCCACTGCATTCCAGCCTGGGCATGGAGCAAGACCCTGTCAAGAAAGAAAAAAGGAAAGAAAGAGGGTGGGGGTAGTGAGGGAGGAAAGATGGGAGGAAAAAAGGGAGGGAGGGAGGGAGGGAAGAAGGAAGGAAGCGAGGAAAGATGGGAGGAAAAAGGGAAGGGAGCAAGGAAGGGAGGGAAGGAGGAAGCCAGGGAGGAAAGGAGGGAGATTGGGACGGAGAGAGGGAAAGAGGGAGGGAAGGAGGGAAGAAAAGGAAGGAAGGAGGGAGGGAGGGAGGGAGGGAGGGAAGGAAGGAAGGAAGGAAGGAAGGAAGGAAGGAAGGAAAGAAGGAAGGAAGGAAGGAAGGAAGGAAGGAAGGAAGGAAGGAAGGAAGGAAGGAAGGAAGGAAAAGAGAATACAATATCCAGAATGCTATATTTTCACTTCTTTTCTGGAGACTTTATCCCAAATTAGCAATTGGCAATTGTTTCATGTCTATGTGACTATAGAGACCCCCTACTATTTTTCTCTAGGTTGTGGAACTTAATGTTCATGCACACACACACACACACACATGCACACACCATATTCTAACTGATACAATAAATTCCTATTTTTTATTTGAATATCTCGAAAGCACAATAACTACAACAAACAGTGTTTCCATCTCTGTTCTTAGTCAGAGATGAGGTCAATGTCGTTTGCTTCAGGATATAAGAGGAACATTGACAATTTAGGGCTACTGTCTAGTTTTCTCTTAACATTGTGAAATATGTACTTCCTATATCAAATCTGTCAAGCATCAAATCTTTAGATCTGGTGTATAGAATATATATTGGATCATTTTTCTCTTTTTTATTTTAACATCCATCCTATTCAAATCTGCTGTCATCCCTAATACAAACTATGTAATATCCTCTTAACTAACCTTTTATACTCTTCTGCACAATGGCCATTCTCTATAGATATCCTCTATAAGAAAAGCATTGTTTTGAAAATGTAAATTAAATCATATTTATTTTTGACAAAGCCTTTACAGATGGTTTCCATTTGACTTTGGAAAAAAATGTAGACCTCAGCAGAAATCTCATTTTGATAAAGAGTTGTTCTAATCTAAATTAGTACAAAATCCATTTACTCCATGTCATAATACCACTGTTTTTATTTTAGAGTGCTATATGTTTCAAATTGTGTCTGGATTTTTTTTTTGCATAATAATTTTTAAGTACAGATGCTCGTTATCTTACAATGGGGTTGTGTTCTGTTAACGTATAATAAATTAATAAACCATATAATAAAACTTACTTTTAACAGCTCTTGCTTCAAGTGGAAAAAAAACTCAATTTTTCTTATAGTGATGAACACACTCTGTTGAATTTAAATGAGTCACATATTTGTATAATATCCTGTCTTGAACTAAAGATGATACTTGCTTCTAATCAATGAAATATGGTGATGATGATGGGGTGTCACTAACTTTATTAGATTACATCATATAACAATAGTGATAGGCTATTACTTATTCAGGATGGAGAGAAAGGCCATACATCTGACCTTGAAGAAGTGAAAAATAGCCATGTGGTGAACTGCTTGTGGGGAGGTTCAACAGGTTGGTAACTACACTAGACCTGTGGGACCTGCAGGCAGCCTACATTTAATAGTCCGTAATAATGTGGACTTTCAGCCATATAGTCAAAAGGTAATAAACTCTGCCGATAACTTGAAAGAGCTTCAAAGCAGATTTTTTCCCCAGAGCCTCCAGCTGAGAACACAGCCCAGTCAACAGTTTAATTGCAACTGTGAAATACTTCAAGAGAGGACCCTTCTAGCTGTGCACAGGCTCCTGACTCAAGTAGATTATAAAACAACTAATGTGTGTTATTCTAAGCCACTCCACATGGTAATCTGTTACACAGCAATTGAAAGCTAACATTTTATGTATATCTAAAAATAAATTTTTTTCTTCTTATATTATTTAGCAGAAATTGCTAGAACATACAGGCTGTGATGGCTCATTTTATGTGTCGACTTGATTGGACCATGGAGTTTCTAGATATTTGCTCAAACATTAAACTAGATGTTTCTGTGATGGTGCTTTTGGATGAGATTAACACTTAAATTGGAGGACTAAGTGAGGTAGATTGTCCTCTCTAATGTGAGTAGGCATCAACCAGTTAATTGAAGGCCTGAATGGAACAAAAATACTAACTCTTCCCTGAGTTAAAGGAAATTCCTTAAACTGGAACATTCACTTTTTCTTTTCTTCAAACTTGAACTGAAACATTGCTTATTCCTGGTTTTCAAGACTGCCAGCCTTTGGACTGGAATACACCACAGCTCTCCTAGGTCTTCTTTACAAATTTACCTTGCAAATCTTGGGGCTTATCAGGCTCCATAATCATGTAAACCAATTTTTTTATAATAAATATTCTTTTGTGTGCATGTATACATATATATATTCCATTATTTTGTCATTTATATCCTATTATATACATATATATATATATATATATATATACATATCTCCTATATTTTTACCTATCTACTATCTGTTTATCTATCTGTATTCTATCCATCTGCTTCTTGGAAAACCTTGACTAATACATATTTAAGTACCAAGAGTGGTTCTAGAATAATAGAATTTTTAAGATAAATTTTCTGAATTGGGTCTGGGGTTTCTGTAATTGGATATGTAATATGATAATACTTAAATATGCCAATAACTCTATTTCCAGTAGTAAGAAAGTTAGTAGTTCACGGTATGATGTGGCAATAGAGACTAGCAAAATATTACCATTGCACACTCCTAACCAACCACTTATAAATAAGGATCTGAGTAAATATATATATATGATATTTTTAAACATTATTGTCAAACTAACAAATAAAATGGCATTGGCTGGTTGCTTCTAGAGTTTCCTGGACAAAATATGGAAATAAAATGATGAACAAAGTGAATTGAATTCCTGCCTCAAGCACTACATACATTACCTTAAAGCTTCTATGTGGGCCCTGATGGAGACACTTATCTCCTGCAGCTGCAGGGCTGATATTGCTAAAAATCAGTTCTGAATGTCATCTTGCAACTGACTGAATCCCAGTGAGAGTTAATGTCCCCCCCTCTCAGAGTGTTTACTCTTAAAATAAATACATTGATTGGGAAGAATGAAAAACTAAAAATTGAAATGGAGATGTGAAAAGAAACTGATCAAGCTGGAGCCATTGAGTCTCTAGACTCTGATGAGTCTTCTTTGCCAGTGGAAGCAGCCTCTCCGCTCTCATCTGAAAAGATTAACCTTTGCTGAGGAAACTGTAATGCCTTTCCCTGAGGTAGTTGCCATCAATTTTCCTGGTTCTTAGGCTTTTGGATTTGGACTGGAAAGACAATATCAGCTCTCCTGGGTCTCCAGATTCCCAACTCACTCTGCCATCTTGCTATCTTGGTACTTGGCCTTCATAATTAAGTTAGCAAATTCTTTATAATTAACCAACAAATAAATAAATAAATAAATACTATACTGGTTCTTTTTCTCCAGAGACCCTGAATACATGTACCAAGACTATCAGTAAACTCTTACATTTATGACATTATTCCTGATCATAGATGTAAATAATAAAAATGACTGAGGCTTGCTGGTTCTGACTTTGCACATCATGCCACAAATTTCAGAAATTTAGCTAGGTTTCAGTATGACAACTGATAATCAATATTTTCTTGTAGCAACTGAACTAGGACAAAGAAAAGCCAATCTCATATTTTAGACCAACTTCTAATCAAATGTTAATGAAGTAAGTATATTTATGCCTTTCATTTGTACTTACGGTAGAATGACTTCTACTTTACAGTAACAATATATTTATCCACCTGATGACTTGAAGTAGAAAGGTCTTTGCAGAGTATTTAAAATATAACTCCATATATATGGTCATTATATCTTGTTGGTTACAGTTATAAAACTACAGTATTTACAGTATTCTATTTTGCTGATTTTGTCCTGAAGCCTAGAATAGCTTATGACTTTACTGTTTATTCAACATTCTATTTAAAGGAATACTTCACTCTGTCTGAGATTTTTTTTTATCATCTGTTTCTGTTTTTTTTTTCAATCACCACTTCCATAAAATGACTGATTAAAATTAGTCATTGCTATAAGTAGCATTAGTATCTGGAATCCTCCAGTATACTTCAAAATTAAAGTTCAGAAGGCAATTAGCAAACTCAGATTGTTTGTTTCATGTGATTATTTATAATACATAGAGGAAAAATAATAGCCAAATCTGGTTCTCTAGTAATTAATTATGTGTACATATTTATATCTAAAGTATCTCCTCCTCCAAAGTTTGGAAATAATAATCAACAATAATCAACATGATATAATTCTGCACTTGAGTGGGTTAAATTAATTTACAAATAAGCTTCTTTTCCTTTAATGTATTTCAATTGATTTATCTTCAAACAAATTATTATCCACATCCATGCATTTTCTACTGCTGTACTCTCAACAAACAAATACCAACAGGGAGCCACATGTTTTTGAAGGGGGTATTTATTATTTTGCTTGACAATTATTATAATCCTACTTGCTATATTTTTTCTCACTGTTTTATTTCTTAGTCAACTCATATGATTCATTTCATTCCACATTTATTTCAAGTAAATGCCTTTATTCTGCGTATTTCTTAACAATTTTTGACAATGGCCACCTTTTGACACTCCATATATTTTTACAAAATAACACTTGGAAAATTAGATTATGGATGATTAATGTTAAGTGATATATTTAGTATTAAATGTATATTGAAAAAATAATTTTCGGATATGAAAATTATTAAATGTTTTACTTAATTACAATTAATTAGTATTAGTTATAATAATCAGTTATATTGTTTTTACTATGGCAGTGAAATATAACAAATAAATTATCCTTTTTCCATCAAAAATAGGACTCTACATGTATTCAAAACATGCATTATGATTATTGGCAAACAAAATAAGTGTCCTTGAAATCAAACATTCTTCACTGCAGTTCAAGTCACTTGATACATTGCTAACATATCAGATAATGAAATGGACACATAAGTAATAGTTATTTAAAGCAACTTTGGATAATAGATTTATTGAGTATGTATAAAACACCAGATTCATGGAGTAAAAAACAAACACATAGTTCAAGGAGAATAAGGAGAATATTTGATACCTAAGTTGTTATCTGCCAAGTAATCTGCATTTTGTAGTCAGTTGTCAAATTTGATTAATTGTGAGTTCAGAGGACAGTCAGTACACTGCAGCCTTCGTTAGATCCAGAAATTTTCTATGCCCTTCACCAATAGTTGGAATGGTTCTGCTTACATATTTGACTTCTTCTGCATTTCATATATATTAGAAGCCTCATACACAGAGGCACGGTGAATTTAGTTTTTTTTTTTTTTTTTTCTCATGGAAAAGAAAGAATAGTACTAGAAGCAGACAGTTACAAACATCCATTAACATCTCCCGTGATCTCACAATCATTTTTCACGGGAGGTAATTTCAAATTGATTTTAATAACTTGAAACAATATTCACCATAAAACACATTTTCTAGACAAAATTTGCAATAAAGCAAGCTACAACAAAATGGAGTGCAAGTACTAAAAGAATTAGCAAACATGCATTGGAGGATAACCCCAGAGTCACCAAAGAATAAAGCATACAGCATGCCCTTGGTAAGAGTACTATTTCTCAGTTTCTTTCCTTCTTTTTTCATTTTGTTGATACGCGGTTTCGCTCTGTCACCCAAGCTGGAGGGCAATGATAGGACCATGGCTCACTGCAGCGTCAAACTCCTGGGCTCAAGTGATCCTCCTGCTTCACCTTCCTGAGTAGCTGGGACTACGAGCTTACACCACCAACCCTGGCTAATGTTTATTACTTTTTGTTTGGTAGAGACAGAGTATCCCTATGTTTCCCAGGCTGGTCTAGAACTTTTAGCCTCAAGTGATCCTCCCACCTTCGCAGCCAAATTGCTGAGTTTACAGGGTTGAGCCACTGCACCCAGCCTCATCAGTTTCATTTTAGGTCAATGTGTATTCCTCAGTGTTCTTCCAGTCTTAATTCATGAGCATCTGATTTCTCTCCTATGATATTTGAAAATTGTCATTTTTTCCACTTATTAAAAATACTTTAAAAATTATACTGCTAAAACACTATTAGGCATTCTTTGGAGTATACGTTCATCTTTCATATTTTTGTGAAAATAAAGATAAATTTTGTTGCTGTGCATAGATAGAAACAGTGCTGCGGATAAATACCTGAGTTTCGTGTTCCAGCTCTTCCACGTACTCTGTGTGATCTGGGACAAGTTCCTTAGATATTTGAATCTGTTTAAAAACAACTATAATATGGGGCAGTATCTAAATCACAGGTTGGTTAGATACTTTCTAAATCACAGGTTGCTACACAGTGGAATCTAAATCACAGGTAAGTACACAGTAGAATTTAACTCTTTTTTTTTTTTTTTTTTTTGAGATGTCTCCCAAGCTGGAGTGCAATGGTGCAATCTCTATGATCTCCACTCACTGCAACCTCTGTCTCCTGGGTTCAAGCAATTCTCCTGCCTTAGCCTTCCTAGTAGCTGGGATTACAGGCACGTGCCACCACTCCCAGCTAAGTATTTTTTGTTGTTGTTGTTGTTTTTTTTTTTTTTTTTTTTTTGAGATGTAGTTTTGCTCTTCCTGCCCAGGCTGGAATGAAATGGCGTGATCTTGGCTCACCGCAACCTCCATCTTCTGGGTTCAGGCGATTCTCCTGCCTCAGCCTTCCTGAGTAGGTGGGATTACAGATGCGTGCCACCACGTCCGGCTAATTTCATATTTTTAGTAGAGTCAACGTTTCTCCATGTTGGTCAGGCTGGTCTCGAACTCCCGACCTCAGATGATCTGCCCACCTCAGGCTTCCAAAGTGCTGAGACTACAGGCGTGAGCCACTGGGCCCGGCCTTTTATTGTATTTTTAGTAGAGATGGGGTTTCACCATGTTGGCCAGGCTGATCTTGAACTCCGATCTCGTGATCTGCTTGCCTCGCCCTCCCAAAGTGCTGGGATTACAGCATGAGGGGTTTTACTGTGTTAGCCAGGATGGTCTCGATCTCCTGACTTCTTGATCTGCCTGCCTCGGCCTCCCAAAGTGCTGAGATTACAGGCGTGAGTGACCGCGCCCAGCCCATATTACCTTATTCTTACAGTTACACCCTCCAATTGTCATGACTTTTTTTTTCCTCAGGACATACTGGATATATCTGTAAGAATAATATTCCCATGGTAAAGCTGTTTACTAAAAATAAACCTAAAATTCAAAATCCTTGGATTGACATTCAAAGGCAATTCATTTTACGTTAACTACTATTTCAATTAACTACTCCAACACTCTATATTGGAGTAGTATATATAATCTTAATGTAGAATTCTACTATCCAGATATTTGGGTAATTTAATATTATTTGATGAGTATCCTGTTTTCTTATTGCCACAACCTTGCTAAGTTTTGTAACAAGCAAAAATAACACACACTATATTTCTAAGATTCAATTTAATATCTTCTTAGATCAATTCAGATAGAAGTTAATGTTCCATTCTCTAATCTTATATAAGATTCAAACATCGTCCTCAGTATTTATCACAATTTATATTATAGGAGTTTTTAATTTTATTTCTATTCTTATATCTCAAATTACAGAATCTCTGTATAAGTACTTTTTTTTTTTTTTTTTTTTGAGGAGTCTTGCTCTGTCGCCAGGCTGGAGTGCAGTGGCACGATCTCAGCTCACTGCAACCTCCGCCTCCCAGATTCAAGCCATTCCTCTACCTCAGCCACCGTGCCCAGCTAATTTTTTGTATTTTAGTAGAGATGGGGTTTTACCATGTTGGCCAGGATGGTCTTAATCTCCTGACCTCGTGATCCGCCTGCCTCAGCCTCCCCAAGTGCTGGGATTATAGGCCTGTATAAGCACTTTACAAGAAAAAAAAAATTCCTTACTATAAAACATAGGAAGCCAGATACAGTTCTTATATAGTTTTTTGTTTGTTTGGTTGGTTGGTTTTTTTCCGAAGGTACCTGGCTAATTAAGAGTCCTAAAGTAAGGACTTTGAGATTGGAGCTGACTTCATGGTAATACAATATTTAATTGGGTTAGATTTTCTTTGTATAATGCTGTGGACTGAATATTTATGTTCCCCCAAAATTCATACGTTAAAACCCTTAATAACCAGTGTGATGGTATTTGGAATTGGGGCCTTTGGGAGATAATTAGGTTGTAAGACTAGAACCAACATAATCGGATTAGTGTCTTCATATGAGAAGATACTAGAGCACTTCCTCGTATTCTCTCTCTCTTTCAGATTCCCCCTCATACAGCAGGAAGGTGCACACATCTGCAGACAAGGAAGAGAGTCCTCTTCAGGAACTGAATCAGGTGAAACCACGATCTCGGACTTCCTAGCCTATGAGGAATAAATAACCTTTTCTTTAAGTGTCATAGTCTATGATATTTTTGTTATAGCAGCCCAAGCTAAGACATACAATGAATATTCAATGTAAGCATCAAGCTGAGAGTTATTTTTTCTGAAACATTACCTGAAGTTCATCAGTAGAATCATGGTTAACTGAGCCTACTAATAGTGTAAGAAATTATCCAAAAAGTAGTAAGGCCTAAATTCAGAAAGCTGAAATTTATATTATGCTTTTGGTTGTAACTCTGATTTTAAACATAGAAGCAGCTTAAAAGAACATCGGTGTAGTTTTTTTTTTTGTTTTTTTTTTTTAAAAAAAAAAAAAAACAAAAGGAATACTGAATCAGCCAGGCTTGAGTGTTTATTCTAACTTTGCTACTCATGAGGTGTATTACCTTGACTATGTGGCTTAATGTCTATGGACTTCAATGCATTTTTAAGTTTATTATTTACATATATGGTTTCCAAAAATTACATCACACAAAGATTTGCTTAGAAAATAATATATGGAAAATATTTCAATATTCATTAAACTTATGTTTAAAAAGTTTCTTTAAAGTAGTGGATAATTTCGCCAAACTGCAAACGTTATCTTCAGGTCTATACATAAAATCTCAGCACTCAGGAAGTATAGGTCCAGGAAACACATAGTTTAAGTTAAATGAGAGGAATAGGCATTTTGTAAATATTTTTATGAGACTTTAGATATGTTGGTGGTGGTGGTATTGTTTTGTGTCTGCAGGAATAACTGAAGTAAATTTTGCCAACTAGAAATCAACAAAGAAAATCACATAGACATACTGAGCAAAGTTTTTCTTCCAAACTAAGAGAACCTGTTATTACCTAGCATTGTCTCATTATGTCTGAATTGCCCTGACTCCTTCATTCATCTCCTCCAGTTCATAAATATATTCCACCATATATTCATTTCTCTCCCTATGAATTTCTGAAAAAGATTACCTTCTTTGAAGTTGTCATGGAAGAGGAGGGAACCATCCAGCAATAATACCTATGTTTAAGCATTGATAGTCTAAAGACAATCTCTGTATGTCTCCTATGTTCCTAAATGATCCCACAGGTATTAGTACAGGAAAGGTGAGGTAAGTCTCAAAGGAATAAGATTTTATTTGAAGCAAAATAAATGACATAAACATTTGATTATTTTAAGACAAAATAAGCTTGATGTCAGTAGGAAGCTAAAAGGATCACATTGTACCTGTTCATTGTTGAAGACTTCTTCCAGTGAATATTTTTTCCAAATTTATTTGATTTATTCATAAACCATATTTCCTTTGTAAACATTTTTTTGTAACCATCAAGCTATCTTCAGCTTTCTCTGAGTCACTGTTTCCCTTCCTTGAGTTTAAGTTTGTTGCCGATGACTACATTAAAACCTAATTATTGTAGAATACAACGAATTATAATAGCTTCTATTAAAATAAAATGTAAATAATCCATCCCGTACACATTGCAATTTGACTTCTTCCTGAAGTAGTCATTGACAAAATAGAATGTGTGTCAGGAAAGCATACCCTTTAGACCTATGCTGAAATCGAAAAGAACACAACTATTTAACAAGGGAAGAATTTAAGTTTTAACAGCAATGCTTTGTCTAGGGGGAATTCTAGTATTGTGAAGGAGGATATCCAGGGAGACAGTGATAAAAATACAACAAGTTGACTGAAGTTTGTAAATTAATTTAGCAATCGCTATGACAAAGCTGCAGGCATAGAGCTAGCTAATAAAATGTGCCAATCATGTAGCCTTTAAATAAAAGTGCAAGGAGCAGCTATTGTAGACTGTAATGGTCCTGCAATATTTAATCTTTTTTTCCAGACATGACCTTGTATAATAAATCCCAGGATGTTTTCTGGGAAAGGAGAACTTATTACAACTACACGGCTGTCATATTTATAGTACTTTGCTTTCTATTTTACCTGTATATTTAATGTTTTTGAATTGTTTAAGTTAATATGATAATAAAACCATTTTAGACAGAGATAAAAAACACACATTTAGGCAGCAGATATAAACAAAGTACTACATTTTCCCCAAACTATATCAGGTATGATTTCCTCTGTATATAGATAAAAAACAGTTACCCACCTAGGAATATGAATAACCATAAATTTAAAAAGAATCAAATTCATACACTTACCAATTTAACAAAACAAATATGCGGCCGGGCGCCGTGGCTCACGCCTGTAATCCCAGCACTTAGGGAGGCCGAGGCGGGTGGATCACGAGGTCAGGAGATCAAGACCATCTTGGCTAACACAGTGAAACCCGGTCTCTACTAAAAATACAAAAAGTTAGCCGGGCGCCATGGCAGGCGCCTGTAGTCCCAGCTACTCGGGAGGCTGAGGCAGGAGAATGGCGTGAACCCGGGAGGCGGAGCTTGCAGTGAGCCGAGATGGCGCCACCACAGTCCGGCCTGGGCGAAAGAGCCAGGCTCCGTCGCAAAAAAAAAAAAAAAACAACCAAATATGCATTTTGGCTTTGCTTCTACTTCAGTAAAACTTATAGAAATGAAGATTAAGTTATGGCCTGATTTGTTTTCAATCTAAATTAAGCTTTCATATTTTCTACAATAAATGTTACATTTACAACACAAAAGATGAGATAAATGTGGCTGCCACTTGCAGATCATTGTGTTTTAAAATAGAGTCCCATCAGGATAAAAATAAAATCTTTAGAATAGTTTTAAATATAGCAATTACTCATACACACATAAACAGAGACATATTCACACAAATATGTATGTTCATGTGTAAGAAACACATGCCTCTGGAACAATCTTGGAAAGTTTCTATTAGTAAAGTAACAACCATATTAACAGTCTTTTTTGTTTTTATGACAGAAGATAATATGATATCTTTTAGAAACAGTTTAATTTTTCAGGTCTGAATCTCAGAATTTCACAGTTTGAATAGATTTAAATAGGCATTTAAGGCCAGGTGCAGTGGTTCATGCCGGTAATCCCAGCACTTTGGGAGGCTGAGGTGGGCAGATCACCTCAGATCAGGAGTTCAAGACCAGTGGGCCAACATGGTGAAACCCTGTCTCTACAAAAATACAAAATTTATCCAGGAGTGATGGCGGGTGCCTCTAATCCCAGCTACTCGGGAGGCTGAGGCAGGAGAATTGCTTGAATCCAGAAGGCAGAGTTTGCAGTGAGCCGAGATCGTGCCATTGCACTCCAGCCTGCATGACAGAACAAGACTCTGTCTCAAAAAAAAGGCATTTAAAACATGCATACTGCCAACTAAGAAGAGATAAAAGACCTAAGGCAAAAAGCACCTAAGATAAGGTGTTTATTGGGGTCTTAGAAATTATAATCTGGGACATACAGAATTGACTAAAAGCCAAATTGTGTTCTGAAAAAGGAAGGAGATTAGGAATATTTAAAAGAACCCTGATGGTGTATGACAGGTTGTTTTGAAAGAATTATCATTGGTGGAGGTGGTTGGTTTAGTATGAGTCCATACTTCATGATTGTTGCTGTTCAGGAGTTGCAGTGCTGGTGAAATTTAGCTGTTGTCCAGAATGTGGTTGTGGTGATACGGCCCAGTTGAAATGCTCAAGGCAAGCTACAGTTTTGCAAGGTCAGGGAGTCCTTCTTAGAAAGGCTTCCAGGCTCCATTTTAGAGCTCTGAACCACTAATGGCATTTTGTATATAAAATTTCACAATACACTGTGGAACGGCTAAATTGAGCCAATCAATATATACATTCCCTCACATAATTATCATTTTTTAATTGTTAGAAAACTTAACATCTACTCTATTGGTAGTTTTCAAGTTTACACTTTTAACTATAGTCACCACATTGTACAATAAATCACTTGAACTTACTCCTCCTAACAGAAATTTAGTATCATTTGACCAACATCTTCCCACACCCCCAGACCCTTTGGGCATTCCATAATGTGTACATATTTCAAAACAACAATGTTGCACAGGAGAGATATATATACACTTTTTGTTTGCCAATTAAAACAAATCTGCACCTGTGAGAAACTTCGGTGGGTTGAGCTGTGCTCTGAGATGAGAACTCCTGATTTTACACTGTGTTATTTCTTGTATTCATGGAAAGAAGCAATATACTATATGTTTTAATTTTTAAAAGACATTCAATCTAACTGCCTACCTAGTGTTTAATTTGAGTTGTTTGTACCATATTAACATCAGAGAGATCAACTTGCTTTTTCTGCTTCACTGTATCTCAGAGCCACATCGTCCATCATCTTTTTTGTTTTGTTTGTTTTGTTTTGTTTTTTTTAAGACAGAGTCTCACTCTTCACCAGGCTGGAATGAAGTGGTGCAATCTCGGCTCACTGCAAGCTCTGCCTTCCAGGTTCAAGGGATTCCCTTGCCTCAGCCTCCCTAGTAGCTGGGACTACAGGTGCATGCCACCACACCCGGCTAATTTTTTTTTGTATTTTAGTAGAGACAGGGTTTCTCTATGTTGGCCAGGATGGTCTCGATCTCCTGACCTTGTGATCCACCCACCTTGGCCTCCCAAAGCGCTGGGATTACAGGCATGAGCCACCACGCCTGGCCTCCGTCTTTATACAGCTTTTAATGTTGAACAATTTTTACTTGAAGTATGCCTCCTTTTCCACATTTGTTATATTAATTAGATTAACACCTGGTCATAGCCGTTTTTGAATCTCCATTCTCTTTATTATTTAATGTGTACAATTATTTAATATGTTTCTTGAGATATAAAGCTAGAAAACAAAATTGCAACCAGTATGCCATTTTAGTAGCTGTGATTGAAAAGTGTAATGGACATAAAACCCTCTGGTTTGTTTGTTTACAAAATAGAAATATATGTATGTGTGTTTGACTGTGTTTGTGAATATGAAGATAAAACAGGGTAGTTCTATTTACTCCTTCATGGGACTTGTAAAGAGGTTGACTCATTTATGCAGCCCACAGCTCTCAACCCCTCATGGGAGCGGGAGCATGCAGGTGAGTGAGTGCAGCAGCCAGGATGAACTCCAAAAGGCTCTGCAACAGTGTCTAGGAGGATACCCATGACCCCAGACACCCAGATGGCGTGTGTTAGCTTTGCCATCCACAGATGTTTTAAGTGTTTAACAGTTCAGTGGAGGATCAGGGTGACAGCCTTTTGCACCCTCCATCTTGGTATCTGAGTTCTTGTCCTGGCGTCCAGGACACATGGATAGATTGAAGGGTGGTGAATGTGTAGGGTTTTATTGAGCAGTGGAAATGGCTCTCAGTGGGATGAGGAGCTGGAAAGGGGATGGAGTGCGAAAGTGGCCTTTCCTGGAATTGCGAAAGTGGCCTTTCCTGGAATTTGGCAGTCTGCAGCCAAACTCTTCTCCAAAGTCTCACTGTCAAGCCATTCCTCTGAAGTCAAGCTGGTTCTCTCCAACGTTTGGCTGCTTTTTCTCTACTCTCCCTCTCTGCTGCTCCACTTTTCCACTCTGTTGTGCTGGTGCCTCTCTGCCAGTGAAGCCTAGGGTTTTTATGGGTACAGAATGGGGGGTGGGGTGGGCCAAAAAGCAACATTCAAGTGGGAAAACAGGAATGCATGTTCTCACTTTGGGACATTGTTCCATGCTTGAGAGTGTGGCCCTTACTGGGAACCACCTTCTTCTACCCAGTATTTCCCTGCCTCTGTGCATATCAAATAATACATAAATATATATGTCTGAACTCTTCTTCAAAAAAGCTTAATATATTTAGATGATAATCAGCAGAGAAGGTTTTTATTACCTAATGTCAAGTGGCCTGAAAATTATTCGTAAGTGGTACTTGTTTGCACTAAGTATCTCTAATTCATACTTACACATGTAATGGTGTATATCTGAAGACCACCAACATAAGATATCATTTAACTTTAACAGAGAACATACACATTTTCCTTTTTACTTTCCTTTTATTTGCCTGATAAGGTTCATTGTGCAGTCTTGGCCTTACTGTGAATTCCCACCAAACCCAGCCAGAAAATTAAATATAAACTCTGACACACAAACATTGCCTCCTTTTTATCTCCCACTGAAAATAGCAGGATGCTTTTTTGTGTGTGTGAGACGGAGTCTCCCTCTGTTGCCAAGACTGAAGTCCAGTGGCGCAATCTCTGCTCACTGCAAGCTCCGCCTCCCAGGTTCACGCCATTCTCCTGCCTCAGCCTCCCGAGTAGCTGGGACTACAGGCACCTGCCACCACGCCTGGCTAATTTTTTCTATTTTGTAGTAGAGACAGGGTTTCACTGTGCTAGTCAGGATGGCCTCAATCTCCTGACCTCATGATCCACCCGCCTCGGCCTCCCAAAGTGCTGGGATTACAGGCGTGAGCCACCACACTCGGCCTGAAGTTATATTCTTGTCCTCTAACATCACACTGCCTGGGTTCAAATACTAGTTCTTAGCCTCTTTTATTCTTAACCTCACTGTGCCTCAGTGTCCTCAGTGGTATAAAGTAATGCTATTGACACCCAATACATAGGGTCATTAAGAGGCCATGATATGCTTAACATATGAAAAATGATACTCAGTATAATATCTGGCACGTGGTAATCTCTCAGTAAATATTGGGTTTTATCCTTCTTTAAGTCATCTTCTATTGATATTTTATTTTATGGTTTCTCCAAGCATTTCCTAAAATACCATCACTTGTGATATAGATGAACAGGAATCACTTCCCTTATTTAAAATATGATAAAATATTACTCTGTGAAAGATGAAGGGATGTGTTTTATTTCTTCTTTAGAAAGGAAGAACCTACATCACTGGAGATGAAGATAGAAAGCAATTGAAAAATGATGCATCAGGGAAATGCATTTATATTTCATATTTTTTTAAAAAAGCAATCAGAATTACCATGTCTGATTCCCAAGAAGAAGCAACAGAGTAAAGAAAATCTCCTAAAGACCCACATCAAGTTTGACAAAAGCCTGTATATTCAATATGCAAAGTTTAGAGCAATAAAATAGCATAATTGTGGAGGGAAAGGAAAATACTCTGAAACCAAAATGTTGGAAATTCACGCTCGTTATACTGACTTCTCTTTAGTCATGTGACCTAAATTGTTCCTGTACTTTACTTCCTTTATCTATATAGGGAAGAAAATAATAAGGTTTATATAGGAAGTAAGTTAACATTTGTAAAGTGCCTGGAACAGTGACTGCCATAAGGTAAGTGCTATGCATGTTTTTGTTAAATAAATAAGGTGAAAGGG
The DNA here is from genome assembly GCF_028878055.3 of Symphalangus syndactylus. NCBI lineage: Eukaryota > Metazoa > Chordata > Mammalia > Primates > Hylobatidae > Symphalangus > Symphalangus syndactylus. The sequence goes on along the minus strand of NC_072437.2, from coordinate 33,168,986 downwards.
AAACTGATTTTAAAAGTGCTAGGACTAGTTTTCAATTTATTTTGTCACTTGAATCATGGAATTTGGACTTCTAGGCAGTTGGGAGATTTGGGACAAAATTTCTCAGTGATTAGCATAAATTAGCATAACATAAGTTGTGGAATGCATGAAACAATACACAGCCTCTACTCTACAGATATTCTAACTCAAATGAGAAGTGGTTTGGGCCTGGCACAGTGTTTCACACCTGTATTTCCAGCACATTGGGAGGCTGAGGCAGGAGTATCACTAGAGCCCAGAGTTCAAGACCAGCCTGGGCAACATAGTGAGAGCCCATCTCCATAAAAAAAATAAAAGAGAGAGAGAGAGAAATGGCATGAATCAGGAATCTAAATATCTGCAAATACTAAATAGTTCTGATCCAGAAGGTAGATCAATATTTTTAGAAAACCTGCTCTGAGATCACATGAACCAAGTTATACAGCTAAAATCATTGTTTTTATTTTTATTTTTTCCCCTATTTCACAACAACTGGAGTTTATTTTTCAAACAGTAAAGAAGAAAATTGAAACATTCTGCTACAGAAAATACTTCTGTTTTTTTCCCTTAATATAATCAAGTAGTTTTCAGCTTTGTGGATTTTTGCCAGCTGTGTTTAGCAGAGGGTAAATCTGACCATGAACAAAAAAAGAAATACTTAGAAGGGTGGAATCCCTCTTCCACTCAAGCTGAGAAATATAAACGTGACCTCCTCCAAGTTGTAGCTGAAGCGGAAAGTGACTTTATGGCTTCACAACTGATAAACAACAAGGGGAAGTACATGCTGCTGCAGAGACTGGACGGCCCTAATCATGAGGGCACAGATGCCTCCAAACCAGGCTGAGCCACCAATGGCAAGCATTTCACTGAAAAATAATTGTTGACTCCCCAATAAAGATTTTTCTGTCTCTTGAACTTCCAAACAAGTACGTTTTTGGAAATATCATAAGAAATATATTTGCTTTTTGAACAGCACTTTCAGAATTTTTGAAAAATAGGACAAACTTGTGGCATACATTTATTTTAAGAGTTTTTGTTGGCTTTGTGCAGTGGCTCACGCCTGTAATCCCAGCACTAAGGAGCCCGAGGCAGGCAGATCACAAGGTCAGGAGTTCGAGAGCAGCCGGGCCAACATGGTGAAACCCTATCTTTGCTGAAAAAAAAATACAAAAATTAGCTGGGCATGGTGGCATGCGTCTGTAATCCCAGCTACTTGGGAGGCTGAGGTGGGAGAATTGCTTGAACCTGGGAGGTGGAAGTTGCAGTGAGCTGAGATTGCAGCACTGCACTTCAGCCTGGGAGATAAAGCAAGACTCCATCTCCAAAAAAAAAAAGGAGTTTTGTTAACCACAGAGATTATAAAATGCATGCAGTATTACATCTTGAACTGTGCACATAGTTACTGAAATGTTATGTCTCCAAAATATTTTCACCTCCTCCAGCTGCTGAACCTGGAATTAAGTGCTTTTCTGGATTCAGTTCTCAGATTTGTTGTTGAAAGAACTCTACTAAGTGAAATGTACTCATTTGTCTCTCCTCCAGGAAACTCTAGTTTCTCACAATAGCCAGTCTTTCTAGAGACTTGCACTGTGATCTAATAATCTCATAGTCAACATAATTTCTCACATGCAAGATATTAAATCCCTGTGTGTTTGTGTGTAAACCATGGTTCCTCCTGAACAAATTCTTCCCCATTCCAAAGCTTGAAATGGGGAAAGACTTAATCTACTTTTTGTTCTAGCTCTCTAATTCTCTCTTTCTCTCTCTTCTTTCTCTTTTTTTCAGAACCATTTATTTGCAAAACACACTATAATATTATTGCCTCATACTATGTACTAATGCAGAGATGGGACTTATATTTACAACTTTACTTTCTAGACTCACTTCCCAGGTTAATTAATCAACCATGGGTGCCTTAGCTTCTTGGGACCCTAGCCCTTCCTCAAGTTAATCTGCTATTCCTAGAAAGGATTATAGTGTTAAAACCCAGACTGCTCCCTGTTAATTTCTGCCTGTCAAAATTATACCCTTCCTCTGATGCCATCTTGTATTATTACCCTTTAACACTCGGGTCTTGAGCCAATTCTGTTCTTTATCCACTTTAGAGCACTGCAGCAACTATTGGCATTTACCATTATCTGCTGAAAATACGTAATAATCTCTATCTTTTGTTCACTTATTTGTATTAAAATATTTCCTAAAATTGGAATTATTCTATATTACTTTCTTTTTATCTCCAGTTTGTCTTTGAGTACACATAAGTGGTAAGTACATATTCATTTAAATGCATTTGATTTACATTTATACATCATGCTATTATTTTAAATGTATGACTTCAGCTGTGCCAACTCAAGCAAAAACACATTCTTATACTTGAAAATGAAATGTAAATACAATTTATGCATATATGTATCTTATAGAAATATAAGATAAATACATAGCAAGTTATGTAAGAAAAAATTTGTTTTATTATTAAGAATAGATACAAAATTACCCTGGATTTTAATTAACAAATTGAACTTCACTTTTGTGACTGAATTAAAAAGATTGCTCAATTTACGGTAGTATTGAATTGAGGTTGCACAGTTGCATACTTTCTCATAGTAATGATGATAGGTGAATTGTGGAGGAATAATATTTGCAATGTAGTTTTTCAATGTAGCATATGTGAATATTGGTGCTTGTGTAAGAATCTCCATTTACTCACATATATGATGTGCAACCTTGGCCAAGTTATTTAACCTTTTTGTGCCTAAATGTCTTTCTTGATAACAGGAGGATAAAATAGCACCTAGATCATATTTTAACTGTTAAAAATTATAATTATAAGTTAAAACACTACATGCTATACTTATAGCCCAATAAATGCTAGCTTGTTATACTATTATATAATGCTATGTATAATTATTATATATTAATATAATAATATATAATTATTATAATATAATATATAATTATTATAATATAATATAATAATATTAATTATTATAATATAATAATATATAATTATATATTATTATAATATAAATAATAATTATATATTTTATATATATATATAATATGAATGTCCCAACAGTTCTATAAAAGATATTAGTTATTCAATAAATGTTTAAAGGCCGTTTTTCTCTTATTTATTCAACCGCCAACATCCTTTAGACTGGAGGTCAAGAAATGTCACTGTGAGTAGCAATTTGAAAAATGAGAAGGAGACACTCATAAAGAAATTTACAGTCAGAATTTTCTGGGGAGTAGAGACATCAGTGCCTTCAAAAACCACAAAAAATAAAAATAAAAAACATGGTAAGCTTGAGGATCAGAGTGAAGCCTGTGGACTGTAGTGAGTGTGTGAGAGGGAGTGGGGAAGCGACAAGGCAGGGATCCTCTCTGTACTGCCTACGAGGTCGTGGGAAGAAGTTTAGATTTTATTTTAAGGCAATAGAATGCCATTGGAGGGTTTTTAAGAAAGAAAATAACATAATCTGATTTGTGTGGTACAATTTCACACTGACTGTAGTGTGGAGAATGGATCACAGAAGTGGAAATGAGAAGGCAAAGACATGTGTTAGGAAGTGGTTCCAGTTATCCAGATGTAAGGGATGGTGGCTTGGTTACAGACTCAGAGGATACATTTGGGAACACTGATTTACTCAGAAATGTTGGTTCAGAAGAAAATCCCATCCTTAGTAATTTAATTAGCACACTGCACTAATTAATGAATTACAACATGGTCCTACCGCACAGAATTAGAGGTTAGAAAGATGAACAGGGCTGAAGATAGTATTTGACAACTGGTGTATCAGATTACGACTGTGTGACACCATGTCAAATATCTAAGACTTGAATGTTGAAACACATGGTATTTTGTATTTCTTCTTCATCCTTTTTATTTTCTCACACAGAATGATTTATTTTCACTGTGTAAACACATGAGTGGCAGATGCAACCACTATGAGAGTTCAGCAGTCTAGGGAGGAGTGGGAAAGTAGAACTTTTGGAAAATAAAGTGAAACGTTTGAGTATTCATATAAAGTTAGAAGGTTTTAGGGAAGAAAACAGCCACTTTTTCTTATAGGAACAATGGTTTGATTACTGATATTTAAATTAAATGTCTTTAAATTATGTACATTAAATCCATGAGTTACATTAATTTGGATATATTGATAATAATTTGTATGATTGTAAGCAAATACGAAATATTTACTTACCCATATGTTACCTAGAAAAAAACAGAATTTACAGTTCTGTTTGTTTTTACAGACATTTATTGAACATTTATAAAATACCAGCCCTAGACTATGCCCTCAAGGACTTTACAATCTTCTGAGGAAATCAGGCATAAAAACTGATTATTTGTATGTAATATGGAAAGTGTTCAAGAACAAGAAGACACAAAGATCACCCCACACCACAGCAGTAATTCTTTCAACCTCTTCATTCAGGGAGGATTTCATAGAAGAGACAGTACCTAGGGTCACTGTGGAAGAAATGAGCATGAGTATGGCTGGTGAAGAACAGAGATAAGGGCTTTCCTAACAGGGATTAGCATAAGGAAAATAAGGATGGCCTGAAAAATATGTTGTATAAAAGGAAATGACAAATAAATGCATATTATAAGAGCACGGTGCGGAGTTGTGAGATGTGATGCTACAGAAATATCTAAGAAAAAGCTTGTATGCATTGTCTCATTTCTCTCCATGAGAGGGATTCTCTGAAGAGTTATAAGCAGGTAATGCCTTTAGCATCTATCTACAAAGGAAATGAAAATAAAAAACATAAGATCATTCAGCAGTGCTTTTACAAAATTTAATATTAATCACACCTATATCTACACAAAAATTTTGGAATATCTACATTTAATAATAGTAACTAAATATGACTAGATATGTATGTATATATAAGCTTTTATATACACACATGTCTATATAAGCTTTTATATACACACGTCTATATATATATATACACATAAATATATGTGCTAACATTTGAGATTATAAACGAACACTAACCCTGCCCTCAATACTTTGCATATCTTATCTCATTTATGTCTCAACATACACTTAGTTGATGCTCTTTTTATGCTATTCGATAGCTGCCAAAACTGTGTCTTAGATTTGTATGAACTATATATAGCGAAGTGTAACTAGCTATGCAGTTCTACATATGGAACTCTTGCTCCTCTAATGCCCATTCTTTCTAAATCTAGCGTTTGAGTATTATCAATTTACCAAACGTTCTGCACACAATACGTGGAGTATTAATTTGCTAGGGCTGTTGTAACAAAGTTCCATGAACTAAGTGGCTTTGTCAAAGAAAAATTGTACTGGACAAGTTAAACAGGGAAGGAAGACTTTATTCAGGACTACTCTGATAGGAAAGAGAGAATTGACTCAACTTTGCAGAGAAAACAAAAGGTGAGCAAGTTTCTAGGTACTAGGGTGAGCTAATAAAAAAGTATTGGAGGAGGACAGAGAGCAGGTTGGTCAAGATGAGTAGGTCATCTGTGTTTGCTAATTGCTACATAAAACAGACTCCTACAGAGATAGGGGAGGGGAGGTAGGGGCTCTAACCTGATGTTTACATTTCAAAGGGGTGGCTCCCAAGTCCTTGAGAAAGAATTCATGGATTATAAAACAGGTAAAGGAATGGAAGAAGATGTATATCTCAAAAAAAGAGAAAAAAATTTAAATTGCAAGTTTAAGTGAATGCTCTAAGAAAATTCTATAGTCAGGGAGAATGCTGTCTAAAGTTTCGTCACGCTGAGCAGAAAATTAAGGTTTTCTTGATCAGCTTAAGCAATAGGAATTTATTGTCTCTCATCTCTGGAGGTTAACAGCTTGAGATTAAGGTGTCAACAGAGTTGATTCCTCCTGAAGGCTGTGGGGAACAATCTGTTCCATGCTTCTTTCTCAGTTTCCGGTGCTTTGCTGGCAATGTTTGGCATTCCTAGTCTTCCGCATCCGCCACTCTCTGCTTTTATCTTCATATGGGCTTCTCCATGTGTGCATGCCCATGTCCAAATATCTGCCAGACATATTGGATCAGGGACCTACCCTATTCCAGTCTCATTGTAACTTTGTTAATTATGTGTATCTGCTGTAACCCTATTCTCAAAGTCACATTCTGAGGTACTGGGGGTAGGAATTTCGGTATATAATTTTTCTTTTTTTGCCTTTTTTCTTGTGATAGTCTTTATTTTTTAGAACAGTTTCAAGTTCAGAGGAAAATTGAAAAGACGGTACAGAAATTTACCAATTACTCCTGCCCCATACATGCATGATCTCCCCAATTATCAACATCCCCACACCAAAGTGGTGCATTTGTTACATCCATTAACCTACATTGACATATCGTTATCATCACAAATCCTTAGTTCAAATCAGGATTCACTCTTCTTATTGAATATTCTATAGATTTGAAAAAATATATAATGACATGTATCCACTATTATAATATCATAGAGCGTATTTTAACTGCTCTATAAATCCTCTGTTCTTCTCTTATTCATCCCTCCCTTCCTCCTAACTGCTGGCCAACGCTGATCTTTTTACTGTCTTCCTAGCTTCATCTTTTCTAGAACATTATATAGTTTAAATCATACAGTAAGTACCCTGCTCAGTTTGGCCTCTTTCACTTAGTAATATGCATTTAATGTTTCTACATGTCGTTTCATGGCATGAAAGTTTATTTCTTGTTACTGTTGAATAATATTTCATTGTCTGGATAGAACACAGTTTATCTATCTATTTACCCACTTAAGGGCACCATGGTTATTTCCACATTTTGAAAATTATTAAGTAAAACTGCTATAAACATTTGTGTGCTGGGTTTTGTGTGTGTGTGAACATACATTTTCAACTCCTTGGGTAAATGCCAAGAAGCGTGATTGCTGGATCCTATATTAAGAGTATTTTTAGGTTTTTAGGAAACCATCAAACTGTCTTCTAAAGTGGCCAGACCATTCTGTTTTCCTACTAGCAGTGAATGAACATTTTTGTTGCTTCACATCCTCTCCAGCCTGCAGTGTTTTCAGTGTTTTGGATTTGGGCTATTCTAATAGGTATATGGTAGTATCTTGTTGTTTTAATATACATTTCCTTCATGATGTACGATGTAGAACATTTTGTATGTTTAATTGCTATCTGTATATATTCTTTGATGAGCTGTCTGTTAAGGTCTTTGGTCTATGTTACCTTCTTTTTTCATTGTTGTTTTTGGTTTTGAGACAAGAGTCCCGCTCTGTCACTCAGACTGGAGTACAGAGACAGGATCCTGGCTCACTGCCGCCTCAGCCTCCTGGGTTCAAGCAATCCGCCTGCCTCAGCCTTCAGAGTAGCTAGGACTACAGGTATGCACCACTGCACCCAGCAAATTATTTTTTTGTAGAGATGAGGTCTCTTTCTGTTGCCCAGGCTGATCTCAAATTCTTGGCTTCAAGTGAGCCTCCCCACTCAGCTTCCCAAAGCGCTGGGATTAGAGGCATGAGCCATCATGCTTGCCTGTTATCTTTTAAACTTATGAATCTTGGTGGGACACAATTCAATCCATTGTTTTTACTAATGAGTTAAATGGCACATTTAAAAATGCAAATGGTTCTCTACATGTTGATACTAATGTTTAAGTGGATCCTTACTGCAAGGTAAGACTATGAGTCATTAGGTTTCATGCATAATGAAATGTAATATTTTTTACAACTAATGTTTTTAATTGCATGTGTAAATACATTACTTAGCTTATTTTTGAGAGATAGACTATAAATATTCACTATTAAACATTGTAGTAAAATTTGTCCTAGTTCTAAAAATGAAGACTGATTAGTTTTTTTCTTACATATATTTATTATTTACATAACATAATAAATATATTATTACTAGGTGCCTTAAAACCTCAAATAACTTGGTTATTAAATAATTTCTGCTTATGCAATTAAATTCTAATTAATGAATATGAGGTATATTTCCAATTAAATATATAAAGTCAACAAGAAGAAAACAAAATAATATGTGTAATTTTCTTAAATCTATAAATTTCTTAGCTTAAGTAATATTGGTTAGAAAAATGATGCCAATGTTATCACACTGTAAATAATGTATTTCTGTATAAATACTTTTGTGTTATTCTTGTTATTTTCAATTAATAAAAGTTTTTATGAAAGTAAGGTCTAAGCTGTTCTATCATCTTTAACTATCATAAAAAGTTGTTACTGTTTTATTTTTCTTCTTTTTCTCTAAGGCATACTCCAGTTCAACAGGAGATGAAAAACAACAGGAGATGATAGAGCAATGGAAGGCATTACAGGAGTGTGTGATTGATTATGTCCACAACATAAGCAAATTTGAAGAGGAAGGTAAGAACAGAGTAAAGTAGTTAAAGGTGTTTCAACCCAGAAGGTGAAAACTGTTTTATGGAGGGTCAAACTGAGCGGGAAGAAAGGAAGTTTTTGATAATAAAGAATACAGTTTTCAAGAGCTTTTTAGAAAAAATAAGGAAAAGTAGGCAGAATAAAATAACTTGAAAGGCACTATAATTTTTATTTAGATACAAAAGATGCTAAAGGTGTAATTGCTTTTTACTATTAGCTATTTTGTCTTTAATTAACTCTATTTACGTTTTTAAGAATTTTGACCTCATATTCACCTTTGGACTATGACATTAGTTTGCTTTCAAAATAAGACATCTGATAGTTCTATTTTAGAATCAGACATTAAAGAGGAAATGAATGTAAATTAGACAGATGATGTAACATTTTCAGCTGAAAGTGTTTATATAGCTGAAACTATAATAATTGTGTTATTATTATACTACAGCTGATAGTATAATAATATAATAATTTTTAATAATTATTAAAGAGTACAGAAAAAATGACAACTTTATTCAGCTTCTGAAATTGTCACATCAAAGTATGGAAAACGTTGACTTTTCTTAGGAAACTTTTTTTTTTCCACAATATTGCCAACAATCTATTAAGACATTACCCTTTACAGCAGGGGTCCCCAATCCCCGGGCCACAGACTGATACCAGTCCATGGCCTGTTAGGAACCAGGCCACACAGCAAGAGGTGAGTGACGGGCAAGCCAGCGAAGCTTCATCTGTATTTAAGGCTGCTCTCCATTGCTTGCATTTCTGCTTGAGCTCCACCTCCTGTCAGATCAGCAGCTGCATTAGATTCTCATAGGAGCACGAACACTATTGTGAACTGCACATGCGAGGGATCAAGGTTGTGTGCTCCTTGTGAGAATCTAATGCCTGATGGTCTATCAGTGTCTCCCATCACTCCCAGATGGGACTGTCTAGTTGCAGGAAAACAAGCTCAGGGCTCCCACTGATTCTACGTTATCGTGAGTTGTATAATTATTTCATTTCATATTACAGTGTAATAATAGAAATAAAGTACATAAAAATGTAATGTGCTTGAATCGTCCCCAAACCAGCCTCCCCCTCCTTGTCCGTAGAATAATTATCTTGAGTGAAACTGGTCCCTCATGACAAAAAGGTTAGACACCACTACTTTATAGGATAGACAGATATTCAAGCAATAGTATACTAGTCTGCTCGGGTTGCTATAACAAAACACCATAGACTGGGTGGCTTTAAAAACAGTAATGTGTTTTCTTATAGTACCGGAGACTGGACTTTCAAGATGAAGATGCTAGCAAGGTTGCTTTCTGGAGAGGCCTCTTCTCTTGACTTGCAAATAGCCATCTTTCTTTTGTGACCTTGCCTGGTCTTTTCCCTGCGTGTGAGTGGAGAGAGAGAACTTCGGTGTCTCTTTATCTTCTTATAAGGGCATGAGTCCTATCAGCTTAGGACCAACTCCTTATAAGGTCGTTTAATTTTAATTACCTCATTAAAGGCCCAATATCCAGATACAGTAATATTGGAGGTTAAGGCTTCAGCATATGAATTTGGAGGTGGTGGTGCATAGTTCATTCCATAACAGACTGCTTGATAAATTTACTCCAGTAGTTAATTTAAGAACGCATGTTGGCTGGCTGTGGTGGCTCACGCCTATAATACCAGCACTTTGGGAGGCCAAGGTGTATGGATCACCTGAGGTCAGGAGTTCAAGACCAGCCTGGCCAACATGGTGAAACCTCATCTCTGCTAAAAATACAAAAACTGGCCGGGCGTGGTGGCACACGCCTGTAATCCCAGCTACTCGGGAGGCAGAGGCAGGAGAATAGCTTGAACTCGGGAGGCGGAAGTTACAGTAAGCCGAGATCTTGCCACTGCATTCCAGCCTAGCGACAGAGCAAGACTTCGAAAAAAAAAAAAAAAAAGAACCTATACTTTTCTTTTCTTTTTATTTCTTAGCATCCCTAGAATTTTTTTTCCTTTTGTTCCAAGATCTCTCCTTAAAACATCAGTTGCCAGGGTCATAGAATAGAAGGAAGAAGAGAAATATCTCTCCCTTTAAAAGTGTGGAAGCTGGGCAAGGTTGGCAGATCACTAGAGTTCAGGAGTTCAAGGCCAGTCTTAGCAATGTGGTGAAATCCCGTGTCTACTAAAAATTCAGAAAGTAGCTGGGCATGGAGGCATGCGCCTGTAGTCCCGGCTACTCCAGAGGCTGAGGTAGGAGAATCACTTGAACCCAGAAGGCGGACATTGCAGTGAACTGAGATCACACCACTGCACTCCAGCCTGGGTGACAGAGCAAGACACTGTCTTAAAAAATATATATATGTGTGTGTGTGTGTGTGAAAGCTGGAAGCCATTACCCTCAGCAAACTAACCCAAGAACAGAAAACCAAACACTGAATGTTCTCACTTACAAATGGGAGCTGAACAATGAGAACACATAGACACAGGGAGGGGAACAACACACATTGGGACCTGTCGGGGTGTGGGGAGGGAGAGGATTAGGAAAAATAGCTCATGCATGCTGGGCTTAATATCTAGGTGATGAGTACATAGGTGCAGCAAAGCACCATGGCACACATTTACCTATGTAACAAACCTGCACATCCTGCACATGTACCCCAGAACTAAAAATAAAAATTAAGAAAAGGTACATAAGCAAAGTTTCACTTATTTTGTTTCACATATGCTACTCCTTGGCCATAATTTAGATGCATGTCCCCACCCTCCTGAAAGGAGGTTTAAGAAATAATATTTATTCTACTCTGTAACACAGCAGCTAAAAACCAGAGATCTTTTTCACTGGAACAGAAGAGGAGAGGAGATGAGGAAAAACAACAAGGAATCTTTAACATTCAAAGAAAACAAAGCAAAATATTTTATTTTTGCAATTATTTAGCAGCAAGTGTCATAAAATAAAAAGATCGCAAAAAGTCGGAGCTTGGATTTGAGTTCCACTCTGCTAATTATTACCTTGTAATCTTTAACAAGTAGTCTACAATAAATTTTATCATAATTTAAATGTGAATGATATTTATAATTATTTTTATAATTACAAATGAAGCAATATTTGGGAAAGTAATTTGCAAATGCCAAAGCCAATTGCAAATTGATGTGCTGTATTGATATTACATCATGGTAGTGTTTAACTTACTGGATATACACACACATGATGACTTTATGGTGTGCTCAAACTTTTTTCAATAAATTTCATAGTGCTGCTTGATGCTGATAAAATTTTCCCTTAATCAAATTCATTCTGCTTCATGAATCCCAGAAATTCTAAGTTGGGTATCGTTACAAAGCACCAGTCCTCAACTTAGAATTTCTGGGATTTATGACGAGAATAGCCCTATTCTTCACACACACACACACACACACAAAGGCTGATGGGGCCTTTTTTTCTTTTTTTTAGTATAATAACAAATTTTTCAAGATTTAAAATTTTCCTGTTAAGAAAATTAAATATAGGCCTAGAAAGTGCAGTGGAATAGTGTTTTGTAGGAAAGAAGATAGATTTATCTAACGAAGTGTGACTAAATCATCAAATTTGGAGCAGCCCGTTATAGGGGTATGAGCAGACTGTGTGTCAGTTTCAAGCCTATTGAAAGAATTAGGGGCTGCTCCTGGGAATGAACCTAGTATAGTGTTTATATCAAATTTTGCTTGGTTTGCATTGTGAGTAAATAAAATATACATTTATTAACTCTGTTGCTAATGTGGCAACAGGAACAGAGAGAAAAAGAGGGGATGTCACCTGCTAATTAACGTTCTTAGTTCATAATTATAAAAATTATCATTGTAATAAAGATACTTTGATGTTAGCATTTGTTATTGAATCCATATTCTGATTTGGTTTATGTTCTTTTTGTTCCACAGGGCAAAGTAACATTTTAACATAATATAAAAACATCCTTAAATCTTATTAGTAAAGAATAGTGGAGTGATTAGTCACAGAATACCTGTTAATAAGCAAATTGCATGGTTTTGGAAATGTCACCCATGTAAAGTTTTGTAGCCACAGCATTTATTCCCAGACATCACTTGTTACATCTCAATAGTAATTGACATTTCATTAGACAATATACAGCGTCTCACACCTTTCACCAGGCATTTTGAGTCCTCCTAAAATACAGGAAATGCAACCTTCTTGAATTAAAATAGATGCATAATATTGTGGTAACTAGATTAAATTAGAAAATAAAGTGAACAAATTATTTTTTGTTACTAAGTAGAAAAATATTACTATTTTGAGGAGTATTTTACTTTTAGAGACATTTGTAATTTGTCCATCACAATTTTTTACTTTATCATTTGTAAGCTGTTTACAATAGTACTTTATCTTCCTTAAGTATACCAATAGGCCAGATAATTTTTGACATCGTTCTTGAGGCCATTTTCTTGAATCTCTGTTGTTTTGTATTTTAATTATTGAACTTATCCTTATCTTTTGCAACCATGTAAATTTGGATAAGTCTATACCTAAAAGCTGAGCATCTGATGATTCTAACACAATAGTCAAATGCACTGGTTTCCTGTGTCTCTTCCTTTGTCTTGGTTATTCTTTCTATCATGATAAGATTTTTAGCCCCTCAACAGTATTTCACCAGTGGAATTTGTTCCTTACCCTTGTAATATTCTTCTTTAAGGAACACATATTTTGTTGAATGAAAAGTTAGAAAAAAAAAGAATTTTCTTCTTTCTCTCATTTAATAAAAGTCAATAATAAATTTTGAATGCTGTAAATGATGAAATTATATATTTTACTTTAAAATTGCTCTTATGGGTGCCAGATACTCCTCATTTTTACCTACATTTGTCATTACTCCTTGTTTTACTATACATATAAAACATACTCTCTGTTAACTCAGACTTTACTTCTCAAGTCATAGAATCATTGTTTTACTTAAGTCTTCTAATTATTAAATTATTCCAGAATTCACTTCATGTATTAATATGTGTGTAAGAGACAGCATATGTATGTTTCCAAGAAATATTAGGTTATATGCTACACTGCTGAGCTAAATTCATACAAATTTGCTATAAGTTAATACAATATTTTCACATAAAAGTAATAGCTAGCATGAGTACAGCTAACTTAACCTGTGTTTTTTACAAATATTTTAAAATATGTATATAAAAACATAGTTAAAATGATGACATTGAATGAGCATTCCCTTCATTTGTGAAATATTTTGCAACTTAAAAAAAAAACGCACACCATATATCTGCACTGTTGGAGTCTTTTGTGTCAGATTACAACTGGATGTGTTTCTTTTTTAGTTATTTACAATAAAACAAACAAGGAAAAACGGAATCCTATTGAATATAGATCCAATAGTGTAGGTTTCATCTTTATAGAGTTGCCATCACTAATCCTATCTTCAATGATATGGTGTATCTGAGTCATGTATCTAGATTTAATTACTTATGACACATTTTATATTGATATATTACATTTTCTATGCCTTAAGCACTGCTTTTATTTTTATGGCACTCTTACTTATGCCAATGTGTTTCCACAAAACAGATTTTGCCTCTGCACTTTACAGTACAATATAATTTCTTTCACTTTAGATCATTTTATATTCTCTAGGAAATTCAATTAGCAGTTTGCTGTTCATGTTATCATGATGTTATCAAATCTTTATTAAATATGAATGTATAACTTTTTCCAATAACATATATTGTTTTATATTGGATATAATGGAATGAATTTCCAGAAGTCTTAAGGTAGATACTTTATTATTTTTTTTTGCAAAGTTTCTACTTGATGGTATAGTAGCAGTTGAGAAATATATTAAAATCAAATAACAATCTAATTGATCAATTTGTATGGGAGTCAGCCTAAGGTTGAATTGTCTCTTGTTTTTATGATCCATGAAAAGAGAGTCCTTTAGATTATTTATTATGGTATGTAAATATGTCTAAAAGAGAGATGCCCACCTAACTATGGTATTTTTGCCTGGATTTGACACTTACCATATATACTTTGCTCACAATTACTATTTAATTACCTAAATTTGTGAATAAATATGTACTTCTCAGTAGTGACTGCCTTATTCAACTTTGTTCCTTCATTAAAATTAACTCAATTATTATCATGTAATAGGTGCTCAATAGTTGTAAATATTGAATTAAATTGCTAAATAATCTCAGCATCAAACATATCTAAATTATAACTGTACTAAATGGGTATATCATGTGTAAAACACTACATAAAAGATAAAGTATCGGGGTATGTTACAAATTATTTAAGACAGGTCTAAGAGAAACATGAAAGCAAGAATATGTCTGAAAGTATCACATCAATGATAAATAGCAAAGGAAAGGGGTTGTTAAGTCATCCAAGTTGAAGAGGCATGTATCAATAATAAGAAACTACCACTGGAGCCCAAATAATGAATTGCTAAACAAAGAATAGTAAAGATTACAGTTCGAATGTCAAGGTCAGTAAAATATTTAAATATAGTACTAACTGCCTTAAGAATTGTAATAGTGAAGTTTAAATAATAATTATGCTTCAAAAGGCTCTAACTAAGATTGTTAGATATTATAAACTCTCTGAAGAAAAGGAGAAAATGATGGAAGAACATAAACATTGTGCAATAACTTTTTTGTTTGTTGTTTTTTGGGGGGGACCACAAATAACGTTTAGTTTGTGTATTCAATATGTGAATGAAAGTTTACCATTTCAAACATCCTTTTGTGCACCAATATATTAAGGTATGAGTTTTAGTACGGAGGTTTAGTCCAAACACAAAACTTACATTGAACATAGAAAATCTATCCATTCCATGTATATTATTCTGTTTATGTAAACCTTCATGATTTATATGTTTACACACCAATGACTAAGAAACTGTACTTTTTACTGTGCTTCAGGGATTTTAGGGTTTCAAGCAAAATTTAAAGTCTTGTTACTCCTAAGTTAATCTTGTTCTTTATATAAACTCTGTGTAGTGTGTAATTCATAGTAACTTGAAAAGTAAATTTGTACTACTGGGTGAAATAATGACTCAATGAGGAACTTTGTATATCAACACTATAATATATATTCATTATTATCCATAGGTGGGTAGTGCAGTTTGCAGGTTTTCTTAGGCATTAAATGAACTTATTTGTTTTGTTGTTGTTGTCATCGATAATGTTGTATCTAACTAGTAAGTCATAAAAAGCTGGAGATGCCTAAGAATAGCTTTTTGAATCCCAAATAAATACACATATGTTTATAGAAATATGTATACATATAACCATATATAATTACATATATTATAAACATTATTAAATGTTATATAATTAAAAGATATGTATTATGTATAAAACACATAATATTTACATCTATATAACAAATGACTTATAATCTTAAGTTTTTAATTTTTGAAATTAAGAAAAAATGGCATACAACCCTATAGAAATTTAGACAAAATGCTTCCAATGGCATATCACAAGAGGATGCCTAAATGACCAAGAAACATATAAAAAGGTGTCCAGCTTCAACAGTCATAAGGAAAATGCAAATTCAAAGTGGGAAACCACAGCACACCCACCAAAACGGCTATATTTTAAAAAATAATTTTAAAAAAGTTTGAAAGATTAACAATATGGTGTGTCAAAAATCAAATGCAATTCCAAAGCACTGCTATTGGAAGTGAACTGTATAAACATTTTGAATAACTGTTAGACATTATCTATTAAAATTGAAGACATACATATTCAATGACACAGTTATGCTTTTTCTAAGTATATATGTCACAGAAGCCTGTACAGAGATGTTCCAAAATACAGGATAAGGCAGAGGTAATTTATAGCAATTTTATTTATAATTTTATGTATACATATGTATGCCATAGAGTTAAACTATTAAAATAGTATAATGCATGCAAAAGAATAAATCTTTCTAAATAGCAAATGTACTTCAAAAATCCCAAAAGAGTGATATTCAGCGTATCAAATATTAAACAATAATGGCAAGGCAACAGTAAAATATATATAGGGACTAGGGCCAAAACCAACACACTCACCAATGGAACTGCTGGACTGCTCAGAAATAGACACATGCGTATGGGAAACTTGATATGAAATAAAAGTGTCACCATAATATGAGAACATGATTACAGTGTCTTAATTTTTAAAACAATTACTAATGTCTGGAATGTACAAAGAACTAGAAATCAACAAGAAAAAGAAATGAAATACATTATGGAAATGAGCACAAGTAATAAATAGGAATAGAAAGGAAAAGTAAGATAACTAAATGCTATATATGACTATGTTTTGTGTTGCCGCTCATAAGTTGATTAATGAAAATTGAAACAACATGATAGTACCTCAAAGCTTTCAACTTGTAAAACTTTGAATGTTGAATAACATCGTATTTTGGGAGATTAGTACTATTTTCCAATGCTGCTGAGCATTTGAACTGGTAAATATACAAACAGTTCCCTGATTTGCCATGGTTTGACTTACAGTTTTTTGACTTTACAATGGTGTGAAGATGAAACACATTCAGTAGAAACATACTCCAAATTTGAATTTTGTTCTTTTCTGGGCAAGTTATAGGCAATACAATGCTATTTTGTTATGCTGGGAAGCAACAGTGAGCCCCAGCTCCCAGTCAGCCAAGCAATACTGCTTTCATGAGTACTGTACTCGCCAATGTCCTGTGTTTAAGTTATAAACTAGACATTATAAGACTCTGGCCAACTCTAGGCTACTGTAAGTGTTCTTAGCACTTTTAAGGTAGGCCAGGCTAAGACAGGATGCTCAATATGTTAGGATATTAAATGCATTTTCAACCTATGATATTGTCAACATATGATGGGGTTGTTGGGACACAAATCCATCATAAATCGAGGAACATCTGTCTTGTGGAAAATAATCTGGTTTTATTCAATGAAGTCAGTATGTATATACTTGAAAACTGCAATTTCATCTATTGATTTATATTCCAAACAAATTTTCAAAAATGTTATTGTCTTAGTCTGTTTTGTGTTGCCATAAAGAAATAACAGAGATTGGATAATTTATAAACAAAAAAGGCTTCTTTGGCTCACAGTTCTGAAGACTGTATGAGTTGCATTACGCCAGCATCTGCATCTGATGAGGGCCTCAGGTTGCTTTCACTATGGTGGAAGCCTGAGGAGCTGGATGTGCAGAGATCACATGTGGAGAGAGGAAGCAAGAGAGAGGGGAGGTGCCAGGCTTTTTTTTAAACAACCAGTTCTCAGGAAAACTAATAGAGAAAAAAATCACTCACTCCCCTCTACTCTTCAGAGAAGGTGTTTATTTATGAAGAATGTTTTCCCATGACCAAAATACCTCCCATAAGCCCCACCTCCAACGTTAGGATTACATTTCCACATGTGGTTTGAGGGAAAACATCAAAACCATAGCATTTACGATTATATTTTTACAATAGTGATGTTTCTTGTGGAAGATATTTGGATGTAATCTAAATGTTCATTACTAGGAATATGGATACATAGCTAATATTTTTTAAGGGAAAAAGGAGTGTGAAAAGGTTTTTATAAAGATAATTTATAGAAAAAAAACAGGTGTAAAGATTTAAAAGAGAGACACCGAAAATACTATATATTTAAGAACACGTATTTTATATTTTAACAGGTATATCAGAATGGAGAATGAAATATGACAGAGATTTTTGGAAAAACACTAAAATTAAATTAACAGAAGAAAATTACTTCAAGGACATCTGGTAACAAAATCTGTGATGAGGGTAATCTGAAATTTCTCTCCTCTATAAATCCACAATAAAACTAGAATTTTAAAAAGCAGAAAATGTATTGTAAACATTGTAAGTGTAAATAATACAAATGCATGTGACATATAACAATGTATAGAACTTACCCAAAGGAAAAATGAAAATGAGTTGATAGAGAAAGCCTAAGAAAACTACATGATATGCAGATAAATAAGAACAAAGATAAATGCAATAAAAGAATAAAGGGTATAAAAAATGGAAGTCAATAAATACCAAATATAACTAATGTACATAAATTAGCAAAAAAAAACACAGAAAATTATTCAAAATTTGTAAAAGTTCGAGCTTGAATCTGTTGATTGAAATGTATCACAATATTCCAGAAAAATTTAATAAAGTCTAATCAAATAAAATATATTCCAGTAACATACTAAACTGCAAAGATAAAGAAAAATATTATGAATACTGTGGCAGGTAAAAAAAAGTTACATAGAGGGAATACAATTCACAGTATCCCCACAGCTCTTCATAGTCATTTTCGACATCACAAAATTTAAAAAAAAAACCTTTCTGAGAAATATTTTAAAGGCAATAACAAAAAATCACCAAAAGGCTACTCAATGTAAGGTAATTAAAAATTTAGACCTTTTAGGAAAAGGTCACAGCAAACACAAAACTCATGTAAATCATATTTATAAAGAAGTAATCATTAGAGTTCACAACTACACACCTAAATATAATTGATATGATTTAATAAAAATAGTTGTGGGCTGCATATTATTATATTCACAACGCAACTCTTACATGTAGCAGCAATACATTTGCAATTTAAAAAATGAAATTTACAACATAATTAATAGAACTTAAAATTAATTTTAGCTAATTAAAATATTCCCACTTCATAGGCATGCTGAATGTCTTACTATTTCTACCATGAGCTTAATATCGCCTGAGGGCAAATTAAGTCATGTTTACATGGCTGTGGATTCTGACAATTCTGTTGCAGGCAGTACATTTCAGGTAAATTTGTTGAATAGACCAAATAATTGAGAAGTCATTTGGAAAAGGAATCAAACTACTTCTTGATGCAATACTGAAAGTGATGCAAATCGTTTATCAATGTGGGCCTCAACATCCTTACAGATAAGCATGTTCATTATCTTTCCTTTTATTAGTTCACTTATTCATTTTTCTTTCAGTAAATGGTGTTAGATCATTGTTATGTACTCAGAAGTGTCCAAGTCTGAAGCTATATACTTCAATATGTTTATTAGACAATATTGGCATATCAAAGAAAACTCAAGTGTAGATTAAACACAGTGATAAATATAAAAATGCTATGAAATTGTTCAACTGAGAGACTGATAGTAAATTTTTAATGAAGGTTTTGTGTTTTTGTTAATCATATTTCTTCCCTTCTTTCCTTTATATATAAACTTTTCATTTGAATCTAGTATCAAATTTACAGAAGAGCTGAAAACATAAAAAATCCTCAATGTATTTTTCACCAAAATATATTTATTGTTAATATATTCTTCCCTTTTAAAAATGATTTCCTCTCTGAAATTGTACATACACACACACACACACACACACACATTTTTTCCCTCAATTATTTGGAAGTTTTCTGGATATATCCTGTCTCGTTCTAACTAAATCAAGGACATTTTCTTACATAACAAAAACAAAAATTAGCGTTGATATGATTCATTAATTTCTATTTTTAATTTTGTTTTGTCAGTTTACCTAAAAACCATGAATGATTTTTATAGCAGTTTCCCATTTCCAGTATAGGACCCAGTTCCAGGATAGCATCCTGCATAGTGTTGTCATAGCTCCTTATTCTCCTTTAATCTGAAATAATTTCTCATGATTAGAGTCAAATTCTGCATTTCAAGTTAGAACATTACATAAGTTACTTCTGACCTTTTCACATGTCTTCTGTTCCTCATTTGTGATTTTTAAATTTGATAATCTTGTCAAAGTGTTCTCTGGCTTCACCATCACATAGTTATTATGTTCTCTTTGCAAATAACAAGCAATCTGTAAGAAGACACTTGAGGCAATGGGAATATCCTCCTCCTAACACCTTTCATTCACCTCCCTGACTCTGCTTTAGCATCCATTGGTTTATTCTTGATTGGAGCAGTCTACACTATGATGGTTGGAAAATGATGATTTTCTAACTTCAGTATTTTGTGAACATTGATCAGTCACCATTCTCCTATCAGGAAGATTCTTACCTTTTCCATCATAAGTTTATCAGGAGTTATGTTTGTGTTTTTCTGTTTATTTACATATATTTTATTATTTGTATTTCATTATTGTTCTTGATGAATGTAATGTTTAAATTGCCCCAGATTTGGCTAGAAGAGGCCTGTCAACTTGGTTTCTGTGTTCTTTTAACATGTGCTACTAACATTTTGGCAGGAGGAAGAGCACAGCACTTTTTTACTTTATATTATAATTAGATGCTAAGGACTTACCTTACTTTTCCTGTCCTAGGTCTTGAATCAGCCACTTCTCCAAGGAGCTCTAGTTTCTTTATTGGGTAATGAAATTATAAATCAAAATTTGAATGCTAGCTGTGCTCATTGCTATCAGGGTAGCTTTACTTCTGAGCTCTTGAATTAAATTATATATTAAAAGTATTACCTTAAATTCTATTCTATTTACCCACAGGATCCTTTGCCTTCAGATACTCCTCATTTGTATTTTCTTCTTTCACAGTGAAAACCTGGGTTCTTGGTAATATCATTGCATTTATTATTTGTTCATGTTTCCCCCATATCCCTACACAGTAGTTGTGATTCTTATAGCAAGGGATGCAGTTCTAGAAAATATTTTGCAAATTGCATAGACAAAAGAAAGAATCAGTGAACATGAAGATAGTTTGGTGAAAATTAACCAGTCTCAGGACCAGAAAGAAAAAAAAATAACTAGGAAAACTAAATACTTATGACCAAGTGATTTATCATAAGGATGCAATGTTGGTGTAATATCTAATAGTCAATTAATCTAATACATTATGGCAACAAAATATAAAAACCACCTTATTATTTCAATATATAAAGAAAATGCATTTGACAAAATGCACTACAATTCCACAATAAAAAACACTCAAGATATTAGAAATAGAAGGAAGCTTCTTCAGTCTGAGAAAGGGCACCTAGGAAATACACACATCTAACATCATAGATAAAGGCAAAAGACTAGACAGTATCAACTTAAGAACTGATGCAAGGATACCTACTCTCACTATTGCTATTCAACACTGTAATGGAAGTTATAGCTAGGGCAATAAGACAATAACAATAAATAAAAGGCTTCCAGATTGAAAAATAGGAATTAAGAATATCTCTAGGCACAGATAATAAAATCATGAGAGGTTTTGCTGTAAAACTATTATAATTAATAAATGAACTTAGCAAGGCTGCATGATGCAAGATCAAAATGTAAAAATCAATTGTATTTGTCTGTGCTTACAATGAACAATACAAAACTTAAAATTAATAGAGTTCCATTAAGAATGGCATCAAAAAGAATAATATATTTAATAATAAGTGTAACAAAATAAATGTACTCTTGAAAATATATACTTTGATAACTGGAAAACATAGTTGAAGAAAAACAAGGAGAATTTTAATAAAGGAAAAAATATATCAAATTCATGAATTGGAAGACACTATTTTTAATGTAGCAAACCTTCCAAAACTGATCTGCTGGCTTACGCAATCCCTTTCAGAATTCTAGTTCACTTATTTGTAGCGTTTGGAAAGCTGATTCTGAAGTTCATATGGAAATGCAAAAGGCTACAAAAAACTTCTGCTTCAAAAGGCACTATCAATAAAGTGAATAGACAATCCATTGAATGGAATAAAATATTTGCAAATTCAGATATATGATAAGATACTTCTATCTAGAATATACAACCATCTCTAACAACTTGGTAATTAAAAGACAAATAATCCAATTAAAAATAGGCAAAGAATCTGAATTGACATTTCTCCAAATAGGATATGCATATGGCAATAAGCACATGGAAAAATCCTCAGCATCGTTATTCATCAGGGACATGCAAATGCAAATCAAAACCATGAAGAGATAATTCTACATATCACTAAGATGGCTAAATGGAAAAACTTACATAACAAGTGTAAAGATGTGGAGAAGTTGGAACCCTCTTGGGGGGAATATGAAATAGTTCAGACACTGTGAAAAACAGTGTAATTCTTCAAATGAGTAAACATAGTTATCATACTTCACTAGCAGTTTTTACTACAATTTATACATCTAAGAGAAATGATGTCATATGTCCACAAAAAATTATACTCAAATATTTATAGCAGAATTATCCACAATAAACAAAAAGTGGAAACAACCCCAAAGTTCATTAATAGACAAATGGATAACAAAACGTGGCATATCTATACAATGGGCTATTATTCATCTGTGAAGAGTTTCTATGTATATGCCTCTCTGTATCCCTTTCTTTATCAAATACAAAAGTTAAAATTAAGAAAGAGTTCCATTAAGAATGGCATCACAAATAATAATATATTTAATAATAAGTATAACAAAATAAATGTACTCTTGAAAATGTATACTTTGATAACTGGAAAACATAGTTGAAGAAAAACAAGGAGAATTTTACCTTTCTTTATCAGATGTAGTGTGATTCAATCAGAAGAAAATCCCCCACTGCGGGAATCCCCGCTTGAAACAGAAACCAAAACATGAGCCAAGAATCCAATATTTAAGCTAGTCTGGGAGCTTCTTGAGGGACTTATATTTGTTGTGTCTGACTGGAAACACTGATGGAACTAAAGACATTTTTTGGATGTCACTGAAAACAGACACAATTACTATAGCATGTTAAAACCACAGTTTCACAGGCAGAAACTAGTGGGAACAAGAGATTCTGAAAAGAAGTAGTGAAAACCTCCTTGGGTAATTTCAGATAACTAAAGCACATGCACAAACCCAGAAAAGATATTACACAGAAAGGTTTGAGAGTTCCTAGACCTGTAGCTGGGCTGATAGACAAAGGTCTTCCCCTGCAAGAAGACAATCCAGAAACACTGAGGAACTAGTTGTTTTTTCCAAATGCTTAAGTCTCAATAACAACAACAGTGTAACACAAAGTGTGCAGAGAAACAGGGAAGCATGGTTCAGTCAAAGAAACAAAATGAATCTCCAGAAAGTTACCCTGAGGAAATACAAATCTGGCCATGTGTGATAGTTCACGTCTGTTATCCCACCACCTTGAGAGGCTGAGGCAAGAGGACTGCTTGAGTCCAGGAGGTTGAGACCAGCCTGGACAACATAGTGATACCTCGTCTCCTAAAAAAAAATAATTATATATATATATATATATATATATATATATATAAAATTATTTTTTTAAAATTAACTAGACATGCTGGTGGATGCCTGTGAACTCAGCTACTTGGGAGGCTGAGCCTAGAGGGTTGAAGCTGCAGTGAGCCTGGCCCAGAGTAAAACCCTGTCTCAAAAAAATAAAAAAAAATTACAAATATGAGTTGTCTGACAAAAAAAAATCATATAACTCTCTTAAAGATGTTAAATGAGCTAACAGGTGGTCAACTACACAAAATCAGGAAAATAATGCATGGACAAAATGAATATTTTCTTAGTCCATTTGGACTGTTAATAATAAAATACCATAGCCTTGGTTGCAGATAAGCATCCAAAATTTATTTCTCTCTGTTCTAGAGAATAAGAATTACAAGATCAAGGCATTGGCCCAGTTTCTTATGGATGACTTGTTCTTATTTCATCTCCATATGGTGGAAAGAGCTAGCTAGCTATCTGGGACTCTCGTATAAAGGCACTAATTCTATTCGTGAGGGCTCTAACCCTGTGAATTAATCACCTTCCCCAAAGTCACTACCTCTTAATATTATCACATTAAATATTAGATTTTAACATATACATTTTGGTGGGACATACATTCAGACCATAGCATTCCATCCCAATAGCATCAACATTAAAATCTAAAGTACAGATTCTCACCTAAATATCATCTAAATCTGATATGAGTGAAACTCAAGTTACAAATCATTTTGAGGCAAATTTCCCTTTTGCAGTGAGACTGTTAAGTCAAATATGTGCTTTCAAAACACAGTGGTGGAACAGGCATAATACAGATCATCTCATTCCAAAAGAGAGGAATAGAAAAGGAAAAAGAAGCTGGGCACAGTGGCTCACGCCTGTAATTCCAACACTTCGGGAGGTCGAGGTGGGCAGATAACTTGAGGTCAGGAGTTCCAGACCAGCCTGGTCAACATGGCAAAACACCGTCTCTACTAAAAATACAAAAATTAACCTGGCGTGGTGGTGTAGGCCTGTAGTCCTAGCTACTCAGGAGGCTGAGACAGGGGAATTGCTTGACTCCGGGAGGCAGAGGTTGCAGTGACCTGAGATCATGCCCCTACACTCCAGCTTGGGTGACAGAGAGATTCCTTCTCAAAAAAAAAAAAAAAAAGAAAGAAAAGAAAAGAAAGGAAAAAAGAAATAACACATCCCATGTAGGTCTGAAGCCCAAAATGGTAAACAACATTAAATCTTAAGGCTACTGAATAACCTTCTTTGACTCAATACCCCATCTTTTGAGCACACAGGGATGGGAGTTGGGTCCCCTAGGCTCTGGGATGCTCTGCCCCAATAGCTTTGATGGACACAGCCCCTGTCTCCGCTGTCATGGGTTAAAGGTGCACACCTGAGGCTCTCTTTGGCTAGAGTTGCACACCAGTTGCTTAATCAGTTTGGGATTGCTGAGGTCACTTAGGCCCTTTGGGTTTATAAGGCACTGGCCTAATGGAGGTATTACCCTCCCCATGGTTTCGGTAGGCAGTCCCCTAGTGGGGGCTGTTTGTGGTGCACTACCTTCACAGTGACCTTCTGCCTGGCTTGCACATCCAATGCTCCAGTTGTCTCCATCCTGTGAAATCTAGGTAGATTTAACCACATCCTAATAGTTTGTGTACTCTTCACATCTGTGTAAATGACACCATAAGGAAGCCTACAAGGTTTACCACCTGTGCCCTATGGAATGGTAGTCATTGCAACCTCTATCAACCTGGGCCAACTGAAGCCACACATGGGCTAATTTATGTGAATTTGGTGCATAAATTCACTTTTAGTTCTTGTACAGACTTAAAATGGCAAAACAATAAAAATAAGTTTTACTATTTTTTTTGACACAGGACTTTGATCTACTGCCTAGGGTAGAGTGCAGTGGCATGAACATAGCTCATTGTAACCTCAGACCCCTGGGGTCAAGAGCTCCCCCAACCTTAGCATCACAAAGTGCTGGGATTAAAGGCATGAGCCACTACACCTAGCCTAAGAATAAAAATAACAATTATCCATGTCAGTGGGGGTACAATATATAAAGATGTAATTTGTGACATCAATAAAGTAGAAAAAGGGTGGAGCTACTAGAAGGACAGTTTTGTATGCACTTGAAGTTATATTGTTATCAGTTTAAAATAGAATACTGTGATTTTTTAATGTAATTGCAATGGTAATACCACAAAAAAATCTGTATAATATACACAAAAGAAAATGTAAAGGGAAAAAAGCATGTTACTACAAAAGATATACATGAAACACAAAGGAAGACAATAAGACAGGAAAGGAAAAACAAAAGCTACAAGACATTTTGAAGGCCTCTAAGAATTTACTTTATAAATCTAGGTGACTTTTTTTTTTTTTTTGAGATGGAGTTTTACTCTTGTTACTCAGGCTGGAATTCAGTGGTGCCATCTTGGCTCACTGCAACTTCCGCCTCCCACATTCAAGTGATTCTCCTGCCTCGGGCTCCTGAGTAGCTGGGAATAATAGGCACCTGCCACCATGCCCAGCTAATTTTTTGTATTTTTAGTAGAGGCGGGGTTTTGCCATGCTGGGCAGGCTAGTCTAAAACTCCTGACCTCAGATGATCTGCCCACCTTGGCATCCCAGAGTGCTGGGATTACAGGCATGAGCCACCACACCTGGCTGACCTTATGTTGCTTTTAAGTCTGTTCTGTATGAAATTAGAATTGCAACCACTGGTTTTCTCTGTTTTCCGTTCACTTGGTAGATTTTTCTCCATCCTCTTATTTTGAGCCTATGGGTGTCATTACGTGTGAGATGGATCTCTTGAAGACGGCATACCAATGGTATTGGTTCTTTATCCAGCTTGTGATTCTATGCCTTTTAATTGGGGCATTTATCCCAATAACATTCAAGATTAGTATTGATATGTGTGGATTTGATTCTATCATCATGATGTTAGCTGGTTATTATGCAGACTTGCTTATGTGCTTGCTTCATAGTGTCACTTGTTTGTGTATGTAAGTGTGTTTTTATAGTGGTCAGTAATGGTCTTTTCCTTTCTATATTTAGTGCTTCATTCAGGAACCCTTGCAAGGCAGGTCTGGTGGTAACAAATTTCCTCAACGTTTGCTTATCTGAAAAGGATGCTATTTCTCTTTCACTTTTGAAGCTTTGTTTGCCTGGGTATAAAAGTGTGAGACTTTGACAAGCCACAGACAGTATTAAACAGATCATGGAGGGAGAAAATTAACAAAGATATTAAGGACTTGAACTCAGCACTGGATGAAATGGACCTGATAGACATCTACAGAACAATCCACTCCAAAACAAAAGAATATCCATATTATTAGACATAAAACCACATAATTAGACATAAAACGCTCTTCAGTGAACGCAAAAAACTGAAATCTAGAAACCACTCTCTCAGACCACAGTGCAATCAAATTAGAAATAAAGACTAAGGAATTCACTCAAAACCATATAATTACATGGGACTTGAATACCTGCTCCTGAGTGACTTGAGGGTACATAATGAAATTAATGCAGAAATCAGGAAGTTCTTTGAAATTAATGATAACAGACACAACATACCAGAATTTCTGGGAAAGGAAAGGCAGTGTTAAGAGAGAAATTTGTAGCACTAAGTGCCCACATAAAAAAGTTCGAAAAATATCCATTTAAAAACCTAACATTACAATGAAAATAACTAGAGAACCAAGAACAAACCAACCCCAAAGCTAGCAGAAGATAAGAAATAAACAAAATTAGAGCTGAATTGAAGGACACTGGGACACAAAAACCCATTCAAAATATCAATGAGTCCAGGAGCTTTTATTTTTTTAATTAATAAAATAGATAGACCACTAGCTAGACTAATAAAGAAGAACCGAGAGAAGATCCAAATAAACACAATTAGAAATGACAGAGGGGATATTACCACTGACCTTAAAAAAATACAAATAACCATCAGAGACTACTACAAATGCTTCTATGCACTATAAAACCTAGAAGAAATGGATAAATTCCTGGGCACATGCACTCTACCAAGACACAGCCAGGAAGAAATTGAATCCCTGAACAGACCAATAACAAGCTCTGGAATTGAATCAGTAATCAATTGCCTACCAACCAAAACAAGCTCACAACTAGAGAGATTCACAGCTGAATTCTACCAGATGTACAAAGAAAAGTGGGTACCATTCCTACTGAAACTATTCCAAAAAATTGAGGAAGAGGGACTCCTTTCGAACTCATTCTATGAGGCTAGCATCATCCTGATACCCAAACTTGGCAGAGATAAAACAACAACAAAAATTTAAGGCCAATATTCTAAATGAGCATCAGTGCAAAAATTCTCAAGAAAGTACTGGCAAACCAAATCCAGCAGCACATCAAAAAGCTTATCCACCATGATCAAGTAGGCTTTATCCCTGGGATGCAAATTTGGTTCAACATATGAAATCAATAAATGTGATTCATCGCATGAAGAGAACCAAAGACAAAAGCCACATGATTATCTCAGTACATGCATAAAATGCATTCAATAAAATTCAACAGCACTGTTTTAAAAATAATTCTCAATAGACTAGTTATTGAAAGAATATCCCTCAAAATAATAACAGCCATCTATGACAAACCCACAGCCAATGTCATACTGGATGAGCAAAAGCTAGAAGCATTCCCCCTTGAAAAGTAGCACAAGACAAGGATGCCCTCTCTCACCATTCCTATTCAACATAGTTGTGGAAATCCTAACCAGAGCAATCAGACAAGACAAAGAAGTAAAGAAGTTAAAAAGATTATTCATCAATACCAAGTGGAATGTATTCTTGGAATTTGAGGATGGTTCACCACTCAAAAGTCAATCAATGTAATATATCATATTAATAGAATGAAGGACAAAAGTACATGATTATCTCAATTAATGAAGAAAAGGCATTTGACAATATTCAACATCCTTTAAAGACAGATGTATTGACTAATGAAATAAAAGAGATTGTTCAAGAATAAACTCTTGCATTTATTATCAAAGAATCTTTGACAAGGATGCTAAGACCATTCATGGAGAAATGACAGTTTTTTCAACAAATGGTTTTAGAAAAATTAGATAGCCACATGCAAAAGCATGAAGTTGACCCTTACCTTCACCATAAAAAACTAAAATGGATTAAATACCTAATAGAAGACCCATACTATAAAATTCCTAGAAAAAAAAACCAGAGTACGCTTCACAACATTGAATTTGGTAATGATACCTTGTACACAACACCAAAAGCACAAGAAAAAAAATAAAATGCAAAAGTAGACAAATAAGACTGCATATAACTTAAAAAACTTACTCATCAAAGGATAAAATCTTTAGAGTACAAAGGAAATCTACAGAATAGAAGAAATAGTTTCAAATCACATGTCTGATAACAGGTTAATACCCCGAATATATAAAGAACTCATACAACTCTATAATTTTAAAAAGCCCAATTAAAAAAATGGAAAAAGGACTTGAATAGCTATTTCTGCAGAGATGATAAACAGATGCCCAAAAACTTTATTAAAACATGAGAAACAGTATGACTAATTGGAGAAACACAAGTTAAGACACACAGACACACACACTACATATATATGTGTGTGTGTATATATGTATATACACACATATATACACACACATATATGTATATAAAACCTCACACAAATTTACATTTGGAAGGCTACAATAAAAAAACAATTGATTTGGGGAAACTGAAACCCTTGTGCACTGTGGTGGAATTGTAAAATGGTGCAACTTCTATGAAAAACACTATGGTAGTTCTTCAATAGTCTGGATGTGGTGGCCCATACCTATAATTCCAGCACATTGGGAGGCCAAGGCAGGAGAATTGCTTCAGCCCAGGAATTTGAGACCAGCCTGGGTGATATAGAGAGGCTCCGTCTCTACAATAAAATTTAAAAAATTAGCTAGATATGGTCATGCATGCTTGTGGTCCTAACTACTCAGGAGGCTGAGGTGGGAGGATCACTTGGGCCTGGGAGGTCAAGGCTGCAGTAAGACCTGATTTGGCCACTGAACTTCAGTCTTAGCAACAGAGTTATACTCTATATCAAAAATAATAATAATAATTAAAAACAGGACTATCATATGATCTAGCAATCACACTTCTGGTTATACAGACATGTACTGCATAAAGTTTCAATCAATGACAAGCCACCTATACAATGGACCACATATACATTCTGAGAAATACTATACCATATAGCCTAGGTGTGTAGAAGACTATACCATCTAGGTTTGTGTAAGTACACTCTATAATGTTTGCACAATGATAAAATCATCTAACAACACATTTCTCATATTCCTGTCCTTATGCAATGCATGACTGTGTATCTAAACAAATTAAAACCTGGGTCTCTAAGAAATATTTCACATTCATGTTCATAGAAGCACTGCTTATAATAGCCAAGAGGTGGAAGCAACCCAAATGTCCATTGGTAGGTAAATAGATATAGAAAGTATGGTAATACATATGATATTATGTAGCCATAAAGAGGAGGAGAATATGGTTACATGCGATAACATGAATAATTCTTTAGGAAATTATGCTATGTGAAATAAACCAGTCACCAAAGGACAAATACAGTGACTCCACTTATATGAGTTATCTAAAGTAGTCAAAATGAAAATAAAAAGTACAATGTCACTTACTTGGAGCTGGTCAGAGGAGAAAAGGGGGAGTTGTTTATTAATGGGTATAGAGCTTCAGTAATGACAGTTAAGTTCTGGAGACCTCTTTCATCACCATGTTAATATAATTAAAACTACTAACCTGTACTTGTAAAATGGTTATATAGTGGATTTTTAATTTTATTACAATAAAAAAGAAATATGGAAAATAAAATTTTTAAAAAGTTCACTTTTAAAGGACTTAGATGATGCTAATGTTCACCAATGATAATTTCAGACAAAACAATTAGTGAATTCTCACTGCGAGAGTTCCGTCTAGTACAGGCGTATAGCAGTAATTGATGAAATATAAAACAAATAGAAAAAAACTGAGAGAAAGTGATACATACAGGTATGTATTTTTTTAGACAGGGTCTCACTCTGTCATCCCAGCTGGAGTGCAGTGGTATGATCACAGCTCACTGCAGCCTTGACCACCCTGACTCAAGCGATCCTCCCACCTCAGCCTCCAAAGTACCTGGGACTACAGGCATGCACCACCACATCTGGCTAATTTTTGTAGCTTTTGTAGAGATGGGTTTTTCCATGTTTCCCAGGCAGGTCATGAATATACATATTTTTAATAATAAAATAGAAATGTAGCCAATACCAAAAGTTAGTCACTGAGGCTGCGGGCCTGTTGGGTTCCAGGTCTGAAAGCAGTAAAATATTACCTGGAATTTGGCTTCTTCAGTGTGAAAGAGTTTACAGAATCCTATCTAAGGAAAAGGTTAGATCTATAATCACTTCTTAAAGTCAGGGCCTGGGATGTAGTTGTCCCAGTGGAGAAAATTTGTCCCTTCCAGCTTCATAGCCAGTGTCATACATGGACCTGCCTCTCCAGAAAGCCAAGGTTCTTCAGTTGTAATTCTGTAATAGGCTACATGCTGTTTTGGTGCCTGGTCACTGAGATAGGACAAGAGTCCTGAGCTATCAGTAGAAGTGGTTTTGAATTAAGACTCAGAAAGTCAGAGGAAGGTAAAGAACAGAACTGTTTGGCAGGGAAATATAGCCAAATTAATGTATACATGCAATACAATTGCATGTATACATTATCTTCAGAACACCAACAGGTTTTTATTTTTTAAAATGAAATTTAACAAGCTGATTCTACATTTTATAGGGAAAAGTAGAGATGCTTCTTCAACATTATGGGGATGTAGCTGTACCAGATATCAAGTCTTAACATAAAGCTAGAATAACTAAGACTGAGATACAGATACAGGAGAAAAAGAGCAATTCGAAAGAAGTAAAAGAAAACCCAGAACATACATATCCATATATGGAAACTTGTTATAACACACGTGTGGCCAAACTGAAGAGCAGTATGTAAATTTTCAACTATTTAATAAATAGTTTTGGGAATTGTCTGAATTGCCCATGAATTGGTGCTACCTATCCAGGATAAAGCTGCATGATACATTTTCTATAATTCCTTGCCCTATAGATTCTAGCCTGGTTTAGAAAGGAACTAAGTGTCATAGTGAAGGCAGAAGTAAGACAGAAGCCATTATTCTTGATATGTTATGGCAATCAGATGTGGCAGCTTCACTAGGAACCCTGGTTTTATCAGACCTTGGATTCTCTTTGCAGGATTCTCTCCAAGCTCCTGCTTCAGAACCTCACGAGGGAAGACAGATGCAGGCTGCTTTTCAAACTTCCCCACAAGCTTCAGCTGCTCCATGAGATCTTGAGCTTCAGATTAAATTGTTAGTGACATACTCTGCCATCTTTCTACTCTTTTCTAGATCTTCATTCACCCAGATTCTGCCACTTTCCACCATACTTAACATCTAATTTCTTATGTTTAGTGTCTGTAATACTTACAGTGGTTCCAGTTTACTAACCAAACCTAGACTGATAAAATGTCTTTTAAAAATTGCTTTTTTGATATGTGCAATTATAAAATTCAGTTCAAGGTGTTTCATAGACTTAAATATATAAAATAAACTTTAAATTATAAAACATTATATGAGAATAAATTTTAGAATTTAAAACAAGTAACAATATTTTAAAAATGACACAGAAGCATAACACCTAAAAGAAAAATTATAAAATGTGACATACTGAAATACCTAATGCCTGTGCTCCAAAATACAACATAAAAATAAGACAGGAAATTACAAGTGGGAGAAGATACATCCCAACTTAGAATTAGAATTCTGAATCTGTAGAGAACACCTGAAAATCAGAGAGGAAAACAAAACAAAACAAAACAAAAACCCAGTACAAAAATAGGCAAGCATGGTGAGAAAAACAAGAATTTCACTGGTGAGGAAAACTGAATGGGCAATGAATATAG
This sequence comes from Symphalangus syndactylus, assembly GCF_028878055.3. Classification (NCBI taxonomy): domain Eukaryota; kingdom Metazoa; phylum Chordata; class Mammalia; order Primates; family Hylobatidae; genus Symphalangus; species Symphalangus syndactylus. The sequence continues at coordinate 33,136,522 of NC_072437.2, read as the reverse complement.
GAAGTGCATTCTGTATCATCACATTTTAGATAAATGTAAATCAAGCCCACAGAGTAGTAACATATTACGATGGCCAGATTGGCAACAATAAAAAACAAGGAATAAAACTTGAAACATAGACAGTACTAAGTGTTGACAAAGATTTCCACCAATGATGAGGATATAATTAAGTACAGTTCTTTTATAAGACAACTTGACACTCATTAGCAAAAATTGAAATGCATACTCTCTGTGAGCTCATAAATCAAATCTATGTATATAATGTGTATATACACATACATATATATGTTTATATTTGTATACATATAAGCTCTTTCAATAGTTTCATTTTGCTCCTAAAAAAGTTATGTCAGCTAGGCATGGTGGCTCACGCCTGGAATCCTAGCCTTTGGGAGGCCGAGGTGGGCAGATCATGAGGTCAGGAGTTTGAGACCAGCCTGACCAACATGGTGAAACCCCATCTCTACTAAAAATACAAAAATTAGTCAGGCGTGGTGGTGTGCGTTTGTAATCCCAGCTACTCAGGAGGGTGAGGCAGGAGAATCGCTTGAACCCAGAAGACAGAGGTAGTGGTGAGCTGAGATTGCGCCACTGCACCCCAGCCTGGGGACAGAGTGAGACTCGGTCTAAAAAAAAAAAAAAAAAGAAAGGAAGAAAAAAAAAATTATGTCATTCTGGTAAACTAAATAAAGTCAAGAAGTGTTTACATGTTAGACAGGGATATATTAATAATTATGGAGACTTTGCCTTCTTGGTTTGTTGGGACAACCTCAATTTGTGATTATTGTTATTCTTAATAATTCCAAGATACTTGCTTTACTTTCAAAATCATTCTTGGTGAATGAACACTCATATAATACTTGCTGAATGTCTAAATTCCATTTTTAAATTTCTTACACAAAATGTTCATTCTTAGTTGTTATTTTCATAGCCTCCACAATTGCAAAATAACGGAGAGTATACATTAGTTGTTCTATGGTTGATTGATATGATTTAAATACATAGTAGGAAAATAAGAACAACACTGCCATAACTGTGATCTGAGAAGAAGCTAGATACTTGATACCTTGAGAAAATTATTTACTTTTTCATAAACCAAACATTCCCCTTTTCACCAAATACATGTAGTTTTATATGTGAACACTATACTATAAAATTATATTTCAATATCTGGTATTCTGATATGCTATGTTTAAAAGATTCACAAAGAATAATTTTTGTATAGAAGACAAGAATATTGGTATATGAAGACATGAGTTTAGAAAAACTGAATATAGGCCGGGTGCGGTGGCTCACGCCTGTAATCCCAGCACTTTGGGAGGCCGAGACGGGCGGATCATGAAGTCAGGAGATCGCGACCATCCCGGCTAACACGGTGAAACCCCATCTCTACTACAAATACAAAAAAAAAAAAATTAGCCGGGGATGGTGGGGGGTGCCTGTAATCCCAGCTACTCTGGAGGCTGAGGCAGGAGAATGGCGTGAACCCGGGAGGCGGAGTTTGCAGTGAGCCAAGATCACGCCACTGCACTCCAGCCTGGGCGACAGAGCGAGACTACGTCTCAAAAAAAAAAAAAAGAAAAAGAAAAACTGAATATATATTAACTTATGTTTTATAAAAATTTTCTATTATCTAGAAATTTCAGCAGATTAGCAGTTGGGAGTATAGATAATTGAAAGTGGGTACTATAATAGTGAAAGGTAACTAGTCAAAAAAATTTAAGAGGTGTTATAAGAACTGTTTGACTGCATGCTGCTAACCTGTGGGTTATCCTGTAGTTTGCATCATAAAGAGAAATTGCGGGGGCAAGAGAGAAAGATAGAAATAGCAGCTGGAGCTGAGATATTATGTCCAAAAAGTAAAGTAGAGTTATTTCTAGTCCAATAAGCTAAGCAATTATATAAAAAGAAGCTTCAGAATTTTTTTAATGCAAAACTATGTTAAACCAGATACTTAAGAGACAACATGAATGGATATTGTACTATTCTGGAAGTTAAAATACAGTTACTTGTGAGCACAACCAGAAAAGTCTCTAACATACTCCAAGAGCTTAATTCTACCTGTAAAAATAGAGGTGGTTGGAAAACTGGATAAGTTAGTTGAGGAAGTGTCCCAGATCAGTGAGAGATGGGAGATTTATTAAAGCAGAAACACTGGCGGGTAATGCCCAGTGAACTCTATTGTCTGCCAGGAAGACAGAGGAATCTCTCTGGGAGTTGTGGAGTCCAGGATCTCAGTGAAGAATTTCACCCAAGGTAAAGGCTGAGTTGTAATAAAAAGAAGGCTCTATGGTAGAAAATACAGATCCATTACATGAATATAAGAGTAAAATAGAGAGACCTGGGAGCCAAAGAGGACAGCTTATGGCCAAGATATTCACACTGAATACCAAAAATTAAGGAAAATGAAACCAGGGCTTGAAATTACATTAGCTAGAAAAGAGAATATCTAAATCTTATCTGCTAAGAAAAAGATCTATGAAGAGAACATGAATACAATAGCCAAGATTATTGCAAGGAGCTTGCCTAGTCTAATAACATTTTATTTCTTCACAGCAAAATGGGAATAGAAATAAAATTTATCTTCACACTTTCTCATTCTAGAAGGCAGAAGTAGGTTTTGGGGACCAGAATTTAATTAAAAAAAGATAAGTAACTGTTAAGCTATTACCATCCAAGGGTTCAGCATGTTTCATAGGAATCTTGCTTCAAATAGCATTTTCTTTATCACTTACTAACTTAGATTATTTGAATTAAATTAATATCCATAGTCGATTGTCCAAAGGAGCAAAAGCCTGTTCAGTGGTTAACTTTGAAATGCTAAGTAAGTACTACTCCCACTGGATATGGACTTGTTAATTACAAGTGTATTTCAATAAACTATCTTACTTCCTTTAACATAAGATGCCATCAATTATAAGGCACACCATTATTTTCTGTTAACACTAATTAATAGAAAAATTTACAAATCCAATTATGGAAAGATTCCTGATTGTGTTGCCTTTTTATTTTATATTTACAGAAAGAAGTCTTGCAAGTTTAATTAGACCTAGATATTTATTACGTATCATTCATGTGTATACATGAGGAATGAAAACAAATTAAATAAATGGTCTACTTTGGGAGGCCGAGGCGGGCGGATCACAAGGTCAGGAGATTGAGACCACGGTGAAACCCCATCTCTACTAAAAAATACAAAAAATTAGCCAGGCGTGGTGGCGGGCGCCTGTAGTCCCAGCTACTCGGAGAGGCTGAGGCAGGAGAATGGCGTGAACCCGGGACGCGGAGCTTGCAGTGAGCTGAGATTGCGCCACTGCACTCCAGCCTGGGCGAAAGAGCAAGACTCCGTCTCAAAAAAAAAAAAAAAAAAAAAAAAAAAAATGGTCTAATGACTGTTTGAAATGTATTTGTACTCAGAGTCATCAATGTTCATATTTCTCCATACAATATCAACCTCTGAGAAATCAAGAGGCTTGGTTTGCCACATTTCTCAAAATAACAATTTTAAGAATTGTTATCTCAGAATTTTCCTCCCAGCTGCTAAAGCGCATCCAGAAAGTTTGATGCTCATGGAAACACAATGACAACAAATTCAACATGCTACCTAGCCTTCAGTGATTGTAAGATGAGCCAAGTTTCTGACATACTTGACTGGTAAATTTGGAAATAATGAACTAGGAATTCTTGACTCAACAACTTTCTTTTTCTCTTGACTACCTGTCTGCAGACAACACAGTTTCCTTTCCATTTTCATGTGAAAACGTTATAGGGCAGTCCCCAGTGTCAGAGCCCTACAGTCAGTGCTTTATGAACCCCACTCGTCCACAGATATATATCATCTTCTCAAAGTGATCTTCATATGCGTCTTACCTTCTTAACAGATTTAAATTCTTATCCAGGAGAAAATTATCTTTCCATACCAATGAAAGTAAAGTAAATGTATGCATCGCTTTGCATGTTTTACATACCATAGCCAGCAAGGTATGTGGTTGCAGTTTTAAAAAGACCGATATGAACTACACAGAGTGGAGTGAATTTTAGATGACAGATAAAACTCTGAATTAGATAGTTGCTAAAATATCCAGTAACAATACTGTTATTTGAACCAGAATTCATCCCAGGCGATCAAACTTTTCATTTATCTCTTACCTTATTCTTTAAACGTAAGATCATTAATTGTCATTTATCGTTAGGCATTTGAGAATAAATTGTAAAGCAAAATAGACTTGTGGACAGTCCCAAACTGTCCCCATTCTAGGGGAAAACATGCACAATTAAACAGTAGGCATAAAATGTGGCAAATTTTATTACAATAGTGATAAATTTCTATGGGACCATATACTACTATTAGTAGTATCACTATGTCTTCAGGCACACAGGTATAAAGAAATGTCAGTTAATTTCCTGTAAATTAATTCAATTTGTTCTTCAATCCTTCAATGCCTCTAGGCTCTTAGAAGATGCTGCCTCACTAATTCTAGCATTATTCTGTTCTGCATTTATATTTTGGTGCAATCATATAGTTAAAGAACATTTATTGAGTATCTTTAATAAACACTATTACATTGCTTGCACCTCTGTATCCCCCAATATATTGCAGATGCATGAATCATCTCTAGTGTTCATCTTACTTGGACAAAGGCAGGGAACAAAGTCCGGGAGCTGAGCTGTATAGATCCAACACTACTCTCTTGCTTCTCCTTTGCTGGTATAATTTTTTCCTATGATTATTGACTGGGTCGATTCTCTTTCTTCTACTAATGTACACCTTTTTACTGACAACCCTAGCCTTTCTTGAAGGTTTTAAGATTTTGAAGGCAAAATCCAGAAGTCCTGCTGACTTGTTCTATTTATTTTTTTACCTGGCAGACAATTCCTCTGAGGCAGAAAGACATGAGACCTGCTATGCTAAAAATTACAGAGAAAGAGAAAGAAGAAAATGTGGTAAGGCAGAAAAAAAAAAAAGCTTCACAAATTATATCTAAAAACATTATCTAACACATCAGCCTAGGGATGGTCAGTAGGAATTACATTTCATCTGATAACTAAAGTATAACGGTCAAAATTGTTTGAGGCAGATGGAAAATTGTTTGAGAATCCAAAGATATTTTATGCTTGTAACTGAGAGGTGTTCAATATAACCACAGCTGTGAAGTGAGAGGAGGTAAAAGTTATGGATGGAGAAAAATAAGGCAGGCAGGATAAACAGGCCATGACTTCTAGAACTACATCAAACAGTGTTAACTTTTTTTAAGGCAATCAAAAATTTTGACAACATTTAAAGAAAAAAAAAAGAAGAAGTGTTATTTGCATTTTAGAAGTCTCACTCTGGTTTCAAGCCAGAAGGAGAATCCTCACACCTTCTAAATGTTTCTTTTTCCCTGAAAGCTTTTATTGGACAAGTCATCTTTCCACCCTACTACTTTATTTGACAATATATATTCCAATTCAACCATAAAAATTAAGTATTTTTGGATAATAATTTTGATTTTCATATCAAAGCCTATGCTTGATAAATTCCAATCAAAGCATATTCTACAATGAAGAAAATATATATTTTAAATACCATCAGAATTTCAAGCATGAAAACATTTTGATATAATTAGCTACAAAATCATTGAGTTTAAAAACAACTTGAAGAATGTATAAATTACCAAATTACTTTTAAAGAAGAACATTTATAAACTTTATCTTACATTCTAATTCTAATAGCTTTCACTTTATGAAAACATGTCTATATCTACACTTTTGGTATCAAGCATAATTGGTCTACACAGCTTTTGTTTCACTCCTTTGAGTAAAGTTAATCCATAACAACCTGGCAGTTATTCCTGAGCATTGATATGTGAATAAAAAGTTTCTTTGAAAGAGCATTTTGGGGCCAGGCAAGGGGTTCCAGGCCTGTAATCCCAGCAGTTTGGGAAGCCCAGATGTGAGGATCGCTTGAGGGCAGGTGTTTAAGACCAGCCTGGGCACATAGCAAGACCCTGTCTCTATGAAAAACAAAATAAAAATGAGCATGATGGCACATACCATTAGTCCCAGCCACTCAGGGAGCTGAGGTAGAAGGACAGCTTGTGCCCAGGAGTTCAAGGATGCAGTGAGCTATGAGGTGGCATCACTGTACCCCAGCTTGGGCAACAGAACGAGACCCTGTCCTTTTAAAAAAGAAAACAAAAAGAGAGCATGTTAGGCATTGATACATTTCTTTTTTATGTCACTTTTTTGAGAGCTCAATAAAATTAATTCATTACCATACATTTATTTCATTTCCAGAGCTTTTCATTTCTTCGTAGATCCAAATATCAATCTGACATCATATATTTTATGCGTGAAGAACATTTTTAATGTTTTTGTTGAGAAAGTCTGTGAGCAGTGAATTCTTAGAGTTTTTGTTTTCCTGAGGAAGGCTTTATTGCCCTTTTATTATTAAAAGCTATTTTCTTTAGATATGGATTTCTGTGTTGCAAGTATAAATTTCTGGTTAGGAAGACTGAATTATTTTCTTTCCTCATTTTAAAGATTCTTTAGTATCATCCAGCTTGCATAATTTCCGATATTGCTTTATTTGCTTCTTTGTAGTGTTTCTTTTTCTCTGGCTACCTTTAATATTTTCTCATTGTCCTTAGCCTTTTAGTATCTGATGTGTGTTTGTTTCTGATTAGTGTTCAACAGCTTGTTGGATATGTACTATATTAACTATCATTAATTTTGAAAACTTTTGATGATTATTTAAAAGAACTTCCTTCTTTTCCTTCTTGGATTCCTATCACACCTAAGTTAGAACATTTGATATTGTTCCACAGCTCTTGAATTTCCTAGTGTTTTTTTTGTTTTGTTTTGTTTTTTTAATTCTCTTTTCCCCCTTTGTGTTTTAATTTGTGTAATTTTTATTGACTGCTTCTTAAATTCACTGATTCTTTATTTGGCTCTATTAAATGTCTTGGTTGCTGTGTTTTTATTTTCCCCATTTTTTTATTCTTTTATAGAGTTTTTATCCCTCAGCTGAAATCACTCATTTCATCTTACATTTTGTCCATCTTTTTAATTAGAGCCTTTAAGGTATTTATTATAGTGATTTAAAATTCCCTCTCAGACAAGTCCAATACCTGTGTCATATCAGAGTCTGGTTCAGATTTTATTTTGTGTATTCTTAGAATGTTTTTTCTTGCTTTTACATTTACATCATATTTCATTTTCTTGGTGACATCATAGGTAGGTAAAGCACAGTTTGAGCTAAATAATATGTGTACTTGGAAGTGGGGATACCTTTCCCCTAAGTATTTAATGGAAAAGTCTGCATCAACATGTTTAAGGGTGGTACTGATTTTGTAGGGTTATTGCTATGGTTACTATTAGCATACCACGGGCTTCGAATTTCTGTATAAATACCTTGTATTTAGAGCAAGGTTGATTTTCCAGAGCAATGCCTCTCCAATGCTGAGTCTCAGGCCTTGCCCCTGTGCTGAGCCTCAGAAAGTCTCTTGGCATGCTCTGCTGTGACTTGTAAGTTGAAGCTGCTTCACTTAACGGTGTACATTCTCTAATTCGTAAAATGAGATGCATTCTGTAATTAGTAGTTAAACCTCAGTATTTGACCTGGAGTAATGTCTCAGGGTCTGGGAGATACAGCCTTCTTTGTCCTGCTGCTTGTCTTCTGACTGTAGCTGTGGGCTCTATGCATCATCCAACTGCTTTTCAAACAATAGCTTTTGTTTTTTTTGCTTTTTAACCCTGACATATTTTTTTTTTCAACTGCAATGTTGTTTCACCATTGCACTAAGGATTGCAGTCCTTGGTTTCCCTTCATTCCCAAAGAGTAAAGGTTTTGTTCTGTAGCAAAGAGGGAAACAAGTCCACGTGGAATTTCTTGCCTTTTCTGTGCAGCTGTTTTTCCTACCTGAGGTTTGCACCACATGATCACTTCTCAGGGCCTCTTCCAATTTTTCCTCTGAGCACTCAGCAGGGTTCATGGTGAATGTTTGAAAAAGGGTATAAACTCCAATATCTTCAGCCCACAGTGGTTTCACACTGTCCTGCCAGCCCACACTCAACTTTCATCAGTCTACATCTATTCTAACTGAACTCTTTTTACCCTTGTATCTACTTTGGATAAATGAATCCTTACAGTTCTTTTTTCACTGCCTCCATCCTGTCTTGAGAATTTTGCCCAAGTTGGTTGCTCTGTGCCCTCCTCTTTAATAGGTTAAAAACATTGTGAATTTTGTAGCCCAAATAACTTCACATTTTGTTGCAAGCATTGGAGTACTGTTCTTTCCAGGTCTATGTAATCTGGATTGGAAGCTGGAAGGCTAATAAAAATTTAAAGTCATAAACATCCTCAAAGTGACTTTTAGAGTAAAATAAAAGACTGAGTCCCTGCTTTCATACTATTCCTTGTTCCCAGCCATATTAAGTCAATAGAGGAGCATTTAATGAGCATGATTTCATAATAATTAAAGGAGCATCTCTACAGATGAGAAATTTTAACTAATTTCCAGAATTTGAAAAGTGGATGACAGACTATTTATGGATGGCTTAGAGCAGAGAAAGTCGCAGTCTGATGAAGGATGCTGAGAAGAACAAAGAAACCAAAGGAACTCTGGACTTAGAGACAGCAGGTTTATCAGAGGAAAGGAGTGAGAGGTGGAGGCAGAAATCAGAAATCCTGACTGCAAACTTGAATGTCATTTACATAACAGTATATTATGCAGTCACACTTCCCACCTCTGCCTTTATTTAGAGATTGCAGGGCAGCCAGGAATTTGCCTACCAAGAGAAAAGAAAATACTATTCTTTTCTGATGGATTATATAATCCCTCTGGGGAAAGAGTGTACAGTTAATATGGATGTTGTTAATTTAAGAATAGCCTTCCTTTTTCTAGCATTTGGATAAACCTGAACATAAGGGTTAGTTCCTCTCATGCTCACTGTAAAGGAAAGCCTCTATATAACCAATCTTTTCTTATTATTATTACAAGAAAAATAATTTGAAATAATAATTTTAAGAATCACTTAACTGCTTACTGTGTGCCAATACTTTTCTGAGGCAAGATTTTGTTGAAAAACAAAACATTATCAGATATTTGAAAAAAAGACAGAAATTGAAGGTAAAAATGTTAATATTAAAAAGGCAGAAAAGTACTTTAAAATAGAAAAACAGATATGTGAGAAATAAGACAATTTTTTTAAATTAAAACCTCCAAATATTAGAAAAAAATATAAAACTTGCAGAGATCTTAAATTCATAGTGAAAAGCATTCTATGAAAATAGAAATGGAATAATGTAAGAAGACAAAATATGTACAGTATGTAGCACAAAGCCTGGCACATATTAAGTGTTTGATAAACATTATGATTGTTATTATTATACTCTAAGCCTTCACGTGCTTTAGTAGAGGTGAGTCCTTTCCCTACAGCTTAAAGAGAAACAAAATAATTTGGTAGAATTATTCAAGAAAACCTTGAACTAAACTTGTCTATAAGGTTAGACAAATTAAACTTGTTTAACAATATTATTGGTTATACTTGTCTAACAATACTATGATTATTCCAACCAGTGACCTAAAGAAAGTCATTAACCAAATTAAGTTTCAACTGGGAGATGAGCTATGATATCTGTTTTCTTACCTATAAATTATTTTATTGTATTTTAATATTGCTTCTATTTTTTCCTTTAGGATAAGGAATGGCATTAATTTCCTCTCTAAATGAATCAAGTAACAGGAAGATTCCACCAGTGAGCTGCCTGAGCTCCTCATTCTTTGCATCACCTGCCATCAGTGACAGGTTGTTTCCAAAGAACTGATAGTCATTTAACCCAGGAAGGTAAAGCCAACATAAGAGACCTGGCAGCTAAAATGAAATATCACCTTAACTGGCAGTTTCAATAAAAGTGTATGCCCTACAGGGAACAGATTAATTTAGCCTAATCTCCTTTCCTTTTTCCAATCTCCGATAATAGTGAATATACCAAGAGTGAGAGTGGTGAAATATCCTCTATTCCAGATGATAGATAGAAAACAATGTGTTCAGAAGAAAGGATGATTTTTACTCTATTAGAATAGTGTTAAACCCACTTGACTTTATCACAGTCTTTTTTTTTTTAATTTTCCTGTGGAAATTATCTTAGTATAGTGTAAGTATTAAATGTCTGGTGATTCCAGAACTTTATTGATTTATGAACTTTAGATTAAATATATAAAATGACTGTCTTCATTCAGTCAGCAAGATTTCAGAGTTCAAACTGGAGAGGATGCATTTGACATGCCTTTTGTGGGACCAAGTAGGAATGCTTAGTAAACATTAGGATATAGATGTCTGAAACCCAGAAAACAGGCCTAGGCTGGAGAAGTACAGCTGGTGTTCAGCATATAGGCGGTGTGATTAATGTGGGAATCCATGAAGCTAGCTAATGTGAGCATGTGCAGAAAGAGACCTAGTTTGGGTCCTTAAGATAATTTTACTCGAATATTTTTAGTAAATAAGAGATTATAGGAGAATGTGGAACTATGAAAGAGGAGGAAACAGTGTTTTGTTATCAAAAACTTGGTTCTCTTCAGTGAGTTTTGACTTTTAGGGAGTCAAGAAAGTTGAGCCTGTAAAACTATTTATTGGATTTTTCAGTTGAAGATGACAGAGTTGCAGTAGTTTTACTTGAATGATGAAATATAGAGTATATTAGTTTATTAATTTGTTAGTTATTTTACCTGATTTAATTCAAGAGCTCTTGTGGATTAAGTGATCATCAAGAATTTTGTGGTATAAAGCAATAATTTCTAGTGTTCAGTAGGACAGTAGGGTGACTGTAGTTAACAACAATATATTGTATATTCAAAATTGATACAAGATTTGTAATGTCCCCAAAGGAAATAAATGATAAATGTTTGAAGTGATGAGTATCCTAAATACCTTGATGTGATCAATACACATTGTATACATGTATAAGAAGACCACATGTACCCCATAAATAGTATAATCATTATGTGTCAATAAAACATTTAAAAAAGGATTCTGAGGTATAGCAGAACACCTTTTTAATGGAAAAAGACAAAAAAAAAAAGAAAAAGAGAGACAATAATTTCTGCTTATTTAACCTATAATCCAGTGGTAAAAGGCTGTCAGCAATAACTCGGGAGGTCGAGGCTGAAATAAGCTGTGATCACACCATTGCACTCCACTCCAGTCTGGGCAACAGAGAAAAACTCTGTCTCAAAAAAAAAGAATCAGTCAATAAACGAAATGAATGAATAAAAATGGAGCCAGAGGGCTGTGAGTGCTATGAAAAAAAGGCAGGAAAAAAATGGGAGATTTGATGGGAAGTTTGCAATTTTAGATAGCTGGGCTCTACTACTTTTCTGTTGCCCTCAAAGATTACTAATTAGTGGCTTAAACCAAAAATTCAATATCTAATATTTCTTAGAGTAATAAGTTGGATACAAGTCTCACTTGGCCAAAATTAAAGTGTTGCCAGAGCTTTATTCCTTTCTGAGAGCTCTAGGAGAGAATCTATTTTCTTCCCTTTTCCATCTACTATAGGCCACCTCCATTGCTTGGCACATGACCCCTTCCTCCATCTTCAAAGCCAAAAAAGGTACATGTGGTTCTTCTCACACTGCCGTCTCTCTGGTTCTCCCTCTTTCACTCAATATAGACAGAAAAATTGTCCACTTTTAAAGGCTTATATGATTAAAGTATTGCCTATCTAGATAATACAAGACAATCTTCCCGCCTCAGAGTCAGAAAACTAAATCACATCTGCAAAGTCCCCTTTTCCATTTAAAGTAACATATATTTGCAGATTATGGAGGTTAGAATATTCTTTATCCTACTTACCACAATGGTCAAGGAATGTCTCACCAAAAAATGACCTTTAAGTGATGACATAGAGGAGTTGAGGGGAAAACCTTGCCAATGTCTAGGAGAAATATCTCACAGGACAACATTAAAAGGCAAAGACTGAAGGAGGAGATATTTGTATATTTGAAGAACAGAGGTGACCAGAACAACTGGAGTGACTTAAGCTACAGTAGGAGCGGTGGTACCAAAAGCAACAGAGCCTAAAAGGGGAAGAGGCTGATAGAACACTGTAAAAATGTTAGTTTTACTGTCATTAGATGAAGAGCCTTTAGAAGATTTGAGTAGGATGCTTTTATAATGTAACTTTCAAGTTAATAAGAGCACACTGATTATAGTGTTTAGAACAGAATAAAAGAGGACTGGAATAGAAACTTGGAGACCACTCAAACGGCTATTATGACTTGGACCAGAATAATAGCATTAGAGATTACAGTAGATGTTCTCATTACAGATATGTATTTTAAAATAGATGCAACATATTGTACTGATAGGTAGGAGGTAGGGTGAGAACAATACAGTTAGAGATGACTCCAAGTTTTTGACTTAGGTCACTATAAGGCCATTTATGGAAATGGGGAAAACTTGCCTCCAATTTTCTATGTCTTGCACTTACCTTAATATCTCAACATTTTAAATGCAGTTTACCACCACGTCATTCTTGAAATGTTTTCTAGGTTTCCATGATACCTTCCTCTTGTAGGGGTGAATAGGGAAAGTTTACCCTTTATCCTCTGAAGTTTTGCTGAAAATGAATTTACAATAGTTACATTCATAAGAGAAAAAGTCACACATTTATTAATGTGCATGTGAACATGAAAATCCCTCAAATATGAGACTCAAAGGACCTGATAATTGAGGCTTAAATATTCTCTTATTAAGGGAGAGGAAACTGAGAGGGCTATAGGAAATTTTAGGTGGATAATAATAAATACTTTTTAGGGAAAATGAATGAACCTAGGCAGCAGACATTATCTTGTAAATGATTCTTTTTAGAAAACAGAATGTGTCCAACAAGTTAGGTGAGGGCCCAAACTGCACTGTGAACAAAAGTTGTCTTTTTATGTAGGTAAAGTCTCCTAGGTAATCTCTCTCGAAGCTTCCTTCAGAAGAATAGGCAGGAAATCTACCTGGGTACTGTGATTTTTAGTCTCTTTTTTTCTAGGCTGATCTTTGCTGGTTATTTGATGAGATTCCTAGGGAGGGACCTTAAGACAATTGCATTTCTCTTGGAAAGAAGTCTTCTTAGTCAGATAAGAAAATTCCAAAGATAGTCCTTCCTTGCACGTGGGGGTGGGGTGTGTGGGAAGAAACAAGAGAAGATTAGGAAGTCCTTGGTTCTGAAGCAGCTTCTAAGACCCTCCAATTTCTTCTAACTCAAAGTACTCAGCATGCCAAAGAACCAAACTTGGGAGTATTGTCATCTGCACACCAAAACTCTTCTGGTGTACTTTCTTTGTCTTTTTAAAGTCCTGGCACCTTGTTTGTTCAGTTAAATATTTGAGTACCCAGGCTCTGTCACTAAGTTCCAGTCTGTTTTACAAATCCCCAAGCACCAGGTGATTCTGAAACTGACTTTGCAAAAATTATGACAGTGAGAGAAGTCTAGAATGCCTGACTCAGTTTTGCTTCTATCCTCTCAGCCTGGCTGACCTTGCTCATTCCTGGGTGTAGAGCAAGCTAACCATGGGAAGAATTTAGTTTGTACTTTAACTTACCAGCAAAGATGATAATAGTCCCTCCCTAAAACTGATCTCCTCCTTGTTTGGAAATGGAAATGACCTTTATAAGACGAATAAAAGGCCACAAAATTAGGGTTATGGGAGTGGCCTGAATACTCCTCAGAAGTAGGCGTAGTTAAACAATAACCAGCCATTGTTTCCTAGTTTGCTTTTCTATAATCCCCTGCTGCTTGGGAGTCATAGAGCCAGAGGCCACAAGATTTTTGACTTCCCTAATTGTGTCTGTAGATAAGATCACTATTGCAGCACCTAAGATTGGTCTTTTGAGATGTTTTTCAGATTTTTGCATTGTTACCCACTGACTCCACCCAGACTCATGACTCATGACTCCATCAGTCCTGTGGCCCCTGCCCTAAGCACACGAGGACCATTTTCCACACCTGAATGATGTCATTCTCAACCAATTATCAGCACCTATTCCCTAGCTCCCTGTCCACCAAATTATTCATAAAAACCCTAGTCTCTGAGTCCTTAAGTGAGCTGATTTGAGTAATAAACTCCCTTTCTCCTTCTTGGCTAGCGGTGCATTATTAAACTATTTCTCTACTGCAATGCTGCTGTCTCAGTGAATTTGTTTTGTCTGTGCAGTGGGAAAGAAAGGGATCACAATTTAATCTACATAGCAGATATTCCAGAATTTATCATATTATCTGAATTTTAACCTTACTTACATTAGCACACATGATGTGAAATTGGCCCAATTATCCAATAGAGCTGATATTTATAATTTTTTAAAATAAACATAGAAATTGACCCTCCTGGTCTTAAAGCATGAAACTTACATTTGTCTTATCTGAGTCCTTCCTTAGAAAACCAACCCTCAGGTCTGTTGGATAGTATCAAAGAAGTTAAACTCCCCAGGTCACAACATTCAGATAATGAAAAGCCAGATCTCTCATCCCTTATGATTTTCTTTCCATATCCTGATTCCTGTTTACCTACAAGTAATTATATTCAATCCCTGCTATATAAACTCCCAATTCTAGTTGGTCAGGTAGATGGATTTGAGATTGATCTGCTGTCCTCCTCAGCTGCAGCACCCAAAAAAAGCCTTCTTCTCTGATAATACTCATTGTCTCAGTGATTGGCTTTCTGTGTTGTGAACAACAGGACCTCTACCAAATTCCTGCCATTTTGGAAACAGATTTTGGTTCCCTAACTAGGAATATGTTGCTTGTGGCATGGCTGCTGCAGACTTGAAGTTTCAGAAGCCTTCCTAAGCAGTTGCCAGGCCCTTTCATTGGCTGAAGTTGTGTTGTGGTTTCTCTCTGATCTCTCCACTTCCAGCCCCAACTGTGTTCCTGATTGCCTAGGAAGAACATCCCTTGAAATTTGTCATCTGTATCGGACAAGTGAGTCTCACTTTTCTACAAGTGAGTACCAGACAGTGGAATCTGCACCACTCGATTTGGGAAATTCTGAGAAAGTTTCTCTTCACAGGTTGAGCAAGCCAAGCCAACTGGGAGAGGACAAATCACCCTGACTGTTTCAGTTTGGACGTTCTTGGGGCTGGTTAGTTACTGCAGCAGTTGGATTGTGTTTTTATGATTGTGTATCAATATAGTCAAGGAAATCAGAATTAATGAACTGATAATCTTTTGTAATACTGTTTGGCCCCATATTCTTTGGGATCCAGGGAAGTTTTGCCTCTTTCTGGATCCATTTTGTGGTTGAAAGGGAAAATTGGATGGAGTTCTATGTATCCAAGCTTTTATGGTGCAGTTTTAAACAGGGTTGGGATTGGTTAGTATGTGATGTTCTTCTGTGGTGCTGTTTGGCCCCAGTACTCTCTGGAGTCTGGGGAGGTTTTTGCCTTTAAAAATTATACTGCCATGGAAACTGCTTTACCTGAAATTTTGGTTCACAGCCTTCAGTAGATTACCTATTGTGGGAAACAACGTTTAGCCATTTGAACGTGTTTATAGACTGGTGAGTTTGTATTGCTATCTCATGACTACAGTTTCAAGGTAAAAGCTATTGAATCCTTGCATATATACATGCTTGGATGTGTTTATGTGTATGTACATTTATTATGTCATATGTTATGTCTACCACTTATAAATGAAAGAGCACTCATATATTAAGTAAATATATCCAAGCATTTTTTAACTCACGTGACTTAAGTAAATCATTAATAAACAAGCTATCTTTAAAATTATTGGTAAGATATAAATAAAATGTCTTTGAAATTGTCAGCACATATTTCCGTCTGAGTTTTACGTATGTCTCTGCTAGATATTTTGAGGTGTCAGAGTTTGGCACAGAAGGTGGTTAAACTATAAACCCAGACAAAACAAAATGATCTTCATTTGTGTGACCCTTTTAACTAATTAAGGCTAATTTAATATTGTTGGTTTAATGAAAAATAGCTGAATTGTCTGAATTCTTTGTGAAAATACCCATGAAGTAACTTCAAGGTCCTTACTTACGTGAACATCTAGTATTCACATGTTATAAAATGGTTAACAAGAAAATAATGATGAGCTTTTTCTAACATCTCAGTTCTCAAAAGTAATCTAGATAAAACTGTTAAAAATGAGAAAAGTGAATGCAATGCAAATTGGTACAATACCATTTAAAATCTTAAAATTATTTTTGATGCTTCTAGATTGTCTGAGTCATTTCCAAGTGAGAAAGGGTTGCAATATGGGAAAACATATTTTTGAAAATTATGGAGTCTTCTCATCTATAAAATGCTAATATCTGGTAGTTCAGGATTTCTTGCTTCCTAGATTTTCACTAAAATTAAGAATTTGTGATGAAGTTGCTAAGAATAAGAATTCGAGTTAATGTATAATTCAGTATATAAAACATACCAAACACATGTGTTTTTATCAAGAAAAAGAATCATTTTGTCTAGTTCAAAAGTTATCCAAAGATTAACTCAGATTATGGACTTGGAAAGCTTATTTAGAAAGTAAAGTAGAAAGCAACCAATAAGTAGGGGAGAGATATAAGGAAAGTTATGAAGATGAAGATATATATTTTTGGTAAAAGATGGAAGTAAAAAATGGGGTTGGTTTCCTGTTTATTTGGTTTGGCTTCTAATTTTCATTCATTTGCTATTTGGTCTCCTTTGGGTTTTACTTATATATACATATATAAAACTATTGTTGTTGGCAGTTTCTAATGAAAACCTTCCATATATATATTTTGATAAAAGAAGTTTATAAAGAAAAAAGAATAATTTTCTATGGAAAATGATCTTGTATGATAAATTTAAAATAACTATTTAAAACAAAAAGAAAATTTAGGACAAAACAGAAAGTTTAAGCATGTTATAGTTGGTATGTGTAAGTCATATGCAGTATTTTTTTTATTTGTTTCTCTGTATCTTCATCCATATACAGAGAAAACAGGAAGTTGAAAAAGCTTGTATAGTAAAATATTCTGTAAAACCTGATAGGAAATTTGAAAAATTTGGCCAGTTGACACTGATCATAGTTAAAGCTCTTAATCTTGATAAAGGTAAAATAAGAAATATTGTAAGGAAATACATTGGCAGTTTGACAATTCTTTTTTAATATAATTAAGCATGAAGCCAAATTTAGCATGAAGCCAAATTTCACAAAAATGCCTGCATTGCTTTGTTTCATACTATATTTGCTATTCTGCAAAGGTGGTACTAGCACTACTGTACTTACTCATCATGTGCCTGAAGTGAATTTGTTAGTTGTACACATGTATAATGGCTTTAGTAAACCTAAAGGCATTAATTTGTATGCCAGAAACAAAATATCTATCACATGTTCTTTTTAAGGCTCTGGTTACCACTGTAGCATCCAATCAGAACTAATACCTGATAGTTCAGGATTTCTTGCTTCCTAGATTTTCACTAAAATTAAGAATTTAGTGAAGTTGCTAAGAATAAGAATTCTAGTTAATGTATAATTCTGTATATAAAACATACCAAAAAATGTGTTTTGATTGAGAAAAAGAATCATTTTGTCTAGTTCAAAAGTTATCCAAAGATTAACTCAGATTATGGACTTGGAAAGGTTATTTAGGAAGTAAGGTAGAAAGGAACCAATAAGTAGGGGAGAGATATGTAAAGAAAATTATGGATATGAAGATATATAGTTTTGGTAAAAAAAAATGAGGGTAAAAAGTGGGATTGGTTTCCTGTTTATTTGGTTTGGCTTCTAATTTTCATTCATTTGCTATTTGGTCTACTTTGGATTTTACTTATACATATATAAAACTATTGATGTTGGCAGTTTCTAATGAAAACCTTCTACCTTTTCAGGGAATGTCATTTTGTTTCTTATGCATTTTCAACAATTCATCATTTGCTCTATTAATATAAAGTTTCTAAGCCACCTTTCTCAAGCCTCCAAAAATTGCTAGAGCACATCAGCCATTCAATATTCGATCGGTTTTGCTTACTTCTGATGATCTACAGAGCTATCAGAGCTTTAAGCTTCCCGGAGGGAAAAAAAAGACTCATTTTTATAAGTTCTGAACAGAACTAATCAATTCTTTATTTTGTTATTTGGAAAAGTAGGTGAGAGTAGAAATCTTTAAATGGTGTTTATTACCAATGTAGTTCAATTCAATCAATAATTTGATTTGGTTTCAGATCTTTTCCTTTAGTTAATGAGGAAAAACTGTGATGTGAGTAGGAAATTTTAATGTGTGGGAAAGACTGACTTTCTAAGAAAATTAGATTGACTGGGATTTCTCTCAAGCTACTTTCTTTCTGTTTACCATTATTAAAATCAAGGGGCATTCACTTGGATAAAGAAGCTAGGTCATGTATAAAACAACTAGGAGATATATTAACCAGTCTCTCTGAGTTTGCTTCTAACAGGCTTCAGTTCCCTATAGACATGCCTCATCACGCTTCGAAACTAAGGGACCAGGTCTTTCTGAAGACCTGGAAATTCAAACAAATTGAAAACCAGCTGCAACCACAATGGGTCAGGCCTTTTGAAGTACATAACCACCATTAATCTGTCAAGTTAGCTGATGGTAAGCCATGGATTTACAAAACTTAGATAAAATCAGTCCCTGTGGGATTGGTTTTATGAACCGTCGGATGACTTTATGTTAATATTCAAAGCCCGTCCAAATACCCTACGGAATATGTGGTTTTCAGGATAATTCTCTTGGATTCTCTAGGATATTCATTCCATATCCTTTGATATTTTAAAA
Organism: Symphalangus syndactylus; assembly: GCF_028878055.3. Taxonomy (NCBI): domain Eukaryota; kingdom Metazoa; phylum Chordata; class Mammalia; order Primates; family Hylobatidae; genus Symphalangus; species Symphalangus syndactylus. The sequence continues at coordinate 33,117,770 of NC_072437.2, read as the reverse complement.
TTTTGATTATGTTATTAATCAACCTAGTCAACATGAGTTAAAATGCTGTTCTAAAGTCATTAATAAAAGTACTAAGGCTGTGGTGCTTCAACAAGCCAGATGCTGACCAGGTACTCATGAGTACTTCCAATAACAGAGGTAATATTTTCATTCCTCGTGATTATCTCACAATGCCACTCCTCAGCATGAAGCAATCAAAGAGATCTTTAACCTAATTCCCTGGAACTGATAAATAGAAAGGGGGGACTTAAAACAGGCCCAATTGTCCCATAAAACTGATGTTTACAGTATTTTAAAATAAACGTAGAAATTGACTCTCCTGGTCCTAAAGCTTAAAACTTACATTTGTCTTACCTGAGCTTCTTCCTCAGAAAACCAACCCCCAGGCCTTCCAGATAGTATCAGTGAGCTGAAACTCCCCAGATCACTATATTCAGACAGTGAAAAACAAGACCCATATCTTTCATGATTTGCTTACCCCTCCCTAACTCCTGTTTACCTGCATGTAGTTACATTCCTTTCCTTCTATATAAACTCACTATTAGAGTTGATCAGGGGGACTGATTTGAAACTGGTCTTTCATCTCTTTTGCTGTAGCACACAAATAAAGCCTTCTTCTCTGGAAATACTCATTGTCTCAGTGATTGGCTTTTTGTGAGGTGAGCAGCAGGACCTAGACAGAGCCCCTTGCATTTTGGTAACAATTGCTTGATATTTCTACTTTGATATGTAAGAGACACCTCAAAATTCCTGTGTCCTAAGGAAAATCTAAACTGCAACATCTTTGAATTCTTCAGCCTTCTCCGTTCAATTAGTGCTTTCACTAGTCAGTTGTTCGGGGTTGAAAACTGTGAGTTAACTTCCTAACAAGTCTCACTTCTTCTCAACTCCCCTACAATTTCCTCTTCTCGTTTCATGTAGAGTAATAACTTTATAGCACAAATCAGTACATGTTGCATGCTTAAAATGCATCAAGAAATTTTGACTGCAATTGAAATAGGAATCCTTTTCTATGACATGTATGACCCTGTATTACCTGGACCTTACCTCTTTCTCTGCTTTTATATAGCAATACTGTTATTTAATTCCCAACCCACTCAGAATGACTTTAAAAAATGGTCCTCAAAGATGCCAAAGTTTTCTCTACTTTACTTTTGAGCCATTGCACTGGCAATTAATTCTGCTCAGGATGATTTTCTGTAGAGATTCCTATTGCTAGGCCTTTTCAAGTGAGCTAAATTGGCTTCCAACCAACCTCTCTAGATAAAGCACACTTCTTCCCCATTACTCACTATTCATCTCATTGACTTTTTAATTTTTTTCCATAGAACTGATCATTCTCTGAAGTCACCTTTTTTATTTATGGTATATTTGACTTCATGTAAGATTTAATATCCAAAATGCAGGTATTGTTGCATAGCTCTAGGGTAAGATATTTCCAAGTTATTTATATGTGATTTGTGTGTCATGGCAGTGTGGACTGTGGGTTACTTCCTTAATTGGAGTGTCTGTCTTATACTCCATTATAATACTAAGGCCTTGGGCTGTGCTGGCACATGGTAGATCAGATGTTCATTAATAGAAATGAATGAATAAGAGGGTTTCTAAAGATATATTGATCTTGTTACTTAAGTACAGTGTAGTATAATGAGAGTATTGTGTTCTTTAGGTTGAAAGCATGTAAAATTCTAATTTGACCTAAATGTTCATTGATTTATAACATTCATCTAAAGACTCAAAAGATTTACTTGTTGTGACTTACCTGTTACCAGTAATATCTCTATTGTAAAATAATTGTGACTAATAGGCTTCCTTAAATAATTATTGAGGAAAAAGAAAGAATTGGCTACACATATCTTTTAATAAACTGAGTAGTTATGAAAGGCAATCAAATAATGCTTAATTAATTTAATCAGCAGGAAACAGTAAGTCACATGTAGACTATGTCTTATTTTTCATTCCGTAGAAAACAAACATTATAATGCTTGGCTTTGATAAAGAAGCTTAGGAGCCTTCATCTTCTGCTGGGCATTCCAAAGACATTATTTAGTACTCCTATCCTCCATGGATAATTAGAGGACCATCAAATACTCTGTGTTACATGATGCAGTTGTAAGGCAACTTGTACAGCAACCTGAGCCTCAACTCTTTTATATACCACCCTATTCCTTCAGGTGAAATCTTCCACATCCCCATGGTGTGTAGGCTGTTGGGTTTGTTTTATTTTTTTTTGTCTTTTTTTTTTTTTTCCTGACCAGGGCTTGTGCTTCCCCACCCTATGCTGAGAACTGATTCTTATAAATCTGGAGGCTAGCATATAAAATCAGCAGATATTGAAAAGAACATCATCATCTTTTAACACAGATGCTATAGACCAGGTCATTTCATGAGGCCTCCTGACCAGCAGAGTTCAGGAAAATTTAAGTTTTCAATATTTTCAATCCCTTTATCCCAAATTTTGCCAGTTTTTTCTCACAGTCCCATTCTTTCCTTATAAAGGTCAAGACATACCAAGACTGTGTGTTGAGTCTTCACTTCAGTGTTTCCAAACTTGTAACCATGTCTTCGGCCTGATTTTCAGCCTAATCTTTCTAGTGGTTACAGTAGTTAAAAATTGCCTTTAATACTACAAAGGAATGCTTGAGATATTTATAGCATGCTTAAGGTCGAAGAAAAATCTGTCCTGAGCACGCTCGCTCTCTCTCAGTCTCTGTGTGTGTGTGTGTGTATGTGTGTGTGTGTGTGTTTTGTTCAAGGTCTCCAAATTTGTCAAAACAGACACCCCATATGACATTTCTTATAATTATCATTCCTCTATACAAAACAAGTTTAGTCACCTTCTAACTTCTTACATTGCATCTGAACTTCTTCCTGATTAAGCACTGCTGAAAGCCTTAGTAAATATGATACCAGCGAATTCTGGGGATTATTACTCACCCTAATTACCCACAGAAATATATCTCTATTGACTTCAGATCAATGGTAAGCACAAGGCTAAAATCTCATTCTGGGGATTTATTTATAGGACCACTGATGTAACCAATTATCACAGATTCTTTTGAAAATCTACCCACAAGTATAGCATATGTATATGTATGATTATATATATATATAAGGGGTGAGAGGTGGTAGAAGGATTGCTGCATTACCAGGACAACAAGACTGAGGGAATAAATATGAGGAATGTGGGAAGGAAGGAGAGGAAGAAATATATGTTAGTGAATAACCATCCATCAATTCACAAGGAATACAGGGCTTACTGAGTTGCAAAGGCATCCCTTAACAGGATGTTTGGAGTCACTACGTCTGGAATTGTCCATTTAGGTATTAGAGAAAGTGAATCAAGCTGTTTATCTGGCTAACTCCTTTATGTCACCTGTATTTTATTGTTACAGTTTGCCTCAATGGGTTGAACACCCCCACATTTTTGACCTGTATTAATTTGCCCTGTCTAGCGTTCACTGGAAAAGTCAGGGTCTGCATGGTTCCAACTGAGCTGGACCTGGGTGCTGAAGCTGATGAGCTGCCAACGTAACAGGTACAATGGTGACCATGATAAAAGTCAGCGTTTGTTCTTAAGAGAGCTTGAAACAACCCTCTGGGGACTAGGGAGGTAGTAAGGTTGGTAAGGGAAGAAGTATATCCTGGATATTCATTCTATTAATATTATATTACAACTTTATTTTTTAAATATATATTTTTTAATTTTAATCTATTTTTTATATTGTACAAATATATGATCTGTGTTTATAGAAGTATACCAATGACATACACAATAACACAATATTCCAGTTACAAAATATTTATTTTTCCTTTTCCTCTGAACCATTATTAATATTACTTTTTTCCAAAAAAAAAAAAAAAAAAAAAAATGGGCTGGTTGTGGTGGCTCATGCTTGTAATCACAGCACTTGGAGGGGCCAAACTGGGTCTATGTCTTGACCTCAGGAGTTCAAAACCAGCCTGGGCAACTTGGCAAAACCCTGTCTCTACAAAAAAAATAACAAATTAGCCAGGTGTGTTGGCACGTACCTGTAGTTCCGGCTACTGGGCAGGCTGAGGTGGGAGAATCCCTTGAGCCTAGGAGACAGAGGTTGCGGTGAGCTAAGATCATGTCGCTGCACTCCAGTCTTAGTGACAAAGCCAGAGCCAGAGCCAGACCCTGTCCAAAAATAAAAACAAAACAAAACAAAATGATGTTTTGTGTAGATTTGACCTGCATTAGCATAGTGGACTTGAGATGTTTTTGTACTTTATGGAATGCATTTAATAGAATTCTCCGAGATCAGATCAGATGATTGTTCTAATATGGTCACATTTACAGGAGTAGCTGACATTTCTTGAACCGTGCTTCCAACTTCATAATTCAGAGATTATTGTAGCCCTGCTCAAAAGTCTCATTCAGTTGTTGGGTGTATCCATCAAATATGACCTCTCATATAGTCTTCCTTCACCCTTAATTATATCTAGTGCACAGATTTCCAGTTCACAATGCTTATTTCCCTTGAAGTTAAGTGCACCCTGACTCTGAACATGGAGCTGTCAGTGAAAAAGCTGCATCTCTGCCAAGAGTGCAAGCTGCAGCTGGCCTACTTGTCCAAGTTGCAACGGAGCCCTCATTTAGCTAAACCATACTGAGTTTCAACCAGAAGTGGTTAAAATGTTTCACCATATGTCTACATTTTGCCATTTAAGAGTATTTTCTTTTTCCTTATCTCATATATTACATTATAAAAGAAGTCCTAAAACTTAGGTCAACAAACTTTTGGCTCTGACCTAAGTCAAGAAACCGGCCCTGAAAACACTCCCAAGATGAGTATCATATTATTCGCTCCCCTGAAGACATTTTCTGTTTCTTTTTTTTTTTTTTGAGACAGAGTCTCACTCTGTCGCCCAGGCTGGAGTGCAGTGGCGTGATCTCAGCTCACTGCAAGCTCCGTCTCCGAGGTTCATGCCATTCTCCTGCCTCAGCCTCCCGAGTAGCTGAGACTACAGGCGCCCGCCACTGCGCCTGGCTAGTTTTTTGTATTATTTTAGTAAAGACAGGGTTTCACCATGTTAGCCAGGATGGTCTCGATCTCCTGACCTCGTGATCTACCTGCCTTGGCCTCCCAAAGTGCTGGGATTACAGGCGTGAGCCACTGCGACCGGCCCCCTGAAGACATTTTCAAACTCCCCCTTTTTAAAGAAACACAGCATTTAAAACAACATTTGAAAATTTACTACTTATGGGATGAATCTGCATTCCATCATTTATATGCTCAGATATGATTGATTCACATTGAGGCACAATGTGTGTCCCTGCTGCCGACAATTTCTCAAACATGTTTATAGAATAATTTTTGCATTCTACTTCTGCTGGCAGAACTTTGTATTCCAGTTGTATCACAACAGATTGACAACAACTTTAAGGGAAGATCAATTCTGTTAGACAGGTATAGAGGCAAGCAATTGGTAACACACATCCTTAAAGTAAAAATGTCAGGATTATAGTGCTTTCTTATATAAGCACTGTAATATATTATGTAATATTATATTTTCTTATATAAAATTATTTAAGATAGCTTTGATTTAAAATACAAAGTTTGCTTTGCTTTAATTTTTTTGTCTTTAAGATATTTTATTAAGAAAAACATTTTAAATGTATATAACAGTAGGTAGAAAAATTAAAAAAACAACAACAAAAAACGCAGGCATAAATCACTTGACTTAAGAAGCTCTCAACCCTACGGACAATCTTGTTTTACATATATACTCAACCACTTCTTCTCCATCCGCATTACATTCCTAAAAATTTAGTAAGCACCACTAAAAGATAAAGTTTTATTTAAAAATTATAAACACAATATCATTAGCACACTTTAAAAAATTAATTAAAATGTCTTATCAAATATCAACTTAATGTTCAAATGCATAAGTGTAAAGTTTGATCAAGTGAATGTACAATGATTTGTAACTCATTTTTAATTTATAAAAAAATGTATTTGCTTCACTCTGTTTTAGTAGTCATTATTTTTAACTTAAATCCAAACGACATAACTCCACTGCACACTAAAATGTTCCGTAATATATTTACTCACACCTAAATACGTTTGAATGCTGGAAATTTACATTATTACATTATTCTCTCACATGTCAATGAAAGAGTGATATATTATTAAATTACAACTTTTATTTATATGAAATGCTAAGAATATGGGATATTGATTTTTTGGATAATTTTATTTGCATAAAATCATATGCAAATTCTAATTTTACATGTTGGGAATTGAACTTCATGTAATGAGTAGTAAAATTTAGAGAGATAAATATATGTTGTATAAGCACATTTGATTAAACTTTTAAATATGATATTCTATACTATTGGTAGATAATATGCACTAATAGCCAGATGTCAATTCTAATAGTTCATTCTTGAATAGAAAGTAATAGTACCTTTCAGAAATGAAAATTAGTTAAGAAAAGCACTTTGTGTATGCATGTCACACATGCACACAATTTATTTAATTTTTCTGAGGATCTTCTCTGGCTTTTTAAAAAATTGAGTTTGTATTTTACAGCTGCTTTTGCATGACTTGTCAGAACTGCCATCCAAAGTAAGTAGAGAAAATAAAGAAACATGAAGAATGACCATGCGTTGCTTAATCACTAGCCACGTCTATATTAAAAATTGACAATAAGATGCTATCAAATTTAATATTCTCTGTTTTATAAAGAGGTCCCTTTTTTATCTTGATATCTTCCAATAAAGTACTTCTTGTGTTACTGAGAAATATATTTTAAGTCATTCAACCAGTGTTTTTCACCTGCCTAATCTATGACTGAACCAAGTTACATGTATTGGATTGCTGGGCGTGGTGGTGCATGCCTGTAATTCCAGCTACTATTCCAGAGGTCAAGGCATGAAAATCGCTTGAACCTCAGAGGCAGAGTTTGCAGTGAGCCAAGATCGCACCATGGCACTCCAGCCTGGGCGAAGGAGCCAGACTCTCTCTCAAAAAAAAAGAAGGTGGGGCTGGGCGCAGTGGCTCAATCCCAGCATTTGGGAGGCTGAGGTGGGCGGATCACGAGGTCAGGAGATCGAGACCATCCTGGCTAACATGGTGAAACCCCATCTCTACTAAAAATACAAAAAATTAGCTGGGCGAGGTGGTGGGCGCTTGTAGTACCAGCTACTTGGGAGGCTGAGGCAGGATAATGGCGTGAACCCAGAAGGTGGAGCTTGCAGTGAGCCAAGATCACACCACTGCACTCCAGCCTGGGTGACAGAGCGAGACTCCGTCTCAAAAAAAAAAAAAAAAAGAAGGTGGGGGGAATCCTTAGGCTGGTGCAAAAGTGATTGTAGTATTTGCCATTGCTTTTAATGGAAAAACTGCAATTACTTTTGCACCAACCTTATATATGTTATTAAATTCAGTTGTGGGAATACAAAGTTTGTATTTGATGAAATCTAAGGGATAAGCCAACTCCAACACACACACACACACACACACACACACACACACAGAGCTGGTTTCTCAGTCTCTGAATAGTGGTACAGTATCGAAAAGTGATAACTTCTGTGTAGCAACTCTTCATCACCATTTTTTTAATGGATAGATATTTTACATGCACAGGCATACACAATATAGAAACTATTTGTGGATCAGTATTTTATAAATAACTTGTAATAAATATAAGTGTGATTTGTAGTAACTCATGATAAATTTATTTTTTACTAGTTTTAAATATATCTCAGTTAAATACATGTTTATACCACCCATAATAATAAGCTGTATTAGTACTTAGAATCCAGGAATCATTTCCTTTTTATGAAAACTTGGAATTCCAATTTTTTAGAAACTTTAATAACATTCTCATTAGTGTTAAATTTAGTAGCCTGTAATTCACTTTTGATAGACCTTGTACTTAAACCAATGAATCTTAGTTTTTTTCTTTAATTGTTGTCAGTCAAAACCTCATTAATCATCCCTTGTAGATAAAATTTGCATAATACTCCTGTCAGATTTTTATATTAATTAAAGAATCTGTTATGCAGTTCACATGCTGAAGATGGGGTAGAGTTTACCAATTCATGTACTGAGGTGAGGATACGAAAGAGCAGGCAGCTCTGCTATAAAGATTACTTTGGAATGGATCTTGATAAAAGGTAAAAGGCAGTTTAAAATGATGAATGATTATCATTGAAAATATGCATGGCAGATATGATAAAACAAAGGTCCAAATACTGTTCTTTCATTATAGAATCAAAGAATATGATACAAATTAATAATTAACTATTTTAGGGTTTAAAATGTTGTCAGATTATAAATATTAATCTGAAAATAATGAAAAAATGGTTTTAAGTAATGCATATGCTAGTAGAAAAGACACTGTACAACAAGCAAATTAACTTCCACATGCACACAAGAACTATAATTTCACTGAAATAGTAAATTTTGAAAGTATCAGAGTGTTACATTAGCTCCTAAACATGGCTAATTTATACTCTGAGAGTATAACTCACGGTGCTGAAATTCAGGCCCATCTTATACATAAATAGTCATCACCAGGGCGATTAAATGATGTATTTTCTTTTCTTTTCTGAAAATGCATATGCAGCTATAAAGACGTCCTATTTACCAGTGTGAATACCTTTCAGATATACTTCAAAGCAGAGACAAATTTATAAAAGCAAAGCTTATAGTTGCTACACGGGGCAGGAATTTCACTAGCACAAACTCAAACCAGAGCCTCTCATTTTTATTCCTTACCATGTGCCAAGCAACATTCTAATATCCATCATTTAATCTTTACAACAATGCTATGAAGTCAATAATATTAGTGTTCCCAGTTTAGAGAGAAAGCAACTAAGAAATAGAGATGTTAAGTAATTCTCCCCACAATGATGATTTGCACCTATGTAATCTGAGTGCAGAGAAGATGCTATTAATATCTATGATTAGCTGCTTTCCCAAAATAACAGACGTTTTAATTGAAAGAGGACCTGATGCTCAACAACCATAGTAACTTTAACTATTTACAAAGAGAAATAACATTTCCTCCAAATACCTTCATACTACTAAAATTTTAGAGATGAGGCAAAATGATGTACAGATTTTAATAGCACACAAAAGAGTTATGTGTACTAATTTTGGGATAAAATCAATAGTGAAAATGTGAGAATTCATATAGTAATCTTATTGAATATTACAAGAATATTGTCTGAGATTAGCCATGAGTTTATAGAGCTGTATTTAATGCAAAGTTTGTTTTTACCTTTTATTTTAAGATCAGGGGTATATGTGCAGGCTTGTTACATAGATAGACTTGTGTAATGGGGGTTTGCTGTACAGATTATTTAATCAGGTAGTAAGCTCAGTACAGGTTGGTTACTTTTTCTGATCTTCTCCCTCCTCCCACCCCCTACCCTCCAATAGGCCCCAGTGTGTGTTGTTCCCCTCTATGTATCCATGTGTTCTCATCATTTAGCTCCCTTTTATAAGTGAGAACATGCAGTATTTGGTTTTCTCTTTCTGCCTTAGTTTGCTAAGGCTAATGGCCTCCAGCTCCATCCACGTACCTGCAAAGGATGCGATCTCATTCTTTTCTAAGCTGCATAGTACTCCATGGTGTATATATTCCATATACACACATTTTCTTTATCCAGTCTATGATTGATGGGTGTTTGGATAGATTCCACTGTCTTTGCTATTGCGAATAGTGCTGAAGTGAACATACACATGCATGTGTCTTTATAGTAGAACAATTTATATTCCTTTGGGTATACACCCACTAACGGGATTGCTCGGACGAATGATACTTCTTTCTTTAGGCCTTTAAGAAATTGCCAGGGCCAGGCGCGGTGGCTCACGCCTGTAATCCCAGCACTTTGGGAGGCCGAGGCAGATAGATCACGAGGTCAGGAGATCGAGACTACGGTGAAACCCCGTCTCTACTAAAAATACAAAAAAACTTAGCCGGGAGCGGTGGCGGGTGCCTGTAGTCCCAGCTACTCAGGAGGCCGAGGCAGGTGAATGGCATGAACCTGGGAGGCGGAGCTTGCAGTGAGCCGAGATTGAGCCACTGTACTCCAGCCTGGGCGACAGAGCGAGACTCTGTCTCAAAAAAAAAAAGAAGAAAAGAAAAGAAATTGCCATAGTATCTTCCACAACGGTTGACCCAATTTATACTCCCACTAGCAGGTGTATAAGTGTTCCTTTTTCTCCACTACCACACCAGCATCTGCTATTTTTTGGCTGTTTAATAATAGCCATTCTGACTGGTGTTAGATGGTGTCTCATTGTGGTTTAGATTTGAATTTCTCTAAAGCCATAATGTTAAGCTTTTTTTCAAGTGATGTTGGGGTCATGTATATCTTCTTTTGAAAAACGTCTATTCATGTCTTTTGAAAACTTTTTTTTTCTTTAAGATGGAGTTTCACTCTTGTCACCCAGGCTGGAGTGCAATGGCGTGATCTTGGCTCACTGCAGCCTCCGCCTCCCAGGTTCAAGTGATTCTCCTGCCTCAGCCTCCCAAGTAGCTGGGATTACAAGCATGCACCATCACACCTGGCTAATTTTTTTTTGTATTTTTAGTAGAGACGCGGTTTCTTCATGTTGATCAGGCTGGTCTTGAACACCTGACCTCAGGTGATCCACCTGCCTTGGCCTCCCAAAGTGCTAAGATTACAGGCATGGGCCACCGCCTGTATTTTTTTGGAGGCATGGCTTGCAAAAACTTTTCTTCCATTCTGTAGGTCATCTTTTTACTTTGTTGGTAATTTCTTTTGCTGTACAGAAACTCTTTAGTTTAATTAGATTCAATTTGTCAGTTTTTGCTCTTCTTGCTATTGCTTTTGGCATCTTTGTCATGAAATCTTTGACCATGACTATGTCCTCAATGGTATTGCCTGGGTTGTCTTCCGAGGTTTTTATAGTTTTGGGTTTTACATTTAAGTCTTTAATCCATCTTGAGTTAATTTTTGTATATGGTGTAAGGAAGGGGTCCAGTTTTAATCTTCTTCATATGGCTAGACAGTTATCCCAGCACCATTTACTGAATAGGGAATCCTTTCCCCATTGCTTGTCTTTGTCAGCTTTGTTGAAGAAAAGGTAAAAGGCAGTTTAAAATCATGAATGATTATCATTGAAAACATGCATGGCAGATATGATAAAACAAAGGTCCAAATACTGTTCTTTCATTATAGAATCAAAGAACATGATACAAATTAATAATTAACTATTTTAGGGTTTAAAATATTGTCAAAATATAAATATTAACCTGAAAATAATGAAAAACTGGTTTTAAGTATCTAATGCATATGCTAGTAGAAAAGACACTGTCATAGGTGTGCAGTCTTATTTCTAGGTTCTCTATTCTGTTCCATTGTTCTATGTTTCTATTCTTGTACCAGTGCCATACTATTTGAGTTACTGTTTTGTTACTGTAACCCTGTATTTTACTTTGAAGTGGGGTAGCATGATGCCTCTAGCTTTGTTCTTTTTGTGTAGGATTGCCCTGGCTATTTGGGCTCTTTTCATGTTCCATATGAATTTGAAAATAGTTTTTCCTAGCTCTATGAGGAATCTCAATGGCAGTATAATAGGAATAGCACTGAATCTATAAATTGCTTTGGGCAATCTGGCCATCTTCAAGATATTGATTCTTCCTATCCATGACCATGGAATATTTTTCAATTTGTTTGTGTCGTCTTTGATTTCTTTGAGTGAGTAGTGGTTGTAGTTCTCGTTGTAGAGCTTTTTCACCTCCCTAGTTAGCTGTATTCCTAGATATCTTATTCTTTTGTGGGCAATTGTGAATGGGAGTCCATTCCTGATTTGGTTCTCAGCTTGACTGTTGTTTGTTTCTAGGAACACTGGTGATTTCTGAACGTTGACTTTGTATCCTGATACTTTGCTGAAGTTCTTTATCTGCTTAAGGAGCATTTGGTAAGACTATGGGGTTTTATAGATATAGAACAATGTTGTCTACAAATGGATAGTTTTACTTCCTCTCTTCCTATTTGGATGTTCTTTATTTCCTTCACTTGCCTGATTGCCGTGGCCAGGACTTCCAATACTATGCTGGATAGGAGTGGTGAGAGAGGGCATCATTGTCTTGTGCCAGTTTTCAAGGGGAATTCTCCCTGCTATTGCCCATTCAGTATGATGTTGGCTGTGGGTTTGTCAAAGATGGCTGTTATTATTGTCGGGTATGTTCTTTCAATAACTGGTTTATTAATAGCTTTTAGCACAAATAGATGCTGAATTTTATCAAAAGTCTTTTCTGCATCTGTTGAGATAATCATGTGCTTTTTGTCTTTAGTTCTGTTTACCTGATAAATCACATTTATTAATTTGCGTATATTGAACAAACGTTGCATCCCAGGGATAAAGCCTACTTGATAGTAGTGGATAAGCTTTTTGATGTGCTGCTAGATTTGGTTTGCCAGTATTTTATTGAGGATTTTTGCATTGATGATCATCTATGATATTAGTCTGAAGTTTTCTTTTTTTGTTGTATCTCTGTCAGGTTTTGTTATCAGGATGAGGCTGGCTTCATACAATAGAATGAGTTAAAGAGGAGTGCCTCATCCTCAATTTTTTTGAATAGTTTCAGAGATGGTATCAGCTCTTTTTTGTTCATCTGATAGAATTCAGCTGTAAATTCATCTGGTCCTGGGCTTTTTTTTGTTGTTGTTATTGTTGTTTGTTTGTTGGCTATTTATTACTGCCTCAATTTCAGAGCTCATTATTCATCTGTTTAGGGATTCAATTTCTTTCTGGCCTGTGTCCAGCAATTTATCCATTTTTTTTCTAGATTTTCTAGCTTATGTGCATAGAGGTGTTCATAATATTCTCTGATGGTTGTATTTTTGTGGAGTTAGTGTTAATATTCCCCTTGTCATTTTTGATTCTGTTTATTTGAATTTTCTCTCTTTTCTTCTTTATTAGTCTAACTAGTGGCTTATCTATTTGATAGATAAGGTTTGGGCTGTGTCCCCACTCAAATGTCATCTTGAATTGTAATCCCCACATGTCATGAGAGGGACCCAGTAGGAGGTAAGTGAATCATGGGGGCAGTTTCCCCCATGCTGCTCTCGTGATAGTGAGTGACTTGTCACAAAATCTGATGGTTTTATAAGCGTCTAGCATTTCCCCTGCTGATACTCACTCTCTCTCCAGCTGCCCTGTGAAAAGGTGCCTTTCGCCATGATCATAAGTGTCCTGAGGTCTCCTCAGCCATGTGGAACTGTGAGTCAATTAAACCTATTTTGTTTAGAAATTCCTGTCTCTCAGGTATTTCTTCATAACAGTGTGAGAACAAACTAATACAGTAAATTGGTACTGACGTAGTGGGGTGCTGATATAAAGATACCCAAAAATGTGGAAGCAACTTTGGAACTAGGTAACAGGCAGAGGTTGGAACATTTTGGAGGGCTCGGAAGAAGACAGAAAGATGTGGGAAAGTTTAGAACTTCCTAGAGATTTGTTGAATGGCTTTGACCAAAATGCTGATAGTGAGATGAGGAACTTGTTGGGAAATGGAACAGAATTGACTACTGCTATGCTTTAACAAAGAGATTGGTGTCATTTTGTCCCTGCCCTAGAGATATGTGGAATTTTGAACTTGAGAAAAATGATGTATGGTATCTGGAGGAAGAAATTTCTATGCAGCAAAGCACTCAAGACATGACAGAGCATGAAAGTTTAGAAAATTTGCAGCCTGACAATGCAGTTGAATAGAAAAATTCATTGTCTGGGAAGAAATTCAAGCCAGCTGCAGAAATTTGCATAAGTAATGAGAAGTCAAATGCTAATTGCCAAGGCAATGGGGAAAATGTTTCCAAGGCATGTTAGAGACATTCATGGCAGCCCCTTCCATCAGAGGCATGGAGGCCTAGGAGGAAAATACAGTTTCTTGGGCTCAGTCTAGCGTCTGCCTGCTATGTGCAGCCTTGGGACCTGGTGCTCTGTTTCTCAACTGCTCTAGCTGTGGCTAAAAGGGGGCATGGTACAGCTCAGGCCATTGCTTCAGAGGATGCAAGCCCAAAGCCTTGGCAGTTTTCACATGGCGTTGGTCCTACAGGTGCACAGAAAACAAGAATTGAGGTTTAAGAACCTCCACTTAGATTCAGAGGATATATGGAAGTTCCTCGATGTCCAGGCAGAAGCCTTCTGCAGTGATGTTGTCCTCATGGAAAACCTCTGCTAGGGCAGTGCAGAAGGAAAATCTGGGTTAGAGCCCCCACACAGAATCCCCACTGGGACACTGCCTAGTGGAGCTGTGAGAAGAGGGCCACCATCCTCCAGACCCCAGAATGGTAGATCCACTGACAGCTTGCACCATGTGCCTGGAAAACCCGCAGACACTCAATGACAGTTATGAAAGCAGCTAGGAAGGGGCCAGTACTCTTCAATGCCACAGGGATGGAATTGCCCAAAGCCATAGGAGCTCACCTCTTGTATCAGCATGACTTGGATGTGAGACATAGAGAAGATTATTTCAGAACTTTAAGGTTTAATAACTGCCCTATTGGATTTCAGACTTGCATGGGGCCTTGTAGTCCATTTCTTTTGACCAGTTTCTCACTTGGAATAGATGTATTTACCCAATGCCTGTATTCCCATTGTATCTAGGAAGTAAGTAACTTGGTTTTCATTTTACATGCCCATAGGCAGAAGGGACTTGCCTTTGGATTTGGACTTTGGTTTAATGCTGTAATGAGTTAAGACTTTGGGGGACCATTGGGAAGGCATGATTGTGTTTTGAAATATAAGGACATGAGATTTGGGAGGGGCCAGGCATGGAATGATATGGTTTGCCTGTCTCCCCACCCAAATCTCATCTTGGATTTTAATCCCGGTAATCCCCATGTATCATGGGAGGTAGCCAGTGGGAGGTAATTGAATCATGGGGACAGTTTCCCCCATGCTGTTCTTGTGATAATGAGTGAGTTCTCATGAGATATGATGGCTTTATAAATATCTGACATTTCCCCTGCTAGCACTCATTCTCTCTCCTGCCACCCTGTGAAGAGGTACCTTCCACCATGACTGTAAGTTTCCCAAGGTTTCCTCTGCCATGCAGAACTGAGTCAATAAAAAATGCATTTTTTATACATTTCAGTAAATATATGTGCCCAAGTTCAAAACAAAACAAAAACACAAAAAATTCGGGTGTAATGTAACATAAGCTATGCTATAGAATACGTGAAAAAAATTATGTTTATTGTATTTCATCTCAGGATGGTGACTGTTAGGGACTGAATATTGTGTTTTGCCAGAATTCATATGCTGAAGTTATAACATTCAGTGTGTCTATATTTAGAGTAAGGACATAATTATGATTAAATGAGGTCACAAGAGTGGGGCCCTGATTGGATAAGACTAGTGTATTAGGCAATTTGTGTTCTTATTGAAGAATACCGGAGACTGGGTAATTTATAAAGAAAAGAGGTTTAATTGGCTTACAGTTCCACAGACTGTACAGAAAGCATGGTGCCAGCATCTGTTTCTGGTGAGGACCTCAGGAAGCTTAGAATGATGGCAAAAGGTGAACGAGGAGTTGTATCACATGGTGAGAGCAGGAGCAAGAAATAAGGGGAGGTGCACGTTCTTTTAAACAATCAAATCTTATATGAACTCAAAGCAAGAACTCACGTATCACCAAGGGTATTGTGCTAAGCCATTCATGAGGGATTCATCTCTATGATCCAATGACCTTCCACCAGGCCAGACTTCCAACACTGGGAATCACATCTCAACATGAGGCATGGAGAGGACAAACATCCAAACTATGTTATTTAACCCTTGCCCTTCGAATCTCAAGTCCTTCTCAAGTTTCAAAATACAATCATTTCTTCCCATAGTCTTCCAAAGTCCTAACTCATTTCAGCATCAACTAAATCAAAAGTCCAAAGTCTTATCTGCAACTCAAGGCTAAGTTTCTTCCTCCTATGAGCCTGAAAAATCAAAACAAGTCATATAATTTCAAGATACAATGGTGGTACAGGCATTGGGTAAACATTCCCTCTCCGAAAGGGAGAAATTGGACTTAAGAAAGTGGCTGCAGGCCCTACACAAATCTGAAATCCAGCAGGGCAGTCCTTAAATTTTAAAGCTACAAAATAATCTCCTTTGACTCCACATCCCAAATCTGTGGCACACCAGTGGAAAGGGTGCGTTCCTGAGGCCTTGGGTAGCTCCCCTTCTCTGGCATTGCAGAGTACAGCCCCCATGGCTGCTCTTACAGGTTGGAGTTGAGTACCTGTGGCTTTTCTAGACAAGGATGCAAGCTGCTCGTGGCTCTACCATTCTGGAATCTGAAGGACTTCCCTCAGCTCCACTAGGAAGTACACTGGTGGGGACTCTGTCTGGGGGCTTGAACCCCACATTTCCCCTTCACCCTGTCCTAATAGAGGTTCTGTGTGAGGGTTCTGCCCCTGTGGCAGGCTTCTGTCTGGGAACCCAGGGTGCTTATACATTCTCTGAAACCTAGGAGAAGCTTCCAAGCGTCCTTCATGCTTGCATGCTGTGTGCCTGCAGACTTAATAAAATGCGGAAGCTGCCAAGGCTTATGGCTTGTACCTTCCGGAATGTTGGTCCACACTGTACCTGGGGACCTTTGAGCCACTGCTAGAGCTACAGCAGCTGGGATGATGGGAACAGTTTCCTGAGGCTGTGCAGGGCAATGGGGTCATGGGCCTGGTCCCTGAAGCTTTTTTTTTTTTTTCCTTTTAAGCCTCTAGACCTGTCATAAGAGGTGCTGCCTTGAATATCCCAGAAATGCCTTTGAGGCCTTTTTCTCATTGTCTTGGATGTTAGCAAGTTGCTCTCTTTTAGTCATGCTACTCTCTCTAGCAAGTGGCTGCCCTGCATCCCGCTTGTATTTCTCTCCTGAAAAATGCCTATTCCTTTTCTATCAAATGGCCAGGCTGCACATTTTCCAAGTTTTTATGCTTTGCTTCTCTGTTATATACAAGTTCTAACATGTTTTGCCCCCATCTATGATTGTAGGTTGTTAGAAGCAGCTGCAGTGCTTCTTGAATGCTTTGCTGGTTTGAATTTTTTTCCACCAAATAAGTCATCATTTTTAAGTTCAGACTTACAGATTCCTAGGATGTGGACACAATGCAGCCGTACTCTTTGTAAGGGTGTAACATGGGTGACCTTTACTCCAATTCCCTGTAACTTCCTTTTTTCCATCTGAGACCTCATCAGCCTAGCCATCACTGGCCATATTTTATCAGCATTTTGGTCCCAATCATCTTAGCAGTCTCTAAGAAGTTCTAAACTTTTTCTCATCTTCCTGTCTTCTGAGTCCTCCAAACTCTTCCAACCTCTGCCCATTACCCACTTCCAAAGCTGCTTTCACATGTTCAGGTAACTTTTTTAGCAATGTTTCACTTCTAGTACCAATTTTTTGTGTTAGGCTATTTGTGTTGCTATAAAGAAATACCTGAGACTGGGTAATTTATAAAGAAATAGAAGCTTCATTGGTCCACAGTTCTGCAGGCTCACAGGAAGTATGGGCCCATGGTTCTGCAGGCTATACAGAAGTATTTGATTCTGGCGAAGGCCTCAGGAAGCTTACAGTTATGGTAGAAAGGGGAGCTGGTATACCACACAGTGAGAATGAGAGTAAAAGAGAGAGTGGGGAAATACCATGCTCTTTTAACAAGCAAATATTGCATGAAATCAGAGTGAGAACTCACTTGTCACCAAGGGGATGGTGCTAAGCCATTCATGAGGGATCTGCCTTCATGATCCAATCACCTCCCACCAGACCCCACTTCCAACACTAGGAATCACAACTCATAAGATTTGGAAGGAAAAAATATCCACACTATATCAATTAATATCCATAGAGAACAGAGATCAGAAAATTTTCTCTTAATCTACATATGTAAATTCGGCCAAGCCATGTGAGGATATAGTAAGAATGTGATTGTCTGTGAGCCATAAAGAGGGCTTTAAACAGAAATCATCCCTGCCAGACCTTGATCTGGAAGTTCTAGACTTCAAAGCTATGGGAAAATAAATATCTGTTGTTTAATCCACACAGTCTGTGATATTTTGTTATCACAGCCTAAGCAGATTAATATAATAAATTTTAGCTAATTTTAATTTTTAAATATATTTTTGATATCTCTTGTAATTTTAAAAATAACTAATCATATATAGAATATTTTGTGACTTCTGGCCAGGTGTGGTGGCTCACGCCTGTAATCCCAGCACTTTGGGAGGCTGAGGCATGTAGACCACTTCAGGTCAGGAGTTCAAGACCAGCCTGGCCAACTTGGGGAAATCATGTCTCTACTATAAATACAAAAAAATTAGCTGGGCATGGTGATGCACATCTGTAATCCCAGCTTCTTGGGGGCTGAGGTGCGAGAATCACTTGAACCCAGGAGGCAGAGGTTGCATTGAGCCGAGATCGCACCACTGTACTACAGCCTGGGTGAGAGAGCGAGACTCCATCTCATAAAAAAAAAAAGGAACATTTTGTGACTTGTTTCTTTACATGACTTATAATTATTACTCTTTGAAATAAGTAAATCCCTCTTAAACACTGAATTTTGTGCCTTACACATAATGCCATGCTCATGTACTAGTTAGACACATTACATCAAAGTATATTTTTCAACATTAACATTTTTTATCAACAGTATTAGTGTTTAATGTTTAATTGCCTACATTTCTGCATATAGCAGTTAAAAATATCTCATTTCATAAATATAGATATGGAAGAAATTGTATTTTTTATAAGTGAGTCTGAATTTTACTTAGAATCTTTCTTCCCCCAGTCTGTGAAACTGAGTCTCAATAAATAAATTTTAGTGTTTCTCATCATCTCATTCTGGGATAGGACAGAATAATCTACGAAGCCCTTAAGGAAAATCAAGTAATATGTTTGTTTTGTTTTTAAACAGGGGAGAATCTTTGTCCTTGTTCGTCACTTAATCAAATTTGTGAGAAATCTTTATTTTAGAGTGCAGTATACCTTCCTCACTAAAAGTTTTTTCCAGACTGTTTAGCCCATCTCTCATTGATATGTAGGAAATAGTTGCTCTCATCTGGGGACGTGTCTGCCATCTCAAATCTCCTGCTTCTGCTATTTCTGAGTCATGAGGAGTGCACAGCTTTGCTGCTCCCCAAATTCTACCCAGAAGTGCAGAATGGTCCTATTCTGATATACATTTTCCCAAAACTTTTTGTTTCATGTTTTTTGGATTTATATTTCCCCCTACTCCTTTCTGCATGCTGTAGGCATTACCCTGGGAGCAAGTGGAGGTGGGAAGGATGAATGGAAGAAATTTAGCTCTCTTTATCAGTAGCTTACAACAATTTCCCAACAAGATATTACTTTTATTTCCTCATAGTCTGTGATATTCTCAGTTTTTTATGTCTGGTATAAACATTATTTATTTTCACTTCAGTATGCTGGCTTTGATATTGAAAAAAGAAATGTTTGTTTTTCCAAACTCTTTTCAGTAAAAAGTCAAGGATAAGCAGTTTTGTATTCTATCATGCTATTCATTCACGTTATATTGAGAGAGAAAAAAGATATGAGCAAACTGAACATGGAAGAGGAAATGAAAAGGATGTTCAAAAGAAAATAACCAGTTAATATTGTAAATATTATCCTGCTGAAAATCAGCACTTTGCTACCAGCCAGCAAAGTAATCTGAAGAGAATAGAGATTAAATTTGTTCAGGGGAATTATAGTGATAGCGAAACAAAAGGTGATACCAAGGGAAATTATTATATTTAAAAAATTATCTAGAAAATTAATTTCAAATACAAAGCAAATAAAATATCTTTGATAATATATTTTAAATCAAGGAGATGAATGCATGTTCAGAATTAGATAGGGCTTTTGGCCAATGTTTTCAACTTTCTGTCTCAAATTTGGAAATATGGTTCAATTCTGATTTTACATCTTTTTTTTTTGCCCCTTTCCCAACTTGTTCTGGAAATAAACAAATGTTCCTAGCTTAATATATAGACTCTTCCTGGAGGAAGGGAAGAGGTTGTGTGGCACAAAGCTAGAAGAAAGAGAAAATGTGTGACAAGAGAAAGAAAGATTTGACATTTATACCAATGTGTGAAATTACAGGAAATAAAAAATATAGTAGTTGCATCATTTCAAATGATATCTCCGCTTCAACTTATTTGCAAGAATATTTTTAAATGCTCATTTTATAGCTTTCAAAGTGAAGCCATTTTTATCTTTCATATTGAAAAATCATAGCGTGCAGTTTTGGTGTTCAGTTCTTTGTTTTCTGCTAATGTGATGTATCTGAGTTTGTGACTGCTGTGGTAATACACACAATGAAATGGCTAGAGAGGAATATGTAAAAAATTTCTGACACAAAGTTCAGATACGGCCTCCAAACACCCTGTTATCTACTACAAATGTGCAGAAGTTACCTTAGCCCTTCCTGGTTATAGGGGTCTGATATGGTTTGGCTGTGTCCTCACCCAAATCTCATCTTGAATTGTAGCTCCCATAATTCCCACATGTTGTGGGAGGGAGCCAGTGGGAGATAATTAAATTATGGGGGCTGTTGCCCCAGTACTGTTCTCACGGTAGGGAATGAAAAAGTCTCACAAGATCTGATGGTTTTAGAAGGGGAAACCCCTTTCACTTGGATCTCAATCTCTCTCCTGTCTGCTGCCGTGTAAGTTGTGCCTTTCACCTTTTGCCATGATTGTGAGGCCTCCCCAGCCTTGTGGAACTGTGAGTTCATTAAACCTCTTTTTCTTTATAAATTATCCCATTTCATGTATGTCTTTATCAGCAGCGTAAAAACAGACTAATGCAGTAAATTGGTACCAGGAATGGAGCTCTACTAAAAAGTCACCTGAAAATGTGGAAGCGACTTTGGAACTGGGTTACAGACAGAAGCTGAAACAGTTTGGAGGGCTCAGAAGAAGACAGGAAAATATGGAACGGTTTGGAACTTCCTAGAAACTTGTTGAATGGCTTTGAACAAGATGCTGATAATGACAAGGGCAATGAAATCCAGGCTGAAGTAGTTTCAGATGGAGGTGAGGAACTTGTTGGGAACTGGAGCAAAGGTGACGCTTTTTTATGTTTTAATAAAGAAAGTGGCAGCATTTTTGCCCCTGCCATAGAGGTTAGTGAAACTTTGAACTTGAGAGAGACGATTTAGAATATCTGGCAGAAGTAGTTTCCAAGCAGCAAAGCATTCAGGAGGTGACTTGGGTGCTGTTAAAGGCATTGTTTTAAAAGGGAAATAGAGCCTAATACTTTGTAAAATTTGCAGCCTGACAATGCAATAGAAAAGAAAATCCCATTTTCTGAGGAGAAATTCAAGTCAGCTGCAGAAATCTGCATAAGTAATGAGGAGCCCAATGTTAATCACCAAGACAATGTGGAAAATGTCTCCAGGGCATGTCAGAGACCTTTGCAACAGCCCCTCCCATCAGAGACCCAGAGGCCTAGGAGAAAAAAAAAAAAAACAGTTTCCTGGGCCGGTCCCAGGGTCCCTCTGCTGTGTGTAGTCTAGTGACTTGGTGCCCTGCATCCCAGCCACTCCAGTCACGACTTAAAAGGGCCAAGGTGGCCAGGAGCGGTGGCTCACGCCTGTAATCTCAGCACTTTGGGAGGCCGAGGCGGGTGGATCATGAGGGCCTGAGATCGAGACCATCCTGGTTAACACGGTGAAATCCCATCTCTACTAAAAAGACAAAAAAATTAGCCGCGTGTGGTGGCGGGTGTAGTAGTCCCAGCTACTCGGGAGGGAGGCTGAGGCAGAAGAATAGCATGAACCCGGGAGGTGGAGCTTGCAGTGAGCAGAGATCACACCACTGCACTCCAGCCTGGGCGACAGAGCGAGGCTGCATCTTAAAAAGAAAAAAAGAAAAAGAAAAAGAAAGAAAAAAGAAAGGGCCAAGGTAAGCTCTGGTCATAGCTTCAGAAGGTTCAAGTCCCAAGCCTTGGCAACTTCTTCGTGTTGTTGAGGCTGTGGGTGCACAGAGGCTCTCCACTGGAGCACTGCCTAGTGGAGCTGTGAGAAGAGGGCCACTGTCCTCTAGACTCCAGAATGGTAGATCCACCAATAGTTTGCAGACACTCAAACCCAGCCCTTGAAAGCATCTGGGAGGGAGACTGTACCCTGCAAGCCACAGGGGCAGAGCTGCCCAAGATCATGGAAATCTACCTCTTGCATCAGCATGACCTGGATGTGAGACCTGGGCTCCAAGGACATAATTTTGGAGCTTTAAGATTTAACTGCCCCACTGGATTTCGGACTTGCATGGGGCCTATAGCCCCTTGATTTAGGCCATTTTCTCCCATTTATAATGGCTGTATTTACCCAATGCCTGTATCTCCATTGTATCCAGGGAGTAACTAACTTGCTTTTGATTTTACAGGCTCATAGGTGGACGAGACTTCCCTTGTCTCAGATGAGAATTTGGACTGTGGACTCTTGAGTTAATGCTGAAATGATTTAAGACTTTGGGGGACTGTTGGGAAGACATGATTGATTTTGAAATGTGAGGACATGATATTTGAGAATGGCCAGGAGCAGAATAATATGGTTTGACTCTGTCCCCACCCAAATCTCATTTTGAATTATAGCTCCTATAATTCCCATGTGTTGTAGGAGAAACCCACTGGAAGATAATTGAATCATGGGGCAGTTTCCTTCACACTGTTTTGTGGTAGTGAATAGATCTCACAAGATCTGATTGTTTTATAAGGGGAAAACCCTTTCACTTGGATCTCATTATCTCTCTTGTCTGCCACCATGTAAGACATGGCTTTAGCCTTCTGCCATGATTATGAGACTTCCCCAGCCACATGGAACTACTTTTTCTTTATAAATTACCCAGTCTGGGGGATTTCTTTATCAGCTACATAAAAACAGACTAATACAAGTTCCAAGTGAGCTTAGTAGCATAACTTTTTTTAGCCAAAAACTGTAAGAAATGCAGAGATAATTTGAGAAAGCATAAATAAAAGTTATAATGGGAAACATAAATAGAATCTTCTTCAGATTTATCAATTGTAGTGTATCATAAATCAAAAACATAATAAAAAGTAAAAACAGAAAATAGTACAATAGAGCTTTAAATCTTTCAAATCCAGAACATATGTTTTTGTTTTTGTAATGTATACAAAAATTATCAAATAGTTAACCACAAAAAATCTTAAAACTTGTAATAAGTATTCATACAGTCTTTTTTCATCTTTAATGAGGTAATGAGGAGTCCTAAATGACCAGGTGTTATTCATAGCTTTGAGTTTATTGAAATTCTTACAACTCTGTTTATTAAATGTGCACTCATATTCCTAATTCAAAATCAGGATCTCAAATTTGCAGAGCCAGAAGTTGTGAGGATTTAAGCAAAAATTCTACAGGTGAGTCACAGGGACTTACAAAGCAGGGGCAATATTACTCCTGAAGTCACAAATTCTAGTAGTTTGGGACACAGCACTGTATTCTAGTTCATATACTGCATCTTAGAGGAAAACATCCAAACACACAGGGTCTTGTTTCCAGTCTGGCAAATTAACTCAGATTTTATAAGGCATTCTACCATTTTACTAGGTTGGCTACTTCTAAATAGAGAGATATCTACCACAACCAATAAGTCTCAAGATTGTACATTCATATCTTATTTGCTAGGGTGCTAAAATCATCTGAAACTTCTTCCCACTTCCATCTGGTGGTTGTTGGTGGCTTTCAACTGGGCTGTCAACTTTTCTCTACTTGGACTTCTCTATGTTTCTCTCCCTGTAAGCTAATTTGGGCTTTCTTATAGCACCGTTGTTGGGTTCCAAGAGTGTATGTCCTGAGAAAAAGTAAGGACAGCAAAAGCTGTAATAATTTTTAGTACTGTGCTTTAGACAATGTTACTTCTATTGCAGTGTACACATTACAAATTAGAAACTAAGGTGACCCTATATTTGAGGAGAAAGAAAGTACACTCAAATATAGGTTGGAGAATTGACCCAAATATGTGCAGACCTTTTTGTTGACCTCTGGCCACATGAGGTTTACATTATTTGCATATAAAAAAATATATCCCACTTTCTAAAACCCATTTTCAAAGAATCATATATGAAACAGTAAATATTTTTAGTACTGTGTATACAATCTCTGTCCAAATTACTTAGCTCTGCCATTATAGCTTGAAAGTAGCCCCAGACAATGTGTAAATGAATGCATATGGCTGTGTTTCAGTAATACCTCATTTACAAACATGTGGGTCAGAATTGCCCTGCTGCCCACAGTTTGCTGACCTCTGATCTACTGCAACAAGTTCAGATTATTCTCTCCTATTCAAGTTTCTCAAATAAAAAGGACTTCAGAGGAAAAGTTAAATTCAGTATGTAAATATCATTGGCAAAGATCACAGAAAAATAAAAATTAATGCCTCAAAAATATTCAGTTAGACAAAATATTCATTAATTATTAGTCGGCATGCATCATACTTTTCATTGAAGTGCTTCTTCAAGGTTCAAGGTCTGCATGTGAGAATCTGGCCCATATATCAGTATCAGTAGAGTTCCTCAGAAATGTTTCCTTTGGTAAAAGGACTTGTAGATTTCAGGATGTAGGGAAATGCCTGGATGTCCAGGCATAAGTTTGCTGCAGGGGTGGGGCACTCATGGAGAACCTCTGCTAGGGCAGTACAAGAGGGAAATGTGGAGTCACATTTGTGCTG
Source organism: Symphalangus syndactylus (assembly GCF_028878055.3). Classification (NCBI taxonomy): domain Eukaryota; kingdom Metazoa; phylum Chordata; class Mammalia; order Primates; family Hylobatidae; genus Symphalangus; species Symphalangus syndactylus. The sequence goes on along the minus strand of NC_072437.2, from coordinate 33,093,081 downwards.
CTCACAGTTTGCTGACTTCTGATCTACTGCAGCAAGTTCATTCCTGAGGTTCAAGGTCTGCACATGAGAATCTGGCCCATGTATCAATAGAGTTCCTCAGAAATGTTTTCTTTGGTAAAACATTGTACATTTAGTTTATCTCAATTAAAGAATAAAGAACGAACAAGACAAGGTATCCCTCCCAACCCAAATACAATGGTGGAACAGAAATTGAATAATCACTATAGCCACTCCCACTCAAAAGTGGGAGAGGAATGGCAGACATCTAGAAGATACAAACATTCATAGCACAATTGTGCAGAGATGGCCGGTGAAATCATTTTATGAGCCTGCTGTTGGCCTTTAGAAGTCTGAAGGTCCAAAGATCCCCTTTAATTTTGCACTGTTTCTGTTTCTTCTAGTTCAAGCTTAAATAGCTCTATAAAACATTTTTGTGGGTCTTATGAATTAATTGGTTATTCACTCCATTAGACAAAAGACACATTAAAAATCTCCAACATAAGACTTTCTCTGCCTTGAATTTCCTGTAAGAGTGATTAGGACACTTTTCTTAATATTTTCAGATGCACTTCAGTGAAAAGTATGAGGGATGCTGACTAATAATTAATGAATATTTTGTCTAACTGAATATTTTTGAGGCATTAATTTGGATTTTTCTGTGGTCTTTGCCAAGGATATTATATTTACATACTGAATTTAACTTTTCCTCTGAAGTCCCTTTTTATTTGAGAAACTTGAATAGGAGAGAATAAAAAATAATTTAAATTTTAAACCCAGAAAGCTGTATCTTATTAATATTATTTTAATTTTTGCTTAAATTCTTAAAAATATTTATTAAATTTTAACCTCATGTATCTCCTCCTTAATTTTACTATAGGCAGTCAGATGAAACAAGGTGGCATCTCCAACACTCTACCAAGAAATGCGTGAAACATTGAGCATGCTCTTAGATTACTATGGTGCATTTTTCATAGTCTGTAAACCAATGTTGGCATGTCATTATTAACTCAAGGTTATACTGATTTACAACTGAATATTGATGTTAGAAGTCCCTCTATATTTTTATGAAATGTTTATGTGTGTAATCTTTGTTCCTCATTAATGAAAATCTGGTTAGATGCATAGGTGCAAAGTACAGACTGAATATTCTAGAGACTTTTTAGACAGTTTTGGTAACGTGATTAAATTCATAGGGTTGGCACTCAAGAATAGTTCTTAGAAGTATTCTTATAGAGAAGAGACCTGTATCTATCTTCTCTTACTCTTGCTGTTTGAAATGCCAAGTGTAACTGCTGAATCTTCAGCTATAATCTTGTACTAAGAGGTAAATCTGGGAATAGAAACTAAAGAAAATACAAGACTATGATTGAGAGTAACTAATCTGTCTCACCTTCAAGTGGATTAAAAATCTTGGATTCATGATTCCTGTACTTGTTTGACAATTTGTAAAAAATAGCCTTCTATCATTTTTACAATAGTGCTTTTTGAGTATTTTTGTAATACACACTCAAGCCTAGACTTGCTCATTCTTAACTTTAAATTAAGTATAACCAGGCCATTATGTGAGCTCAATAAGTGAAGACAAACTTGCACTAGTACAGCACAGATATCCACCACCCCCCAGCTTTGTGTTTAAGATCAAGTTAATAATTCTAAATCTGTGATAATTATTCCATCCTTTTCTTTCTTACTTCTAGTACACTATTTACTGTTCTACTTTCAGGATTCTCTCACTCCAAAAACACTGTGGTGATGGTAAATTTTGTGTGTCAAGTATACTGGGCCAAGGGATAACCAGATCACTGATAAAACCGTGTTTTTAGTTGTGTCTATGAAGGTGTTTCTGGGGTCGATTAGGATTTGAGTCAGTAGAATGAATAAAGAAGATTTGCTCTCACCTATTAGGGTGTGCCTTATTGATATGGTTTGGCTGTGTCCCCACCCAAATCTCATCTTGAATTATAGTTCCCATAATCCCCAAGTGTCATGGGAGGGACCTGGTGGGAAGTAATTAAATCATGCATGTGGTTACCCTCATGCTGTTCTCGTGATACTGAGTGAGTTCTCATGAGATCTGATGGTTTTATAAGGGGCTTATCCCCCACTTCACTCTATACTTCTCCTTCCCACTGCCACGTGAAGAAGGACATATTTGCTTCCACTTCCACCATAAATGTAAGTTTCCTGAGGCCTTCCCGGCAATTTGAAACTGTGAGTCAATTAAGCCTCTTTCCTTTGTATTACCCAGTCTCAGGCAGTTCTTTATAGCAGTGTGAGAATGAACTTATACACTCATCCAACCTATTGAGAGCCCCAAATAGAATAAAAAGGTGAAGAAGGGGTGAATTATATCTCTTTCTCTGAGATATCCAGCTTTTCCTTCCTCAGACATAGGAACTCCTTGTTCTCAGACCTTCAGACTGGGTCTGAGTTACACCATCAGCTTTTCTAGTTCTCCAGTTCATAAGAGGAATATTGTGGGATTTCTCAGCCTCCATAATCCTGTAAGAAATCTCCCATAATAAATCTCTTCTCTCCCTCTCTCTCTCCTTCTCCCTCTCCAGATAGATAGGTAAATAGATAGATTTAGATTTAAATATAGATACAGATATAGATAGAGGATCTTAAATCTCCTATTAGAGAATCCTAATACAACTTTACATTCTGGTTTTGAAATAACTTCTAATCTTCACAGAATTTTTTTTTACTGATGGAAATTACATGTGAGAATATATTAAACATAACATATAATTGTATGTATAATTACATCTGCACACATATATATGCATCCTATACATGTACACTTTGACAGTAAGCCACCTTTATAATGAAACTGTGCTTCAGTATCTATTGGGGATAATTTTATAATTTCCTTCTTTTGATGTTTTTAAATAATGGTGTTGGAAATCAAAATCAAAATTTTATTTAAATTATAAATTTATAAAACTCTAACTTTAAAAAACAAAATACTGTTTATTTTTTCAGGGCTATTTAACGAATTATGTGTTATCTTCTTTATCTTAAAAAAAATAAAGAGTAGCATATATAAATGAAAAAGTGACTGAGGCAGGTATCAATCGATTAGAGGCTTATTTTGCCAAGGTCGAGAACATGCCCAGGAGAAACACAAATCACAGTAGCATCTGTGACCTGCACATTTTCCAAAGAGGCTTTTGAGAACCTCAGTATTTAAAGGGGACAGAGTAAGCAGAAGGAGAAGAACAAAAAATGAGGGGAGGGTGAGCAATGAAGCAAGTGATTACATTCTCATGAGGCTCGAATTAGTGCTCAGTGAATCTACATTTTACATGTGAAAGAGCAGACAGTAGAGGAAAAATCAATGATGTATTCATCTCAGAGTGGGAAGAGGGATGAATTCTAATTTTGTCCTTGTCTTGCCTGTACCTGTGAAGATAAGCTGGTAATTGACACTGTCAAGAAAAGATTTAACAGAACTTGGTTTCAGGGCTAGTTTCAAGGGGGAGCATGCATTCTAAACAATTTGGGGCCCACAAGGAATTTTCTTGTCCAAAATTTGTGAGACAGGCCATCTGGGAAGACCTGTAGCCTTCTACCACTGTGGGAACATGGCTTATGTATGACGTTATGACATAAGCTTGTGAAATTACAGCTGTCTGAAAACAATAGGAAGGCAGTTTTGTGTGTCTCAGTTGCCAATTTTAACTCTCCATTTGAAATAGCAAGTTTGGGGTTCAAGATTCTGTTTTCTTTCACGGGTAATTGTGAATTCACCATCAATTATCTAGAAATAAAAGCCTTTTTACACACATTTCAAAATATTTTCTAGGGTTCATCTGATCTAAAATTCCTTGCTTGTGTGGCTGCTGACTCTATCAGTTGTACACATGACTTCATGCATTAACTCTTGCCTCCAGCGGATTCTGCTCCTGCCTCGGAGATTTGAGGTATGTGAAAGTAAGGAAATCACACACACATGGTCTGCTTCAGCAAGGTGGAGAACGATGTTAACAGGACACACATTCTCCTTTACTGGCCCACCAATCTCACTTTATTGGTTTGCTATTGAATTTATTGCTTATAAACCTTGGAGGATAAAAATACCATATAAAATATGTATTTTTATAGTTTTACACTTATTCTAATGGTTTCTATGTTCTGTGTGTCATTGAGTAGAAACCCATTCCTTATTTTCCCCTTACAATTCTTATTCATTCTTATGCTAAAGATACTAAAAATCACATCCAGCTTACTAATTTCCATCTCCATCACCATTCTAATAATTACATATTTTTCTTAATTTTTCTGCATTACATGTTTACTTTCATATTTAAAATGCTCGACATTTTCTGTGTTTTGTACTACTATTTTCTTTCTATTTAGAGTTTCATCTAGCTTTCTCTCAAAGCATTTGCCATGTTAAATATATGTCATTTCCAAGTGACTAAGACTTAAATTCCTCCTTTTAATCTCCCAACCAATGTTAATAAATTGTGCTTTAGTGATAAACTTATCTCTTCTCCATTTTAGGGAGTAATCACTCACTGATTCTAAGAATATCTGTAGCATTTTAGTTCAAATAAAATAACTGGTGTGTTCCAAAAGAAGCAGATAAGATAGGGAAAGGATAAATGTCTTAGGCTTTATCGTTTTCCAGTAATGGATAATGAAGATTGACTCAGAATATAATAGTTAGATCAGAACAGATTCTTCTTGACTTCCTAACTCTACCTGAAAGTTTTTGTATCTCTCAATGTGTATAACAGTATCTGCTGCTATTTACCTCACTGTGCACATTCTGCTCAAAAGCTACTTTTAATTAATGTTAACTAAAAAGGTAAGCTTATAGAATAAATTACTGTGGCCAAAACCCATTGCATCTAAGTTATTCCACCAGATCTTTATGTTTTCACAAGAAAATGACCAAAGTAATTAATTTGGAAGTACAAAATGTAATACTACTATTAGAACCAATTTGAAAACACATATTTTTAAATCTGTACAATTGTTTTTTAAGGAAGGGTTTTTTAAAAATATATTTTTCAATGATACACATCTGTTTCTATTAAAGGGATACTCCTGTGGCAGAGAGTTCAAAATCTAATTCTGACAGCTAAGCAAGCATAACTTACTCCAGAAAACAGCAAAGAAGCTCTCAGGCATTTTTAGCAAAATATTTATGCAAGCATTCTCTACCTAGAGTCCCGTTTATATGTATACAATGGTAGCAATATCTCAAAAATGAAAAAAAAAAGAATCTGGAGATTATAATGAAATTCAAAATCCCAAAGGATAGTTACCACTTTGTTCATTAGGAATAGATTCCCAATTATATCAGCTATCATTTAACCATATAGTTTCTATTTTCTAGTTTGAATTAGCATAAAATCTATTGATACTACTTTCATGCAAACGACAACACCAGGCAAAATCAGTATGAGAAAATTGCTTACAAATATTTTAGCTTCATCTCAGTTAAGAACAATTAAGTATCTCACTAAACTACGATTAGGTCAGATTATGAAAATATAAGATTATTTTCACTTTTGAAAATGATTCTAAAACCTAAACTTTTAATTTTTCCTAAGGTGTTGTGCATAAACCAAAGATACATCACTTAATTTGTATTATCTTCTCTAATAGAACTAATTAATACATTATGTAATGATGAGTAAACTCAGTTAAGTTTGTTTACTTAAGAAAAAAAACAATTTGATCCTACTGAAAAAACAGATAACAATGTGATTTACTCATAGATTCAACAAATATATAAATGAGATTTCCAAAAGCTAATTTGTAGCAGATTTGTAGATGAAGAAAACCTTGGACCTAAACTGACAATGCAAAGTCAAGTAGCAACAGCACCATGATACTTACCATAATCTTTTAACTTACATTATTATTTTTTATTCTTCCGTTATGTTTAAAATCAAAATGTAATTTTATAAGTTCAAACTAATTAATTGTCCCAACATTGTAACATGACAGTAATTTGCCAAAATGTGTTAATTTTGCAATTGATAAACTAATGAAATTTTAATGCCTTGGAATTTATGATTAAATTTTGATGAAATATATCAGAGTTGTCCATGATTGTAGAGAAAATAAGAATATAGACAGAGGAAACAAAAAGATTTAGTGTTACATTTTATTTTTATGTAGCTTATTTTGCAATGAATATGTGAAATGCTTTGTTACTTAACCTCTAAGCATGTGAATACTCTATGACTATTCATTTTGTAAAATTGCTTTTATGCCATTTTGGAATCTACCAAGCAAGTATGAGTATGTACATAAATATAAAAATGTGCATGTATCAGTGGAAAAATATTTTTCATTTGGGTTCTAAATACTAAGTTTGTGTTATATGTGTATGGGCACATGTGTATGTCTGTATAAGTATTCAGAAATACACATGTGCCCATACACCTATAACACAATTCGTATGTGAATTTATGCACTGAATTTTATTGGGACTAACTTCACAGTCATTTTTATACTTATTGTAAGTTTTTTGTAACAGCTTTATTGAGATATAATTCACAAACCACATAATGCAAGCCTTTAATATGTACAATTCAATGGTTTTTAACATTCACAGAAATGTACAACCATCAACACAGTAAATTTTAAAACAGTTTGGCAACTTAAAAAAAAACTCTGTACACTTTCTGCTCTCACCCTACTATTCCTCAATTCCTCCAGCCCTATGTGGTGACTAACCTGCATTTCATCTGTTGATATACGTTTGCCTATTGTGGTCATTTTATATAAATGGAAATGTATAACTTTTGTGATTGGCTTTTAACAATTATCACAGTGTTTTCAAGGTACATTGATCCTGTAGCACATATCAGTACTTGATTTTTTATGGTCAAATAATATTCCATTTATGGATACACAACATTTTGTTTATCCATTCATCTATTGATGGGTGTTTGTGGCTATCATGAATAATGTTGCTAAAAACATCCATGTACAAATTTTTTTGAGGACATGCATTTTCATTATTTCTGGATATACACCTACAAGTGAAAAAGTTGGTTCATATGTTAACTCAATGTTTAATGTGCTCAACCACTTGAGAAACTGCCAGACTTTTTTAAAGTGGCTGAATCACTTTACATTTCCAGCAGCAGTATATGAGAGTTTTAATTTATTCACATCCTGATCAATACTTTTTATTATCTGATTTCTCATTAACCCATCCTAGTGTGTGTGAAGTGATATCTCACAGTTTTTATTTTCATTTTCCCCTGACTGATGATACTGAGCATCTTTTTGTATGCTTATCAGTTAGTTGTATATATTCCTTGGAGAAATGTCTCTTAGGTCCTCTGCCCATTTCTCAATTGAATTATTTGTCTTTTTATTATTAAGTTGTATTTGTTCTTTATATATTCTAGATGCAAGTTTGTTATTAGATATGTAACACACAAACATTTCTTCCCATTCTGTGAATTATCTTTTCATTTTTTTGATTGTATCCTCTAAAAGAAAAGTATTTTTAATTTTTATAAAGTTTAACTTATCTATATTTTCTGTGTTGCTTGTGCTTTTGGTATCATATCTATGAATCCATTGCCCAGTTCAAGATAATAAATATATAGCTTCATACTTTCTTCTAAACATAATATTGTTTTTCTTCTTATATTTAAGGCATTGATCTGTTTTGGATATGCCTTGCACTAAAAGTCCAGCTTCATTGTTTTGCATGTGGCTATCCTGGTGCCCTTGCATTATTTGAGAAGATTATGCATTCCCTTTTAATCTTATTGATCCTTCTCAGAAATCAGTTGACCATGGAGACATATATATATATTTCAGAAATCTCAATTCTATTCCATTTATATATATATATATGTGTATATATATATATGTATGTATATATGTCTTCTCTTATGCCAGTACCATATTAACTTGATAACTATTGATTTGTAGTAAGTTTCAAATCAAGAAGTGTGTGTCCTCCACTTATATTCTTTTCTTCAATGTTGTTTTGGCTATTAAGGGCCCCATGAAGTTCAATGTAAGTTTCAAAATCCATTTATGAATTTCTAGAAAAAAGGCAGCTGAAAGTCTATTAGGAATATATTGAACTTGTAGGTTAATTTAGGGAGTATCGTCACCTTGATAGTGTGAAATCTCCAAATCCATGAACATGGAATGATTTTTTATATTTTTGGATCATAATTAATTAGTTTAAATGAGGTTTTGTAGTTTTCAAAGCATATTTTTTTCTTTTTGCTTAAATTATTTCTTGAATATTTTATTATTTTATGCTACATAACATGGAATTGTTTTCTTTATTTCCTTTCTGTATTGTTCAATGCAAGTGTATAAAATATAACTAATTTTTGTGTATTGATCTTGCATCCTGTAACCTTGATCAACTCATTTATTAATTTAAACTATTTTAAGTGTATTTCTTAATATTTTATAGGTGTAATGATGCCATTTTTTATTGTAGATAAATTTGTTTCTTCCCTACCATTCTTGATATTTCTAATTTTTTTTCATGCCATTGCTCTGGTAGAATTCTAGTACAATGCTAAATAAAATGGGCCAAACAGACATCTTGGTTTTGTTTCAAAGCTATATGTAAAGCTACCCATCTTTCAGTGTTAACTAACATATTAGCTTTGAGTTTTTTATAAATACTTTTATTAGGTTTAGGAAAGACTTTTTTATTTCTTGTTGAGTTTGTTTTCATTATAAGATAATTTGTATTTGCTAAATGCTTTTTCTTGGTCTATTGATATTACCATGCCTCTTTTTAATTGCATTTATATGATGTATTATGTTGAATGACTTTTGGGTGTTAAACCAACCTTGCATTCTTGTGAGAAGTCCAAATTAGTCATGTTATATAATTATTTTTTCAATGTTGCTGGATTCAGTTTGTTAGTATTGTGTTGAGGGTTTTTATTTCCATATTTATAGAATATATGGATCTGTAGTCTCTTTTCTTCTGAGGTATTTTTCTGACATTAATATCAAGTAGATAGTCACACCACAGAAATAGTTGGAAAGGGTTTCTTGTTATTTTTGTAATGGTTTGTGAAAAATTAAATAAAACATTTTTTAATAAAACTTTTTTAATAAAACATTAAATAAATCATGTTTAATTTTTCACATGCTTGGTAAAATGTTTCAGCAAATCAATGTTGGTCTGGAATTTTCTTTTTGGGTATTATAATTATTTTGACTAATTACTCTATTTATATATTGTGAGTCTGTAAAGATCATTTGTTTCTTCTTCAGTCAATTTTGATAATTTTTGTCTTGCTAGGAATTTTCCACTTTATCTGAGTTGTCTAATCTACTGGCACACAATTGTTCATAGTATTCCTTTATCTTTACTTATTTTCAAATTTCAGCAAAATTGGCAATATTTTACCCTTTTTTAAATTTCTGATTTTAATAGAGTCTTCTTTGTTTCAATTGGTCAATCCAATAAAGGATTTGTCAATTTTCTTAAACTTTTCAAAGGACACCTTTTTATTTCTTTTCATTGTCATTCTATACTTAATTCATTTCTGCTCTTGTATTTATAATTTCTTTTTTCCAGTTATTTTTAGTTTAATTTCTTCTTCTTTTGTCCCAATGTCCTAATGGTGAGGTTAAATTATAGATTTGAGATTTGTCTTGTTTTCATAATATAGACATTTACAGCAATATTTTTTCCTCAACACATAGCAGCAGCACAGGTCACACTTGTCCTATCTCTGTGTGGAACCACAAGTTAGTACAAGGTTAATTGGGATCCTGGCATCAGTATTCCCTATGGTGTTATGCCAATGAGAGAACATTGTCCTATTAGTGGGGCCAGAAAATAAGTAGAAAGCCCCCTGTTCTCAGCCACATATACTCATGATTTAACTTCAGCAACAGAAGTCTGGGGTAGCCCAAAGAATAATCACAATTATGAATAAGATGTTTCACAGAAATATTACCTCAAAGTGATGACAAGAAATCAGTATCACTGAACATACACCTTTAGGAATATTGTAAAGAGGAATTTGTCTTATTTCTAAATTCACCAAACATTTAATTTATAGATGTCCAAAACTCACAAAGGAGCTACGAATTGTATACTCTGTCACAGTTTACAGAAATGTGTTTTTGGTATAGTTTAAAAAAATTTAAATTAAACATAGTTTTAAAAATAATATTTATATTTAAAAATTTATAAAAATATTTTCAATTATATAAATATGTGTATATTTAGCATGTGCAGTTTGAATATACTCTGTTATAGCCCTGAGATTATAAGTTTGTAATTGCAACTGTTTTACTTTCTATTCACTTAATGGTATTTTTAAAACCTAAATAAGAAGTATATTATAATATCATTAAATTCTTTGTATTCCTATTCATAACATGTAGAAAATAGAGAAAGAAACTTTTTCTGACAATAGTGATTTACAAAGGTATGTTCGTGGCATCTCCAATATGAATAAGAAATTCCACATTTCCATATTTCAACATTACATGTACATGATTTGAAGAAAAATATAATGTACATTCTAAAGAAATACATGTGCAGGAAACTTTAGCATATATTAAAACTTTAAGAGATAGGCTAAAAATATCAAAGGCAGCCTGATTCTTCTTAATTTTGAGAACAGGACCAAACCATGGTTAATATCAAAGCCAAACAAAACTCAATTTTGTTAATAATTTTTATTTGTTTTAACAATTCGACTGTTACACTTATAGTGAGATGTATGTACATTGTATAACATGTAGATTAATCAAAAAGTTCAAATAACATTAGCAAAACATGAGCTATACAGATATCTAATGGGAAAGGAGTGGGATAACACTCCTAATATTATTTATATCTTTAATATGTCTATTCCTTCCTTCCCTCTTATTTATTTTTCTTCCCTCCCAAATTTCCTCTCTTCTTTCCTTTCTTCGTTTGTTATTTCTTTCTTCCATTTCTTATTTTCTTCCTATCTGCCCTATCTATTGATATGTGACACATTGTGCAAATATAGTTTATTCGCTTAACATTTTATTACCATTTTGCAGAGTCCTAAAATTGGAATGTAGAATTAACACCAAGAAACCTAACTTAATATCAGGAAACAAATCTATAGAAAACAGAGACAAAATAGGAATTTAGTTCTCTCCTATAACTGAAACAATGTATTTCACTTTTAAATAAAATTAAGTCCAAATAGTTGGAAAACAAGAGTATGTATGTTGGCAGAGATGTCAAAGCACATAAAAGAATTACTAAATTATTGGTATTATCTTGCCTTTTTATTTTGTTTTTGAATCATGTGATAAGTATGTATAAAGACAAATTTTCAAATCACCAGAACTTTCACAGTTTCATTCACTGAAATGACTCAACACTTATCAAAGAGCTGTCTTAATATTTCATATTAATTTATCAAATGAAAATAACGTTTAGATTTAGCAGTATTCTTCACAAATATAATGGTCTTCTTATGATCATGCCACTGCTCTCCAGCCTAAACAACAGAGTGAGACTTCATCTCTTAAAAAACGGAAAAAAGAAAGAAAAGAAAAAAAAAGAACTCTATAAATAACTTGTAATTAATAAATATGCTCATTAAAATAATATACCTATGCACTTAAATCAGCATTTGGCAGTACCTCTCTGCATGAAAAGATATTTTCAAAGATAAAATATGTAAAATCTCATTACACATGACCATTTGAATTCCACTGATTTTGTATCAATTTTTAATTCCATCACTATAAGTTTTATGGGAAAAGAAAGGACATCTCTGTCTTTGAGATTTCTTTTTATTCCCTATGGAATTTTGATGTATATATGTTGATGGTGGGTTAAAGAAGCTTGTGTCATGTGCTTGTATCAAGGAGACAGGATCTATAAACCTCTAGGAACTCTGCATTGCACTATTTTACATTGTGATACACTCTAGGCATCCCGGAGTTGAGCAATGTGTTGACTATACTGGTAACAGGGGCAATGGTTCCTGTTCTACTGGGTGTTGAACCTCTGCCGGCATCTGTTATTGATTCTAGAATTTGGAGAACATATGGTCTCTTCTTTGGAGTTGCTTGTACATTATGGTCCTCCACTAATGACTTCGCCATACTTTATTCTTTTTTGGCATGTTCTGAAATATGGCTAGGACACAAATTTATTCCTTGCCAGAACTAACTGCCACAAAGCCCTCAAGTACCTGGTCACTTTCTTCTGCCTAAATAATCTCTTATATCATCACCCCAGTATGATACTTGCTGATATTTACTATATTTTATTGGTGTATTGAAGAACTTTGGATCCATTCAGTGCTACATTGGTGCCAAGACAATTGCAGAGTATTTATACAAGCTTTTTTCTTGCCTCCAAACACAGCTGCCTCAATACTATTTTCCTTCCTGTTCTCACACTATCTAATATGCCTCTCTTTGTGGTGTTTGTTTTTGGATGGGCAAAGAACAATTCAAATATCCCCATCTTTCCTACTGTAATAAGCTACCACCAAACTACTTACACTGTGGTGAGAACCTTCATGACTCAAGTTAGTTAGTGAAAGGATGCAAAGAAATGCATTTAAAAAACAAAAAACTATGATGGGTTAATATTTTAAACTACTATTCCTATTAAATTATATATAACTGTAACAGCTATATTGATCCTTCAACTTGGGGAAAAATATATTCCAAAGGAAATGAAGCAAAACTTAACACAATCAATCACAAAAGCATAGCAGAAATAAAACCTACTAGCTGTCATTGTAAAATTCCTCTTCAATGTGGTTAGAAAGAATATTTCTTAGTATTTAGAAGAGAAGCAGAGAAGTTCCCTGAGCCAAGAAAAGATATATATATATATATATACTTTCTTTGCTGGTCCAAAAAATATATATATATATTTTGGGACAGAGTCTCACTCTGTGGCCAGGCTGGAGTGCACTGGTGCGATCTCAGCTCACTGCAACCTCCGCCTCCTGGGTTCAAGGGATTCTCCTGCCTCAGCCGCCCAAGTAACTGGGATTACAGGCTTCCACTACCACACTCAGTTAATTTTTATATTTTTAGTCGAGATGAGGTTTCACCATGTTGGCCAGGATGGTCTCGATCTCTTGACCTCGTGATCTGCCTGCCTTGACCTCCCAAAGTGCTGGGATTACAAGCATGAGCCACTGAGTCTGGCCAGATTTATAATTTTTTTTTTTTTTTTTTGAGACAGAGTCCCGCTCTGTCGCCCGGGCTGGAGTGCAGTGGCGCAATCTCGGCTCACTGCAAGCTCCGCCTCCCGGGTTCACGCCATTCTCCTGCCTCAGCCTCCGAGTAGCTGGGACTACAGGCACCCGCCACCGCGCCCGGCTAATTTTTTGTATTTTTTAGTAGAGACGGGGTTTCACCGTGGTCTCGATCTCCTGACCTCGTGATCCGCCCGCCTCGGCCTCCCAAAGTGCTGGGATTACAAGCGTGAGCCACCGCGCCCGGCCCAGATTTATAATTTTTAAGTGAATGACATTTTATTTTTATTCATGGATATAAATCATATTACAGTAATGTATTTCACATTTAAAAAATTAATATTATAAATAAAGTCATGAGAACAGTGGAGAATCTTTTACAACCACTAGTCCTAAAGGAGAACATTCCTTAGACCCTCCCATTTCCTCTGGTGCCTCGCACTGACCAAATGGAAGCAAGCATGCAAAAAAATTGGCATTAAATTAAGGCTCTCTAGAAAACAGAGCCAATATAATGTATATACACAGAGATAAAGAGATTTATTATAAGGGATTGCTCACATGATTATGGAAGCTGACAAGTCCCAAGATCTGCAATTGGAAAGCTGAAGATCTAGAAGATGTAGTTCTAGTCCAGTCCAACGAGCACCAGGAGAGACAATGGTACAAATTTCAGTCTGAAAGCCAGAACACTGGAGACCCAGCAAGTGCTGGTGTTTCCATTTGAGTCTGGAGGCTAGAAAAGGCCCATGTTCCAGCTCATCCATTCAGCAAAAGGAGTTCCCTGTTGCTCAGAGGAGAGTCAAACATGTTTTATTCTATTCCCACTTTCAACTGATTTGGATGATTAACACCCACATGAAGGAAGACAGTCTGCTTTATTCAATCTACCATACATGTTGATCTCAACAAACAGCCTCACACATGCAACCATAATAGTGGCCTGACTAAATATCTAGGAAACCTGTGGCCTAATCATGTTAATACATAAAATGATCACAGCATCAAAAGTATTATATGCTATCAAGCAAGGGTCTCCAACCTTTTTGGAACCAGTGACTAGTTTTGTGGAAGACAGTTTTTCCACAGAGAAGGTGACTCGTTTCAGGCTGAAACTATTCCACCTTAGATCATCAGGCATTAGTTAGATTCTCATAAGGAGTGTACAACTTAGATCCCTTGCATGTGCAGTTCACAATAGGATTTGCACTCCTATGAGAATCTAATGGTGCAGTTGATCTGACAGGAGGTAGAACTCAGATGGTAATGCTCTCTGGCACACCACTCACCTCCTGCTATGTGGCCCTGTTGCTAACAGGAATTTTGCAATTTTGCAAAATATAAGCTTTGAGCATTTTTATTACTTTTTAAATTTTATTACTATTAAATTGACAAATCATAATTGCATATATAAGCTTTGAGTGTTTATTTTTAAAATAAACCAAAAAATGTTTCACCAATAGATAGTTTCTAAACTATTCAACTAAATTAGCCAAGAGTAGTTTTGTAAGGCCCACTAAAAGCTAAACTAATCAAGTAAAGCATATGTATAACACCAGATTGAGAGGGTAAGGGAGAGGGTACTAGGCCATAGCATACAGTTCACCTGTAATTCACAATCCCTGAATGAACTCTTTTGCTCCTGAAAAATGTCCTCTAATTTTAGCACATTGATAGACTTGTTCACCAGAATGTTATCCTCTCCTTTTGTTTGTAGCTGGCATTTTCATGGTCTGTTCATGATTTCATAATCATAATTCACATCTGCAGGGCGCAAGATAATCCACTGAATTTGGCATTATTGGATATCCTATATTGCAACATATTTGTCCCTTATCTATGGACATGTTTGTGAGATGGTCAAGAAATAAAATTATGATTAATTAGAAAAAGTTTTTTAAACTATAAAATTTCTGTATATAGGCATGAAAATACATACAGGATATAAAAACAAATCTTACAACACAATATTTTTTCTCTATATTTCCCAGACTTTATACTTTTAAATCTACTTTTGCTTTATTTTAAGCAAAATATTTAATCGAATTATTAATGCGATGCCCTTCACTACCTTGAGACTCTATAGAGAGTCGCCACCAGCAAGGAGATGGTGTAAAATATTTAAGTATTCAGCAATAAGACTCAGTAAGGTATAGTTACCTGCTGTGCTTCAAATGATTGACATTAAAATATATATAAGTACTATAGCAGGAAAAGTTGGTTATATAATTTCATAATCACTGCTAATCCAATGCAAGGAAATTTAAAGTAGTGTTAAATTCAGACAAAACAAGAATAGGAACGTCTCTTATCTAATGCCTACATGATATTAAAGAAACTCATTGGAAAAATGAAATATTTATTCAAATAGTTTTTCTGAGTCATAAAATTTTAAAGTCCTCAAAGTGGTTATTTGAATTCTACTGCACAAACTGGATGTTATTCACACTACATTGGAATTGCAGATATGATTTCCAACTTTAGAATAACTTAGTTTTTTTATTAGTTACTTAAATATTATTGAAGTAACTATATTTATGTTTAATATTGATGAGTTAGATGATCCTATGTAAAAATTATACTACAATGAAAATCTAAAATAATTGCCCACTTAAATAGAATAAGCATTACTATATTAACTACATTACTTTTATTTGCCTTTTTAATGACTATGTTTAGTTCTAAATGACTGATTTAAAAAAATAGTTCTTCAGATTGTAAATATACTACCCCACAGATTTCTTAATTTTACCCTGAATAAAATAACAATGGAGCATATACACTGATGTATTTAAAATAATGTTTCTAATCGACAGATGGCTCATAGTTAAATATATTATACATTCTTGGAAATATTGTTTATTGATTTACATACAGGGAACTTCATAGTAATTTAAAAATGCAATCTCAAGGGGTATATTTATTATTCTACATTCTAGTGTTCATTTTTCCATGCAAATAAAACTGGAAAACATCTGAACTGTCTGGTGTCATTAGCAGCAAATGGTGCATAAACTTTCACTCTTCAACCACATAGACTGCCGTAAACCGTCTAATATTTTTGAAAATGAAAAAGGACTGGAAGCTCAAAGATAGAGATAACAGTCATCTTGGATATCTAAATGTT
The DNA here is from genome assembly GCF_028878055.3 of Symphalangus syndactylus. Taxonomy (NCBI): domain Eukaryota; kingdom Metazoa; phylum Chordata; class Mammalia; order Primates; family Hylobatidae; genus Symphalangus; species Symphalangus syndactylus. Next base: position 33,076,758 of record NC_072437.2, on the reverse strand, counting down.
AACTATTATGTTATAGAATAATTTAGGAAATATAGCAAAAGTTATATTGTGCTATGAGGCAGCAAAACTGAGGTGCAGTGCTTTTAACATTTTATTCAACCTGATTAAACTAACCAAACTATTTCTATATCAGTTTATTAAAATCATGTCACTATACTTGGAGGAAATTGATGCTTTCTAAATTAAAATAAAAGTAAATGAAGAGTTTTCTTAGATTTATGTTTGCACTTAAGCATTTGATTGCCTTTGAACATCCCAGTAACTGTACTTTAGTCACTGCTCATGTCTACACCTTGGTTACTCTTCAACATAACCTCAGTCCTTTTAACAGTGCCTGGCATATTATCAGTCAATAAACATATGTTGAATGAATAAACTCAGGACGAAAGTTGCGATAATTTTATAGTACCTTAAACATACAATGAACAAAGATAAATCTGGAATAATAACTATTGCAATACCTATGGCAGCATAAGTCTAGAACATATTTAAAATCCGGAAAGAAAATAAGAACATACTCATGGGTGAGTTAAACTATAACTCAATTAAGCTCTGCTAGTTATATTTAAAGACAAAAGTGTTAACAACTTGTTGCATCTAAAGTTAAAATATTATTATTTAGTAATATTAACAAGAAGTAAAACTAACGAAAAGCACTCTGAGCTACAGATGCAAATATTTTAAAATTTGTAGTTTCAATAATAAAACGAAGTTTTGAGGAAATAATAATATAACTGGTAATACTCATAATTGAAAAAACAGAAATAAAATTATGAAACAATTCTGAAAAATTACAAAACAAAATCACAAAATTCAGAGTAAAAATTATAGAGAAATAAATAAAATATGTTTAATAAATGCTCATAAATAAAAACATATAATCAAAATTAGAGTCTGCACAGTATGTTGGAAGATGGTCTTCATTATCCAATTGTGAAATGGATATTACAGATGATTTTCAGGTGTAAAACAACATTATATTATTTAGGAAAATGAATACAAAAGGTATTTTTAAAAATATACCTAAATTATCATGAGATTATTTAGTGGAGGAAAGAACTGTTTTAACTGTTAATAATCATTTAGTTATATGACGCATTGAAACTTGTTGATATAACATACAGACAAGTTCTTGTCAGCGTCTAAATAAAATCTCACTTTATCTAAAAATAAACTACTTATTTAATATAAATATATTTACATATTTATATGATTATATTTATATTATATACCATTGATATTTAAATTTCTTCAGAAGTAATAATAACTAGACAATATCATAGCATTGTTTACATTTGGGTTATTGATACAATTGCTTACTGATGTTCTATTAAGAAAGCAGAAGATATGCTCTTAACTAACAAATGCAGAAGAATAAATTTGGGAAATGACATGTGCTTTAAAGACATGTTGGATCATAGAATTTTATTGCGTATTCCTGTATTGACAATTTACACATTTTAGAACAAGATGTTAAATACTTCCTATGGTAATTATGCTACAACTATGTGTACATTTCAGGGAGATAAAATATTAGCCATTTGTCATATATCTATTTAGTAAGATATGCTAATTTTCACAAAATGAATATGAACCTCATGCAGAAACATATCTTACAAGAAGCACTGTTGATCAATTGGCCAAGTCAAACTACATTCCCAATGAAATTCCATAGAACTATACTAATTTTTGAAGTCCATTTAAAAGCTACTATAAAACATGTGCTATATAGAGCATATTCTATTGTATGAATGCCAATGCAAAATACAGAATTCAGTTGTTCACCAACTGAATATTTGAGTGGTGGTGGACATATTCATGATAAAATATAATTCGTATTTTATTTTAATCATTTTTTACTTATGTAGAATACCATCAGCCTCTGCTTTCAGTAAGATGAGAGAGATGCTCGTATTCTTCTGCTATTTTATACACAAGTATGTTAAATATAATAGTTATGATTTTATATATTGTTAGAGAGCCTAAAGACAATATGCAAATCCACTAAAGAAAGGAGCGAAGCTCTTTAAGTCCAAAGAATGAAATAAATTCTGAAGCTTTTAGATACTAAGGGGCATAAATAGATGATGATGGTCTAGAAATTTAGTACCACGGTCTACGTAGAGTGGGAACTGGGTTCAAGACCATGTTATGTATATTGATTTCCAAAGCAATCTTACCTCTCAGGAAAATAATGAATTAGGAAAAAGAAATTCCACCATAAAGGCTGAACAGCCAGAGAAATGTTCTGCTTCTTCCCTAGCTTTGGGTGTAGAATTTTTAAAAAATGCCTCCCTTGAGAATATGTTACTACTGTCAGAGTCTCACACGATTTGATTATTGAATCTCAAGTTATCTCAGACCACATGCTTTTTGAAACAACATGAGAATAGGTCTAAATATTGTGAGGTAACTGACAGAAGCAAACACAAATCCTTCCAGAAGAAATGCTCAGTCAACATGTCTCGAAGGATTTCTATAGATACAATTCCCAAAAGTACTAAGTCATAAGAATAAGTAGACACAATTTTTAAATGCACAAATGTTTTTCAAATTGTTGCAAATCTCCAAAATATTTCCCAGTATATTTATTGAAAAAAAGTATGTATAAGTGGACCCATACAGTCCAAAACTGTATTATTTAGGGGTCAACTGTATATTGTATGACCGTTACTGAATTACTAAATTATTGTTTTATGCTCTTGACTTTTAAATTATATAGGAAATAAAAACAGAAGTTCCAAGAAAAATACAATAATACTGGCTTTTACTTTTACCTATGTACAAGTGGAGTTCTTTATATTTTTTATATTGCTTTGAGTTATTACATAGTGTCCTTTTATTTCAGCCTAAAATATTTTAGCATTTCTTGTAATGTGGGTCTACCAGTGTTAACTCTTTCAGCTTTTATTTATTTTTTTTTAAATGGAGAATTCTTTGGAAACTGAAGGGTTAATTTAATCAAGTCTGCCTGCCCTGCTTGCTTTAGATTGCTTGCTTGTTGTTATTATTATTTTTTTCTTTTTTCCATGATGCTGAAGACTGAAGTAGCTGAAGCTTTCACTGCTTAAAACTGAAACTTAAATTTCACTGGTTACTTTATAGAAAACAATCATAGGTCACCATGTTGTCAGTTGTCTTTCAGGAACTTGGTCCAACTTCTGGCCAGTTCAAACTGGTTGAGACCACGGACCCTTCAACTGGGTTTGCACAGTTGACCTTTTGACATTGGAGGGCCAAAAACTTCACCTTCAGATCATGCTAATGTTGCACATGTCTGGACATATTTCCTTTGAAATGTCATGAACTCTGACTATGCTTGTGCAGAATAAACCTGTTACTTTATTTTTCTCCGCTGCCAATCACCTTTCCCCACACCACTTCCCTAACACATAGGCATCCCTAAGTCTTATCTTCTGGAGGTGGATTTGAGAGCTCTTTTCCTGCCTCCTCACTCAGTGGTTTTGTGAATAAAACTCTCTTTTGCAAAACCCATGTCACAGTAGTTGATTTACTGTACATGGGCAGAGCGGACTTGGACCTGGATGGTAATGCTTTAATGTCTCATTTATTTTTGAAGGCTATTTTTGAAGGATGTAGAATTCTTGGTTGACAGTTATCTCTATTAGCACTTAAAAAAAAAAAAAGTCATCCTACTCCCTATGGCCTCCATGGTTTCTGATGAAAAATCTGCTTCTCAGATTACTTATTAATCTTATTGTGTGTCCTTTGAACGGAATGAATTTTTTCTCTTGCTGCTTTCAATAACTTTTTTGGTTTTTGACAATTTGACTATAATGTGTCTCAGTGTGGATTGCTTTGAATTTACACTTTGAATAATTTTCTTAAATGTGTAGATATTTTCCTTTTGTCAGATTTGGGAAGTTTTTTTATTGTCATTTCTTCAAGTTTTTTTTTCTGCTCCTTTCTTTCTTCCTGCCCTCTGGAATTCCATTATGCATATGTTGTTGTGCTTGGTGATATCTGTTATAGCTCTTATCTCTGTTCATTTTCCTTCGTTCATTTTTTTAAATTTTTTCTCACAGTGCATAACTTCAATTTACCTATTTTCAAATTCACTGCTATGTTTTATGTCCTGCTCAAATTTGCTATTAAACCTATCCAGTAAGTTTTTCGTTTTAGTTATTATTCTTTTTAATTCCAAAATTTTTATGTTATCTCTTTTTATGTACTTACAATTTTGTTTATATTTTCTTATACTATCTTCTGGTTTTATTTAACTCTTGAACATAGTTAAGATAATAGATTTAATGTTTTTGTCTAGAAAGTTCAATGACTGTTTTTGAAGGTACATTCTCTATTAATTTCTTCTCTAACTGGGTCATATGTTCTTGTTTATTCTCATGCTTTGCATTTTTTGTTAAAAACTGGAGATTTTGAAAATTATAATGTGGTAATTTGGATATTATATTATTACCCATCTTTGCTGTGGGCTGTAGCTTTTTGTTTGTTTAATGGCCTTTATAAACTCTTTTTGTAGTTTTTTCCTTCATGTTTGGTCCCAGAAATCTATGTTCCTTTAGCTTGTGTTCAGCTAGTGTTTTGACACAGATTTTCTTGAATGCCAGGAACCAAAGAAAAGAAAAAAAAGAGAGGGAGAGAAAAGAAAAAGGAAAGAAGTAAACAAAATCTTCCAGTCTTTGCTGATTAATTCTGTGCTGGGCATTTTTTTAACACTTATCCAGACTATTAATTATATCTTTATATCTTATCTTTATTTTCTGCTTGCTCTGAATCTATGTAATAGCCAGAAATGAAACTTAAGTGTTTTTATGCATGTTCTAATCATAGCTCCTACCCCGGGCAAGCATGTGACTTTCTAGATTCCCCAGTATACATATAAACTTTTGAATGCTAGTTTCCCAAAGAAACTCTGTTTGTAGGATTTCCGCCTATGCTTTAGGTGCACTATTTTTTGTACCCCAACTATCATATTTTGCCCCAGGCAACAGCAGTTCATTAGCTTGCCTTAAAATGTTTTCAAGTAATGCCTGCCACTTTTATAATTGGAGTGAATATTGAGTTAGGCCAATCAAAGATGACTGTCTCGCATTAGTCCTTCAAGAAGTCCCCAGGCAGGCTAGAACAGACAAATGCAATTCTTTGAGTATAAGTTCTGCTGTACAGAACCAGGGACCAGCATTCCACACTGGAAACATGCTGTCATCTTCAAGGTAATTGCTGAGCAAAAGAAGAAGGTGGAGAAAAAGCAGGTAAAATGCCTAAGTTTTTCTTCCATATTAAGCTGTCTTTTCCTTGATTCAGCATTCATTTGGTTGCTGTAAATTTTTGACTGTTCTTCGCAATTATAACAAACTTTATTCTGACAGTTTTGGGCTCATTTTTGGATTATTCTGAGAAGGGAAAAGACCTTAGAGCTGTCTATTCCACCATTTTCACTGATATCATTTTTTCATGTCTCTAGTTTTAGTGTTGTATTTTAAATTTATATAACTATATATTTTACAGGTATATTTAAGTTTAATTTGGGAATCTGTTTTACATTGGTAAGCTTAGCACACACAAACACAGAGTAATTAAGTCATGTATTAATACTTATTTCTACAAATACACTTTCATTATCTATTTACCATTCATGAATTATTTGTTATGAGTTAAATTACATGAATTAATTAGATTTTATTATAGTATTATCAATTCTTATATAATAAATTATCACAAACTTGGCATTTACTGCAAGTCACATTATTGTTTCTTAGTTGCTGTGGGCCAGATGCTTTGGCATGGCTTTGCTGGGTCTTCTGACAGTATCTGTCAAAACTGTAATCCAAGTAATGGCCAAATTGTATTTTCACCTGGAGGTTTGACTAAGAAAGAATCTTCTTCGAAAACCATTTAGTTCACTAGTGCAATTCATTTTCTTGCAGTAGTAAAACTGGGGACCCTGGTTTCTTTCTGACTGTTGGATTAAACTGCTGTCACCTCCTGGAAGTTGTCTGCAGTTCTTGCCACGTGGGCTTTGCTCAGAATACCTACTTTTATTTTTTATTCAGTGTATTAATCTGTTTCGACTGCCATAACAAAATATTATAGACTGCATGGCTTAAACAACAGAATATATATATATATATATATAGCACTACAAACAAACAAGGAGAATACTTAGTGAAACAGGTAAAGATGGTTTTCCTGAGGTTCAGAATTTTCTAAAAAGAAAATTTATTATCTAGGTAGCCAAATTCAACCTTGGTACTACTCTGGCCTCTGCCATGGAGAATGCTTTCCCTACTCCAAACTCTACAAATACCAAAGCATTAAGCCTTGCTTCTTCTACCTTGAATACTTTACAAGCTAACTATTTGGTACCTTCAGGAATAAACAAATTCAAAAATAAACATAATAGGCCGGGCGTGGTGGCTCACGTCTGTAATCCCAGCAATTTGGGAGGCCAAAGCAGGCCTCCCAAATATATATATACATACATATATACATACACATACACACATATATGTGTATGCGTATATATACATACATATATACATACACATACATACACACATACATATATATATGTATACACATATATACACACATACATTCATATATATATATATGTGTATATATATACATATGTATTTATATGTATATGTATATCTGCTTTGGAGGCTAGAAATCCCAGATCAATATCTGGCAGGGTGAGGGCTCACTTCCTGGCGTGAAGATGGTTGCTTTCTCTCCGTGTCCTCATTTGGTCTTTCCTTGTTGAATGTGCACGAGGAGGTGTTGCACTGGGGAGAGAGAAAGCGCTCTTTGATGTCTGTTCTTATGAAAACTCTAGTCCTATCAGATTAGGGTCATGCCCTTTTACCTCATTTAATCTTAATTACTTCCTAGAGTCCTCACCTCTAAATACAGCCACACTGGGGCTTAGTAAAACTTCAACATATAAATTTTAGAGGGACGTATATATTCAGTTCATAACATTACACCCCTGGCTCTCCAAAATTATGTTTTTGTAACATGTAAAATATATTATTTCATCCAAATAGTTCCAAAAGTCTCAACACATTTTAGTATTAACTTTCTGACTTTAAAGTCTAAGGTCTCATCTAAATTTTATCTATATCAGAAATGCATGAGACTTGAACTATGATTTGTCTTCAGATGACATTCCTCTTAAAATGTAAACCTATGAAATGAGAGAAATTATGTGCTTCTAAAATACTGTGTTGGGACAGGCAGAGAATAGTAATTCCTGTCCTAAAAAGGAAAAATCAGAAGGAAAGAGGGGGCGATATTTCCCAACCAAGTCCAAAACCTAGCAAGGCGAATTCCGTTAGATCTTAAGGCTAAAGATGTCTCGTCTTTCATCTGATGCACTGTCCTCAAGGACCACAGGGGTAGTAGAGTCTTCCACACAGCTCTGCAAGGCAGCTCATCTCCAAATACAGCCACACTGGTGGTTAGGAATTCAACATACAAATTCTGGGGGAGCAAAAACATTCAGTCTAAAACATCTAGCCTGTAAAGAGAATCTCTGGAGTGAGTTTTCTAACAAGACAAAGTCTTAAACAACACGACATAATCATGGGCATAACATCCCATCATGTTTGTCTTATTTTGTTTGTTAGAAGCAAGTCAGAGGGCTCAGACACATTCAAGGGTAGAGATTTCAGATAAATTTGAACACCAGAGGAAAGGATCATGATGACTATCCTAAAGTCTATCTACTAGAGTTTAAAAATCATGATTTTTATTTTTATTTTTTTCAAGTAGTTATCTCTAATTAAGATCCAAATTTAATGTATAATTCTTCTAACATTCCTTTTCATTTTAATTTTTTCTGTGCCTGGAGTTTATTTTGTCTTTTAAATTCTACTTTGTTTAGTTGACTATTTTTCCTTCATTACTTAATTGGTACTGAAGAAGTTTATCCAATATTAGAGTCTTTTTACTAAATATTTACTTATTTTTATTTCTCACTTAAATATAGCATTCTCTTTCAATAGTTTATTTTTGTTGTTGGTTTTGTTTTGTTTTGTTTTGTTTTGGTATATCTACCAAGAATCTTTACAAAGATAGATTTTAGTAAACTTTTTAAAGCTTTATGCTGGAAAGCATATGCATTTGGTGTCCATGTTTTAATAATAAGTTGGTAAGACATGCATTTGTAATTCAAAATTATTTTTTATCACAACTTAGAAAATAGTGCTTATTTTTTGGTCTCCTTGTCAGTTCTTTGACTATTTATCTTAATTTGACATGTTTACCTTGTAAAAGTCTATGAACTTCAATAACTTTTGCAAATAACTTTTTCTTGCTGATCTTAATATTGTACTATGTGTGATTTTTATTTTAACTATTCTGTTTGAAATTTTGGGATTCCTTTCAACCACAAGTCTTTTATGTTTCTATTATTCTTTGCAATTATCCGTATTAATATTTGATTTTCTCTGTTCTTCTTATACACCTAGACTTTCTTAACAATAATACATCTTTATACCTAATAATTTTATTACATGTCATCCTCTTATTTGTCATGCGTTTTCTGCAAGAATTTCTTTAATAAATTTTGAGTGCAATCCATATTATTAAATAGTATTAGTTTTGTTATTCCCTCATCTGTTGAATTATTTATTTACTTCACTATTTTTTTAAGCTAATATTGTTAACCAAGTGCCAGAGATTCAGTCTAGGTCCTGCTGCTTGCCACACAGGAAGCCAGTCACTGGGACAATAAGTTTTGCCAGGGAAGCAGGCTTTAACAGGGTGCTGCAGTTGAGGAGATGGGAGACCAGTCTCAAATATACCTCCCTGACTGACTAAAATCGGGGGTTTACATAGCAGGAAGAAATGTAGCCACATGCAGGAAAGCAGGGGTAAGGAAAAGGTACTGGTGAACAGGAAGCCGGTGGTGGGTTAGACAATCACGACTGGTGAGGGGTCTGGCTTTTCATTATCCAGATGCAGTAAATTGGTGTGCTTTCGGTCCGTGATACTATTTGGGAGGACTAAAGGTTAGTTTCCTGAGAAAATAACTCAGATAAGACAATCATAACTTTCACAAGTCTAAAGACTGAGAGGATCAATTTCCACGTTTATTCCAAAGAAATCATGAACATCAATTCTACGGGAGAATTGGGCCAGTTTCAATATTTCCACAGTGTTCTTTATTACTAGTTCTTCCTGCTTCATGATGTAATCATGCCATATCATCCATTTGAGGTGTTATTGTTAATTTAATATTTTCATGTATTTATACTGTCATAGTGCCCTGGTTTATCTGCTACAGGTATTTATTTTTATATATTCTTCTTATTTATGATACTATTATGTTTATTTTTGTTTATTTCTTTATTTATTTTGAGACGGAGTTTCGCTCTTGTTGCCCAGGCTAGAGTGCAACGGCACGATTTCGGCTCACTGCAACTTCTGCCTCCCAGGTTCAAGCGATTCTCCTGCCTCAGCCTCCCTAGTAGCTGGGATTGCAGGCATGTGCCACCATGTCCAGATAATTTTGTATTTTTAGTAGAGACGGGGTTTCTCCATGTTGGTCAGGCTGGTCTCAAACTCCTGCTCAGGTGATCCGCCTGCCTCGGCCTCCCAAATTGCTGGGATTACAGGCGTGAGCCACCACGCCCGACCTATTATGTTCATTTTTGAATTTGTTTATTCCTGAAAGTACCAAATAGTTAGCTTGTAAAGTATTCAAGGTAGAAGAAGTAAGGCTTAATGCTTTGGTATTTGTAGAGTTTGGAGTAGGGAACGCATGCTCCATGGCAGAGGCCAGAGTACCAAGGTTGAGTTTGGCTACCCAGATAATAAATTTTCTTTTTAGAAAATTCTGAACCTCAGGAAAACCATCTTTACCTGTTTCATTAAGTATTCTCCTTGTTTGTTTGTAGTGCAAAATGGAAGGTGGGGATGCTGTTGCTATCAGCTCTTTACTCCACCTGCGATGTGACAATCTGTTATGATATCCATCTCACACTGACATGATAGTTTTCTCAAAGCGTTGCAACAGAGAAAATACAGCCCACTTCAAAGCTCTCTTTCTGTCCAGACCTTGTACTTAACACCAAGCCCATCAAAATGTTACTATTGAATATTTTGTCCCTAGGCATTCTTCACAATAAGTTAGTTCCTCAAATCTGTAAAAGGTTCACCATTACACTGAGAAAGATTTCATCAATATTATGTTGGATTATTTTTTACTGGTGTTCCCGAAAGTTTTTTTTTAATTTTGACAATGTTTACCATTCCTAAATACTTCATTTGTTTTATGAAACCCTTTGGTTTCATAAGGGTCATACTTTACTTTCCTTGTTTACTTTTAGTTTCCTGAATATGTTTTTGAGTTTTCTTTGTACATTTCTCTTCCTCTCAACTATTATATTTGTTAATATACTACCTAAAGCCATTAGGTGTTTATTCTATCTATAAAATTGTTATGCTACTGTAGTAGTACTAAGCTCTACTACAGAAAAAAGCCTCTGTTTCCTACATTGATTTGGAATAACATGCCTGTTCTACATAAAACTACCGTATGTCAAAGGTTTCTTTTGAGACTCTTTTCTCTTCCATGCATTTATTTATCTATGTTTCTGCCCAAACAACAGAGTATTACTCATTTTGCTTTATAGTAAATCTCTATATCTGGTAGCATAATTTCTTTTTCCACAGTGTTCTTATCATCAAGAATGTCTTGGGTTTTCTTCATGTTTTTACACACATTTTACTTTATTTATTTATAGGAAAAATGCTGAAATTTTTATTAACAATGCACTGAATGTATTAATAGTTGTGCATACAATTATAGATTTATGTATTGGTTCTTCTAATTCATAAGCATAGCATACATGCCCATTAATTTGTCTTCTTAAAATCTCTCAATAAATCCTCGTAATGGTTATTATAATTACGCGTAGTTTGTTTTATTTCTTACTACATAATTTGATAATCCAAATATACAAAGTGTGGATAGCACTATTCTCTCAACACCACATTGTCAAGCTGCTTTGCCTCCTTTTGCACCCCAGACGGAAACCACTATAATGCAAATTTCTTGCTTGAGATTCCCTGATCAACCGGGTCTTGTGTATATCAAGAGTAGGAGTTTGTACTTTCGTAATACATAGTAATAGTTTACCAGAAGTTTCTCCCATTTTTAAATTTGTTATGGTTGTTCTGTTCTAATCGGCAGCAACTCAGTTCGACTGTGGGTAGGGTAGGATGATCTATTTCTGCTTTGCTATTATCCAGAAGGTGTGTAGAGATTAGAGATATCTGCATAATATGGCTATAGACTCCCTATTTGGGGAAGTTTTCTGGTTTTGACTTTTTCCTCTTAACTCTGCAACTTTTTGAATCGTAATTCTTAGTGTATGGTAACAAAAAGATGCCATCCAATTTTTAAAAAATGTGATGCCTTAATACTCTACTTACCTTTGTGAAAGCAAGATTTTATCCATAGCTTTGTGTGAATATTTCCAATTGTTTAAATCTCTTCAGTATTTTTAGGCTATTTGTTTTTAAATTTCTCTGGAATTTTTTTTTTACCTCAGGTTTGATATAAGTAATTTAAGCTATTGTCATTAGAATTGGAAGTTTCTAAAATTTATTTTTCACATTGCCAGTAGAATGATCATTCTATACACAAACCGTGTAATACATCCTTGTCTTAAGACCTTTACTAGCTCCTTATGACTGTCACTGCTTTTAAAATTTTGCATTGAAAATTAAAATGTTATAATGTGATGTCTGAAAACTAGGCTATGTCTCACTCTAATCTTCCTAGAGCTGATCCTGAAACACGTTTTGGGATGTGTTATGTTACCCCTGCTTCTGGTCTCTAAACATAACATTAGTTTTTGCATGCAGTCTTCTCCTGCTCCATCTTTTGTTTTTCTTATCTTGGATTTATCCTTCTGACCTCAGCTTAAAGATAATTTATAACTTTGATGGGATAGGACATACCATAATAGCTAAACATAACAGGCTCCAAACCAATTATTTGAACTTTTCTAAGCCTTTAATAACCGAATTATAATGCCAATATACCTAACATTTTGTTCTGTGGCTCAAACTGAATAATGTACTCTGTCCTATAGTAAACATTCAATGAATGCTAATTACCACTATTTTTCGCTGTTTTTATTTGCACACACCCCCAACCTCCAACTACAACCTTATGAGACTGAGTAGTTGCAAAAGTCTATGTTTTTATATTTCCTTCTCTAGTTTCATATAAGGCACTGAGGTTTTTGTTTAGCCATTGGATTCTTTTATTAGAGTTTAAGACCTTTAAGGTAGAAACCCTGCCTTTCCCACATGTATATTCATTATGCCTCATATAGAAGTACAACTACTACATATCGGAGGTGGGGGCAGGGAGAATATCAGGAAGAATAGCTCATGGAAGCTGGGATTAATACCTAGGAAATGGGATGATTAGTGCAGCAAACCACCATGGAACACATTTACCTATATAACCAAGCCTGTGCGTATAGCCCTGAACTTAAAATAAATGTTGAAGAAAACTAAAAAGCAAAATATTAAACCCTACACTTTATATTTAGGAGAAAAAAAGAGAAATACAGAACAATTTCTAATATTGTAGAGGCAGTAAAAGAGAGATTCCAAACTCTTCTCATACCAACTCTAGGCAAGATGCCAATATTCAAAATATAATATGTATGTAGAAACAAAAAATATGCATATTGGCGGGGCGCAGTGGGCAGATCACCTGAGGCCGGGCGTTCGAGACCAACCTGGTCAATATGGTGAAACTCTGTCTGTACTAAAAATACAAAAATTAGCCGGGTGTGGTGGCACAAGCTTCTAATCCCAGCTACTAGGGAGGTTGAGGCAGGAGAATCGCTTGAACCTGGGAGGTGGAAGTTGCAGTGAGCCAAGGTCATGCTACTGCACTCTAGCCTGGATAACAAGAGTGAAACTCAGTCTCAAAAAAAAATATGCATGTACATATATATATATATACACACACACACACACACACACACACACACTATATATGTATTACGTCATACTATAAAAGAAGTAGATTAAGAACAGAAGTATTTTAGATTGAAAGATTATGACATTTTATTGGGAAAAGGTCAAGGTAATTTTGATGGATGAAGTAGGATTGTAGATTGACTTAGCATGACATTGGTATAGCTGCCAGGGCACTGCCTGAAAGTCGTGCTTCACTGGAGTTCGGCAATGCTTGAAAAACAGACAATAAGCAAGTTGACCTAGGATAATGTGTTATTTTCATGAAACCTAAATGATATCAAAGTCTGTGCATACTGATGGCTAAAACCTGTACATATTTTTTCTTTCTTTTCCAAACTAGTGTTGGTCACAATCGATATTTTCTAAGAAATTAATCAAATTTCATTAATTTTACTTTCTGTATAAAAGTAACACAATAAGTGTATATCATATATTAAGTATTAAGTATATACTTAATACTTATTGTGTATAATATATTGTATTAGATATACAATAAGTGTATATATGTAAAATATAGGATGAGAAATACACTAAAAAGAAAAATATTTTGAAAAAATTTACAATTACTTGTTTAGCCCCTTAATTTGTATCTTCTGAGTTTTTGACCTGTTGTAACCTCATTAATAACTGCAGCATAATTGAGTTTTAATGGATTTATTGAAGCTTGCGTGTCCTCAAATATTTAACATTAATAATTTGGTAGCACATACACTAAATCACACAAATCCTGCATTGTAAACAGGAGACATTTTAAGACAAAGATGTTGTACAATATCATTATTTAACACACAAGTTAATAGAGGTTATATAATTTATGACAAAATCAGCTTCAGATTTCTCAGCAGAGGAGAATTCAGAAAAAGACAAGTGTTCTGAAATTTCCTGAAATTCCCATCTGGAAATAGAAAAGATTTGGCTTTCAGAAAACCTTCTCAAGTGATATTATTTCAGGGAGTGGTGTAAAGTCAGAAAAATTCAGTGTGAGGTTTTCAAGTAGAACACTTTAGTTAGCATTGAAAACATTTATATTAGAATATTAATATATGAAGTTGAAATGGTAGTTTGAAAACTGACAGTGAAAAACCTATAAAGCAAATTATTATTTTTCTTTGAGACAATGAATTTTGAAAACTGAAGTGTTTTGGCGAGTACTATGACATGATGAAAGGGAAATTTTGAAGATTATATAACAACAGTTAAAATGATTGATTTTGGTAGAGAATAAACTGGAAGCTCAGGGATTGATAATGGGAGCATTGCATTTTCCGTATGCTGCTAATACTACTGCTACTTGCTTAGAAGCTGCTTAGTATCAACCTCAAAATGGAAATTTACTTGTCATAGCATATGCCAGCAGAATATTGAATAAAAGAGAACATGTATATCCCAGTCCTGATTTAGGATGTCTGTCTTTGAAATAAACAGCTTGAACATTTCTTGAGTTTTTATATGAAATAAATTCAGAGTAATGATAGATTTTTCTAAGAAATTTCTGACTACTGCAAAATTGAATGTAGCAGAACAGACAAGGGTGTCGATGTAATACCTATTCCATTCCAAACACTACACAGGGTGGATGAAGGAAGTATAGATACTGATACACTTTGAAGAAAAAGAATAGTGTTTCCAGGGAAGGTGGAAGAGAAATATTAGCATGAGATGACTAATAATACTACAGTGAGAATTAAAATAAATATAACATTTACTATTGTCTGCCTATACATGTTTAGATATAATTGATAGAAAAAATATGAGATTTATAAAATTTTAAAACATTTGATACAAATTGTTTAGATAAAGATATTTGACTATTTCATTTCAGGTTTTCACTACATTACAGGTCAAAAATATATGAAAAGCTAGTCAAAACTCAAAGCTTAACAAAAGTTTTTAAATTGATCACTTCACCACTTTCATAAAACCAAAAATCCACATATGCAAGCAACTACCCTCTGAACCTAATTCAAACGATTAAGTTATATTTTGGTAATTTGCAAACGAGATATACAAGCTGGTTTAATAAAGTCAGACACACAAACAAGTCAAATTGCAGAATTTTTTACCAAAGGAAGCTTGTCTACCAAGAGGAATTTAGGAAAGAAAGGTAGAATGAAACAGATGGTAGATTTGGGAGGAGAGAGCAACAGGGATAGTAGAGACAAGAGCATAGAAGCAAATGTGACCATGAGATTCTTAAAAGATGAGCTGCTTGGTGATATACTTCTTCCAATGAAGATAAAGTACATTTATTGTGATCTTATTCCACGGCATTCTCCAAATGCGTTGTGATTATAAGCACACACACATTTCTGCTAACTAGTTTTTGGCTGTTATAAGAAAATTACTTAAATCTCTGGCTCTCAGCACAACTGTAAAATGAGCACAGAAATACGGTTTTGTGAGAAATAATATAGCTTTTGTTAAATCAGCTAAAAATAATTTAACTGTATTAGTATCATTTATTATCATTTATTATGTATACATACATTGTATATATTTATATACACATATACACACATGAAAAAAATTACTTGCCTTTTGAGCTGATTTGAAATGAGTTTTTCTTTTAAAAGCAATCCTGCCTAAAATATCTAGTAATGCTTTGAAGGAGATTTACTAGAAATAGATTCTTATTGACTATATTGTCATTTCATGGTGGCTGGAATTTAGGATTCCTCCAATGCAGCATGAGAAGATGGTAGATTGTATAGCATTATAAAATACCACAGCTGGTGTGATTATTGCTTATAGTATCTTGAATATTAATTCACATGCCCACTGACTTTGGAAAACTTCCACTGACTTTAGAAAATGTACAGCCAAATGTGTATATATCAGAAGGCAGTTAGTAGTCTTAAAGAACTTAAAACAAAAGAGCAAATGTTCATGCTATCTTTCATGGAAAGAGACATGGGCAAGTATAGTGAATCTATCCCTCAGATGCGAATATCCTGTCTTTTGTTACTTAGTCTCCTAAGATTTCTGCAATCTAGGGAGAGACTAAAACATTCATGTTGCCAAAATCAGCTACTGAATTTTCAGCATTGCCTGTGGTTTTAATGCCCTGGGTGTCAAATATCAGAAGGCTAACATCTGTAATAGAGTGTTCATAGAATTAGGGAATCTAATTACAAATAAATATGAATTCTGGAAAAAAGTTTGTTACCAGATGCTTGCAAAGGGAGATTGAGAATAAAGTCTATGCTACTTACTCACTACTTATATCAAGTTTTGGTATTCCCTTTACAGTCTGTGAGCTGGTTTAGAGTAGACAAAGTAAGAGAGTCTGTAGTGACTAGATAACTAAGTAACAGATGCCTCACAGAGAGTCCTTCAAGATCTGCAGCATACAATTCAGACAATCTAGAAAATAAAGTGATGAAAGAGTTAGTGAAACTTGTATGAGATCTACTTGTTGAGAGCTAAAACAACATTGAAAATCAGCCCTCTGAAGTTGTTCTAAAATTTTTATCACTAAAAATAAACAAAACCCAAAAAGGTTTGGTGAGTAGTAAGCAGTCCATGCTTGACTCAAATCAAAAGGTCAGGTATCTCGCTTCTTCAGTAAGCTCCATATTTGAATTCAAAAACTGCTGGCACCTGCTTAATATCACAAGCCCAGTCTGTCTTGAAATAGGAGGATTTCATAAAAAAATCATTGAAAATATTTTCCAGGCCCCAGAAAAAGTAATCATATTTAGATAAATAGGAGAGAAAATGTATTATAGACTAAGACTGACAGAGAGAATGTATACAGATGAAATCTGACAGCAATTAGCTTTCCTGGTTTTTCCTATTTTAGAATTAACACTTTTGTTAAAATAGCTAATTTTATATTAATATTGTTAACTATATATACAAACACTCATTGGGCTTCTTTATCACTGGAAATTATAAAGATGATTAATCCTGTTCATATAATAATAACTGTATAAAGTATATATTGACTTTTTCTAAACAATACATTATATTGGATATGCAATGTGTTGTTAAAGTATCCAGTTCTACATCTCCAAGGAAGTTATCTTATTCTCATCCAATGTGGCTAGAACCTGGTGTTTTTACTAACCCTATCCTCTTGTATCTCTGTTTTATTAAGATTTATTTTTTCCATGTGCTAGTTCGTAATACAATTACTTCTTTAACCTTTCGGTCACATATGATTATTTCTGCGTCTTTATTTTATTTCATTTACCTCAAGGATAGTTTATTTTTATAAAGATGTTACTTGATTACTTGAAACAGCTTCAAATTTCAAATGTTTTTCTTTTTTATACTGAGCCTACTTTATCTCTACTCTCTGTGGAAACCTCTGTTCTTCTAGTCCACTGACAGAACAGTCTGTCTGTTGAGATGAGAGCAGAGAATGTTCATCATTCTTCTAGACAAATGAAAATTTTATCCATTCTATTAGCAATGACTCTGTAAAACTTTAACTTGTCAACAATTGGTGAATATAATTAATTTTAATGGATTTGTTGCAGAATAGATTCTCGGTTTATATAAATCATTCATGGCACAACACATTTTTCAGTAAATTGAATACTCCTTGTGTTTGACTGTTTTAAAAAGGAAAGGAAAAAAGGAGAGGCAGGGAAGAAAGTTAATGAAAGGGAAGAAAAAATGAAGAGAAAATGGGAAGGGAAAGGAAGGGAAGGAGAGGGAAAGGGAGGGAAGAGGACGGAAGGGGAGGGAAAGGGAAGGGAAGGGAGAAGGGGAGGGAAGGGAAGGGGAAGGGGAAAGAGGAAAGAAAAGGAAGAGAATAAAATAAGGAAAAGAGATTGTGGGTATTATTTAGGCCCTCCTTAGGTAACTGCTGACTTGCCATTGCTTTTTGACTCGTGGAAGGACAACCTGAGCACTGGAACTTAAATGGATCATGTATTTGCCAGCAGTCTTAGGCAGAAGATGTTCTCTCTGTGGGTAATTGCTGACCTATAGTTGTCTCTTGACCTGGGGAAGACCTATCAAAAGCACATGGGCTGTGTGGGGAAGCTAACTAGCTGACTAGGGATTCAAGCCTGAAAAACACGAAAAACACATGGGCAGCGTTTCCTGCAGCATGATGATGTTGCCTACTTGAAGGCATCATGATGTGTAGTGACTTTTTTGGCCAGAATGCAGAACAATCACTAAAATCCACCCCTTTCTTTCTTTCTTCTTTCTTTCTTTCTTTCTTTCTTTCTTTCTTTCTTTCTTTCTTTCTTTCTTTCTTTCTTTTTTTCTTTCTTTTCTTTCTTCTTTCTTTCTTTCTTTCTTCTTTCTTTCTTTCTTTCTTTCTTTCTTTCTTTCTTTCTTTCTTTTTTCTTTCTTTCTTCTTTCTTTCTTTCCTTTCTTTCTTTCTTCTTTTTCTTTCTTTCTTTCTTTTTTTTTTTTTTGAGACAGAGTTTTGCTGTTGTTGCCCAGGCTGGAGTGCAGTGGCGCGATCTCGCCTCACCGCAATCTCCGCCTCCCAGGTTCAAGCAATTCTCCTGCCTCAGCCTCCCGAGTAGCTGAGATTACAGGCATGCACCACCACGCCTGGCTAATTTTCGCATTATTAGTAGAGACAGGGCTTCTCCATGTTGGTCAGGCTGGTCTCGAACTCCTGACCTCAGGTGATCTGCCCGCCTCAGCCTCCCAAAGTGCTGGGATTACAGGCATGAGCCACCGTGCCTGGCCCCAAAATTCACCTGTTTCTAATTGATCCCAGGTGGCCTAGCCCTGCTGGTGGTTCCAGTGTTTACTGTGGAACAAGACAAGAGTGAAGCTCTTGTGAGGGGTCCCAAAACTGTGGCAAAACTGAAAGTCTGCCTCCAACTCACTTTTTTTCACTATAGAAACAGTGGGTTCAGGGGAATTATCTGTGCAAGCTTGGGGCAAGGGAGGCACCATAAACAAAACAAAACAAAACCAAAAACCATTTTTCTTACCTTTCAGTGGTGGCTTTCCTCTACTCTATAATCCAAGGGGAAGCTTAAGAAAATAACAAGCATGGTTTTAATTCATCATATTAATAAAGATTCTGTGACTATTAGGTGGTTTATGTATTAAGATATATAAGAACACGGGCTATTACAATAACAGCCTTACAACTCCAGTGTGAAATGCATTGAATAATTCATTTAAACTTGTGAATTTTTTAGACTAAGTCATAAATTTCTATGAATGGCCATTTTAATCTGTTGAATTTAATAGTTATTTGGTACTTAGAATTATTTTGTCTATTAAATCAGATTATTGAATTATTTTATAAAACAGAGTACTTATCTATTAAATGTATTTAAAACATTTAAAATGGTTTAACGATATTTTAGTCTGTGAAACAAAAAATTATGCTGATAATCCTAGAAATGATTGGCAAGATTATTTTAGGGCAAACAATGAGATTATTTTGCAAGATCAACTTAAAATTTAATAAACGTCAAGGGTTCCAAATGACAATTTTGAACTTATAACTTTATATTTTAAATAACAATTGTGAAAACAAAATAAAACATTAAAAACATATCTGTCTAAAAACAGGCATGAAGGTCACAAACATACAAAAGAACAAGCAAACAAACTAACCATAGCTCTTAGAAAAACTTTAGTCTTTAGTGCTTCTGTAACCCTGAATCCTCATATTTCTCATAAAGGCCAATAAGTAGTTTCCTATTTTTTTTCTGAAGCCTCACCATTCCCCATTTAAGTTTTCTTTTCATCTTTCACATGATCTTATACCTCTAGATTTTTGATTCTCTGTTTTTTCCCACTACTTGAAAACAGTTGGAAATGGCATTAAAACATGTTTAACCTTCTTAGCTTGACTGCTTTTCTCCTTAACCACATATAATGCTATCACTGTTCCCAGATTATAGGAATTTTCTTTTTGCTCTTTTTCTCTGAGCCTCAAAGCAGGTCTTTCTATTCTGCTTTTCTTATTGTTTTTACACTTTGTGGCCTCATGCATAGTGAAAGCCATGAACTCATTGAATGTATTGTTTATTTAAAAAAAAAGTTCTCAAAAAATTTCTGCTCACTTAATTTCTCCCTCACTAGGAATAGTATCCATAAGATGTCTTGTCTATTCTCTATCGTTGAACAAATGTAAATCCAATGCTGGGCGCAGTGGCTCACGCCTGTAATCCCAGCACCTTAGGAGGCCCAGGCAGGCGGATAACCTCAGGTCAGGAGTTCGAGACCAACCTGGCCAACATGGTGAAACCCCGTCTCTACTAAAAATATAAAAATTAGCCGGGCATGGTGGTGCACACTTGTAATCCCAGCTACTTGGGAGGCTGAGACAGGAGAATCACTTGAGCCCAGGAGGCAGGGGTTTCAGTGAGCCAAGATTGCTCTACTGCACACTCCAGTTTGAGCGATAGAGTAAGACACTGACTTAAAAAAAAAGAAAAAAAGTAAATCTAGTTAATTGTTTTTCTTCTTGGCATCTTTTTGTGGGATTTATTATTTCTGTTACTCTCCATGAGGTTTTGAGTGCGTAAACTTTAACAGGTTTGCTCTTACATTTGGTTTAGTACATTTTCTTTCCTTTTCTCCAATACATGTTTTAACATCTAACCGATACTGCTTTAAGTATTCTACATTACTCTGGAAAATGTTTCTTAATAACATTCCTAGATCTTACATGCCAACATCTCTATTCCACACTATTGGCTACTTTAAAATAATTTTCTGAATCATATATGTTCTCAGATCTTACATTTTATTTTTTCTTGGCGGTTTCTGAACACCATATGTTCTTTATAGTTTCCTAATCTCCTAATAGCTAAAATAAATACCTCTTTCAGGACCCTCTCAGAATAACTATTTTGCTGATTGCTATTTCTAAAATTTAGCCTCCACAATATTATACCTTCTCCTAAAATAATTTCTAACTTTAGCTCAATTATTTCATTCTTCTTTATTTTTCTTTCATCTTCTTACTGCTCTCAGTCTGTCGGCACACTAAAGTTGATTTCCTTTTGTTATTGTTTTAATTCATCCCATTTTATATAGTCTAATTTTCCTAAATGCAGAATGTTCCAGTAGTAGCCTTTGGAATAGTAATGATTCAAGTGACTATTTCCTTTATGTCAACCAAGAATATTAACTATGATTTATATCTAAAGGGCACTTATCTCACATTATCAATTGATAAAATTCTCCAAATACTTGTATAGAATCTAGTGTTTACATTTCTAAAATCTATAGCTGTTATCAAAGCTTAAAACAAATAACAATCTGACATGCGATCATGTTAATGGGAAGGGGACATGGAAAATGCCTGTTGTGTCCAACGCCCTTATCATCTAACTCTAATAATGCCTAAAATACAGTGTAACTATTACAGTTTATCAAAATATTAATTAAAACTTACTTTAGCTTGCTTAACGTGTTTATATAATCTTCAAATTTTAATTTCCCTTAGTCCTATTGTCTGATCATCATTTGCCATAAGAATTTATATGGAAGTAAGAAGCAATTTCAGTCAAAGTTCTCCAAAGGTGTTTCTCCTGACCACAGTTCATCCTTCACATTATGTCTGCTCTACCATTTTGCTAAAACCAGGCACACTCCCATTCTTTAGAGGATTTGTAGCCTGCTGAGCCAAAATAGATTTTTTATTCTGAATATTGAATATCTAATTTATAAGGTCTCTATTAGTTTTAATCATTAAACAATTCCATGATTTTCATAATCTGCTACTTTTTTCTGAAAGTCAGCCTATTTTAGTAACTCTTATTCATGCACACTCCATTATTCTGGGGTTGGAGGCAAGAAAAAAGAACTAATATTTATGCCTTCTCCCATAATATTCTAACATTTCAAAAGAGTTAAGGAAAAAAGTTACTGCCCCAAACCGTGATTAAAGAGGTAATATTTTAACTTCCATTTCAGTGCCACCATTTAAAGAGGTTGAAAAGGGACATGCCCATTCTAATAACAAGAAAAATCTAGACAAAGTGAAACCAATGACTTTTCTTGAACCTATCAAAGAAATTATTTGCAGAGAAAATAGCCACACCAAAATCTGGGAGACAGATGACTTCAGAGCCCCAGTGAGAATCCGCTAAATTGGAACAGAAACCATTGTACCCATAAACTGGTTGGGTCACTTAACTGTAATTTTGATGAATTGTTGGAAGCTAAATATGGGCTGAAGTGAGAGTAAAAATCTCCTCGGTCAACTGTCTTAGTGGAAGCCTCACGCTTTCAAGGTTTTTACTTCCAGAATTCCACTAAGTTCTCATGTTGAAGATCTGATAATGATCCTTATCCGGCTCTGGCTAGGAAACAGAAAGTGTAACCCATATGAAATTCATATAGAACCTTCTTGATAACAAGTATCTACTCTTCAGGGTAAACACCATACTAGAACCTTGCACCAAAAATGAGAGAAAAGGAATTCCTCTAACTCCAGGTGCTTTAGTCTCCCTGGTTGAACTAAAGAAGGGAGACTATACAAGAAGAAACATTTGTGAAGTTCACAGCCCAGAATCACAATAACACTAAAAATCTGATGATTATTTGGAAAATCAGATAATGGTTCAGGTTAACAACACCCTACCACCACACCAACTAGGCCTTATAATAATCACAATTGGCATTAATCAACTATACCTGGCATTCCTTCACATCTGTACTCACGCTTTTTTTAAAGCTATACTATTCATATATTCTGGATCCATCATCCATAACCTCAATGATGAACAAGACATCCGAAAAATAGAAGGATGATTCAAGGCTCTGCCCTTCACTTCTTCCTCCCTTATTATCGGCAGCCTCTCACTTACAGGAATACCTTTCTTCACAGGCTTCCACTCCAAAGACCTCATCATCATAACCACAAACACGTTGTGTACCAATGCCTGAGCCCTTTTAATCACTCTTATTGCCACCTCCTTGACAGCTGTCTGTAGCACCATATCATTTTCCTCGCACTGATAGGACAACCTCGCTTCACAACTCTATTATTAATGAAAACAATCCCTTCCTAATTAACTCAGTCGAGCACCTATCAATCGGTAGTGTCTTCGTCAGATTTTTCATCACTAAAAATATTATTCCTATGTCATCCCCCCCAGACAACTATGTCACTCCACCTAAAACTTACAGCCCTTGGCGTAACCATCTTAGGCTTTTCATGTTAAAGTAACCCTAAAATAAAATATATTAGCAATTTAAATGAAGCCAAAATAATTATTTACAGATGCCTGTGAGAAGAATCCTTGTGTTTCTTACATTTACATCAGCCTACATTTTTCTAAGACAAAATAATATCTTCAAAGTTCAGGCCTCACAAAAGATGACCCAAATTGCATGAGTTATAATCTTCTCAATAGTGTTGTAACCTACTGGGATCACTATACTGTAGTCTATGTGATATCTAAATAAAGGAAAAATAAAAAATTAAGAAGTTTTCATGGTCCAGCACAGTTGTGTATACCTTAAATCCCAGCACTTTGGGAGGGTGAGGTGGAAGGATCGCTGGAGGCCAGGATTTTGAGACAAGTCTGGGCAACATAGTGAAACCCTGTCTCATGAAAAAAAAAAAAAAAAAGCCATGTGTGGTGGCATGCACCTGTAGTCCTATCTACTCAGGAGGCTGAGGCAAGAGGAATGCTTGAGCCCAGGAGGTTGAGGCTGCTGTGAGTTATGATCGCATCACTGCCTGGGTGATAGAGTGAGACCCTGTCTCTAAAAAAAATGACGAAAAAGTCAAAAATGAAAAAAGTAATTTTTTAGTATATTTTTATCCTTATTAAGTGTACTTAATTTTTTGAACTGTAAAGAAATGTCTGCAGAGTTATTTAGAACTACTCATAAAAGTGCTACGAAAATAACCACAAATAATAGCCAATATCCTACTTTACATTTCTCAAACAACGTATCTTCAATTTTTTCCTTCTATGCAGACAAACTCTACAAGTTGAACATCGTCTCTTAGTGTTAATGAATAAATCACAATTTCTGGACCCATATATCTGAATACCAGCTTAGTCCTTGTTAAAGTTATTAATAGCCTGCAAAATCTTAAATGAAGTCTGAAGATAGTATTATAATTGAATATCTTCCATAGAAATTAGAAAAACAAAAGACTGCAGCCAATAAAATAATAAATAATAAATAATAAATACACTTTAAACTATAATAAATAAATAATAGTAAGGTTTTCAAACCAAATGATGACCACTCTTTTCAAACCAAATGATGACCACTGTTAGAATGTAAGCTGAAGGAGAGCAGATATTTTTTTCCGTTTTGCTTTGTTTTTTAACTGTCAGGACCACAGCACTTAGAACACTGCCTCATATGTAGAAGGTGCTCAGTAAATAGTTGTTATGGAAATTCATTAATGAGTTCTAAA
The DNA here is from genome assembly GCF_028878055.3 of Symphalangus syndactylus. Classification (NCBI taxonomy): domain Eukaryota; kingdom Metazoa; phylum Chordata; class Mammalia; order Primates; family Hylobatidae; genus Symphalangus; species Symphalangus syndactylus. The sequence continues at coordinate 33,052,427 of NC_072437.2, read as the reverse complement.
CCTGTTAGTCTATTTCGTACTTAATATATTCTTGTTGCATTGGGTTACTTAATAGTTTTAAAGTGTAATTTTATCTTAATGTGATGATCCAGAGTCTCCATCTAGGAAAACAAACAATAAGTAATCACTTTACTGTTATACATTTGCATTTATTATTTATGAATTGACAAGAAAACTACATTTGAAAATGCTGAAATGAGATTATTCACAAGTAATTTTTCATGTCTTGATTCCAAGTTAATTTATTTGGCTATATTTTGTTTTTAAGCTGTTAAAAATGTAAATCTGGATTGATTATTCATTATCAAAACCATATTAAGGGAACAAAAATGCATGTCAATGCTTCAAAAAGTTCAAGGATGATTATCAATGATGGAACAAAATATGAAACTATATTCTTTGAATAATGTCTCATGATTTCTGTACTCAGAGTATCTGAGAAGGAACATGAAAGGGTGAATAAATATAATGTTGTTTTATTTTGTTTGCTGTTAATATTATAATTTCTTGTCATTATTAGCTGTATTGTATGATAGTACTCCCTGAGGATGCTTTCAATAAACTTTAAAGGCTATTTAAGTGCTCTATGTTTGCATTTCTATAGCATTCTATACATAAAGCTGTCATTGTCCTTCAATATAACGAACATATTATATTGAAGAACATTTACTTAGTTGTCTATTGTTTCAAAACCTAGAAACTAACATGAGGATTGAAATTACAGTTATCTTTAGTGCATGGTAAAAATAGACATTCAGTGTTGGTTTAGTCAAAGTGATGGAAAAAAATAGAGAGAATTAAGATTTTCTGTCTTTAAACATATGCCAGAATCTTATGTATTCTGAGGAGTAAAATTTACAACTGGTTCTTGAAGAATTTAAAGTGCTCCTTGTCAAAAAGAAAAACAGATAATTCTGGAAGCAGCATTAGAGGTAATGATCAAAGTTGATTGCTCTTACAGAGTGGCTTCAAAAGTATAATTTGCCATTACAGAGGTATAAGAAATGGTGTCTTCTAAGCAATATACTTTTGACTGTAATTTGAACTGGAAAATATCTATCATTATGCAAAATACTTAAAAAGGAGAAGTTGCTGTTTGGCATTTGTCAATAACAGGAGAATACATATTTCACTACGAATATGTCAGGGTTGAATGGAAGTGTATAATATTATCTTAGTAGAAAGTACATCAGATATAACAACTTCAGGTCCTTATTTCTGCAGTATTACATTTATATTTGTGTTTTATGTATACTATTATTATTTTTCGTATACTGAATGCCTATATAGGGAGAAAGAATGTCTGAGTCTCAACATCTAAAGTGCAGTGTGTCATACAAAGCATACTATATTAAAGAGGAAATTAGTGTTTAGTTCAATGAAAACTTATACACATTAAGTGTAATGTATTTGACTCATTTGGTTTTTAGAAACTGAAAATGTCAAGTAATCTCAACTAATGGGGTATAGAAGTAAGATCATAAAAATGTTGTATAAACTCAGTGACAGCTGTTCCTACAGAGACTACAGCACAGTTGGGACAGAAAGATCTTTGGTGACTCAGTGTAGTAGTCTGCTTTTGCATTGCTATAAAGAAATATCTGAGACTGGGTATGTTACAAAGAAAAGAGGTTTAATTGGCTAATGGTTCTGCAGGCTGTACAGAAAGCATGATACTGGCATTTGCTTAGCTTCTGGTGAGGCCTCAGGAAGCTTACAATGATGATGGAACCCAAAGAGGGAGCAGGCTTTTCACATAGTGAGAGCAAGAATGGGGGCAAGAAGGTGCCACACACTTTTAAACAGCCACAACTCATGAGAACTCACTCACTATCTTGAGGATAGCACCAAGCCATGAGGAATCCATGCCCTTGACCCAATCACCTCCCATGAGGCCTCACCTCCAACATTGGGGGTTTTATTTCCACATGAAATTTGAGGACACAAATATCCAAACCACGTCACTTCACCCCTGGCCCCCCAAATCTCACGTACTTCTCATATGTCAAAACACAATGATCCCTTCTCACTAGTTTCTCAAAGCCTAACTCATTTCAGCATTAACTCAAATGTCCTAAATCCAAGTCCACAGTCTCATCTGAAAATAAGTTCCTTCTACCTATGAGCCTATAAAATAAAACAAGTTATTTACTCCTAAGATACAATGGGGTGCATAGGAATTGGGTTAATATTTTCATTACAAAAGGGAGAAACTGACCAAAAGAGTGGGGGTACAAGCTCCATGAATCTTCGAACCCAAGCAGAGCAGTCATCAAATCTTAACCCTCCAAAATAATCTTCTTTGACTCTCTGTCTCACATCCAGGGTACGCTGATTCAGTGGTGGGCTTCCAAGGACTTGGGCAGCTTACCCATGTGGCTCTGCAGAGTGCAGCCCCGGTACTGCTTTCATGGGCTGGCGTTGAGTGCATGTAGCTTTTCCAGGTGCCAAGATGTTAGTGGATCTACCATTCTGGAGTCTGGAGGAACTTGGACCCCTTCCCACAGCTCCACTAAGCAGTGCCCCAGTGGGAACTCTGTTTGGGGCCTGTAGCCCCTCATTTCTTCTCTGCACTGCCTTAGTAGAGGTTCTCTGTGAGGCCTCTACACCTTTGACAGGCTTCTGCCTTGGCACAAGTATGTCCTCTGAAATCTAGGCAGAGGCTGCCAAGTCTCCTTCAGTGTCACATTATTTGCATCTACAAGCTTAACACCACATGAAAGCCACCACAGCTTATGGCTTGCACCCTCTGAAGCAGTGATCCAAGCTATATCTGGGGCCCTTTGACTTAAGGCTGGAGCCAGAGCAGCTGGGATGTGAGGAGCAGTGTCCGTAGACTGCACAGACTAGACCTCAGGGCCTGTGATGGGAAGGCCTGCCTTTTTCCGTTGTTATGACTATCAGCATCTGCCTCCTTCTTAGTTATACAAATCTCTTTAGCAAGTGATTGCTCCATACTCTGCTCTAGTTTATCTCCTGAAAAAGTTATTTCTTTTTTCTGTCAAATGACCAGGCTGCAAATCTTCCATATGTTTACACTCTCCTTTCCTTTTACAAATAAATTCCAACTTTAAGTCATTTTTTTGCTCCCGCATCTGAGTTTGGTTTCTAGAAGAGGCCAGGTCACTTCTTAATGCTTTGATGCTTAGAAATTGCTTCCCCCAGATACCCTAAATCATCACTTTGAAGTTAAAATGTCCATACATCCCTAGGGCATGAAGAGAATATAGGCAAGTTCTTTGCTAAGGCAAAACCCACTTGACCTTTGCTCCATTTCCTAATTAGTTCCTCATTTCCATCTGAGACTTCATCGTCCTGGAATTTGGTGTCCATATCACTATGATCATTTTGGTCACAACCATTTAACCATTTTTTAAGAAGTTTCAAACTTTCCTTCATCTTTCTGTCTTCCTCTGAGCCCTCCAAACTCTTCCAACTTCTACTTGTTACCCAATTCCAAAGTTGCTTCCATATCTTCAGGTATTTTTATAGTAATGCCCCATTTCTTGGTACCAATTTTCTGTATTAGGCCATTCTTGAATCACTATTAAGAAATACCTGAGGCTGGGTAATTTATAAAGAAAACAGGCTTAATTGGCTCCTGATTCTGCAGTCTGTACAGCAAACATGATGCTGGTATCAATTCAGCTTCTGGGGAAGCCTGAGGAAGCTTGCAATCATGGAAGAAGGTGGAAGGAGAACAGGCTTCTCACATGGCAGAAGTGGCAGAAAGAGTTGGAGGGAGGTGCCACAGACTTTTAAACAACCGGATCTCATAAGAACTCTCTATTACAAAAACAGCAGCGAGACATGAGGGATCCTCCTTCATGACCCAATCGCTTCCCACCAGGCCCCGCCTCCAATATTGCAGATTCTATTTCAGCATGATATTTGGGGAACAAATATCCAATGTATTTCACTCAGTTATCTCTTTGCTCCATCAACAGCAAGAATTCTTGATCTTTCTTATAGTGACTCAGCTTAATTCCTTGTTACTGTTGTTGTTGCTACTACTAGTATATCAAGATATCCTATTAAGTTTACCATACTTATAGCTATAAATGTTCTTACTCATTTTATATACAACAGATTTACTAGTAAATATAGAATGTGTAATATATGCATACATAGAATACATATAATACACACATATGTACATATACATATATATGATATAAAGCAATTATGCTTCATGCTAGTCTCCTGCATGCTGTTTCATACTTTTTTCTTTTCAAATGAGTTCGGTTTAAAAACATTTTATTTCCCTGAAAACTTGTTTTCATAGAATTTTATAGAGCTATGTTCTTTCATGCAAAAACAAAAAGCCACATGTGACTATTTGAATTAATATTTAAATTAAAACTTAGCTATGTTCTTTCATGCAGAAACAAAAAGCCACATGTGACTATTTGAACTAATATTTAAATTAAAACTAAGTGTAATTAAAATGTATGTTCTTAAGTCATACTAGCCACATTTCAAGTGCTCAGTAGTCACATGTGAATGAGATTACTCATATTAGACATCACATATAATAAATATTTTCATCTTAGAAATTTCTATTGGCCAGCACGTCTATGTAGATTAAGAGCAACACAGTAGACTGTTTAAATCATATTATCATAATTTGTGAGTGACTTAGAGATGCTTTTAAACTTTTCTAGGCTTCAACTTCTCTGTGTAGAATAAAGATAATAGCAATATCTGAATCATTGGACTTACACCAGGAAAATTTACTACATGTAAAATCCTTTGCGGAGTGATGAGTACATTGAGAAGCTGAATATGCAAATGGATAATGTTCAGATCATATATAAAAATAAAACACTGACTCACAACCATAGCAATTAATCCAGTAAGCCAAGCCATTATCTACATCTATCTAGTACCCAGTCAGGAAGTCAAACTACTATCATTAGGAACCATTTCAGAAAACCAAGCAATAATCCCTGTAATAGTCAAAAATGAGTAAAACCTAATTAATAACTAAAAGATTTCCTATTTTTTGCCCCAACATCCAACTTAGCTTCAAATATAAAATGCTAAATATGCATTTACATAGGATGCCCTGCTTCTAGGTAGCTTGCCTACAGCCTTTCCATGCCAACAGTTCCAACCAAGGCACACTAGAATTTTCCCTTTTGTTCATTATAAAACTTTCTCACTCCTCTGCCTTCTTTCAAGTCTTTTCCAAAACACAATTGGTGGTTGCCAACTCTCTTGCTCTAGCAAACTCTGAATAAATGCCTTTACTTGTTCTTATTTGAGTGACCATTTATTTCCACAGTTATAGTGAAGGTTCTATTAAGATACGCTCTGCACTGTCTGATGCTGTGGCCCCAAATCTTCAAACAGGTGCATAACCCAGAGAGGATGCTTGCAACTTGCTGTTCACAGGTTGAATTTTCAATAATGTTGCATCAGCACTGGGTCTGAACTCGACCCTGTGGTAGATTTCATTGCTATTTATTCAATGTTTGGTAATTAGGTTTTGTCATAAGTTCTATTTTTTGACATCCTTGGTGGATTCATACTATTTATTTTCATCTCTTTTTGCTGACTTTTGTGTTACTGTTTAATGTTGTGCTGTCTAGAAGTGTTGCTTCTTATAAGAAGAAAAAACACAGAGTAGAATATAGGCATAGGCCCTATAAGCATGTTTTTCAAACCAGCTTCAAGGATGGTGAGTTTGTAATTCCGACTGAATCCACATTCACTTGAACAAACTGTGCTGTGAGTGATCAATAAATCCAAATGAAGTTCTTCCATCTCATTTTTATTGTCCTGAGAAGTCGGCTTTGATTCAGGGTGAGCATTCTTTCTGGTTTTCCACCTGCCACGGGGCATAGATTATTCAGTTTGTGTTCAGAGATGAACAATTGTCAGATTGGGGGCCCAAGACAAAAGGAATACAAGAAGTATGTCCCTCATTGTCACTGATGGCTCTAATAGGGGTTTCTAAAGTGTGAATCCTCTCCTCTTTCAGGAAACAAAAAATCCTGTTTCAATGTACTCTCATTACAATTCTACTATTTGTACCTATCTTTCTAACTGGCACAACTTCACCAAGGCTGATTTGAGTTTTGTGTAGCCGCTGTGGTGACTGCCAGATTTAAATAAAATTGTTCATTTGAGAAGTGTCTTAGAAAAGAAAGGCAGTATTTCTCAGACCTAATGGGTAGCATATTTTGATTGATATTCAAATTCCTCCAAATAAAATTCTAAATTAAAGTTTGCTTTACTAAAACATATTTGGCTCAAAGACCATGAGCAATTCAACAAACTTAAGCAACAACAAACTAAATCCATTTCCCTAGTAAATCCTCTCTTCTTAAGCTCCAGTTCCTTTCTTATACTCAGATTTTCTCTCTTTTCCTTTTAGTCTCCCTCTTTTGGCATTCCTGTCAACTCCTCCATCCTTGATCACAAAACCCCGCATTTTCCCAACAACTCTCCTAAAATCCCAATATGCCAGTGGTTTCTAAATATCTATCCCTCTCGTGAACTACAAATGTAGGCAATTATATAATTAAATGTTGAACTTGAATTGAATTAATAGTTAAAAATAAAAATCTACCTCAACCCAAGTAAGATAAGTAAATATTCATGAGAGAATTTAGAATTGTTTTGGTTTCATGTCACACAGGATTACTTGACCAGTATCACCTTGTACAAATGTCAGTCAGAACCTTGGATGCTAAATATGTGATAAAAAGAGCTGATTTGACACTCCTGGAAAGGAACCTAGGAGCTCTTTCTTTCCACAGTTAACCTGAAGGCCATTAAAAGGCCAGACAAGTAGATGAAAGTCTCCTAAAGGTCATACCTGAAAAATGACTAATAAAAATTAATATATCATTGTTTAATTATGCAAACAAACAAAAGATGAAAGAATAGGACATTTTCTGGATAGAATAGAGAATATCTTATGAAAATACTTGTGAGTTAAGTAATGTGCTAATATAGTAGTAGCCCTTTGATCTCATTTTGTCAGTAAAGTGAAACTGGAAATTGGAGACCTAATTAAAAAGACAAAATGGGAAATAATCCCTTTATCTGAACTTCAATATTTGGCAGCACATTTTAAAATCGATTTAGAATAAATATGAGACATAACCAATATAAAGTTTTAGTCCTTAACATGAAATTGTTTGGTGGCTCATCTCCCAGTTGGACACCTACTGACAAGGACAGTGGTAGATACTGTAAAAAGAGTGGACACTGGAAAAAAGATGGTCTCATTTTACAAAAGAAAAACCAATATTTTAAAAATCCCTTAATTTAGATCAAAGGAGGTGCTCTGAAAAGGAAAAATCATCTAACATCCTGCCATACTCTCAAACACTCAAAGTAAATTAACTATAAATACAGATGGTCACCCTCATGAATTTCTGGTACATATGGTTACCACCCTGGCCACATTAAACTCCGCTACCTTTATTTAACCTCTTCCTGGAATTAACATGCCACATAGGTGGTAGGTGTTTCAAATAACCAACAGATTTTTTTCCTAACACTTAACCATAAATCTGGTGCCCTTGACTGCAAAACATTTCTTCTTGCTCTGTGATACCTAACTCCTTCAAATTTAGCAATACAGACATACTTTGCAAATTGAATTCAGTATTAAATGCATATCAAAAGGGCTTTTTCTTGAGGTCAAAGAGACTCTTGTATTCATGATGAAGTTAGGTCTACTCTAGTTATTTTTTCCTTTCCTCATTACATTTAATATACACCCTGCACAAGAGTCTTGCCACTGCACCTATCTATGGGCTAAATGTTCTGTTGATATACACAAAATAACCGGCCAAGGAGCTATAAAATATAAATCCTACCAAAATATCTGGATAGTCTTTGGAACAAAATCAAAAGAAAGTCTCAATTTTGTAGTTGAAACCCTATACCCAAATATCATCTTGTGTCCTGCACTTTGTAAAAAGTGAGTCTTTTTGACTCTCATCCTACCAGTAAAGAAACCAAATGAACAAGGATATCAATGATATCAATGTGCTCAAAACCTCAAGACCACTAGCAGAACTGCTGTATCTTGTTTTCTGATAGTACCTAAACCAAATACCATCCTGTCATCCATTTCTCCTAAAGCCGCTTCACTTTAATGGATCTGTGTTCTACCTTTTTCAATGTACCTGTAGGCCAGTTGAGTTCGTTTCTTCGCCTTTACCTGAGAAGGACAATAGCATACCTCAACAGTCTGCCCCAGGAATCATTAAAATTTCCTCCTACTTTTCCCAGATCTAAGACTTGAAATATCTAAATTTCCCTTATGACTCAATACTTATCTAATAGGTAGATTGTCTGCTACTTTTTTCAGAAAACCAAGAAACCTGTAAAAATAATTTCATTTATTTGCTCTCAGCCTTGCAGAAAAAATGTATAAAGTTTCAAAAGTTAAATTACAATTTTGACAGAACACAGTTAATTATTTAGGGAATGACCTATCTGAAGAGAGAAAAAAAATTCCCTTGTGATAGAAAAATAGTTATCCAATAACTATTTATCTACACCCCTCACAGTATGACAAGTGAAAAATTTTTTGTATTTAGTGTTGCTGTGAATGACTGCCATTTTTTTTCTGAGATTGCTATACCTCTTTATGAATTGACTAAGTCCTATGTACAATATGCTCTATTCTGTAAGCTCAAACGTGAACAGGACCTTTGTACTCTAAAGAAGATGCTTCAACAGCCTCTTTCTCTAGACAACCATAAGCACAAATGGCCATTTCATCTATTTGTGCATGAGCAATCTGGACAAGCTCTTGGAATTTTAACTTAACTTCAGGGCAGCCATCAAATACCCCTTACCCTTGATCTGATTACAAAGGCACATTTCTCTTATGTTAGGATGATAACTGCCAAAGAAAAATTCTATGATTCTGCTGAAGTAGTTCTAGGCTCCCCATTTCACCTCATGATCTTCATGAAGTAGAAACACTGTTACTGACTGAGAACACACAACACATTTCAGCCAGCTGATTTACCTCTTATGAGATTTTATTACTCTCTCCTTCTTGCATCACTATTTGGTATGGCAACACCCTGGATACTGCCACTCTTCTGCCCCTATCAGAAGAAAGGAGCTTCATGATTGTCTTAACTTGGTTAGGGAATTCTCTGTAAATATTGCTCAGGTGTATTACAGACTTCTATCGAGAAGAACCCTGACCTAATATTGGTTGTTGATGGCTCATACTTCGAAACTGAAATTTGATGTTATCAAGCAGAATGTGCTATCAGTAATCTAAGCTCTCTTTTAGAATATAGTCTTCTACCTAAGATAAAAGTAGCCCAGATGGCAGGACTTATTTTACGTACTAGAGTTTGTCATCTGGGCAAAAACCAGAGTAAACATATGCACAGGAGACAGGTATGTTTGTGGAGTAGTAGTACGTGACTGTGGCATGCTTGTGAAACAAAGGGCGTTTCTCAGCTCTGATGGAAACTCATCAAAAACAGACAAGTCAAAGAAAATTTAAATATGCTTCTGCCATCTACCACTCTTATTGTGTTCTCATTTTTAATGTTTCCTTGTATTAACAATATATGAAATGTGTACATATATACATATATATTCGTATATTTTTGGCAAATTATAGCTAACTCATTTACACTTTCAGCTTGAATTTTTCCACTGTAAATGTATATGCCTTAAATTTACCAAAAGCTTTAAAACTTTTGGATTTGCACCAACATGAAGAGTGAAAACTTTTCCTATTTCAATCTGATTAATTATCATCTGATGATAGTGACCAAAGTATGATGGTTATATTGAACTTTGTATGAATATATAAAAAAAAATTCACATTTTTAGTCAATATATGGCATCAGTAAAAGAGTAGAAGGAAATGTGAGTGCTGCCACAGGATAAATATGTAGGTGGAGATATTATAAAGGGAATTCATTTTGGAGGGGACATTATTTTTGTTAGCTTTACAAATTGAGTTTCAGGAAGAAACCATGGTTTAATTTATAAATCTCTTGTTGATGTACATTGAGGTGTTAAAAATCCCAAATCAGTGAAATTTAAAATGTCTGAACATTTTCATTGAAACTTTGTGTGTATGTCTGTGATTTTCTACCCAAGATAAATTCTTGGAAATTGAATTAAAAATAAAGTGTGTCTATTTAAGTAATTTTACCGAGTCTCCCACTATCCTCCCAAAAAATGACAACTGTGCCATCTAGCAATATCAGTATATGAGTAGAGCTCTCACTTCAAATCCCTCCCACTCCATTTTTCAAGTGACAAATTATCTAGTTTTTTCTTTTTAAATTTTTCAGGGGAAACTTGCATGTAGCATTTTGAAGAAATTTGATACATTAGAGTATATTTTAGCTAGAACACGTGGCAATTAGAGGAGAGATTTGAGAATCCAAAACTAATTTCTAAATAGTTATTAGCAAAAAGTAAGAGAAAGAAACTTACCTTAGACAATCTGTAAAGAAAGAATTGAAAACAAACAAGCAAAAAACCTAGTGATATATTGTGATAAACTGGAAAAATGTGAAACATAATAAAATATGTACAACAGAAGAATTAGAGGTACAGATAATAGAAACTAGAGAAGCAAAAACTATCATTCACTTGCATCTAGGTATTGATAAGAAGTGTGGTGCAACACATGCTTGATTGTTACTACATTTTTTTAGGCAGGAAGATATATATTTCTCATACTGGATTATTTCCATACCACTTTCAATGAATTTTGAACATATGCTAATCAAGAACCTATTCCATTTTTCCTTTAGACTTAAATGCTTCTGAGTTCAAAATATTTCTCACATTAGAATATAATTACCTACATTAATTGATTATTCTACTTTGTATTTTAATGCATAAATTTTAAACAAGAAAACAAGTGGACATACATAGAGAGAAAGAGAAATTATCAGTTTGGTTGAGTTATATCAGATACAGTTATTTTAATATTTTATATATGCAGGTGTTTGTCTCCCAAAGAAGTCAAGTATAAGAGTATTAGAAAAATAAAATGAAGTACTTTGGGATCATGCTGTCAATGTCTCTAAAATAGTAATATCTACCATGAAAATGTATACATAAAACACACCAGAATTCATTTTAATCTCTGTAAAAATGTAGGATACCAGTATAAAGAAATGATTTAAGTTAGGTTATAGGACTTCGGAAAACCGTATGCTAGAGTCTCTGCATGTTGTGAGGTGGAGGACAAGGGAGGGATGGAAAGAAAAAAAAAGTTATTTTAATTTTGAAGTTTTAAATCTGTTTATAAAGAAGGAAAAGCTGAATTGAAGAAATACACTGGGGAAAATATTATGTAAAATGAGACGAAGTTTGTTACACAAAATATGTTCTTCTGGGGATGAAAGAGAATAGGCAGCTTTAATAAAGTGAAAGTCTCTGTCAGCACCCACTCTCCTGAAAACTTACCTCCCAATTAGGATGCAATACATAGTCATTGGAATACTTTACTGGATACCACCCTAAGAAAAAGACTGCTTAGGAAAGGAGAAATGTAACATTAATATATCAAATATTAAGCCACATTTTGTTTTAACATCAGCATCAAAAAGATTCTATGATTGTTTTTCATTTCTTTCTCTTTATAATTATATGTGAATGACAGTGAATTCATAAACCTATGAGTATATATATATATATACTTTAAATATGAATTAGATTTATAAATAAGTTACTCTAAATATATAAACTAAATGAAATGCATAATATATAACGGCATTTTTACCAGAAATAAAACTAATAATCTTTAAGTTAATAACAACAACAATTCAACTCAAGGTAGTTTCACTTCAGTGAAGAGTGTTTGAAATGGCATCACTCCCAAATTTATAAGGCAAAAGTCGGACAGACTTCAAATTAATGATTTTTCTGGACCCCATCTCAGAACTGAGGTCTCAAGACAAACAACTGACTGAAAAAAAAAGGCAAAAAAAGGCACCTGAATAAAGAAAAAATGCTTGAACATTTACTTCTATAAGGCAGAGGCCATGGGTTGCAACATAAAGGAAAGTTCAGATTAAAATATTTAATCAGTTGCTAAAGGCTGAGCACGAGTTAGCATGAGCATGCTAGTGGATCAGCATAGGAGTTTGTACCCTATTGCAAGCTTTTGTCTGCACCCTAATCTCATCTTGAATTGTAGCACCTGTAATTCCCACATGTTGTGGGAGGGACCGGGTGAGAGATGATTGAATAATTGGGGCACTTTCCCCAATACTGTTCTCTTGGTAGTAAGTCTCACGATATCTGACGGTTTTATAATGGTTTTCTCCTTTTACTTGGCTCTCATTCTGTCTTGTCTGCCACCATGTAAGATGTGCCTTTCACTTTCTGAGATGATTATGAGGCCTCCCTAGCCACGTGGAACTGTGAGTCCGTTAAACCTGTTTTTCTTTATAAATTACCCAGTATCCAGTATGTCTTTATCAGCAGCAAAAAAATGGATGAATAGACATACTATATTTAGCTCTCTAGTGGAAGAGGGTGAAAAGTTTTGAAAAGTCACACACATGAGATCCTGGAATACAGTGCCTACCTAAGACTGAAGCTTATTGAAAACAGAAAACATTCTCTTACCACTTCATCCATAACAGGTTCTCAGGCATTGAGTAAAAGTAACAGTGGAATACAACTTAGATAGTTACAAGAGACAGATTTTCTCCAGGCCGCAGTGCAAAGGAAAGACCCAAAGGCAAAGGAAAACAGATGTTAAGAAATTAACCTCCAGCAAACCACCCACACACTAAACAGAGATTCAAAGCTTCTGGTATACTGATGGTAACCATAAGAAAAACAAACATCAGACTAAATTCCAAAAAACAAATCCAACATTAAAGTCCTAACAGATGGAAAGTCATGACCATCAGCAAACATAAACCGTATTTAACTCAGGGACTACCTTCCTACAAAGGTGTCTGTCTTTTAAGAACAGCAAATGAGATGTAAGAAAAGGGAAGGAAAAATACACTCCAGGGGTAAATGTCAATAATAAGAACTAAACTCAGATAATTATTAGACATGGAATTTAAAATAACTGTAATTTATCAAATAATATGGTAATCTTTCCCTACTTCTTAACACCTATGACTCAGCATGTTTGTTGGTGGTGGAGACATCTGTGTTAGGAATTGATAATATGTGGAGTCTGAAAAAAGACTTAAAAGGTGGTCCTAAGATCAGACTTTTAGGATCTTGAAATTAGTTGAAATTCTGAGTTAAATTTATTTGTGCTAAGGTTATATAAAAATTGCATATAATATCAGAAAGCATAAAATATAAATGCTATCTAATTTTAGAATGATATATTATGGGACTAAAGTTTGGTATATGTTAATAATTATCACTAAGTTCTTGTACTAAAAACAGGCTTAGAATAATTTGTACCTTCTTTCTCAATAAATTATTCACTTGTATCATTTTTTCCCTCTAGAATTTGCATTTCACATCAAATAGAATTTCTCTAGTATTTGTTTGATTAACAAAACATCTTAGGCTACAAGATTTTTGTATTTTAAAAACATAGAGTCTCTATATTTAATATATGTAATTTAAAATTTACCTTATTTTATTATTCACTATTCTACCTAAAATTACGTTAGTTTACAACTTTCTTGAACTATTGAATGTTTAATATTTTTCACAAGTATACTGTCAGCTTACTTTGGATTGTACTGGAACAAGCTGCTCATAAAACGTTTGTCTGGGAAATATTATGGAATGCACAATGAGCTTTCTGATTTTCCAATTCACTGGCTTAATCTTTACTCCCTCTGTGGTTAAAACCTTAAAATCTTACTTTAGAAACACAAAAATACAGTGTCATAAATTATTATAAAATGATTCACTGCAGTTTTGTGGGTAAATTCCACACACTCTCACAAAAGCTTGAGAATTCTTCTGGTATAGATTCTTGTTTTGTTGTTGTTGGTTGTTCGTTTCTCAAGGAGTGTATGATTATCTTGTGAAACAATTATCTTCAGCCAGGTGCAGTGGCTCAAGCCTGTAAATCCCGGCAATTTGGGAAGCCGAGGCAGGTGGATCATCTGAGGTCAGGAGTTTGAGACCAGCCTGGCCAACATGATGGAACCTGTCTCTACTAAAAATACAAAAAATTGGCTGCACATGGTGGCGTACACCTGTAATCCCAGCTACTCGGGAGGCTGAGGCAGGAGAATCACTTGAACCCGGGAGACAGAGATTGCAGTGAGCTGAGATCACGCCACTACACTTCAGCCTCGGTGACAAGAGTGAAACTCCGTCTCAAAAACAAAGAAAAAAGAAAAAAATATTATCTTCATGATTGTTTTAGGTACACCAATATTCTAGTCAAAATTGCACATATAAATGACCTTAGCCAGTTCCTCAAATACACTATAGTAAGGATATGCATTATGAACCCTTTTGGAAATATGTTGTTGTGTCAAGGAAATAACATCTAAGAACATTTCTATTATTATGTAAACTGTGTTTAGAAACATAAATAGCCTGCTTTACCAAAATTAGCAAATTCACCTGCTTTTTTTCACGAAGCAAACAGGAAAAATTTGTGTATATGGGAGAGTACCGGGCTTGGGATGGGAAAATGTATGTCTGAGTCGCAATTCACTTGTATGACCTTGGGGAAAAAATATCTTTAAACTCTCAGAGCCTTAATTTCTTTTTCTGATGCAAAATGCAGATGCCAAATACATATTTGAAAGGACATTAATTGAGAAACTGTATATGAAATGCTACATAAACAATACATTCTTACGTGAATATAGCCACGGGGAGATTCAGGTTTTGTGGGCTTTGAAGCTTCTACGATACGAAATAAAGGATACAAATAAGAAGTAATAATTTATATGCACATGAGTATTTATTTTTAATGAGTAAAATTACAGCCAATTACAAAGCTAATAAAACTGAAATTACAATATATATCACCAAATCCAGAAAAATGTCATTATACTCTTTGTAATTTACTCATTGACACTTCTATAATAAGTTTTTTTTCTGTATCATTTAGGTAAATACTCACTGATAACCTCTAGTTATAAAAATAATTTGAGATATTTCTTAAGTAAAGATAATTCAGTCTGGTGAACGGTCTTTTCCCTTCAAAATCTACATCATTCCATTGCTACCTCCTTTAGAATCTATGCAAATAGCGGACACATCTTCCATACCTAGACTAAGGTCATGATGCCAAGAAAGTGGGCACACGTACCTGGAATAAGAACGGGAAGAAAAAAAGTCATAAGTGTACAGCAAAGTGAGCAAGGATACAGTCAGTAAGAAATGCAGTCAGAAATATTAGTAGCTGGATAAATATCTTTTTGTTCACCATTCTATTCCTAATTCCTGGAATAGTTCCTGACATGTGATAGGTACTCAATAAATTACAGTTGAATAAATTTAAAAGTTCATGGATGAACGTAACTGGAAGTACTCCATCCTGATTCTTAGAAGCCATTTTCAAACTGAGACCTCTAACAATTACTTAACTACAGGTGGATCTGACTATAACCATTTGAATATATGCCACAAAAGTGAAACCAAATGTATTCCTTGCTCTCCTTAATCATAACCTTATTCCAAAAGCACCTGCAACCACATTTATGCTAATGGACAGCAAGCTAAGTCTCATGGAGAGGGAAAGGAAGAGTAAAAATAGACACCATCTTCATTTAAAAAATCTTTTAAAGACATAAAAATCATAGTGAACACCTTGCTAAAGCCCTGTGAAGGGGCTTATGCAATGAGGAGACATGCATCTTTACCTTCATTGGCTTTATGGAAAACTCACCTCTGAATGTACACTCATGCTCAAGACAATTCTTCTCAAGTAGAATGTCAGAAATCTGCGGTGTAACTAAACAAATTATATTTTTCACAGAACTAGAGTCTTCTTCATTTACTTTTAGTAGATTGTATCTCTGCTAATCTGGAGACAGCAACTGGTGGCATTCAGAAGTAATGACATGATATTAATTTACTAGACTCAACCAACACTAGGTTTGCCATCCTGAAAATCATTCATGAAACCCGCTTGGTCACAGTCAGCTCCAGATATTTTCTTTCTTTTATAGGTTTAGGCCTTAATACACATTTCTATATATTGGATTTGTTCCATAATGTTAAGTGTTGTGTACCCAATTTGGAGATAATACCTAATTCATTTTTGTGTTCTCAATGCCTAGTACATTTTTGAGCAAGCATAAACTTAATAAACATTTGCAAAATCAATTAATGAAAAAATACTCATGTAAGTGCAGAGATTTTCAGTGTAGAAGACAACATCTAAGAGTACATGCAGTTACATGTACATGCAGTTACATGTAGGCTGCTACAATGCTATCATAGCTTTACAACTGAAATCCTTGTATCTGCTTCCTTGTATCTATTTTTATGAACTGCTCCTCTGTATCTATTTTTTAGTAGAATATCCATATTTATATCCATATATATAAGATATATGTATACACACACACACTAGAAATATGCAATGAATATACTGCATAGAAATGAACTATATTTTATATATGCATATACATCTTGACAGCATGGTTCTGCAGATACTCTGCCTTTCTTTTTGGGGTGATTTTTTCCCCATCTTTATATTACACACTCTATTCAACCTCCACGGATTGTTTTTCACTTCTATGAAAATAAAATGTACATTCTTTCATTAACTCGCTTTGCACTCCTTCTGGTTTATTTCATCATCATATGAACTTGACTGGTTTTTGTTTTCAGAATTTTAGCAAATTTTTGCATGAAGACATTTCCTGACCATTGTATCTAAAGTAACTTTTATTTCTATAGTTATTTCATCCTACTCTCTTCCCCATAACATTGCTCTATCTCTGAAATTATCTTGTCTATCTAATCATTTTCAAGTATCTTTCAAACCACTTTGGAAAAAGTAGCTTCTTGTATAGAGACTTTCTTTGCTATCTTATGTATAATATGTTCTCATTGTCCAAAAGAGTGCCTCACAAAAAAGTTTCACAATGAGTATTTGTAGAATGAATGAGTAGACCATTATAACAGTGGGAAAATAACAATAAAAATGTAATTTGTTTATTAAATTTTAAATTTAATTTCTATATTTGCATTTTGAGAATCAAAGAAAGCCTAGGTCAATAAAATCCCACAGGATAATAGACATTAGTAAAGAATGAGGATGGTAAATTATATACAGAAATGTTATTTGTGTCTTTTTTTATAGAAAAAAACAAATTATATAAATTATATAAGTTTGAATATATAAAGGTAATTTTAAATTAATTTTATTTTGCACTCCTTTTCTGTTGTCCATAAAATGCTGATAGTTTTTTCCTCCAAGATGGCAGAAAATAGGTTTTCACCATGGCTGAGACATGTGGAAATTGCAAAATAGTGCATAAAGATCAACTCTATTAGCTTTAATTTAAGAAGAAAAACAGGAATCCAGCAGAATTGTGAAGGACTCCAGATCCCCAGGAGATCACAGTCAAGTAGCATCCAGCTGATAAAAGTTAGTGAAGTCCCAGTATGTGAGAGACATAGAAAGCCTCCTTCTGTGACTCACTTTTCCACTGAAGATCCAAGCAACCCAACTTGCAGGAGAGTACTTCGTTTTTACTAAGCCCTAGAACTAACTTGGGAAGAGCCTTGGAGATATTATGAGGAAAAGATACTAGAAAAAGCTGCAGACACTTTCCCAGACCTAGGACTGAGAGCAGAACATTATTTTTAATCCAGGTGCATACAAAGTCCACCATTCTTTAGTGGGCCAGCAGCATGGCCACATAGCCATTTCAGTCTTGGGCCAGAGATTGGAGTGCCTGCTCTGGATCAGGGTAGGATCCTTCACAGCCAGAATTGTGGAAAGCACCTCAGCAGTAGGTGCTCAAGTTGTGTTTTTACTCATTGCAAACCTGGGGTGGGAGAGAAACTGCTACAGCTGCAGTTTATCCTGGGTGGTGAGACTTGCAGCCAATGCCAGCTTTGTTACCTGGAACTGGTTTGTGTGTGTCATTACTGGGTGCCCCAGCCTGCTCCCCTGAGATTGTGGCGAAGTGGATTCCTCTCTGCTCCACCTACAGGCAGAAATTCAGGCATTTGGAGCACCCACTTGCCTCAACCAGCAGCCTGAGATTCCTCACCCTTCATGGACATAGACTGTGGTGCAGTGAGGCCCTCTGCACTTCATGCCCAAGCAGATTTCCAGACATTCAGAGAACCCATTTGCCTGGTTCAGCAGCATGAGTCACCACACACTTTCTGGGCATTGATTGTAGTGCAGCAAGGGCCTCTCCACTCTATGCCCAGGCAGATCTTCAGGCTTTCAGAGAACCTGCTTGCCTGGTTCAGCAGCCTCGGTTGCCCAATATCATGAACTCATACCTCCAGTGCTGAGCAGCAAGCACAGACCACTGTACCAGTCATTAATTATCTCATTGCCTGAGGCAACAGAGAGCTTCTGCCAGTAAACAAGGATCAAGTATGTACCTAGCCATGTTGGCTGCAGATGGCTGTTACCTATAAGTGCAGTCTACTTGTTTGTAGATCAAAGGGTATAGCCAAGTATAAAACCTGAAGAAAGAAGTGCATAGGGCTATAGCAGAAAAGCAGAAAGACTCTAATAAGAATTCTCTACAGTTGCACTCCTTAGGGAGCAGGCTAAGGGAAAGGAAAGAGAAAAAAATACAATATAATGGAGAAAAAAATAAAAATCCTACTTGCATAAAAATAATTTTAATAATTATAGGAGCCTGTATCTACAGAGGAGAAGAAACAGGAGAAAATAATTGGCACCATAAAAAATCCGAATGTAGTGACATCACCAATGGATTGCACTAGCTCTCTAGCAATGGTCCCTAACCAAAATTAAAACTCAGATATGACAGAAATGACAGATGAAGAAATAACATACTCAGAAATGACAGATAAAAAATTCAAACTATGAATTTTGGGGAAGCTCAAAAAAAACAAAGACAGGGTTGAAAATCAACACAAAGAAACTTCTCAAGAAATTCACTATATGAATGAAGAGATAAATATCTTAAAAAGGAATCAGTCAGAGAATCTGAAATTGAAAAGCTCACTCAAGGAATTTTGAGATACAATTGAAAGCTTTATCAACAGTTTGGCCCAAGCAAAATAAGGAATTTCAGAGCTTGAAGACTGGTCTTTTGAGCTAATCCAGTCAGATAAAAAAGTAATAATAATAATAACAACAATAATAATAATAATAATGAACAAAGTCTTCAAGAAATATGAAATTATATAAAGCCAGTCAACATACAAATTATTGAAACTTCTGAGGGAGAAAGAGAAAAAGTTAAAAAACCTGGGAAACATTAGAGAAAATAAAATATTTCTAGAAAGTTTCCCTGACTGTGCTAGGGAGGGAGACATCCAGATATAAGAAATCCAGAGAATCACCTGTGTATTAGGCTGTTTTCACATTGCTGTAAAAAACTACCTGAGAGTGAGTAATTTATAAAGAAAAGAGGTTTAATGGACTTACAGTTCTGCAGGTTGTACGGAAAGTATGGCTGGGAGGCACCAGAAAACTTACAAATATGGCAGAAGATGAAGGGAAAGAAATCACATCTTACATGGCAGGAGCAGGAGTAAGAGAAAGTTAAAGGGGAAGTGCTACACACTTTTAAACAACCAGCTCTTTTGGGAACTCACTCACTATCATGAGAACAGCAAGGGAGAGTCAATCACTTCCCACTAATCCCTTCCTCCAACACTGCAGATTACAATTCCACATAAGATTTGGGTAAGGACACAGAGCCAAACTATATCAACCTGTGAGACACTATACAAAATGAACATCACTTATGCATATAATCACCAGACTGTCCATGGTCAATGCTAAAGAAAATAGAAGAACAGTTAGAGAAAAGGGTCCAATCACATACAAAGGGACCCCCGTAAGGCTAACAGTGTGATTCTCAGCAGACATTTCATAAAACAGGAGATAGTGGGAGCCCTGAATGTGCACAGACCCAGCCAGGTCACAACACCACCCAGTCTCTCCCTCAACTTTGTTCTTAAATCAGAGTGCGTGCTGGGAGCAGGGAGAGGCCAGGCAGGAGGAGCAGGCATTTCTGAGCCTGTGGGGTTGGGGGGACTTCCCAGGCTCTGGAGAATGTAGGAATGCCTGGGTCTGCAGCCACAGATGGGTAGATTCAGCTGTGCCTTGAAGGGCAGGGCTCCTACCCTGCCAACTCGGAAGGGAATGAGGCTTCTGCTTGTTTCTGGCTCTCATTGGCTTGTGAAACATGCAGCCCCAGCCGTGCCTCCCCTGCTGCAGCTGGCATCTTCACAGAAGCCATTCCAGATAGGCCACTGCTGCTATCACAAACACAGAGGTCAATGAAACAGAATAGAGAACCCAGAAATAAAGCTGCACACCTATAACCATCTGATCTTTGACAAAGTTGACAAAAATAAGCAATGGAGAAAGGACTTGCTATTCAATAAATTGTGCTGAGATAGCTGGCTAGCTATATGCGGAAGAATGTAACTGGATCCTTACCTCTCACCATATGCAAAAAATTAACTCAAGATGGGTTAAAGATTTAAATTAAAAATCTCAAATTTCAAGAATCACAGAAAAAAACCATTGGCTCATCCTGGACATTATACTTGAGCAAGAATTTATGACTAAGGCCTCAAAAGCAATTACAACAAAAATAAAAATTAACAAGTAGGACCTAATTAAATTAAAGAGCATCTGAACAGAAGAAAAAAACTATCAATGGTGTAGATGACAATCTAGAGAATGGGAGGAAATATCTGCAAACTATACATCTATAAAAGGTCTAATATCCAAAAATCTGAGGAAATTAAATAATTCAAGAAAGAAAAACAAATAACTTCTTTAAAAAGTGGGCAAAAGACATAAACAGACACTTCTTTAAAGAAGACAGACAAGTGGCCAAAAAACATGAAAAAATGCTCAAAATAACAAACCATCAGAGAAATGCAAATCAAAACCTCAATAGGATATTATTTCACACCAGTCAAAATAGCTATTACTTAAAAAATCAAAAAACAACAGATGCTGGTAAGGCTGTGGAGAAAAGTGAATGCTTATACACTTTTGGTGAGAATGTAAATTAATTTAGCCACTGTGGAAAGCAGTTTAGAGATTTCTAAAATAACTTAAAACAGAAATGCAACTTGACACAGCAATCTTATCACTGGGTATATATCCATTTTACCCTTCATGTGAAAAACTCCCAATAAATTAGGTATTGATGGGATGTATCTCAAAATAATAACTAATTATGACAAACCCACAGCCAATATCATACTGAATGGGCAAAAACTGGAAGCATTCCCTTTGAAAACGGGTACAAGACAGGGATGCCCTCTCTCACCACTCCTATTCAACATAGTGTTGGAAGTTCTCTCACCACTCCTATTCAACATAGTGTTGGAAGTTCTGGCCAGGGCAGTCAGGCAGGAGAAAGAAATAAAGGGTATTCAATTAGGAAAAGAGGAAGTCAAATTGTCCCTGTTTGCAGATGACATGATTGTATATCTAGAAAACCCCATTGTCTCAGCCCAAAATCTCCTTAAGCTGATAAGCAACTTCAGCAAAGTATCAGGATACAAAATCAATGTGCAAAAATCACAAGCATTCTTATATACAAATAACAGACAAACAGAGAGCCAAATCATGAATGAACTCCCATTCACAATTGCTTCGAAGAGAATAAAATACCTAGGAATCCAACTTACACAGGGTGTGAAGGACCTCTTCAAGGAGAACTACAAATCACTGCTCAATGAAATGAAAGAGGATACAAACAAATAGAAGAACATTCCATGCTCATGGATAGGAAGAATCAATATCATGAAAATGGCCATACTGCCCAAGGTAATTTATAGATTCAATGCCATCCCCATCAAGCTACCAATGACTTTCTTCACAGAATTGGAAAAAACTACTTTAAAGTTCATATGGAACCAAAAAAGAGCCTGCATCGCCAAGTCAATCCTAAGCCAAAAGAACAAAGCTGGAGGCATCACGCTACCTGACTTCAAACTATACTACAAGCCCACAGTAACCAAAACAGCATGGTACTGTTACCAAAACAGATATATAGACCAATGGGACAGAACAGAGCCCACAGAAATAATACCACACATCTACAACCATCTGATCTTTCACAAACCTAACAAAAACAAGAAATGGGGAAAGGATTCCCTATTTAATAAATGGTGCTGGGAAAACTAGCTAGCCATACGTAGAAAGCTGAAACAGGATCCCTTCCTTACACCTTATACAAAAATTAATTCAAGATGGATTAAAGACTTAAATGTTAGACCTAAAACCATAAAAACCCTAGAAGAAATCCTAGGCAATACCATTCAGGACATAGGCATGGGCAAGGACTTGATGTCTAAAACACCAAAAGCAATGGCAACACAAGCCAAAATTGACAAATGGGATCTAATTAAACTAAAGAGCTTCTGCACAGCAAAAGAAACTACCATCAGAGTGAACAGACAACCTACAGAATGGGAGAAAATTTTTGCAATCTACTCATCTGATTGCAAATATCCACAACCTACAAAGAACTCAAATAAATTTACAAGAAAAAAACAAACAACCCCATCAACAAGTGGGCGAAGGATATGAACAGACACTTCTCAAAAGAAGACATTTATGCAGCCAACAGACACAAGGAAAAATGCTCATCATAACTGGCCATCAGAGAAATGCAAATCAAAACCACAATGAGATATCATCTCACACCAGTTAGAATGGCGATCATTAAAAAGTCAGGAAACAACAGGTGCTGGAGAGGATGTGGAGAAATAGGAACACTTTTACACTGTTGGTGGGACTGTAAACTGGTTCAACCATTGTGGAAGACAGTGTGGTGATTCCTCAGGGATCTAGAACTAGAAATACCATTTGACCCAGCCATCCCATTACTGGGTGTATACCCAAAGGAATATAAATCATGCTGCTATAAAGACACATGCACACGTATGTTTATTGTGGCACTACTCACAATAACAAAGACTTGGAACCAACCTAAATGTCCGACAATGATAGACTGGAGTAAGAAAATGTGGCACATATACACCATGGAATACTATGCAGCCATAAAAAATGATGAGTTCATGTCCTTTGTAGGAACATGGATGAAGCTAGAAACCATCATTCTGAGCAAACTATCGCAAGGACAGAAAACCAAATACTGCATGTTCTCACTCATAGGTGGGAATTGAACAATGAGAACACTTGGACACAGGAAGGGGAACATCACACACCGGAGCCTGTTGTGGGGTGCGGGTAGTGGGGAGGGATAGCATTAGGTGATATGCCTAATGTAAATGATGAGTTAATGGGTGCAGCACACTAACATGGCACATGTATACATATGTAACAAACCTGCACATTGTGCACATGTATCCTAGAACTTAAAGTATAATAAATATATATATACAGAAAAAAAGAAAAAAGAAAACATTGTACCTATACACCATGCAATACTATGCTGCAATAAAAAAGAATGAAATTATGTTCTTAGCAACCACATGGATGCAGCTGGAGGTCATTATTCTAAGCCAATTAATGCAGAATAGAAGACCAAATAGTGCATTTTCTCGCTTATGAGAGCCAAACATTGAGTTCTCATGGACATATAGACGGCAGCAAATGGCCACAGTATAAACTGGGGACTACTAGAAGGGAGAGGGAGAGAAGAGGGCAAGATTTCAAAAATTAACACTTGGGTACTATGCTCAGTACTTGGGTGATGGGATCATTTGTAACCCAAATCTCAGCATCGGGCAATATACCCAGGTAATAAACATGCATAGGTACTCCCTGAATCGAAAATAAAATTTTAAGAAAATTATCTTTGCAGATATTATTAAGTTAAAGATCTTGACATTGGAAAATTATCCTGCATTATCTGAGTGCATGCATGCAATTATAAATGTCTTTGTAACAGACAAGTAGAGAGAAATTTTACCCATCCAGAAATGTAGGAGATAACCGTGGAGGCAGCTATTGGAGTGATGTGACTACAAACCGAAGAATGCTGATAGCCTACGAGAGAATGGAAGAGACGGGAAATAGGCTCTTCCCTGGCTCCTCCGGACAGTGTGTGGCCATCTTGCTACACTGATTTCAGCCTTGATACTAATTTCAGGCTTTTAGCCCTAGAACTGTGAGATAATAAATTTCAGTGTTTTGAAAAATAAAATAAAGTAAAATAAAATACTGATATTTAACTCACATATATTGACTACTACTATTGGCTACTCAAAATACTATGTGTTTTCTGTTTTGTTTTGTGTGGATTTATTAGGCTAGCCACTATTACCTAAGTTTATACATATGAATAAATTGTTCTTCTTGCCCTCAAATATTTTACTATAACCATGAAAATACAGAAATATTAAAATATAATTTAATTTACATGTAATAAGTGATATTATAGAGCTTGGATTAGTGTTCCAGAAGTACAACACAACATCTAACCATTTATGTTTTTGGTGGAGGGGGATTGTTGTTGGTTTGTTATATCAGGGGACATTTACCAAGAGTGTGAAATCTAAGGTCTCTTAAAGAATTAGAATAATCAGATCATTAATGACTAGAAATGGAAACCCCCTACCCTCACCTTCCCACATATGTGACAAAATGAGTAATGTAAACACACCGTGTAAGTGGAACATTTGTTGTCTACTTAGAAAATAAAGGAGTTTAGTGTTTTATAAGAATAACATAAAAGGGAAGACAGGGCCAGCTCATAAATATTTTAATGTTTTATTTCACAAACATTAAAGTCAGAGCCATGAAGAGGTAGGCATTGCTTGGATATTAAGAGGGATTGCGGTTTAATCACATTTACATATAGATAAACTGTTCTAGTAGCATTAAGGTAGATGCCCAATGTATAAATTCCAAAGAAATGGACTATTTAGGTAGGTTTTAGGAGCATTCAAGAGGCCGGCAACTTAAACACTGTCACTTCATCCTCAAAATACTTTCTTGAATTACCAAATGTCTCCTTCATTTTACAGATTAAGACATTTATATTCAGAGAGGTTGCATTGTTTTATTTGATTCAATTATCCCAGGTATGTATGCAAAATTGTCAATTTAACAATTATTTTCCAAAAAAATATAACATTTGTCCAGCAAT
Source organism: Symphalangus syndactylus (assembly GCF_028878055.3). Taxonomy (NCBI): domain Eukaryota; kingdom Metazoa; phylum Chordata; class Mammalia; order Primates; family Hylobatidae; genus Symphalangus; species Symphalangus syndactylus. The sequence goes on along the minus strand of NC_072437.2, from coordinate 33,027,240 downwards.
GAATACAAATTCTCAACCAGAGCTGATTCAGGGTTTCCTGCCAGAGTGGATAGTAAATTTCTATTGCCTGAGAATTGCTAAACTGCTATGAGTCCATGCACACTTGTGTGCCTCAGGTGGCTCAAATCATAGGTTATAAATTGCATACTACATAGTGTTCCAGATCACCCATTCCAAGAGATGATATTTCTCTGCATCTTAATAAGAGTTTAGTGTATGTTGCATAAATAATAGAATGTTTATTGCTCCTTTCTTATCCTTAACTTACTCCCTTTTAAATAAGCTTTTGCAAGTACACTTTGTTTCTGAACATAGAACTATTCCTATCTGGACTCCATGTAAGAACAGAACACTAACTCATTACATTAAGAACAAAGGAAGTAATTAAATTTAACCTTCAAGTTCTCCAGAATAAAACATTCCAATCTTCCTCTTCCAGCAAACCACTTTCTGCATCCATCACAGACTCTGCAAGTCACTATTTTGATCATACCAGCAAAAAAGATTCCTGGTTGTATATCCCTATGCCCCCCTCATAGGACTATCCAGTGGAAAATTTAGGATGTATTTCAGAAGTGAATATTTAAAGACGATATTGCAGCTCAGTCTTCCTTCTTAAGAGAGAAAATCCAGTCGTTCCATATAGTCATCCATTTTTAGCAAAGAAAAGACATAAAAACTCAGGAGGCCATAACAATGCATAACTATTTTATTAAAATGCATTTCTCCAAATGCTGGTGACTTATGAAAAAATGTGCAAATAAAATTTTATTATGCATAGTATATGCTGGCTGTTGCTTATTTATATTTTCTTCTCTATTTGTTTTAGGCCATGACTAGTCTTGGAGTCTTGCTCAATTATTGTATAAGTAAGTCACAGAATGAAATCATTTTAAATCATTTTCAGTGAAAGTGATGATTAAATCTATGCCAAGAGTCAGAAAAGATTTAGAAGCCCTGTGAAGACTGGAAATTAGAAACAGAACATATAGATCCTCCTTGGAACATTAACCTTATCTAATTACACTTCTCGTAGAATATAGTCCAATTTCAACCTTCACTTTTTTCCACTGCAGATAAATCAATTCATTCTTTCTAATTCTAGCAATTCTATGAGCAAAACAATGAGCTACAAAATTATTTTTTTCTTTTATACCATAAAGAAAAAAGATACATATTTATTAACTTTTAATTGTTTCACTTTTTGACCTTATTTTATAGAAGAATACTAGCCATCATTATGTATGATTGAAACATCTTGTAATGACATAAATCAAGGACCAGTAATTTGTTTCTAAAAAAAAAAAGTGAAAGGGAAAGTTTAGTTTCCATATAAAGGAGAAACAAACAAAGATAGAAAATTGCAGGGCATGTTGAGCTTTATAGAATATAATGCTAAATACTTGTATACCTTCAGACACAAATTTCCATCTTTTTATTTCATGTTCTTTTTTTGACAGGCAATCTCTTTTAATTGAAAGATTTATTTTTATAAACAATTTTGAAGATATATTTAAATTATTCATTTTTCAAATATTGTAAGATCATAGACGTTTGTTTTTAAAATTAATTGATTAACACTAATTTGTCTTTGATAGATTTTTATACCAGGAAGATATTAGAAAACTTTCGTTTATATGTTCTCTTAAATCAAGGTTTAAAATCTTTTGTGTAAAAAGCCAAATAGTAAATCATTCACGACTCGTAGACCTTATGGTTTCCGTCACAACAACGCAGCTGTCATTGTAGCATGCAAGCAGCCATATACAATGAGTAAACAAGTGGATGTTGTGTTCCGAATGTAGCTTTACTTACAAGACCAGGTGGCACCCCATATTTGGCTCATGGGTCATAGTTTGCTGACTCATGCCTTAAGCTATTTTATTACATATTCATTGAAAACATACAAAACAGAAAACGATTTTTGCCAGTAAATGTGGAAAGTAAGGATAACTGTCATTTGCTTGGGTCAAAGTAAATTTGAGTTGACTGAGAAATAAAATGAGTTACCTGTATGTGCTCACTTTGTCCCTTGCAACAGAGAAGCATAGATAGACAGCACAAATGAAGTGGTAAGAATCTGAAATTTGTTTATCAACTCTGCGAATTTGAAATCTTGAATTCTCCACTATGTAGCAAACCATATTTAATTCTGGAAGCCATGAGGATTGGATTTCCATTGAGTAAAAGTTTGACTTATTTTTAATATTAATATTTAATGTCCTTATTTTTAATGTCTTAATATAAAATTGGTATTCTAACTTTTTAGCTAATGTAGTATATATAAAAAATTAAGGTTTTACAAATTTAGTTTTTATTAATTTGGGGTAAATTTTTATTATACAAATCAATAAATTACAGTAATTGTTTACATATAAGTGTAAGGTACACATACTAGTGCATTTTTTTTTTCATTGCTGCCTTAACAAATTATCGTACATTTAGTGGCTTAAAACAACACTCATTTATTATCTCATAGTTCTATAGGTCAGAAGTCCAAGTATAGTATAACCCAGTTTGGGTCTTCTGCGTAAAGCCTCAAAATGTCAAAATGGTAATATTAGTAAAGCTGTACTCTTTCTGGAGGTTCTGTGGATGAATCTGCTGCCAAACTCACTGAGGTTGCTGGCCACATTTAATTCCTCGCACATGTAGGGCTGATATCTGCATTCCCTTGCAGGCTGTCAGCCATGGGCCTAGAGACTTTGTTCCCAGCAACTGCTTGCATCTCTTCCCATGTTTTCTACATCCGTCCTACCCCCACCTCCAGCAATGATATGTAGCGTTTCACTCGTGCTTGGAAACTCCCCAACCTCTCCTCCTGCCACATCTATTTGATTCTACCTTGAGAAAAAAAAAAAAAAAGAAAGAAAACAAAACAAAAAGCTCTGTTTTCAAGGGTTCACGTGATTAGATTTGGCTCAACCAGATAATGCAGGATAATCTCCCTGTTTTGAAATCCTTAACCTCAATGACTTTTGCAAGGCCTTTTCATCATGTCCTGTAACTTATTCACAGGTTCCAGGGATTAGGTGGTAGGCATCTTTGGGGAATCATTCTACCTTCTACAATTAATGATATGATGAACACCAGCATATCTACTTATCGGTTTATGAAATAAATCCTTTCTCTTAGTTTTAATATATCACCCATTTCATCCTTTGTCTCCTGCTTCAGGGGTAAACATACTTCTGAATTTTATGTTTATCATTCTTCATGAGAATGGAATTTCTGTTTAATGCTGTATGCACATTTTCAGCTTCAGTAGATAATAGGAGGTGGAAGATGACTTAATAGGTGATTCATAAATTTACACAACAAAAAAGTAGGTGTGTATGTTCCCATTGTTCCACATACTCACCAAAAATATTGTCATTCACTTTTTTAAAATGTGGTGGAGATATGATACAGTATGTGATTCATCTAAATAAATATTATTTAGGATAATGAGCTCCTTTTTACATGGTTATTGAATATTTTATTTTTATTCTTCAAATAAATGCCAATTTTTGTAGTAATTCATTGACTTGGTCTTATTTACTTCTAAAAGATTTTTATGCATTTAAATCACATATATTCTACATGTTCTGTCTCAGCTTATGATATGCTTCAAACTTCCTTTAATATTTATGCAGAACAAAAATGTGAGAAGGAGAGGAATGAGGGCATGGAGTAGCAAGAATGTGGAGAGGGACATTCTCTGAGAATACTTGTTTGTATAAACTGGATTTTAGAGCCATGTTAACATTTTACCTCCTCAAATAAAAATTGTAATATGAATAAGCCTTCAGGACATTGTGTTAAGTGAAATAATCAGGCACAAAAAGACAAATACCACCTGATCTCACTTATGTATGGCATCTAAAAGAGTTGTACTCATGAAAGTAGAAAATAGAATGGTGGTTAGCCAAGGCTGGGGATTGGAAGACTGGAGAGATATTGGTCAAAGGATACAAAATCTTAGTTCAACAGGAGGAATAAGTTGAAGAGATCTATTCTACATTTTGGTGACTATAATTAATAATAAGGTATGGTATACTTGAAAACTGCTGTGACTTAATTATGTGTTCTCATAACAAAAAATAATAAGTATGTGAAGTAGTACATATGTTAATTAGCTTGATTTAGCATTTCCACAATCTATACATATATCAAACATTATGTTGCACCCTATGAGTATATACAATTTTATTTATCAATCAAAATGTTTTTAAAAAATTAATGAAATAAAATGGATAAGGAAAAATAAAAAATGGATATTTAAAAGAAAATATTTCTCTCATCTACATTCACAAAGATATTATATACATTTTCTGTTGTTAATTTTATAGCTTGCTTTAAATATTTTTAAAACATAGTTTTAAAATTTCCTCTTTTTTCTGTTACAGGAGATATCCAATTGCGTGTTTCTCCAAGGGGGAAACTTATTTTCTAATTTCATTTACTAAAGAAATGCTTCATCCTCTACTGATTTGTCTTTACTTGAGGCTGTCGCTGAGCTCTCTTTCCTCTCTTCATTTAAATATTATCAATCTCTCAACCACACAAATCAAAATTTAGTTACCAAGGTCCATTAACCATGAGTAATTTCACAAAGCACAAGCTTCACTGCTAGCTCTTCCTTCATGTTAATCACATTTAACTAAGAGGTGCACCTCATGCTCGGAGACTAACCATGGCTCTTCCTTCTTTCTTTTTTTTTTTTTTTTTTTGGCGGCGTGGGGGGAGGATTTTTTTTTAAATTTTTTATTGTATTTATGTATTTATTTTTATTATGAAGGGGTGGCCTGCCCCTCCACACCTGTGGGTGCTTCTTGTTAGGTGGGACGAAAGACTTGAGAAAAGGAATAAGACACAGAGACAAAGTGTAGAGAAGGAAAAGCGGGGCCCAGGGGACTGGTGCTGTGCTTACAGAGGACCCACACCGGCACCGGCCTCTGAGTTCCCTTGGTATTTATTCACAATTATCTTTACCATCACCGGTGCTGTGCTTTGAGATGTATATGCGAACCTCTCCATAAACCTTTTAGCAGTATTGCTCCAGCAAGCCCCATCTTATTCCTAAAGGCGGTTTTCACAATTATCTTTACCATCACCGGTGCTGTGCTTTGAGATGTTCCATCGCCCAGGGACGGGCAGAAGACAAATGTTTTTCTTTTTCTCTAGATTAAAGAGAATGGTGATGACCTTTAACCATAAGCAGCCTTTAGGCACTTGTTTAACAAAGCACATTCTGCACCACCCAAAATCCTTTTAACCTTAAGTCATCACAGCACATGTCTCTTGCAAGGACAAGGTTGGGGGTAGGGTCACAGATTAACAGCATCTCAAATACAGAACTAAATGGAGTCTCTTATGTCTACTTCCTTCTATATAGACACAGTAACAGGCTGATCTCTCTTTCTTTTCCCCACATATTATACTTTAAGTTCTAGGGTACATGTGCACAATGTGCAGGTTTGTTACATATGTATACATGTGCCATGTTGGTGTGCTGCACCCATTAGATCTAAAACTAGAAATACCGTTTGACCCAGCCATCCCACTACTGGGTATATACCCAAAGGATTATAAGTCATGCTGCTATCAAGGCTCTTCTTTCAATGTCTGTTGGTGAAGGGTCACTGTGCTTCTCTTTCTCAGTTCACATACAGACAGCCAAGCATTTAATTGTGCTGTCTCCTTGTGTCCTAATGCTATATTCATGTGACACTTAATTTAAAAATGGATAAACAAATGAGAAATTGACCCACAGAAATGAAGGTGCAGCAAAAAAAATAAAAAGAAGAAACTAAAAATGATAATTCTGGAAGTGAACCAAATGTAAATGGAATTAGAGAAGAAATAGCTGACCCTGGGAATGTTGACACTGTTGCTATTGGAGAGACTCTAAATATACAACCAGAGGAATTTGATGAAGGTGGATTTATTGGCATAAATGAGAAAAGTGGTTTGACAAATAGGATGAATTTGTTCCAGAAGAAGTGATGTCAGCCAAAATTTTCATAATAAAGTTACTCTAAAGCATTTCAAGACATTTGAAGTGCAAAGATAAAATACTGGAAGCCAATCCAAACTTCCAATGGAGTAGGACAATTCGTCAACGCATAAGAAAATACGCACTTTATATCACAAGTTATATGATAGGCTCTTGTGAATGGTATCTTAATTTAGTAAGTTTCATAGCTATTTATTGTTAGCTTTGCATAATATTATTATTTGTTGAATCTGATTTTGAGGTTGGCAAACATGCAAAAGACTCTTATTCTAAGAGTTTGATTCTGTTTTGGAGGGGGAATAGATGATATAAGCTGTAAATAATTACATTTTTATTTATTCTTGTCCAACCTTTACCTTCTTAGTTTTTAATTTTTCTCCTCTTTATAGTGTTGAACAGAGTGCTGTAAATGTATTAAACATAATCATGATACTGGTGACCCTTGTAATAACATTAACAGTAAATCTGACTGCAATTTAAAACCAGTGACTTGAGAGAGAAAAGGCCATCTAGATTTCTAGTTGGTCCTAAAATTATCTATCTGTAAAAATGAAAACCCGTAAAATAGAAAGTTATAAAATATTGGTTTTCAAGAAGTTTCTAATTTTTGTGTAGAATTTCCTCAATGCAGCCTCATCTGTCATAGAGGAATTTAATCTTTTCTTTTTTTTTTTTTTTTTTTTTCCAGAAAAGGTTTCACTCTGTCACCCAAGCTGGAGTACAGTGGTGTGATTACAGCTCACTGTAGTCTTCACCTCCCAGGTTCAAGTGATCTTCACACCTTAGCCTCCCAGGTAGCTGGGATCACAGGTAAGTGCCCACTCTCAGCTAAATTTTTGTAGACATAGGGTTTTGCCACATTGTCCAGGCTGGTCTTGAACTCCTGAGATCAAACAATCCTCCTGCCTCAGCCTGCTGAGTAGCTGGGACAAACTGCATGTACCACTACACCTGGCCAACTATTTTTGTAGATACGGGGTCTTGCCATGTTGCCGAGGCTGGTCTCGAATTCCTGGACTAAAGCAATCTGGCCACCTTGGCCTCCCAACTTGCGTGAGCCACTGCACCTCCTGGAATTTAATCTTTATATCTGTCATTAAGTGGTCCAGAAATTTTGGTTGTAATTATAATTGCTACTTTTTTTTACTTGTTGTGTATATTATTCATCTTTTATGTATGCCTCCTGACTCTTGAAAACTAAATATGGAAAATATGTCAGCTTTTGTTAAATATCACTAGATATTTAAATAAAATTGAATCCCCATTTTATAGGAGTTTAGCCATGCGGTTTTACAAAATATGCTAGATTTTTCTCTGGGAAGAAAAAAGTAGAGAAATCAACCAAAATATGGTTGACAGAGGTTTGTTACATAATAATGTCATGACACTAGTTAGAGCAATATAATGTCTTAATATGATCTGGAATTTCACAATGTAGAGTATGATAGAAATACAGATAATATGGATGGTCAATGTATTAATATGAACATAATAAAAAGACAATATATTAGAGAAGAATATCCAAAGCATAAAATAAAAGAAAAAGTAGAAATATAACTGTATCACAGTATATCCACTTAATAGCATAATATTAAGAGTTATGATTATATAAAATTAATAAAATGCAAAATGCTGGTGTAAAACATCAATACCAAGATTTATACGGCTTATATGATTTCTATCTATATAAAAATATACATTAAAACTTAAATTAAATGAACAATTGTTTAATCATCTTAGCCATTTTTTCAAATTTTTCAAACTTTTACACTATTTTGTACATTTTCTATAATTAATTTTCCCTTTCTTTTTCTTTTTCTTTCTTTCTTTCTTTTCTTTTTCTTTCTTTTCTTTCTCTTTCTTTCTTTCTTCTTTCTTTCTTTTCTTTTTCTCTTTTCTTTCTTTCTCTCTTTCTTTCTTTCTTTCTTTCTTTCTTTCTTTCTTTCTTTCTTTCTTTCTTTCTTTTTCTCTCTCTCTCTCTTTCTCCCTTCCTTCCTTTCTTTCTTTCTTTCTTTCTTTCTTTCTTTCTTTCTTTCTTTCTTTCTTTCTTTTTCTTTCTTTCTTTCTTTCTTTCTTTCTTTCTTTCTTTCTTTCTTTCTTTTTCTTTCTTTCTTTCTTTCTTTCTTTCTTTCTTTCTTTCTTTCTTTCTTTTTCTTTCTTTCTTTCTTTCCTTTCTTTCCTTTCTTTTCTGTTTCTGTTTTTGTTACATAAGGTCTGTCTCTGTCACCCAGGCTGGAGTACAGTGGCGTGATCTCACCTCACTACAACTTCTGTCTCCTGGGCCCAAGTGATCCTCCTGCCTCAGACTCCCAAGTAACTGGGACCACAGGTGAACACCACCACACCTGGCTAAATTTTTATTCTTAGTAGAGATGGGGCCTTGCCACTTTGCCCAGACTGGTCCTGAACTCCTGGGGTCAAGCAATCCTCCCACCTTGGCCACTTGTGATCTTCTGGGGTTACAGGAGTGAGCCACCACACCTGGCCAACATGTATTTCTTGATAATGTAAAAATTAGTAAAGAATTGGCCTTTTACAGTGGTCTTTAATTTGTATTAGCATATAAATTAAGGTTTTAGAATTTCTTTTTTCCTCATTGTTTCCTATTATTAATTCTCATTAATTTAGTTATCTCATTTTTCTGGATATTTTTATCACTGTTATTATTTGTTGTTGTTTTGAGCATACTGTTCCAAAACCAGAACTATAATCTAGCATCTTTAATTATCTAGACTTTAGAAAGCAAAGGCATACAAAATTGGTTAAAAAATAACATTTACTGAGTTTTCATTGAAATTTATATTCTGAGTGTTTCAATAACTTTATACTGAGTGTTTCAATAATAAATTTTCCACAATGCCAGACTCTATGTCTTAATTAAAATCAAAGAACTCAGACATATTATTATCTACCATAATCACAGTTGCCCTCACAATGCTGACCTTTTAAATCTTAGTCTAACCCCTGATTTCTAAGGTTTGAATTTAATTTATGTAATATAAATAAAATCAATGGTTACATAATTAAACATATCAAAACAATTTATTAAGGTTATAATTTCTTTAGGTTTTTTAATTTGCAAAGCTTGCTTTGATAACATATTCATGCTGTGAAGTGATAATGCCAATAATCAGTAACTATTTACTAAAAGAGTCACTAATTTACATTGTCATTTAAGTAACATATATATTTAAAAGACAAACATAATCTTCCACAGTTTGATTAATAAAAATTTTATTATATTATAAAAAGCAATGTTTTCCAAAAATAAATAAGAAATTGATAGACAACATATTTAGAATAAAGAAATTATTACTATTTATTGATTTTAAGTACTGATTGCTAGTTCACAGATATGAATTATGATTATTCCAATCATTCAACACAACTTAAAAACCATTTTGCCAAAAATGTTTACTTGAGGTGTATTTTAATTTCCTAATTGTTGAATTTTCCAACTGGAAGTAAAAAAATATTGCCATGATCTCACATTTTGTTTTCTTGCTACAATATTTACAACTAAATGGTATCTTACTGCACTCTGGATTATTATTTTCAGTTTTCCACCAAAGTAGCACTTTTACTTCTTGTAATATTTGCTGTTATATGGAAAATAAAAAGGATCATTATATCTTACTTATTAATACCAAAATATCATTTTTGATTTAGAAAAAATGACCTTCACACACAACTTTGACCACTACAAATACATATACTGTGATTTTTACTTGGAGTATAATCAAAACTTGAAACAGGAGTGAGCAAGTGGGAATATCTGAATCCTTGAAAACAGATTGCCCTGATTTTATTTAGAGAGAGGTTTGTTTATATATAAAATAAACTGAAAAAATGACCACCATAATTGTTATAAATAGCCCCAAATATCATTAATTACATCTAGTGTAATGCACAACATGTAATGACTTTAAAATATACCAACATATTAATATATGTAATTAAAACACAACATAAATAACATCTCGTATTCTTTTGTCTTAAACATGTATTTCTATTTTGTTTTTTGGTTGGCCTTTTGAATCACAGACCACCATTGAAATCCATTTATTGTTGAATGTCTTCTGAATATAAATTCCAATTTAAATATAATTATTATGTCATTTATTATTTGGTTTTAACACATAAAACAAAGAAATTTGTTCAAAGTTTTCAAAAAGTGCTAATGCCAAACATACGGCCTTTCTTTGCATGATTTGCCTTTTATATTTTTGAAGACACAGTTAGATAAAAATGTTGATTATGCTTTTATATTTTTATTTAGGAATTAATTGTTCAAACACCAAATTTTTAATTATAAATTTCCAAAGTGAAAACATGGGACAACTACCAAAAAATGAACAGGAAGATGAAATCACAGTTTTATAACTTATTAGCCACAGAATAATATTTCTGAAAATCTGTCAAATATCCATCCTCCCCCTATATTTATTTAATAATAATTACATAGATTATGGTTAATAAATCAGCTTTTTAAAAGAGTGTAAAATTGTGAATGTTAAAGTCCTATTCAATTACCAAGAAACATTACTCAACTTGAGATTTATTAGTTGAATAAGTAAATGATTTTGTTGCAGTATCTTGAGAACTGCAAATCATATTCAAATATCCTTAACAATTAAATACTTTTTGACTTTTTGATTTGAAGTAGATAAAATGTAAGTAATATATTGAATGTAAAATGTTTTTCAAGGCTAAGTTAGGGCATAACATAAATTATCTGTGCATATATTGAATAACCTCCAAAAATGATTTCACATTACTACTAACTGAATTGAAGAGGTTTCCATTGCCTATGGAAACACTGAGTACTCTAATAAAGTCTTCATCTCATTCCATTCAGAATGATGAATATGACTAAAAACATTAACAAAAGAATAAATTAAACAAAGTCACAAAATTTGTGACATGTTAAATGGTTGGGTCATTTATATATTGAACAAAGTTATAGGCCTTTCCAAATATGGGCACATGTAATATATATATATATCTTATATATATATTTTATATATATATATCTTATATATATATTTTATATATATATATCTTATATATATATTTTATATATATATATCTTATATATATATTTTATATATATATATCTTATATATATATTTAGTTTATCATTTAATGATTTCTAAGAAATCTCTCAGAATCTAGAACATAATGGATGCCATTATTGTCACTTTGAATTACATATTTATCTTCCAATTTGCTGTCGCTCTACCCTATGTTCGGTAATTCAAAAAAATTATTGATAAATATACCAAACAGTATCAAAATATTTCAACAATATTTATTCCATAGTGGTCAGTATATATTCTAGTTTAACTAATGCCTCAAATTCACAATAGTAGAAAATACTATAAAATATTTTTAATGTGAATATATCTTCAAGACTTGTAAAATTTATTTTATTTTTCAAGTGCTTTTTTGGCACCACACTTTTTTATTGATACATAATATTTATACATATTTATGGGGTACATGTGATATTTTATTATATGCATAGTATGTGTAATGATCAAGTCAGACTATCTGGGGTATCAATTACCTTGAGTATAATTTGTATGTGTTAGGAGCATCTCGAGTCCTATTAGCTTTTTTGAAATATACAAACCATTGATGTTAATTATAGTCACCGTACTCTGCAAATATGAAAAGTTATTTCTTCTTCTAACTGTATATTTGTACCCATTAATCAACCTCTTTTTATCCCCCCCTTCCAAATATACTTTCCATTCTCTGGTGTCCATCATTCTACTCTCTATCTTCATGAAATCAACTTTTTAAACTCCCACATACGAGTAAGAAGATGTGATATTTATCTTTCTGATCCTGACTTTTTTCAGTTAACACAATGGTCTCCAGTTTCATTCATCCATGCTCCAGCTGCAAAAACATGATTTTATTCTTTTTAATGATTAAATAATTTTCCAGTGTATATATATACTATATTTTCTTTATCCATTCTTCCATTAATGGACTTTTAGGTTGATTCCATATCTTTGCTATCACGAATATTGCTGCAATACATTTGTGATTGCAGGTATCCCTTTTATATACTGACTTATTTTTCTTTAAATAAGTACCTGGTAGCAAGATTACTGAATTGTGTGGTTCTAGTTTTATGGTTTTTTTGTTTTTTTTTCTTTTTTAAAATTATACTGTAAGTTCTGGGATACATGTGCAGAACGTGCAGTTTTGTTACATAGGTATACACGTGCCATGGTGGTTTGCTGCACCCATCAACCCCCGTAACCTACATTAGGTATTTCTCCTAATGCTATCCCTCCCCTAGCCCCTCGCCCCTTATCAGACCCTGATGGGTGATGTTCTCCTCCTTGTGTCCATGTGTTCTCAATGTTCAACTCCCACTTATGGGTGAGAACACCCAGTGTTTGGCTTTCTGTTCTTGTGTTACTTTGCTGAGAATGATGGTTTCCACCTTTATCCATGTCCCTGCAAAGGACAGGAACTCATCCTTTTTATGGCTGCATAGTATTCCACGGTGTATATGTGCCACATTTTCTTTATCCAGTCTATCATTGATGGACATTTGGATTGGTTCCAGGTCTTTGCTATTGTGAATAGTGCCACAATAAACATACGTGTGCATGTGTCTTTATAGCAGAATGATTTATAATCCTTTGAGTATATACCCAGTAATGGGATTGCTGGTTCAGATGGCATTTCTAGTTCTAGATCCTTGAGGAATTGCCACAGACCTCTAGTTCTAGATCCTTGAGGAATTGTCTTCCACAATGGTTGAACTAATTCAAACTCCCACCAACAGTGTAAAAGCATTCCTATTTCTCCACACCCTCTCCAGCATCAGTTGTTTCCTGACTTTTTAAAGATCGCCATTCTAACCGGCATGAGATGGTGTCTCATTGTGGTTTTGATTTGCATTTCTCTAATGACCAGTGATGATGAGCTTTTTTTCATGTGTTTGTTGGCTGCATAAATATCTTCTCTTGAGAAGTGTCTGTTCATATCCTTCGTCCACTTTTTGATGGAGTTGTGTTTTTTTCTTGTAAATTTGTTTAAGTTCTTTGTAGATTCTGGATATTAGCCCTTTGTCAGATGGATAGATTGCAAAAATTTTCTCCCATTCTGTAGGGTTGCCTGTTCAATCTGCTGATAGTTTCTTTTACTGTGCAGAAACACTTTAGTTTAATTAGATCACATTTGTTAATGTTGGCTTTTGTTGCCATTGCTTTTGGTGTGTTAGACATGAAGCTTTGCCCATGCCTATGTCCTGAATGATATTGCCTAGGTTTTTGTCTAGGATTTTTATGATTTTAGGTCTTATGTTTAAGTCTTTAATTTATCTTGAGTTAATTTTTGTCCTCATATGGTTTTCCATATTAGCTGTACTAATTTACATTCCAAGTAACAGTGTGTGTTTCCTTTTCTCTACATCCTTACCAATGTCTGTTATTCTTTGTCATTTTAATAATAGCCATTGTAACTGGGTAAGATGTCTCACTGTGGTTTGATTTACATTTCTCTGATGTTAAACATGTTTTCATATACATGTTTGCTATTTGTATGTCTTCTTTTGAGAAATATATATTCAAGTTTTTTGCCCACTTTTTAATAGGATTACTTGTGGGGGTTATTTTTACTGTTTAATTGTTTGAGTTCCTTGTATATTCTAGATTAGTTGGATAAATAATTTGCAAATATCTTCTCCCATTCAGTAGGTTGTCACTTCACTTTGTTCATTATTTCCTTTGTTACGCAGATGGTTTTTACTTTAATACGGTCCTATGTGTCTATTTTTCTTTTTGTGATCTATGCTTTTGTTGTCTTAGCCATAAAACCATTGCCTAGACCAATGTCCTGAAATATTCTTCCCATGTTTTCTTTCAGTATTTTTTACAGATTCAGGTCTTACACGTAACTGCTTAATCCATCTTGAGTTGATTTTTATATATGGTGAGAGACAGGGGTCCAGTTTCATTTATCTGCATATCAATATTCAATTTTCCCAGAACCATTTATTAAAGAGGGTGGCCTTTCCTTTCTGCAATGTATGTTCTTGGAATCTCTGAAAAATAAGTACATTGGCTGTAACTGTGGATTTATTTCTGCGTCCTCTATTGCGTTTCATGATCTATGAATGATTGTGATTTTATACCACTGTCATGCCATTTTGGTTACCATAGACTTTTGTAATATATTTTGAAGATAGCTTGAAAGTAAGACTTTCTAATAAATATAATTATAAATAAATTGTTAGATGATATAGGCTTATACAAGTCAGGATTTGCTTCTCATCACAAATTCTTTATTGTTAAAATGTTGTATTTCAATTGGTGATTGCATTCCTATGTTCAAAAAATACATAAAACAGTCGAATTTTAGGTAAAAGCTTTATTCATCTTACACCTATCAGCCTATAAGGGAGCACCAGAGACCAGATGGCCCCATGATCAAAATAGGTTTGGGGATTTTATAAGGTGTCTGTAAGGTTTATAAGTTGTCTTTTATAATGTGTTCTTGTAATTTTGGCTGAGGCAATAGTTTCTGTCTCTAAGTGAAACTTCCCATCAAAAGTCATTCTCACACTACATTAGTTCATTGGTATGATCCTAATAATCAAAACAGAGCCCTCTGAGAACGCTTTTTGCAAGCTTAGCAGTTGTTCTTTCAAGCTTCACCAGAAAGAGATGTAGGAAGAAGGGAGACAAAGGTAGGAAACAAAGGGAAACTGAGGATCCTTCATCATGTTTGTTTTAGACCTTCAACACTTAGGAAGATACAACTTATCTATTAGTGGAAATCAATTTAAAAACTAAATTTTCTTTGATGAAATTTGTTTTAAGTGTACATTTTTGAGGGAGAAAAGAATGTTTCATAATATAAGAGGTCACATTTTGACATCTATGAGACCTTTATATCTTTCTCCCTTATACATTAAGCAGTCCAAAATGCAAGTTTAAGATAGAGATTAGAATGACCAGAAATCTTTACAATTTGGCAATGCTGTTTTCTAGATTCACTTGACAATATTAACATTTATATGAGTCAAACTTTGGACTTTGGAAAGTTATGATAAACTTTTTGAAGGTCATACGAGAAGACCACTCATGGCGAAGCTAATAGATATTATGCCCACTTGTGGATGTTTTGATGGACCAATGACACATACGATTATTCTTGCAATGTATCATTGTATTTTTTAGGACATGGTCTGTGGACATTTATTGTACTATCTATAGCAAATTATCTCAGAACGTGGTACAAAAAATGTAAGCAATACACTTTTGTGTTATAATGAATACATGAATGAAGAATGAAAGAAAAGAAGGGGATAGACAAGACAATTATAATGTTTGTAGGTATTTAGTCTGTTTTAGAAATTATCTTCCTTATAGAAATTAAACTAGAACTTCTTTATACAGATACAATATAAACATTTCTTCATCTTCAGATGCATCGTGCATGTTTCAATCTATCATACTTAAATCTCAATCTACATATTTTATCCGATTAATATATGTTCTCCTCAAGTAATTAATTTTCTTATATGATAATTGTACTGTAATTGGGACAAAATATTCTCCATAATAGAGGAGAAGCTAGAAGAGATATTCTTCCTTTCTCTAAATTAATTGCCCTTTTATTATCAGTAATTTCTATTATCAGTAATTTCTATTTTCTATGTATAATCTGTGTGTGTATACACACACACACACACAAACACACACACACACAGAGACACACACATATATATATATATATATATATATATATATACTGTCTACTGTCTTCTAAAGGATAAGTTAATGGAATATCCCAATATGACATGAACTCTTTTATGTAGTTTTCCTAGAGAAGTTTAGGTTTAATTTTTCAGAATGAATATGTAAATATTAAATCAATCATGTAAACAAAATTTTATAAAACACCTACTTTGTGACAGGCATAGGACAGCTGTCACACACGTGATGAAACCAAACAGAAATAGTTTATAGAGATAGGCAGTTTGAAAGAAAATATACAGATAAATGATTCTTTATAAATGTTGTCAATCCTACTAAGCAAAAAAGCAGAGTAATAATGAAGATACTGCAAATGATGACTTCCTTTGCAATGTATGAATAAGAGATTAACATGGTTTTTTATTTTGAATAATTTTTTTGTACTTTTAGATAATTTATTGCATACAGTAAGAAAAGTGGAAGCAGGAAATCGGGAGAAAAAAGATAATATTACTAACAGAAAAATCCATCATTAATAAGAAGGTAGAGAAGGAGATGCCTTTACGTATGAATATTAAATCATTCTAAAATCTTGCCTAAAACCACATTTCCACCACATACATTCTATCATGCTCCGTGCTCCGGCTGAGCACACTCTGCTTCAACCATACTATATATATTGGTTATCTATTACCATGTAACAAATTGCCTAACAATTAGAGACTTTATAAATAATATTTATTATCTCACATATTCTATGAGTCAGAAATCTGAATGTGGCTCTGGGTAACTCAGCCTTAGCTTCTCTCATGAGGTTGAAACTAAGGTGTCTGAGGCATGGTCTCAAATGAAGCTTTGACTGAGGGAGAATTCATGCCAAGATTACATGAAATTGTTGGAATGCTTTAATTCCTTGCTGACTATTGGCTGGAGGCCTACTTTATTTTCTTATTTTGTTTTTTGTTTGTTTGTTTCTCCTTGATATAGGGCATCTCACAATGTGGTGGCTGGCTTCCCTCAGAATAAGAGTTAATAAGAGCAAGTGAGAAGGAAACCAGAGATCTTTCATAACCTAATCTCAGAAGAAACATCCCATCACTTTTACTGTGTTCAGATTTTAAAAGCAAATCACTAGATTCAGCTCACACTCGAGGATGAGGATTCCTCAGGGGTACTACTGGGGACATATTTAGAAGCTGCCCACCACACCATGATTGACTTTATTTTTAAACCAATTTACTAAGATGTGATAGGTAAAAGCTGTGTGTATTTAATGTATACAACTAGATGAGTTTGAAGATAAATATCCATCTGTGAAACCATCTCCTCCATCAAGGTCATACACGTGTCCATTATCTTCCATAGTTTACTCCCATCCCTTTATTATTAATGTCAAAGTCACAGAAGCAGAGAGTAGAATGGTGGATAACAGGAGCTGGGGTAGTGGGAATGGGGAGATAGTGTCAAAGGGTATGAACTTTCAGTTATGCAAGATAAGAAGTTCTGGAGATCCACTATGCAGCAGAGTGCTTAAGGTTATCAATACTGTATTGTATACTTAAAATGTACTAAAAAGGTAGATCTTATGTTTAGCGCCCTTACCTTTTTTTAATTTACAATTCACTTTTATAGTGAAAAATAGTCCTGGTTTGAGCGTGACTGCCCAATTTTTAGCACTAAAATACTGAATCCTGAGAAACCCTTTGGTCCCAGGCCATTGGGAATAGTTGGTTAGCCTACTTGCACTGTCAAAGCTCTGAATTCTATATAGAGGCTTCTTCCTAGATTGTCTTAATAGCCTTCTTTTGCTACTAGCATGTACTACTCAAACTATAAGACTCCTTTTGATATTTTCTCTTTCAAGAATCCTCCCTGTCTTCCCTTAAAGATTAATGGTCCTTCACAATTCTAAAACATTCTTGTAGTAATACTATGCAAGTACTCTTTCACTCTGCTTTTATAAAGAGTTGAGTCTTTTTTCCCCCTACACACTAGAATTCTGATAGAGCCATGACAATTGATTCACTTTTGGTTTTATGGTACCTAGCTCAGTGATTAGTAATTTTTCAAAAATAATATGCATTTTATAGAAGAGGAAACATGATATCAGAAAGGTCAAGAAAAATGTTCAAATTCATTCAGCCAGTAAATGGAGAAAAATGATCTGCAGTTGCACTGGTATCTACCAGAGATATTAATGATGAGTTACGCACAGATTTATGTTTTAAAATTTCCTGTTCCAAACAATGACCTGTCCAAAATTGTATAGTAAACCATTTAAAAAGCCTGCATATTTTTAGACACCAAAAAACATAATAATTAAAAAATAACATTTTTGCAGAAAATAGAGATATTTCACATTTAGTGTTGACATCAGACCCCGCATTTGGAAAAGTCACATTATTAGAATGACATTAATCAAACATCCTGAGCTTTCTGCATAAGCACTGTTGGTTTACAAATATAGGTGCATTAGGATTAGGTAAAATGACTTTCAAAACTGTATTATCCAACCCAATGAGCAGGGGCCAGCTGGAGTTTAACATTTTTTTCCAGATTGTTCTATATTATTTGGATTTTGAGCAATTGTTCACATACATAATACTGGGGCTGGAATAGAGAGTGTAACTTTGATGCAAGAACGAACAATGATTCTTCCATGTTTATCAGTAGATAACAGAGGTTAAAGAATGCTAAAGTATCGTGGTAGAAGGCAGGAGACAATTTATCAGAATAAACAAGTTTTAGGAGTAGCAAAATGAGATTACTACCCTCCCCCAGTGCAACTTAATAATTCATTAGTGTATTAAGAAAGATGACGGATTTGAAGGCAATTTTGTATATTGATAAATAGCAAGGATGTGATATTCAAGGCTATGACTGCAATCTTCCAAATTATGAACAGGGTCATCAACAATGTACTGACTGGGAAAAACTTAGATTCAGTAATTCTTCAATAAATCAAATGAATCAGTGCCCAGGCTCTAGATCCAAATACCTCAGGCTGCTTCTTAGGTGTTCTCTTTATTTCTTAAGCCAAAAAATATTAGGATATTCTATTCTAGTAACTGAGTGTATTCTAACTGCATAAAATCATTCTATGTTAAAATCATTATAGATTTAATTAGCAACAACCTTTGAGTGAAATTGAAAATGAATTTACCTTTATAACCATATTCTTGAAGATCAATCAACTTTAAACAGGACTACATGCAGGCTTACTGATAATTTAACATTTAAAGTATAAACAAGTATAATATTTAAATGGCAAAAACAAACTAAGATGGATTAATCCTAAGAAGAGAAATCCTCTTTTTATTCTGAGTAAGACTATATCGGATATACACACATGCACACACACACACAATTATATATTTTCTTAATGTTGTAGGTTTTCAGTAATATTTAATGCATTAAAAGTATAATACGAATATTTAGTCAATAGCAGAGGCTTATTGGCCTGTGATATTAGGTGAAGTATAATGGCCAGAAATCATTTACATTAGTGTTTTCAGGTGATAATGGAGTAAAATTAGAGTAATTTTTGCTCTGTCATCTTATCAACAGTATGAATGACACTTATCAAACTATATTTACTTAGGTATATATTTTCCTAAGTAGTCTCACTTTATCTTTAGTGAGAACAACAGAATAGGAAACCAAGACAGAACATTCAGTCACTATTTTTCACTGTGCTTAATCGTTGAAACCATTAATGAGACCCCTTGTGTTTTTCTGGCTATCTCTAGCTTGAACTTGATCAGTAAACTTTGTCTGCATTAGTAGCCATGGCAACTTCAGGATAAATATTGAGTACTTGCCTTCCAACTGTTAAAAACCTTTGAGTCTCATTTAAGTCTGTAGTATATTACCACAGAGACACTAGCATGCAAAAAATAGAAATTTCACACACAGTTCCAAGAAAAAAAAGGTAAAATTTGATGAACAATGTAGTATATTATAAAATTAAATAGAAGATAAAGTGCAAAGATTAAAAAAAACTTTTTTCTTCAAAGGTGGTAGTACACATGACAAATTACAAAATTTCATAACAATTATATAAAGCTTTTATGTGAACAGATCATTAACACAGTTGCATACTTGGCTGCTTGAGGGAATATCAAAGAACAGGTAGAAAAACAGGGTAGTACAAGATGAATTCAATCTGAATAACTTTATTGCCTTATTAGATGCCTATGTACGATACACAGTTTTATGGAGTACTCTCTTAATTGAAGCTAAAGGACAGAATTAAAAATCATTTAAAAATATATACTTGCTGTCAGAATTGTTCATAGCCACTCATCAGGCTGTATTGGTATCCGTAGACTACCCTTTTGTTGATTCAGAGCTCTATGTCTATGACATTTACATATTGACGACACTTTAGATGGGCAAGCTGCTGTGCTCATCTCACATATGCTGATAGAGCCTTTTGATTTTGGCACAAACATGGATCCTTAAAGATTGTTAGAACAAATGAAAGCCTTGTGGCAATTGTATTTTCTAAAGATTAGCTACAATATCTCTCACCTCACAAGCTCTTCTAAGGATTTAATTTTGACATTCCTTCCAAGTGTCCTCTCCCTTGAACCACATGAACTATCATAACTGCCTCAAACACAAGAGTATCACTATGTATCTTCTGAGGCTAGGTGTTCAAAATAGCACATACTTTTCTTACTCTCTTCAGATACTTGCTTTTAGAATCCACCGGAAGCCACCTTGTGAGGAAGTCCTAACTAACCTACATGAAGAAATCACATGGAGAGGCCACATTTCAGCTGATGGACTGTAGAGGTTCCACTGACTGCCATCATCAATTGCCAGATAGAAGAAATAAGATGTTTCCAGATGATTCCAGCTCATATAAGTTAAGTCCTGTATCACTTAATATCTTCCTGCTGAGGCCTAAGACATGAATGAGTAGAGCCAGCCATTATTGCTTCATTCTTGAAATCCTAGGCCTCAGGATTTCTGAGTCCAATAAAATAACTCTTTTATACCTCAAAATTAGTATGGATTATTATACAACAATAGTACCTAGAACAGACACCAACTACTTGTCCCCTTATTTGTACCAGCTAAGTCTCTTCAGGCAGCGAATTCCTAATCAAGTTTTCTAAAATTTTTTAAATAGCATTTTCATGATATCCAGCCCACCTTTATTCAAGGGAAGTTCTCTAAACACGTATGTCATTTTTCACTCAAAAAGAAATGTCTGTTGAATTATCAACAACAAAAAAGCACCTAAGTAACATAGAAATTGTCAATAGATGCGTATGATTTTTTCCTGTCAAAAGCTGGAGAATTTATTACTTAGAAATATAGAATAGAGCAACTGATTTTAACACAGTCAATAGTCAATTCCTTTCTGCCACATGAAATATTAAGAAAAATTTTCCTTTGCAATAGTCAAACAATGATTCAGAAGATGTCAGTAATCTATCTCCTGGGAATTTGAAATTGAAAACCAGGTTGTCTACTTGACTTTCTTGTGTGTTGCAAATCAGAGGTAATATGATATTGGAAAATATGTGGCAAAGTGGAGAGACAGTGAAGAGAAAGGGAGAAAAATGCAGAAGTTGCACAGAGATTAGGTGAAGATAAAATGAGAGACTGAAGCTTAATGTCATGACCTCAAAGATTTAGACAGAAATAGAGAAACTATGGTGGCATTTTTATCCTAGTGAGTTTTCTGTTTTCTGTTCTAGTTTCCTTGGAGATGCAATAGCATATTTTGATATCCCTATATCCCTGTGAAACCCTGGTTGCCACCTGAGGTTACTTAAAGACAATATATCAGTTAGAATGCCTTTAATGAAGGTTATAGTTTAAACAAATAGGAAACGTATAAGCTTATATCAGAATAAACCTAGTGATAAAGTCATCCAGCATATTAGCAGTGTTGTAGATAAACCAGAATCTTTCCATCTTCTGAAATGCCAATCAGAGTTTAAAATTTATCCTAATGCAGGTTTCTCCTGTGGTTGTAGGTGGCTACCAAGTGCATTCCAAGTCTGCATCACTCTTCATTTGGTACAACAGCACTATCTCTTTCCCTTCTTCTTTTCCAATACGCTTTCCTTTCATTTGACTCTTCAGAGTTCTTCAATTCTTCATTTCCCCATCATTTATGAATTTAAGCATTTGCTTGCTAAGGAGACCAGTGTAAGAAAGGGCCCTTTTTTTCCCCTTTAGCTCTCATTCTTTGCAACAAAGAATCACCAGCAGTGACTAGGTTTTATCATTCCTTTCTCTAACAAGGTTTTACATATGGAGGGGAGCAATATTCAGACTTCTTGATATGAATAATTTGAATCATGTAATAATTTTAGAAGGCAAAGATACAATTTCCATTTTAAATACCATTTTTATTTCACAGTTTCACTTATTTTGCCTTTTAACTAAGATCTTTTAGTTCAAGATCTATAGTTTATCAGGAGAAAATAAACACATAATAAAAGTATTTATAGGGAATATTCTATAGAAATTATTTTTAATAAAAAGTCCTATATTCTAAAGCACACTTTATTTTTAACTGAATAGGTGATTCATTTACATTAAATGTAAATGATTGGTTTATTCAGAACATATATAGAAAAAAAGGAGACAAGTCACTCAAAATAACATTACGAAAAATTAAACACTATGACCACGTGTTTCCCAGGTTTTGCTTAAATTTCTATTTAAAATTACCCACACACAAGTTATAACATAGTCAATATATAGTTTTGTTTTATGATGCATTCTTTTAGCATTATAGAAAGAAAATGTCCTCATACCCCTTAATATTTTTGAAAATAGTATTAGAACATCTGTAAATTATTGGAAGAATAAATGTAATATTAATACTTTCTATGTTTTAACTATGTCTTAGAATTTTAAAATTAAAGTACTACTTTGATGTAGTGGTTAACTTCTTAGCATAAATTAAAACCCACAATTTTTATTAATATTACCTCTTGTGAAATAGTATATGATAGTGAAATAGTATATGATTTTTAAAGTTTTCTCACACAAATGAACATAGCTATTTTAAAAATATAATTTAAAAGTTTTCCTGAGTCATTGCTAATATGTCTGAAAAAGATTTCATAATAACTTTTATATATTTATCATTTTATTTCATCAGTTTATAGAATAAGTTTTAATAAATATTCTGTGACATTATAAGCTGAAAATTGCATATTGCCTTCTAGGCTACAAAATGCAAGTAATTTTTAGCACTTATAATATTTCTTCACTTTTCAACTGTAGTATGAGTGCATCATTTTACAATATAAGCACAAAGTTTTGTTTTGTTTACGAGCAGGGATTGTTTACATAAAACCAGTTAGTCATAAGATCTACTCTTCACAATTAAAAAAAATAGCAACTCTAATTAAGCAGCATGTTTTAAAATGAAAGGTTAATCCAATGGAAATCTACTTCGATGTAGTAAATAAATCCTGACAATTACAGAGGTATCCTTTAATGTATACAATTCAAAGAGAGAAACCAATCTGAATTTTCTGTACATCATAATTTACTATCTTACTTTAAAAAGTCTAAAGCGACTAAAAGTCACTTTAAAAATAACTTCTTATGTGAAATAGTATTTTTAGAATAAAATGTTAAATGCAATTAATAGTAGTTAATTCACTGATTTCCTCTGACATATTTGATATACATTTCTCAAAAGAAGATATTTACATCAATTTGAATGTCACAAGGTGATTTTTAAAAGAACATTTGTCTCATGTGCACTTATTTCTTTAATAG